>NC_142016.1:14518857-15718857 GCF_049901735.1 Notechis scutatus | reverse complement strand
TTCCTTCCTTCCTTCCTTCCTTCCTTCCTTCCTTCCTTCCTTCCTTCCTTCCTTCCTTCCCTCCCTCCCTCCCTCCCTCCCTCCCTCCCTCTCTCTCTCTCTCTTTTCCCCATCCCTCATGGGTTTTGAGAGAGAGCTTTGGTTTTTTGACATTCATTGATTTATTTTCAGACCTAATAAGACACTCCATTAAAAAGATGAGATGGCAGCCTTGGCTGCAGCAAATGTAATATGGAAAATACATTAAAAGCATATTTGAAGAGCTCAGATAATGCAGAATGACAAGGAGATGGATGGAAAGTATCAACAGGGCTGTATGTTTTGCTAGTTTTGCTAGATAAAATATCCAATTTACCCAGGGGTGGGCTTCAAATAATTTAGCAACCAGTTCTCTGCCCGGTTGATGGTTGGGCATGGCCATGGTGGGCGTGGCCTAGTCAGCCTCCTGCACCATGGCGGGGGAGCAGTTTTCACCCTCCCTGGGCTCCGGAGGCTCTCTAGAAGCTGGAAATGGGCCCATTTCTGGCCTTCCAGAATTTCCTGGAGGCCTGTTTTTCACCCTCCCAGGTCTTCAGAGGCTTTCCTCAAGCCTTCGGGAGGGCAAAAATGGCCTCCCCTGGCTCCAGAGGCTCTCTGGAGCCCATTTCTGGCCTCCCGGAACTTCCGTGAGGCCCGTTTCCCCACTCCCCAGGCTCCAGAGGCTCTCTGCAGGCCGGAAATGGGTGTTTCCAGAGCTTCCGGGAGGCCCATTTTTCGCCCTCACTGAACCTCCGCCTGGGCCCTGCACTTACATGGCATCCATAGAGGGCCGTTTGGAGACTCCTGGGAGGGGCAGGGCAGGGTGGGCAGGGCCAGCCAGTCATTGCAACTACTGGTTCAGCAAAGCAGATGTAAAATTAACTCCCGGTTCGCTCAAACCGGTGTGAACCGGTAGCAGCTCATCCCTGCATTTACCACTATGTAAATGGAGTGACCTTGGAATACTTTCCCTTTATTTATGCCTTTAAGATCTTTAAGCAGAGGTTCCAGGATCAGCTATTCGTCAGACCTACCTTCACTTAACCCTTTGGGTAGATTTTGGGGTTCCCCCCACCCTGGCCAGTTAAAGGATGATGCTGGGCCAGGAAGGCTTTTCACTAAAAGAGTAGACTTTGTAGCCAATTCTTCCCCCAGTTCCATGATGGGACCCAACCCTGCTGTGCTTTTGCAAGAGAACCAATGGCTCAGCTGACTCTGTAAGAAGGCTCTGGAGATTAGGAGTGAGATGGGTTTTTGTAAACTCTGACTTACGCTCTGTTATTTTTAGCTTTTCATTATGGTTACATTAGTTGTCATCAAATGGTTTTATGACTTGGACGTCAGCCACTAGGAGTCTCTGGAGCAGAATGGAATGCAAGTTTCGCTAAATAAATAAATCAGGATATTTAATTGGATGCCATGAAAAAAAAAAATGAATGGCAGGCTTATGGGACTTCCTCAGACCAGAGTCCCTGGTCCTTGATGGTACCATATTATAGGTAACTTCCACAGAAGTTCCATAGGTTGCCTTCAGTTACCTAGCTAAACCAGCTCATAAAAGGCCTAGCAGAAGCTTCGCACCAGGTTTTAAACTGGTTTAGAATTATCCAGTAAACCTAAACGAGTTGACTAGAGTTAACCTTATTTAATGCAAGTATTCCTCGACTCCGTTCATGTAGTGGTTGTTCAAAGTTACAACAACATTGAAACAGCAACATGACCATTTTTCACACTACCATTACAGCATCCACAGGGTCACATGATCAAAATTCAGATACTTGACAACTGACTCATATTTATGATGCTTGCAACTTTCCAGGGTCACATGATCCCCTTTTGCAACCTTCTGACAAGAAAAGTCAATGGGGAGGCGAGATTCACTCAACAACCAGGTTATTAACTTAAGAACTGCAGTGGTTCACTTAACAACTGTGGCAAGAAAATGCAAAAAAAATGGGGCAAAACTCACTTAACGTATGTCTCGCTTAGCAACAGGAATTTGGGGCTCAATTGTCGTCAATCGAGGTCTGTCTGTAAATGGCTTTGTTTCTTTGCTTGTTTCTGCAAACCCAACTTGCTTCTTGATCATTTGAGAGTTCAGTGACTGGGAATTTTTAATGCGCCCATCAGTGCAAACAAACAAACAATTAAAAAAAAAAAGGTGAAGGAAGGAATGGGAATTCCTAAACTGAACTTTTTGCCCCCTGCACACCAATAGTTGAAGGAAGCGATAAATTGCTAGAAAAATATTTGAGGTTCATCCATGAATATCTGCCTTGGCAACTTAAATAAATCTCTGGTTCTTTTACAACAATGTTTTTCAAACTGGGTAATGTTAAGATGTGTGAATTTCAATTCTCAGAATTTCCCAGCCAGCATGCTGGGTGTTTTATTGCAATTGTCTTTAAATCAGGGTTCTCCAACCTTGGCAACTTTAAGCCTGGAGGACTTCAACTCCCAGAACTCCCAGCCAGCAAAGCTGGCTGGGGAGTTCTGGGAGTTGAAGTCCTCCAGGCTTAAAGTTGCCAAGGTTGGAGAACCCTGATTTAAATGATTACTTTTGAGTATGATAATGACCACTAATTTGTCTAGCTGTTTGCCAGACCAATCTCCCTCTTGTCTTTTCACCCCACAGTTGATTTTATTGGAGGGTTTGATTCCTACGGCTACCAAGCACCACAAAAGATGTCACACCTGCAGCTGCAGCCTTTATACACGTAAGTGGCTTTAATAAATTGAGACCCAGCTTCCCCACCAGGCCTTTGGAAGAACTACAGTAAAGTAGTTTTCCTTCCCTTTCCCTAACCACATACCGGACAGTGTGGGGCAATGGCTATCAAGCTCAGAAAAGATTGGTTCAAATGTATATAAGGGTTTATTGCAAACTTAAGCTGTCTGTAAGAATTGAACTACTAATGGTCAAAGCAAATTGGCAGTAGATAAGAGTCATCAGGGTGGCTCAGTGGCTAAGACACTGAGCTTGTCAATCAGAAAGGTCGTCAGTTTGGCGGTTTGAATCCCTAGCGCTGCATAACGGAGTGAGCTCCCATGACTTGTCCCAGCTTCTGCCAACCTAGCAGTTTGAAAGCACATAAAAATGCAAGTAGAAAAATAGGGCCCACCTTTGGTGGGGAGGTAACAGCGTTCCGTGCGCCTTTGGCATTTAGTCATGCTGGCCACATGACCATGGAGACGTCTTCAGACAGCGCTGGCTCTTCGTCTTTGTAATGGAGATGAGCACCGCCCCCTAGAGCCAGAAAAATCTAGCACGTATGTGTGAGGGGAACCTTTATTTTTAAGAGTCAGTGGAATTCCAGTGGGCTGGACTTAGATCTCTTGCGGGCATGAAAAGATTCGAGACTGATGATGCATTTGACTCCTCCCTCAGGCTCAGTCTGGTCATCTCCTACATTGGCCTCTCTTCTCAAATGGTGCGGTATTCTTGCATTTGCTCTGACTCTTCAGAAATAGTGAAAAGATTGAACCCTACCTTTATGAGTAGATGTAATGGCGTGGGGTACTGACCTTAGGAGACAGGAGGAAAGGCTGCAGACTAGACAATAGATAAGAGGCAGCTGAGCCTGCAGAAAGAATGGGAGCTTGGCCAATGTCTCAGAAGAGACCCTCCTTAGTTTCTTGGACTGTAAAGGGGAGGAGGGAGAGATGTGTGAGACAGTCCAGGCAAAAAGGATACTTGGGAGTACTAGCTGTACCTTTATAGTAAGGTTGATTACCAGAACTTTGCAAGTCTGAAAATGCATCTCTGCTAGGATGGAGGATGGACAGGTTGGGATGGGCCATTTGCAGGCTCATGTGCCACTGTCAGTCTTGTGCCATGGCCTACTCCTTTAGCACATGGCATACAATGTCAGAGAAGAGTAGTGCCTAGAGGTGGAGCTGTTGTCTCACGATCAGGAGGCTGTGAGTTTCATCCTAGGTAGAGGCAGATATTTCTCTCTGGGCACTATGAGAATATATCTGCTGAGCAAAACTCTGCATTGGCAACAGGTAGGGCAACCGGCCAGTAAACATTCAGCTCCATTTAGTTGCCCAGATGCCACCTTGCAAGGGATTACGGGGTCATTAAAAGAAAATGATGATACAATGTCAGAGAAATCTGACAATGCAGACCTGACAGCCCAAATTATTAGTTCATTTGGTTCAGTGCTTGTGTGCCTATCCTTGGTGCACTCAGGGGGCAAACACCAGCTGACTAGCGGCACTCAGCTGGTTGGCTCTACCCTGCTGGTCTCGCCTCATCTCATGTTGCATTGCCTTGCCTCACATCCAGCCAGGTCCTAATTGCATTCATGTGTGGAGCACCAGCTTTCACTCGCTCCACACATGAATGCAATTAAGTTTTCCCCACTGAAGTGGTACCCATTTATCTACTTGCAATATTGCATGCTTTCGAACTGCTGAGTGGCCGGGAGCTGGGGAGCGAGCAGTAGGAGCTCACCCTGTCTCACAGAGCCAGGCTCGAACTGCCAGAGTGCAGGCCATTTCTGGCCAGCAGTTCCAGCACCATTAACCCATTGCACCACTGTCCCACCAGACTAGGGGTGATATGATCAGTGGTGGGATTCTACCGGTTCGCACCAGTTCTAGCAAAGCGCACGCTCACTGAACCGGTTGTTAAACCGGTTGCATCCCACCACTAGATATAATAGCAGTCTTCCAGTACTTGAGGGGTTGTCACAGAGAAGAGGGAGTTAACTGACTCTTCAAAGCACCTGGATGCAGGGCAAGCAGTAATGGGTAGAAGGTCATTAAAGAGAGCTGCAACCTATAATTAAGGAGAAATTTTCTGACAATGAGTACAATCAGTGGAACCACTTACTTCTGGACTTTTGAGGGGATCCATCACTGGAAGTGTTCAAGAAGAAATAATCTTATGTCACTGGTCTTCTGTTGTTCTTTTTTTAGCTCTGGATAATTGCTTCCTTGCCTACCTACAATGAACAAGCCTTTGGGGATGTTTGCAAACCACAATAACAACACCAAGCCACCAAGATAAATGGAGTAGGGCAAAGCATTTTCAAGGCCGTTGTCAGTTCTGCTGGAGATTTGGTGTTCCCAGGGGGACAACTACGGTGACTCCATCTTGTCCTTCTCATCCGTTAATGCCTTTCGTTTGGTACTTAAGCAAGAATCATGAACCCATTGGGGAAACTTTGACCAACACTGTTTTTCCAAATCTAACAGTTTCTGCTTAAAAGGACCTCGGAGCCAAAACAAGCTCAGGACTCCACCTACTGGCCAAGTTGTGTACTGTCACTGGTTCGCACTGGCCAATCCTCCAAACTTGTGATCTTATTCTTGTCTCCAAGATGTGGGGAAGAATCTTTTTCTAAGCGAGATCCTTTTTTTTTTTTTTTTTTTGGTCAGATTTTTCGTTCGTTCGTTGGTTTTTCTAAAAAAATAATAATAATTTTGGGTCACGTCTTGTCTGAGCAAATGACTTTCAGTGTGCGTTAATCTGTAGGTTGCAATATTTTGCAATAACGAAAAGGAGTAAAGGAGTAAATGAATGAAACATGAAATAAAAAAGGTGGGTAATGGAAAGGAAAGTGGGCTAGGGTCTGAAATCTGTAACGTGTACTCCACCGTTTAGTGAATATTTTCTAAGCTGCTTCGTCTTTGAAACTAGGGACCACCTGGTTGCCTCCAAATCTACTTCAGAAGCATTCCATTTCTGACGTACAGCCAGAATTTTCTCTTCCAACCCAACTTTCAGGTTAAAAGGAAGGGAGAGAAAAGGCAGAGAGAGAAAAGAGTGAGAAAAAAGTGGGTGTCCCCACTCATTTGTGGCTGATAATGTAGGCTCTAAGAGGACCCCCTGAAAAACCTAATCAAAACAACAGTTAAAGAACATCAGTTAAACACATCCGTTGGCAGAAATCGTTCCTTTTATCAGAAAGATAACGCCAGATGGATGTCTATTTGGGTGAGCGTGGTTTGTTTCTCTTCAGAGGACACCACTCTCTTCCACTAAAAAAGCGTGAGATGAAAACTTCTTGATTCTGGAAGTGGAAAATGGTGTTCTTAGGAAGAGGAGTTATGATGGCTGAAGATCGTTGTATAAACTGTTTTGGAAATTTGGGATTCCTTTTGTAAAGGGGCTACAAGTGTCTTCTGTGTAGCCCCCTGTGGTTGAAGGTCATGTGATCAGGGATGACGAGTAGGTAATCTTGTTCTGGCTTCAGGCTCTGCCAGAGGAGCTCCCATAACTCTTTGCAATATTTCAACAGTTGTCCTGAGATCTTGCAAAGCAGCTCTGGAAATCCATTGATTCCACATAAAGAAGCTGAAGTCTTGCAGAATGTATGGATACATGAAAGCTCAACCCTTTCTGTTTGTTTGTTTTTAAATATTTTAATGGGGATGAGCATCTTTTGGTTGTGTGGTGGATGGCCTAGGAACCCGTGGCTACTACACTGCAGATTCTAATCCAGTATTTTCTCAACCTTGGCAACTTTGAAGATGTAGGGATTTCAACTCCCAGAATTCCCCAGCTAGCATGCTGGCTGGGGAATTCTGGGAGTAGAAGTCCCTACATCTTCATATTACCAAGTTTGAGAGAGACTGTTGTAATCTGCAGTTCCATATGGCAATCAGAGGATGGGCTCCCCTTGTTTCTAACTTCACTAGCAAAAGCCAAGTCACATCTTGGCAAATCAGTCTTCCATTTTTATCCCCTCTCCCTTGTAGAACTATCCTTTTAAAATTTAAAAACACTCATTTTAAATCAGTGTTTTTCAACATGGGCTTTAACTCCCAGAATTCCCCAGCCTTCCCCTTCCGAAAGTGGAAATGAAGCAACTTGTTGGTGTTGCCTCATTCTGACTCTCCCGGGAGACCTACTTTGGCAGCCCCAATACTACCTATAATTGAGCCCAAAATTTCCGTTGCTGAGTGACAAGTTTTAAATGAGTTTTGCCCCATTGTAGGATTTTTCTTGCCACAGCTGTTAAGTGAGCAACTTGGTTGTAAAATGAATTGGTTTTGCTTGTCAGAAGACCGCAGAAAATGATCACATTATCCTGGGACATTGCAACCACTGCAACCATCAAAAATAGGACCCAGTTGCCAAGCTTCCAAATTTTGATCACGTGACCATGAGGATGCTGCAACGGTCATAAGTGTGAGAAATGGTCACAGGTCACTTTTTTCGGTGCTGTTACAACTTCGAAGAGTCTCTAAATGAATGTTGAGAATTACCTGTATTTGGGAAAGGGTTTTGTGTTAGTCCCGTGCAGAAGTACCTTCCAATATTTCCAGCCCATGATAATCTTTGGGGTGCAAAACTCTTGATTAAAAATGATCCCACACCCTCTTGCCCGGGGTGTTAGGTTCCGTAAACAACGGTGCTAACCTTGGAGCCTGCCAGCAACCATAGTACTAACCTCAGACCCCACCAGAAACGCATTCCCTGATGTTTCCTCTGTGCAGTGGACACGTAGGGGAATCACCTATGATGCTGGCTGGGAGTCAATGGCTGTGGGGAACTCTGGTTCAACACCCCACCACAACCAAGCACTTTGGGAGTGTTCCGGCTCCTGCCGGAGGGGTGGATTTTTCCTTTCATACCAAGGGGTGGACATAGGGATTAGAGGGGGATCGGTATTAGGTATAGGGACGGAATAGGGACGGACTGGGCAGCAGGATGTGAAATACGGAGATAACCTATGGATAGCTGCCTTAGTTGATCAGGGATACTTGGGGTTCTGGGATAGGGCGGTCTGCAGGAGCTAGTTGCAATTAGATGGGCAGGGTAATACTATAAAGCAGGGGTCTCCAACCTTGGCAACTTTAAGACTTGTGGACTTCAACTCCCAGAGTTCCTCAGCCAGCTTTGCTGGCTGAGGAATTCTGGGAGTTGAAGTCCACAAGTCTTAAAGTTGCCAAGGTTGGAGACCCCTGCTATAAAGTGAGCTGGAAGGCCAACACTCCCAGCACTAACCTGGATCGGAATTTGACTGTTCTTGCCAGATGGGATGTGCGTTACTTGTACAAATTAAAATACTTCAAATCCCGATGTTTGTCGGCTTGTGTCTTGAAACTACGATCATCCAGAGGACTGGCTGAGAGAGGGTTTCCATTTAGCTAGGTATTCTTTCCACAATTGTTATGTTCAAAATACACTGCTCAAAAAAAAATAAAGGGAACACAAAAATAAGACATCCTAGATCTGAATGAATGAAATATTCTTATTAAATACTTTGTTCATTATATAGTTGAATGTGCTGACAACAAAATCACACAAAAATTATCAATGGAAATCAAATTTAGCAACCCATGGAGGTCTGGATTTGGAGTTACACTCAAAATTGAAGTGGAAAAAAACACTACAGGCTGATCCAACTTTGATGTAATGTCCTTAAAACAAGTCAAAATGAGGCTCAGTAGTGTGTGTGGCCTCCACGTGCCTGTATGACCTCCCTACAACGCCTGGGCATGGTCCCGATGAGGTGGCGGATGGTCTCCTGAGGGATCTCCCCCCACACCTGGACTAAAGCATCCTCCAACTCCTGGACAGTCTGTGGTGCAACCTGGCATTGGTGGATGGAGCGAGACATGATGTCCCAGATGTGCTCAATTGTATTCAGGTCTGGGGAACGGGCGGGCCAGTCCATAGCATCAATGCCTTCGTCTTACAGGAACTGCTGACACACTCCAGCCACATGAAGTCTAACATTGTCTTGCATTAGGAGGAACCCAGGGCCAACCGTACCAGCATATGGTCTCACAAGGGGTCTGAGGATCTCATTTCGATACCTAATGGCAGTCAGGCTACCTCTGGTGAGCAAATGGAGGGCTGTGCGGCCCCCTAAAGAAATGCCACCCCACACCATTACTGACCCACTGCCAAACTGGTCGTGCTGGAGGATGTTGCAAGCAGCAGAACATTCTCCATGGCATCTCCAGACCCTGTCACGTCTGTCACGTGCTCAGTGTGAACCTGCTTTCATCTGTGAAGAGCACAGAGCGCCAGTGGCGAATTTGCCAATCTTGGTGTTCTCTGGCAAATGCCAAATGTCCTGTATGGTGTTGAGCTGTAAGCACAACCCCCACCTGTGGATGTCGGGCCCTCATACCACCCTCATGGAGTCTGTTTCTGACCGTTTGAGCAGCCACATGCACATTTGTGGCCCGCTGGAGGTCATTTTGCAGGGCTCTGGCAGTGTTCCTCCTGTCTCTCCTTGCACAAAGGTGGAAGTTGCGGTCCTGATGCTGGGTTGTTGCCCTCTTACGGCCTCCTCCACGTCTCCTAATGTACTGGCCTGTCTCCTGGTAGTGCCTCCATGCTCTGGACACTACACTGACAGAAACAGCAAACCTTCTTGCCACAGCTCGCATTGATGTGCCATCCTGGATGAGCTGCACTACCTGAGCCACTTGTGTGGGTTGTAGACTCCGTCTCAATGCTACCACTAGAGTGAAAGCACCGCCAGCATTCAAAAGTGACCAAACCATCAGCCAGAAAGCATAGGAACTGAGAAGTGGTCTGTGGTCACCACCTGCAGAACCACTCCTTTATTGGGGATGTCTTGCTAACTGCCTATGCTTTCCACCTGTTGTCTATTCCATTTGCACAACAGCATGTGAAATTGATTGTCAATCAGTGTTGCTACCTAAGTGGACAGTTTGATTTCACAGAAGTGTGATTGACTTGGAGTTACATTGTGTTGTTTAAGTGTTCCCTTTAACTTTTTGAGCAGTGTACAAATCGCTCTGAAGATAGGCAGTGAATCATAACATCTCCTAAACTGGTGGTCAGTTGGGCTTCACGAGAATCAGGATCTTTCTGAAATTTGGGGAAAAAATATACTTTCCTTCCAATTTCCCCCACCCCATCTCCCCAACTGAATCCTGGAGTACCATGTGTGCAAAAGAGAAAGTGGGTAGTGTTGGGGCAACCGTTTCATTACTCCCAAGTAATATGCCCTTGGCATGCAGACACTTGCATTTCTGCAAGTGTCTCTTTTCCCCACTAGAAGGAATTACAGGTAGTCCTCAACTTACAAGAGTTCATTTAATGACTGAAGTTGTAACGGTGCTGAAAAAAAAAGGACTTATGACTGTTTTCCACACACCATTGCAGGCTTCCCGTAGTCACATGATCAAAATTCAGACACTTGGCAACTTGATTCATATTTACGATGGTTGCAGTGTCCTAGTCATGTGATTTCCTCTTTGGTGACCTGACAAGCAACGTCAACGGGGAAGCCAAATTCACTTAACAACAGTGTTACTAAATTAACAACTGCAGTGATTTTCCTTAGCAGTTGTGGCAAGCCAGATTGCAAAATGGAGCAAAACTCCCTTAATGAACGTTTCACTTAGCGACAGAAATTTGGGGCTCTTATTCTGGCCGTAAGTCCGTAGTGGAAGGATGGACCAGGCGCTGTGAAGGAACAATGGATAAATAGATTAAAAGAGGGTGTCCCAAGTCTTTCTGCTGTTTCGATACCAGCGATAGATAAGGCATGCCATGTTCCCGAGGCCCTGATATTTCTGAACTACCGTGGAAGCCATTAGCATGGCCATAGGGGGGAAAAGGATAAGGGGCATTTTTGGCATCGGAGTGGTCAGAAGTTCCCCATCCCTGCTCTGACCTTCTTAAAAAAACTTTCTCTGAAACGGTGTCCCCGACTCTTACTGATGTGCCAGACTGCACAAGCATAACGTTATGCTGAACTGCCCTCTGCACCTCCTTTTCAATGTCTTCTAAACATGAAATCTAACCTTAATCATGGATCCTCCTGGTCAGTGGTGGGATTCAGCTGGTTCACACCACTGGCCAAAACGGTTGCTAAATTGCTGGCCTGGCCTCTTCCCACCCCACTCCTTTCAGGAGTCCCCAGGCTCGCCGTTTTGGCTCCCAGGTAAGTGCAGGGAGGCCTACTAGGCCCAAAATGGGGCACGGGTGTGTGTGCCCCCCCCATGGCCCGTTTTTGCCCCCATGGGGGTGCAGGAGGCCGTGTGCTGCCTGTCACACACCCCTGGCCATGCCCACCCAGCCGGTCATTAGGGCAGAGAACCGGTTGTTAAAATTATTTGAGTCCCACCACTGCTCCTGGATAACATGGGCCTCTTACTGTTTCTCATATACTCAGCAGGGCTTTCATGGGGGGGGGGGGGAATTGGGGAGAGCTCTATGTTTTCTTGGTGGAAAGGTGGGATGTACGGGTAGTCCTCCACTTACAAACACAATTGAGGCCAAAATTTCTGTCATTAAGCGAGAGGTTAAGTGAGATTTGCCCCATTTTTACAACCTTTCTTGCCCTGGTTAAGCGAATCACTGCAATTGTTAACCTCCCCCAACAATCTGGCTCCTCATTTTACCAACCTTGGAAGGATGGAAGGCTGAGTCACAACCTTAAGCCTGGTGAGATTCGAACTGCCAAATTGCAGGCAACCAGCAGGCAGCAGAAGTAGCCTGCAGTACTGCACTCCAACCACCGAGCCTTGTCAGATGGTAATCAAAGATGATAGAATGACCCCAGGACATTGCAACTGTCATAAATATGAGTCAGTTGCCAAGGGTCTTGAGTTTTGATCCCCGGACCATGGTGAGCAAATGCAATGGCCGTAAGTGCGAAAAATGGTCACAAGTCACTTGTTTTCAGTGATGTAACTTTGGTCACTAAACGGACTGTTGTAAATCGAGGGCTACCTGTATATAAAATAAATTGTACCTGTTCCCTTTTGGGATGGCGGTCTTGCCAGATTTCCTGTGGATGATTGAAAAGCTGCTTGAAATTTCTCAAAAGCAATAGAAAATCAGCGTGATGTCAGATTTCTCCTGTTTCCTTAAATATATCTGGTGCAATATCCTTACTGAAGTATTCTGTTGGAATAATTCTTCACAGGGTAGAGGGTGCACCCTTGATTGAACAGTGGAGTGCAGTGTTTCTCAAATTTGCGTCAGCTTTAAGATGTGGGGACTTCAATTCCCAGGATTGAAAACTTTTAAACGTTAAAAAAGGTAATGTACGATTACATGGTCGACTGAAAAATAAAGACATTCCCTGACACAGTGACTGCAGGCATCCTCTTTCTTGATGCTTTATCCTACTCAATCCTTGAGGAACAAGATACTTTATCCTATTCAGTTTTTGCACTGGGTAGACCAATCTATATATATAAAAGTGAAATACCACTCACGAATCATCACAAAATCTCCAGAACCGTAAAGCCTACAAACTTGACATGTGGCACGTATGTTCCTCTTGGCTTCTAGGTGCTCACTAAGAAAGGATTTTTCGAAATGATCATCAGAGCATTAGTATTTTGTATATTATTATTAACACGCTCTGGTGCTAAGGAATTCTACTCCCCCTCCCCACCTGAAAAGAAATCTGTTCCAAATGCAAAACACAAGCAGAGGAGCGGAGTTTCAGTTTCAGTTTTAGTTTTACAGCAGCAAGCAGCTTTAGTACAGAACAGTTGAGCTAAGCCACACCCAGGCACCTTGCTGTCGTCTCCTTGCTCACACACAAATACTGCTTCAATTTCCAAACAGCCCTCAACTCACACACTGACAGGACACTAGCCAGATGAATACTGACGGATGCTGGTAGGCAGAGGCAGATTTCAACCCCCCCACCCTTATTTTCTTCCCCCAAAACTAAGCCACACCACATAGTTTTGTAGCAAAGCATGGGTATCGAGCTAGTATTTAATATTGTACACAGAACTGAAAAACTTGACTCCTGGTTTAAGTGCTTAGAATGCAAGCTAATTTTGACATAGAACTCACAATATAACAACAGTAAAATTTAGCTTCCTGCACCTATTTCCCCCCTTTTCTGAACAGTCTAATTCAGGGGTTGCCAAACTTTTGGACCTCAGGGACCACCAAACTCATAATTTTAAATCCCAGGGACCACTAACCAGTTCTGTGGGTGTGGCCTGATTTGTGGGTGTGCTTTGGTCATGTGACTTGCTGGGCATGGCTTGTATGTAAATATTATAAATATTTATACAAATATTGATTTTTTTATTAAAAAAGAGCAACTTTTACCCAAAATTAGGCAAAGCAGGCAGGCAGATTGAGTTGCTCACAGAATAATTCAGTGATCTGTCTATCTGCCTTCGGCTAGCTCAGTCTGTCACATAAAATTTGCTTGCAAGCAAACTCACAAAATTAACTCACAACACACCATGTATGTAAATATTGAATTTTTTTAATAAAAAAGAGCATTTTTTACCCCGAATCAGACAAAGCAGGTAGGCAAATTGAGTTGCTCACAGAATCATTCAGTGAACTATCTATCTGCCCTCGGCTAGCTCAGTCTGTCACATAAAATTTGCTTGCGGTGAGTCTGCACTGAACAATAGAACCTTTAGTCCTAAGGGAGGTTCGGCTGTGCTTAAAAGCAGAACCGAAGATCTAAAGACTAGCTAGAAAGCAAGAAATCCAACCATTTCCTGCTTCCTAGTTAATCTAAATCTCCCGGCACAGCAGAACAGCTGATGGTCGGAAAAATAGCAACTTAGCAGGCAAGTTTGCTGGGTAAGGAGTGAGTGGGTGGGGAGGGTTCCCACGGGCCATGTGGGCGGTACAACCTTGTATTTCTGTGCAGCCTGGATTGTTGCTTTGAGGGAGTGCTCTGGGGGTGAGATTTCTCTAAGGCCCACCAAAATTTTCTCATGGTCCACCAGTATAATACCCCCTCCGTATTATTTTGGCTTCACTGCCCATCATTGCCAGCCAGCATATTCCATGACCAACCCTTGTGTGATCTCTGTCCTAACTATCTGGAGGGAGGGTCCGTCTCTCATCTAAATTAATTAATTCATCATAAGCACTGCTAATCTTGAAAGCCCATTCAAAATAGGTACTTTGAGAATTTGTCCTGTTCACTTTGAGCCTCTGTCTTGTGCACATTTACTTCAGGTTTAAAGTACACTCTGGAATTATTTGGGGCTGAAATCAGACAAGAAACAACCAGATGACCTGATTCTACTTTAATGTAAAGCTACATTGACAGAATCTTGCAAATCTGAAAGTATGATTTCCCTCCAATTCTGTCTCCTTTACTGCTCAAGAAACTAGGATCTCTTCAGAGTCTCTTGCCCCAACTGTTGGCTATGCTGTCTCTTAACTGATCATTCATTCGCTCGGCAGTCTCTCTTGGCCCAGTCTCCAAGGTTTTCCCCACATAATATTACGTGAGAAGGACAGAGAAGAACCTTCACCCAGTCTCCATGCCCGTATTTCAAGATGTGATTTAGACACTCTTCTACTAGATGACAGTAACCTCTGATCCTGGTGACCGACCCAGATTGGATCCTGCAACATTATCCTGGGACACATATATTTGCCTTCATTCGTGAGAGATACGGACTGCTAGCACTGTGAACAGTTCAACTAAGAGTCGATTTAAAATTGGGTGTGCAACACTTCAGCACTGTGCCACACTGGTTGAATAGATCTGTAGCTTCCTCTGATGGGATCTACAAATCAGAGAAGCAAATCCACAAATCGGAAGAATAAGCACAAAGTGAAAAAAAGAACACAGGTATGTGTTTGTGTGCACATGTGCAACAATTTATTTTTTCTCTCGTGTGGAGTAGGAATAAGAAATTTGTAGTAGCGGAAGTAGTTGTTATACTGGGAGCGGGACAATATTTTTTACTTCTTAGTATTGGCTTTGCAACTTCATCATCAGCCAACGAAATTTCTATGTTCAAATTGCCTTTCATGGAGTTGGAGGCAGAAACAGCAGTGGTAAGCAGTTGAGAAGCCAAGTCCCAAAGGCGACTTTTTTTCAGGAGGCAACTGGACTTTCCTGTTTTTTCTTTTGAAGACGTTTCGCTTCTCATCCAAGAAGCTTCTTCAGCTCTGACTGGATGGTGGGGAATGGAAGGATTTATCTTCTTTGCAGACAGCTGGTCATTTGCATCCTTTTAGAGTGTAGGAAGCTAGCACCCTTCCCTCTCCTAGAAAAATGAAATATACTGGGAAATATTAAAAAGGCAGACTATTTCCCCTAAAAAGAGTAGAAACTCAGGAGCAGAAACTCACTTCAGAAGCAGAAGCTCACTTCCCACATTTGTTAATGGGTGGGCCATTAAGGCCTGGGCCAGAGTATTCTACATAACAAAGCCCTCTACCCATCTCACCTCATGGCCTAGGAAGATTGCATCAGCCAGCACTCAGGAGGTCCAGATAAAGCCTACAAAGTTAGCTAAGACCCCGCCCCCGGGAATCTGACAGCCAATGGGATACATTTCTTGCACAGGAACAGGAAACACTAAGGTGGGGCCCAACAGAGGTTATAAAACTACGGGTCTCTCAGCATCTCAGCCCTTTTTCCTTCTTTCTTCATCCAGAGCATGTGGTCCTGTCCACCATTAAACCATCTTTCCAAACAGCCTCCATGTTTCCAGTGTCTTTTTCCCCACTTGGAACTGAACCCAGAAGGATAATTCTTCCAACAAGAGCAGGGGTGTCAACTTGCGGCCTGCAGGCTGGATGCATCATGTACTGGCCCCGCCCCTGTCCAGTTTAGCGAAGGGGAAAAAAGTTACGATATGTCACGTGACGCTGCCGTGATGGCATGAGTTTGACACCCCTGTTTTAGAGGGTGCTTGTTGAAGCACTTGGAGGTTTATCCGTGTCCTCAGGGTCACTTGAGTAGCGCTCCTGATTCCTGTAGTCTGCAGTTTTTCTCTGGAAATCCATTCCTATGCCCAGACCATTCAAAGGGTGTTCATCCCAAACTGTATAGCTAAAAGTAGAGAAAAAAATTGCAGACTACAGAAACCAGGAGCGCTACAACCTTGACCTGGATGACTGGGAATCTCTACAGACTTTGAGGAGGGCAGAGTCTGAAACATTAAACCTAGACTGGCTTGATGGGATTTGCATGGCAGGTGTTGACCATGAGATCAGACTGACCCCCAACCGTGGTGGCTTTCGGGGAAGGGTATGAAGATCTGGCTTTGCCATCTCACCTGGGGATTAGAAAGCAGTGTGAGCCCCTGAAATGACAGGTGTTGTTGAATGACTGTGTTTTTCCTGGTGACTGTATTTTTTGGCTTTTTAGATTGTTTTTAACATTTTACATTGTTTGTATGGTTGCTTTATGTTTTGGGTTCTTGGATACCATTTATGTTTTCATCATAAGCAGCCAGAGTCACAGAAGTGAGATAGGTGGCTATATAAACTGAATAAATAAATAAATAAAATAAATTTGAGGAACCTTTCTCTATAAAGCCGGAAGTGGCTTAGGGTTTATCCTATGTAAAATTAAAGCAGCAGTGTCTGCACACTATTTATTTATTTATTTGTTTGTTTATTCTTTGTTTGTTTATTTATTTGTCAAAAGCTTATAATATAACAGAAACAAGAATAAACATGTTTAAATACAAGAAATAGGAACTAATAATTGGGGACAATAGGACAGGGACGGTAGGTAGGTACGATTGTGTGCTTATGCACGTCCCTTACAGACCTCTTAGGAATGGGGTAAGGTCAATAGAGGTTAGTTTGAGGGTAAAGGAGTGGGGGTTTGAGCAGGTGATAACAGAATCAGGTAGTGAGTTCCAGACATTGACCACTCTGTGGCTGAAATCGTACTTCCTGCAATCGAGTTTGGAGTGGTTTACATTAAGTTTATATCTGTTGTGTGCTTTGTGTTGTTGTTAAAGCTGAAATATTCATTAACTGGTAAGATGTAACATACGATTTTATGTTCTATGCTTAAGTCCAATCTTAGTCAGCGTAGTTCAAGGTTGTTTAAGCCTAGAATCTCAAGTGCTTTAGGATATTCTGTTACTATGCTTACCCGCCTGTAATCCAGTTCTCTGGCCTCATACAATACACAAGATGTTTGTGACTTTGTACATGAGAACACAGCCAAAGTCTGAAATCAACATAATCTTTTATATTCAACACTCTGGACAATAAAAAGAGAACTACAGCCACAGATGCAGCCAATGGGCTGTGGTATGTATGTTGTTTTCCATGTGCAAATTTCCAAATTTAAATTAAATCATAGATATTCTGTCAATGGTTTCTAGATCCTAATTAGCAGTATTTTCATCTCTCTGCTCTTTATTTGAAATAAAATATAATTTATTCCATGCATTCATTTAAACAAACTTCGTAAATTGATTTGCTATCAAGCCATAGAATTACGATGTTCCAAAATTCTGCAGCGTTATAAATGGGTATATTTCTGTTGCTGTGCTGATCCTCCAAATATCAAGGGCTAAGAAGTAAAGTTACCAGAGTGGTAAAGAAATCAGAAACCTTATGAAGAGTAGCTTTTTTGTTTTGCTTATAACCCTTCTTTTCTTCTTTCAAACTGGTGATTTCAACGAACGGTTCCTTTAACTTCGACGTATATTTGGAGGAACTACGAGTCCCAGAATGCACAGGGGCAATGGGAGGGGTGCAACTTTCACATCCGGGAAAAGCAATGCAAGGTGGGACATGGAGTCCCACAAAATCGACCATCTGTGTTTATAACGAAGAGGTTTCCAGAGGGACCTTTCTTTGTGTAACTCCGCCCCGCCCCCCTTTTTATTTTATTTTAAAGTTACAGATACATATTGTGTACTCGAAGCCGAATCTTGTATACTGGATAGAGATGCCTGTTCACACAGCGTGTTTATCCTACCCTTTGCTTTAGTAATAATGCATAGAATAAACCACATTAAGATCCGTCCACGGAATACACTAAACAAAACAAAAACACGCTTGACACCCACAATATAAGTTCACACAATAAGTTAAGTCCCAGTCCTTATCTGTAATAAGTTTACTTCAATCTGGATTCTTTAGAGATGTATTGGGTCTACAGTTCTTTTAAAATAATAGTTTTGGGAGATGCTGTTACCGGTGTATATGGGGAGTTTGATTTTTGCTTTGAAGAGACCTAGCCACCACACTACAATTCTCCCTTGCTATTAATATCCTAATATTGTTTAATATTCATTGGAAAATGCTACTGTTCCATTTCCGTAGGAAAGGTATTTAGAAAGCAGAGATTACTATTTGTTACCTGTATTCACCCTTTGTTTTAATCTGTGATTCCTAAGTTTAATCAAGTGAGCACCTTCCTATCTTCCAGGTAAGAAAGTTTGCAGGAGGAGGATCTGGAAGCTGGATTTGGATAGGCATTTAGCAAATATTTTCCCTAAAAAATGGTGACAGGCTGACTGACAAGCTGTGTATGGATGTCAAGTCCCATATTTGCAAAGCAGGAAGCTTGTCAAAGTTGGAGGAAATTGAACAAGATCACACTGGTTTACTGAGTAAGAGTAGCAACTCTGCACACTTGAGGCCTCAGGAGAAACTGGGCATCGTCCCACTATGCTCAACTCAGTCTACTGTGAATGGTGTCATGTTGGGCTCGTTATTTTGAAACGTGTCTCAACTGGTAAGGGAGCATGCATAAGCGCACCAATGTGCCTACCACCCCTGTCCTATTCTTTTTTATTTTTCTTGTATGTATCCATTTCATGTATCCATAACTATGTTTATACTTATACCTGTTATCTTATAATTGCTTCACAAAATAAATAAAATAAAAAATAAATAAATTGGGTGGAGCTGATTTCCTCTGCTACCAAGAATATGGAATGGACTTCTGTCAGTGAAAGAACAAATGTGTTGGATGGTTGTTTACAGGCAAGAAGTTGGAGCGGCTTTTGTTCCAATAAAACTAGTGTTTTCCATTGAGTATGGCTCAATTCACATGACACCCTTAACCAGGTTTATTATAACCTGTTATAACCCATCCAGCTGCATTTGGACAAAAGTCTAACCTTTAATTTTTAGATATATCATGTGTCATCATATGTCATCAAATGCTGCCTAATTCTTTCACGATTCTGGGCAGGTTCCAAACACAAAACTATATGTATACAAAGCTCACAACTGACTGGAAGAACAGGACCTCGTGGATCACTCTGTCCCCACAACCTGGGAAAACATCCAGGCAGGCCATCAAAAATTTCTATATACAAATATCTGTTCCTACAGACTAGTTCTGCTTCCTGAGAAGACAATCTTGCTAAGGACTTGAATGCCCCCAGCCTGCTTGATCCATACTGTTTGGACTTTAAACCAGGATGCTAACTGGGGAATTCTGTGAGTTGAAGAATAGAATAGAATTTTTTATTGGCCAAGTGTGATTGGACACACAAGGAATTTGTCTTGGTGCAAATGCTCTCAGTGTACACAAAAGAGATACATTCGTCAAGAGGCAAGAATCATAAGGTACAACACTTAATAATAGTTATAGGGTACAATAAGCAATCAAATCATACTAGGAAACAGTCAATATAAATCGTAAGGATACAAGCGACAAAGTTACGGTCATACAGTCACAAGTGAGAGGTGATAAGGAGTGATGAGAAGATTAATAGTAATCGTAGTGCAGACTTTGTAATAGCTGAACAGTGTTGAGGGAATTATTTGTTTAGCAGAGTGATGGCGTTGGGGGGGGGGGAACTGTTCTTGTGCCTAGTTGTTCTGGTGTGCATGTTCTATAGCATCATTTTGAGGGTAGGAGTTGAAACAGTTTATGTCCGGGATGTGAGGGGTCTGTAAATATTTTCATAGCCCTCTTTTTGACCCGTGCAGTATACAGGTCCTTAACGGAAGGCAAGTTGGTAGTAATTATTTTACTACCAAAAAAGTGCACCCATCTTTAAAAGTTGCCAAGTTTGCAAAACACCGAGTGAAACTCCCCCCACCCCCAAGTGCAATTATTATTCATCAAAGCTTCCAAGCCTTGCTCGTATCTTGCGGGCAAAGAGAGCCGTTTAGCCTCTCGGGTTTTTCTGCCTGTCGAGCCACCTGTCCACTCCGTCTCCTTCCTTTTCGTTGACCCTGGAGACTTCGGTAACTCGCTGGGACCAAGGACTGCGGGCGGATTTCGTTTGCAGCGCAGCCCTCGGTGTTGCAACGTATTGTCTGAAATAGGGGATCAGCCCCCCCCCCCACCCGCCCTGGATCACTGCATTTGTGAATGCAGCATTCCTGTGTTAACCCGCCTCTGTCAACTCCAATCGGTCATTCACACACACACACAAACCCAGCTCCAACCAACCCAATCTTCTCTTGGCAAAGCGCCCAAACGGCATTGTATATTGCCCGTGCGAAGAATGTTCAGAGATCCGATGCAACTTCTCCCTTGGTTGGGGAACAAACCCTGCCGAGAGGCCACTCCCCTTTCTTCGTCGCTTTACCCGGATCCCGCCGCCGTGCCGCGGCTGACCCTCCGCGGCAGCCGAGCTTCTCCGCGCTCCAGCCTCAACTTCCCAGAATGCAGCGCGCCTCCCCGAGTCCCCAGTGCGCCGCCATGTTGTTGAAGTGAAAGGCAGGGGGAGCGGCAAAGCCAGAGCTTAGAGGCCGGGGGGAGGGGGGGGCCGTTGAGATCCGTCTTCATCCTACCGTTCCGCCCGTGAGTATCCGGACCGAAGTGGGTTAGAACGGGACTCCGGAGCCCAGGAGGCCCGACGGTGAAGCCGTATTGGGGCTAGGGCTTCGGCCGAGGCAGCGAGGGTCCTCCGAAAGGCGGCCCTTGGGCGGGCAATTCTTGCCGAAGCTCTTCCTCGCGCTTGTTCCTGGTTCATGTTTTCGAGTCCGAGCAAGGCCTCTATTGTTGTTCCAGGAAGGGGAGAGAAAGGCGAGACGCTTCTTTGGGGGACAAGGGGAGACGGCAGCTGCCCCGTTCAACCGACCCTAAGAAAAGAAAAGGGTGGGTGGGTTTCCCTAGGCTCCCCAACTGAGGCTTGGTTGGCTTTATTTTAATTTTTCCTTTCTTTCCTCCCCCCCACCCTCCTCCCGTCGCTTTTCTTTGGGGGAAGGGAGGAGGAACGCTTGGTTGGCCTTTTAGATACTATTTCCAAACAAGCCAGGAAAGGCAGCAGCTTGCTGATTTCTGGAGTGGGAGGGGGCTTCCAACTCCATCGTGGTTTTGAAAGGAAAGTGGGGTTGGTGGGGCGGCGGGGGGGGCGGGGGAGGAGAGGAAAGTAAGACAAGGGAAAATAACTGGGATGAGGAAGGCGGGTAGGTGATGCCTAATTAATATGTACAGGAGCTGTATATGCAGGAAATGGAGTACGTGACTTCTGCCCAAGCTCTTAGAGTAAAGTTTTATCTGGTTTTTTTTTTTGGGGTGTATGTGTGTCATCAATTAAGCTTTGGGCTGGGTGGGGTGGTCTCTTCACAATTAAAACATTCTAGTTGCCCTCCATTTAAAGCTGTGCCCCTTGGTGGGATGTACAATTGGGATTGCTTTTTGACTTAAGTAATGTTTGGGATTAAGAAGGCAAAACAAGGGTGCTCTTGAGTTTATTTTTTTCCCTCCCCTAAATGAAGGGGACTGGGGGGAAATAATGAAGGTTTTTCTTTCTTGACTTCACTTATATAACTTTAAAAAATTATGTTTTGTTCGGTAAGGAAGCAGCAACAGGAGGCTGTTTTCTTCTCTTCCTAGGCCTTCAGTTGTTCCAGCTTCAAGTTAGTTTTGGCCAAGCAGTTTGGAAACAAAGAAGAGAACCGGGTGGCCTATTGTTGTTGTGTGAATTTGTCGTACGGAAAAGGCATAGCAGTATTTTACGGTGCAGTCAGTACATATCCAGGAGTCAGCCCTGTTGTACTTATCAAATGTTTGTTTGAACAGGACAAACTTGTGTGATTTGTTAGTTTTTAGTTGTTTAGATTGCATTTCAGCAACCATTTAACAATGTAGCCTGATTCTGTAAATGTTTACTGATAGTGATTGCCACTGTATTCAGCCCTGTTTACTCCCCATGTTTGTGTATGTGGAATTATGTCCTATATCAGTCCACTATTTTGGGTTCTCATCCAGTGTTTTTAGGTTATATAATTTGAAAGCAGTTTGAGGGGAAACAGCTGATTTCAGGTTTTGCACTAAAGAGAGTTCTGATGGCTTGATAAGATAAGTTTAAATTACAGGTATTTAGACGAGTCATTTAAAAAACATTTTCTTGTATAGGACTTTCAAAGTATAGTTTTACATTTAGATGTACTATTTAAGCAGTTGTTTTCTTTAAGAAACTGATTTTTTAGTATTTCAAACTGTTCGTGTGTATATACACATACAGATGAGTGCTCTTACATATGTGTGTTTGTATGTGCGCTATGTGTAGCTTCACATTTTGCTCAGCTGTAAAGTGATTTATTTAGTGTTGCTTGGTTTCCTGTGTGAATCCAGACAATATTGGTTTTGTTCAGCAAAATATTAATACACCATCGGTTTTGTGATCATGTTTTAATTTCCGTTCCAGCTTAACACTGGGTAATTTGTAGCAGGCATAACTTTTTATTGAAGAATGCATTAAAATCTATGGTAGCAAGAAATAAATCTCACCAGAAACTGAATCAAAACCAAAAACAATTTAGGGGCCCAAAGTAGAGAAATTAAAAAGGCAGTGGTGATTACAAGACCTGAATATACTGAGTAGTAATATTCTTAAATGATGTGTTTCAAATTGTATACCACAACTTTAATGTAAATCATTTTGTTGAGTGAAAAATGAAGATAGTAGAAGATAGTGTTCTATTTTCTCTTAATGGGAATGGATTTTTGATAAGGGATAGTTGATAAGCCCTAGATGGGCTCTTCAGGTGTTATCAGGCCAATTTAGGGTAGATGGGAATTGTAACCTGTCAGTTTTAGGGTGCCTATTTGAGGAAAATTTTGCATTTTTGTTGGACTATAGCAGGGGTGTCAAACTTGCAGGCCACGCCCACCCCAGTTCCCTGAAGGGGAAAATGTCAGGGAAGATCATATGACAGCAACATGATATCCTGCGTTTGACATCAGTGGACTATAGAGTTTAAACAATTCCTCTGATTTCTAGGCAACAGCATCCTTGACATTCTAGTCAAATATACACCATATGACAGGTGAATCTTACCTACGTAGGTTCTAGAATTTTTCAGGAGATTTAATTCCATTAATCATCTTGATAACTGTAATATAAAGGCTAACTAAAAATACAAGGTGTATTATAACGTCTTTTTGTAAAGAGGGGGTAAAGACATGGGCTAAATGAACAACCCCCCATGTGATGAGGGGTTCACTTCTCAATTGTCTCAATGATCAGGCTCAGTGTCACCTATTTCCATGCGGTGATACAAACAATTTACACTTAATTTTCCTGTGATGCTGCTCCCCATTTGCTCTTCAAAACTTGTCATCCTTACTCATTTTGGGATGCCTTGCGGATGGCAGATAAAAATCTATGGCTGAATGACTGTTGATAGTACTGATGTTTGCTAAGATTCAGAGGAGAAAGTGACTAACTCCATCATCATAGTTTAGCCTACTCTTTTTCCATATAACTCCTGCAGCCTACAGAGTCTTTTGTGGTCATCTTAGCTGTGGTCCTATGTGATAGGTAGGTGTTGACTAAGAGCAAATGTCTCACCCCAGATGATCTGAGGTTCTGAGCTGATTTAAGCTGGGTTTCTAGCTAACATTCTAACCATTGCATCGTATTCTTCAGTTCTCCAGAAGACAACAGAATTAGTTTTCTTAACAATTTTGCAAGCAACAGTGCAGCTACAACATTGCATGGGGCACTTTCTTTTCCGTGGTCATGAATAGAACTGATACTATATAAACATCCATACAAGCAGTGGACTTACAGGGGAAGGTGTGCAGAAACATATACCTACTCACTAGTATTTTCCCCCCTCAAGCACTATTTATTGACTTGGGCCTGGAGATGGAGTTAATCTACATGCTGAAAATGTTTTATTTCAGTAGCTAGGAATTGTTATAATGCCGTAGGCTTTTCTTTCAATTTTGAATATAGAGAAAACAACACTTTTAACCTTAACGTTTTCAATATATGCAGTCTCTCACTGAAAGAATTGATAATTTTGGTTTTCACCAATCGACCTTGGAATGTTCATTGTTGCTGCTACTGTTCTTGTAGTAAGATAGTCTTTTGTCATATGGATTTGTCTTTAAATCTTGAGACAGGTGGATTGACAAGGCGCATTAATGCAACACAAGAATCTTGAATGCAGTGCAGTGCAAAATATATTGACTTTAATTTTTTAAATTATCTCAAAACCTCTTAAATTATTTTTAAACAAGAGTTGCAAGATAAGCTTTCCACGCCCATGTACAGCACTCAAATCATTCATGTTTTGTATCTCATTTTCAATCTAAAAGGTTGACAAAGCTGTTCACAGCATTTAAATTTTTAACAAAGATTAAGACTATAAATAACAAATAGCTTGGTATCACTAAATACAGTAAAGAAACAACTGATGCATAACAGCTTATACCCCACCACAGGCTTGAAAAAAAATCCTACTAACAATTTGCCTTTTACATTAGTTCTTTTTTTCCTTTTTAGCCAAAGGTGCTCTGGATCCTGTTAACTCCCTGAGGATATCAATGGAAACAAAATAAGATCAAATCCCTCCCGAAAGCTCTAGAAATTCTATGCAATTGCTTACTTTACTTTTTCTTATTGTTCCAGTAATGGCATGTGGAATGGGCCAATGGGTTATTGGGGAGGGATGACGATTTTTGATAATCCCAGTAGTGATATGCAATTGTTGGATTGCCTCTATTATATAGAAAAGAATAATTCTGATGAATCAGCCCGAAGACCATTTCATGCAACTTGGTGGATTTAGGAAATTTAACAGAGTGGAAAGGCAGTGGTTCTCTCACACTATTGTTCTGTAGGAACTGGTGTGAAAGATAACCTGCCATGGATTCTGAATGTCTCAAATAGTCATTGCCTAAATCTCCCGGAGATTGTCCAGAGTGCATTTCATTGACATGTCCTTTAGATTAGAAAACCAGAAAGGTCTGCTATTCCATTGTAATATCCCTATACGGTGGCAAGAATCGTGGCATCTTACAGGGTGTGAAGATGCTTCCCCAGGTTTTATTGATATCATGAGAGGTCTGTTGATTGCATCTCTCTTGTGACTTGTCAGACCGAGCTATCTTCAGGAAAATGCTCAGACTCCTGGGCCACGAAACTTTGCATGTTGTAATAATGCACACCTTAGCTCAGTGGAATATCCTGAAGTTCAACTATGTTTCAGAGGAACAATTCACTTGAACAAAACAAGGACAGCTCTCTTATTTGATTAATAGTATACATGCTGTTTGCGTGATTTATTTACTGTTATTCATTTACCAAATAATTTTAAGAAATGGAATTTCTCAGTATGCTTTCCAGATTTTCCCCCTTAGGTAACTCCCTCGCCCCCATTCTTCACTACCTCAATTGTAGGCCTGTAGTAGAAGTACTTACTTTGTGGCTTTCTTTCCCAAGGACAATTTCGCTGGCTATACTTCAAAAAACTGATTAGAGTACAGTAGTTCTGATTTCAGTGGGTGTCTAAATTTAGAGATTGAAGTATCTGCTTTGTGGCTTTGTTACTTTTCCCCCCCATTGTTTTGTTACATTAAAACACATTTTCCCTTTTTAAGCTAGTCTGAAGAGTAGAAAGCCAACATATGTATTTCATTTATCTGTTAATTTAAAAAAGTCAATTATAATGCAACTTCTTTGTCATCACTATAGGATGAGCAGTAACTTAAAACTGTAAACTGGAGAATGTTTTCATACTTGGAAATAAACAGAGAAGAAAAACCCATTGTTTGGTTTTGGAGCTATAGCTCCAAATAACAGCAACAACAAAAAAAACAGTTACACTTAATGCAGATTGAAATAATTTTATTTAAGTAAATACTTTCATTTGACCATACTTTGTTAATAAATTGTCATTACTATATTTATATAAATAGCAAAACTGGAAGCTTTGCAATGTTGGTATCTAAATATAGGTTGATTAAGCTGCAATCCAGACCATACTGAATTGTCTCATTTTTCCTCTTTGAGATGATAGATATGTGAAAAGTATTAGTGTATGGAAACAGGAGTAATGACCGTTTTACACATGCACCTTTAGCACTTTTGCTTGTGAATATTATATCATTCAATCTCTTTATCCTCACAAATTTGAATCCTTAGCATGCTTTCTATTATTATTATTTGCATCCAATGGGGAAGATTCCAGTTACTTCCAGTTTTAAAGAAACCATATTTTCTTCTGTAAATTACACTTTAATTCTTGTTAGCGAAAATGAGCCACGATCTTCTTCTTCTTCTTTTCTTCAGCGTTTGTCTCGCGCTCTGGCGAGGTCCGCTAATGTCCTTGAGTACTGCTTCCACGCCTCTCTGTCTGCCACGTATGTCGGGTCTGCCTTCGCGATCTCTAGATCGGCCTTGATCGTGTCCATCCAGCGTTGCTTAGGTCTACCACGCGGTCTCGCTCCTCCGACAATCACCTTCATCGCAGATGAAGCCGCGATCACATTTCTTTAAATTCCAACTACACTGGGAATTATATCTTACTTAAAATTAAAAGCAGTTGCTGATACCACTATGAAGTAGTGAGGGGTGTATAAGAATACATTACCCATGGTGCTTCCCAATGTAGAGGAACTAAGAATTCCTTTTAAATTTGAGCTGTGTGAGTTCTAATTTGTGGAATCGGTTCACATTTTTCCCTGCATCTCTTCAAATAGTTTTTTCCTCTGATAGAGAACACGCCCCCTCTTTTTTTCTCCTTAATTCTGCAATTTCTAATGTAGTAAAAGGGAGAAATTTATTACAGGACTATAAATATATTAACACCTTATTTAAATTAATTGAAATGTAAATAACCTCAAATGTAGTTAATAATTGTGTTCCTTTATTGCTCTGTGTGCTCATGAAAGTCTAGGCATGATAACTCTTGAAAATACACACTTCTTTGCCACACCAATATTAATGGTGCCTATGCAAGTTGAAGAAAGTTTTTGATTTGTGTAATCACTTCTTTATCTCATGGGCAACAGGAGGAGGAATATCATAGAACTGTGTTTCACTTTAACCTATACTTGTTAACTAAAGACAATTATTATTTAATATGGTACTACCTTATTTTCTATAAAAAAACATGTAGTTTAAATATTCTGGTTCTTAGGAGCCAGCTACAAACCCTGGGTTGATTTATTAGTCAGGTGAATGCATTTTATATCACAATGTCTGATTCGCATGTAAAAAGAAACCAGGCATGTTCTGAATTATTTTTTTTATTCCAATTTATTTGTATGCCCAAAGTTGCATTATGGCTGAGAATGGGTCTTGTGTCAGCTTGATGCTCTTTCAGATCAATGTATGTATGTGTGAGCACCCAAAATTATTTTTCATCCAGCAATTTAGGGATACATGCATTATCATCCAGTAATGTTTGCTGTAGAACACTTTCAAGAATGCCTTGTGAAAAAGTAAGCTAGTGCAGGGGTCCCCAACTATGATCAGCACTGTGGCATGCCGGAAACTGGGCTGTGCAAAGAAGCGAAGCCCCATCTGCGGGATGCAGGCAGCACACAAAACTACGCCCCCCCACCCCCAATCTCCGGTCCATGGAAAAACCTCACTCCACAGAACTGGTCCCTGGTGCCCAAAAGTTTTGGGATCGCTAAGCTAGTGTAATGATACGGGTGGGACTTTATTTTAGGATTCCTTGATATGGCTATTCTGTACTTAGCTGTGAGTTTTGTAAATGGCAGACTCAATTTAATTAGTGTTTTGAACTTGTCTTCCTTAGGTACTGGTGGAATGAGCGTTGCATGTGTTTTGAAGAGAAAAGCAGTGCTCTGGCAGGACTCTTTCAGCCCCCACCTGAAACAGCACAGTCAAGATACAGCTAATCCCAACATGCCTGTTGTTTTGACATCTGGAACAGGGTCCCAGGCTCAGACACAGCCAGCTGCAAATCAAGCCCTTGCAGCAGGGACCCACTCCAGCCCTGTTCCTGGATCCATAGGGGTTGCAGGTCGCTCCCAGGACGACGCAATGGTGGATTACTTCTTTCAGAGGCAGCATGGTGAGCAGCTTGGGGGAGGCGGAAGTGGTGGAGGCAGCTATAATAACAGCAAACATCGGTGGCCTACTGGGGATAACATTCATGCTGAACATCAGGTAAAAAGTTAAATATTTCAGAACTGAACAAATGAGCTAAGCGGGCCTTATGGTAGTTGCATGCAGTGAATGTTATGAAATTTCTGTGTATCTAATTGATCATGTTTCCTTCTCTTGCTTCTTGCATTTCCAAACTGAAATTCTTTTGCTCAGGGTACAGCAACATGAGATTCCAAATGCCTTTTGATTCAAATCAGAATATTCATCAATAGTTTCAAGCTAGTTTAATTTGCTTTTTGTATCACAATTGGGGTGTGTGCACAATGCTTTCTTCTTTTCCTCACCCTTTTCTTTCCTTTATCAGATGTGCTGCTATTGTTTAATATATTTGATACATTTATGAAAGTTCTTAAAGCATCACTGGCAAAAGGTGTTTAATGTTTTATATTGGTGGAATGTTTATAGTTTGCTGCTTGTTTAGTCCCATATCTAATGGGACTGGGGAAGCACAATTAAAAACCAAACATTCCTGGGACATTCATTTCCATCCGCCCTCCTGCTGCTGCTAGTAAATATTTTTAAGTAAGCTGAATTTTATTACTTATCCAATAACCAGGGAATTTTAAAAAACAACAACTGTCAAATTAAATTTAAAACAGCAATTTGGTCACCCAAGCAAAGCCTTTCTTTTTGTATGTGCTTTTCATATATTATTTCAGAAACTAAATTATATGGATCCAGTAATTATATTCCCCTGAATCGTCTGTCAAAAGCCATTGAAATGGGAGTGTGTTTTCACCAGCTCTTTTCTTTTGAGCCAAATGGAAGAAGGGTGATCGTGGTGATTTATAATGTAGGCAGGAAATAGCTGCTATATGCCTTTGTTCTATGCGCTTGGAATGCTGTGTAGCAATTCACTATATTGTATTCATATCTAGAAGGCTGTGGGGAGTAATGGGAATTTAGAAGACAGGGTGGGACTGTGTTTATTTTTTATGTGTTGATGTTAATTTAAATGTTATGATTTTCATAACTTTCAGTTCTTTTTTTTTTTTAGCATGTTGGCATTCTTAAATTGTTTAAAAGTGAACATTTAAAACCAATCTCATTAAACATTTTTTTTAAAAAGCCTCCCTAAATTAATAAGGATCTTGAACAGATTCAGTCTCTAAGAATATGATGTTTGGATCAGAGTTGAATGTCCAATTCTTAACATTTTTGTCCTTCTAGGAACCAGTCCCCCCCTTTAAAAATTGACAAAGAGTAAGAGGACCTGTGAAGTGTAACCATGTTTTGAGAAAAACATTTTCTCTTGATGAAATTTACTCTGTGGATTTAATCTTATACATAAAGAGAATATGCATAATAAATCATTGCTGTCTTCTTGTGAAAATGAATTGTGCAATTTAGTAGTCAATTTCTCAGTATTTTTGTAGCAGATATGTATTATATTATATATATATATATATATATATATATATATATATATATATATATATATATATATATATATATATATATATATATATATATATATATAATATATAATAATAAATTTATATAAATTGCTTTTTGTATCCAGATTTCAAGCTCTAACTTGATACCTTCTCAGGCTTCTGTACTGCTTAGCTTCCTACCATGTAAGGCTCTTCTCATGGAAGACTTCAGTTAGCACATTACTTTGAAACAATGTTATTTTTTAAAAAAATGTATTCCATATGAACGACAGTGACAATGAACATACTGAAATAATTGTTTCTGAAGCGTCATTAAAATTCATACATGATTGGTAAAGTTAACATTGCAGCAGCTGAGGATGCCAGATGAAATAAGAGTCCTGACACACTTTCTAAAAAAGGATAAAAGCCATGAGATAATCTGCTGTCTCTTTAAGAGCTTGGGAATTAGCACGATTCTTAATAGGATAAACCTTTATGCATGACCTCAACCAAAATTTTAATGAGCTGGGATAAAACTATTATCTAGCATGTGGCACAGTACTGTTTAGATAATAGTATATGTCACAAAATCTGTGTGGTCTGCCTTTCTGCCTGTCCTCTTTTGAGAGGACTTTCCTGGCCATAGGCTGGTTCTTCCTATAGATCAGGGGTTCAAACTTGCGGCGTCAACAGTGGCGTCACATGACGTATCGCGGCTTTCCCCCTTTCGCTAAACTGGGCATGGGCATGGCCAGCACATGATACATCCGGCCCGCGAACTAGACAGCCCTGTTATAGATCATGCAAGGCCTTTCATACCAGCCAGGGGTGGGATATACTACCAGTTCTGCCCGGCTCTATAGAACCAGTAGCTCTGAAGAGCAGCAACCACCGAACCGATTCTGTGTTTGCTGCTGTTTGGCCCAACCGCCCGCCCGGGCTCTTACCTGTCCTGTTTATTTCCTGTTTTTTCAACCTCAGCTGCTTTGCACAGCACAGCTGAGGTTGAAAAAGCAGTAAAAAAGTGGCTTTTCAAATGCTGCGCATCTGTGCGCAGTGCTTTTCAGCTGTCTGGGCGGCACAGCCTAAGGCTTTTCTACACGTGCGCGCAGCAAACTGGTAGTAACACTGAACCGGTAGTAACACCGGTTGAATCCCACCCCTGATACCAGCCCTCTTTCAAGATTTTCTAATAACCGTTATGGATATTAATTTTTTTAAAGCATTCGGCTGTGCTTATGACTGAAACAAAGCTCAGGTTCTGCTTTGAGAATCTAATTGGAAAATGATCTACATTATGTTCTGGTTGCTTTAAATGTAGGAATCCGTTGTAAGTGAAATGCCTATCTCCTGGATTGTAGAATACAGTGGTACCTCGTTACTCAATATAAATTGGTTCCAGGAGGCATGAGGAGTACCAAGAACGAGGAGTATCAAATAGATTTTTCCCATAAGGAATAAGTTAGTGAGTCACAAGGCAGCTGCCACTGACAAGTTCTAGCTTGTGCATTGAGTACCCAACAAACGAGCACCAGGACAAAATTTCCACACCAGAATGCGTCGAGTACCAAGTTCAATAAGTTTCAAAGCAGTGCCAAGGTGCCACACGTGTTTCCTTTCCTCAGGATGGGTTAGAAACAGAAAACGGTTGCAAGTGTTTATGAAACACAGTTACATTTTCATGAAAGATACTAAATTTTTTTTTAAAAAGCCTGATGTGGAAATTCATATATCAAACCTTTACTTATTTAAAGCCTGAATTGCTTGTGGTGCACAGTATCCTCGGACAGTACACAAATTAAACTTCTTAAGATTGGATATGTCATCAGCTATTTTAGCTCGGTGCATTGTGTATAGACTATGGAAATTAATTTTTTTTTTTAGATATGGTCCTTCTGAAATTACTTCTGATGTGTAAAGTCATTCTGTATCCTGTTAAGGAGAGCCGATTGTTTTGTTTCTAAACCAGTTTTTATTTAGTGTCCGGTAGCTGTGCCATAATTTAGATGAGGGTAAATCCACAGCATAGATTCACTGTGGAAGAAAAATAGGGTTTTTATAGCGTTTCATAATGCAGCCCTAGGTATGTCAACTCAGTTAAATCCAATTGACTGTGTGGAAGGACATTGGAATCTAAGCAGAAGGTCCGAAGCTCTTATTCATTCACTAATTACCCATACTGACTAGATGGGAATTATGGGTCAGCATTCCTGAAAGACACTAGATTGGGAAAGAGTCTTTTAAGCTTACAAAACTTAATCCAAGAAAGTTTTCTACATCCACAGGCGGGACAATAAAGAGGACAAGGGTAAGGATTTAATAAATGCCTTTACCAACATATGGTTGGAAAGAGTAACTGCAAATTAATCCAATAAAATAAACTCTGAATCTATTGAACAAATATGAACACACAAAGAGCCAACAAAAGAATGCAACAATGTAATATAACCATGTTAATAAATAATAAAACAAGCTTATTTATTTGCCTTCATTCATAATAAAATAACCACACAGTGATTTTTTAAAACTATTCTAGGGTAGGACTGAATATATTTAAAACAGATGCAACCTACAACTTTCTGTTAAATACAATTAGGGTGAAACAACCAGACCCCACACTAATTCACTGATCAAATAAAAGGAAAAAAAAACTATTTCAAACCGTCATATTTCCACAGGGGGAAAGGGGATGGTTGCAGAGTTAACAGCATCAGGTCCCTAAAGACGCAGAATCTGGAGGCAGTGCCCGTGGCAGGAGGAACCAAAAACATAAAGGAAGACAGACGGAAGGGATTATGTGATTGGAGGGCTGTAAACACAAGTAGCAGGAAATTGTGAAAGTGACGTGGAAGGTCCAACAGTGTCAAAATATCACTGTTCTGTACAGGTAGTCCTTCACTTACAACAGTTCATTTAGTGACCGAAGTTACAGCGGCACCGAGATACGTATGACAGTTTTTCACAGTTATGACTTTTGCAGCCTCCCCATGATCATGTGATCAAAATTCGGATGCTTGGTCACTGGTTCATATTTATGACCTTGGCTGTGTCCCAAGGTGTCATGTGATCAACTTTTGCCACCTTCTGAGAAGCCAAGACCTAACATAAGATTCATTTAACAACTGTGGCAAGAAGGTGGGGCAAAACTCATTTAAGAACAGAAATTTTGGGCTCAATTGTGAATGTGGGTAGAGGACTATCTGTACTAGGATCATGGGGCAGGGAGAGGGATCAGGAACAGCTGTTAGGAGACAGCTACAGTGGATAACCTAGACAGTCATGACATATTTACATTTATATTTTACACACACACCCTTTACAAATAAGTCAAGGCGGCAAACATATCCTATTTTCCCAGAACAACAACCCTGTGGAGTATTTTGGGCTGAGAGAGAGAGAGAGAGTGCCTGGCCCAAGGTCCTGCATAAATAAGGCTTCATTGGAAACCCCCAATCCCCCAAATAGATATGATGTAAAAATTAACAAGCCCAAAAATCAGTAAATAGGCACAAAGTCAGCTGATTATCCCAGTGCTTTTGGGATCTTTTTTTAAAAATGATGTTTTTCAATTGTCTGGTAGAGAATTGGCGAATTTGGAGACAGTATTTGAGCTTTGTTAATTTTTAATTTACAGTACTTTCTTTTTCTCATTATTTGTCTCCCTGTCTCTGATTTTTCTTGGAAAAGTTTATGAGACGCACGTTTTTTGCTTTTCACACAAAACAAAATAATTTTTTTCCAGCTTTTTTTTGGTAGTTTCCTAATTCTATTTTTGGCAGATGTTTTTAGCTGTTGCTATCCAACAGTTTAGTAACTTCCAGCTTTCATAAGCAGTGTTTTACATTTTTAAAGATGTTTGGTTTGGTTAATCTTAATGTTTGCAGCTGTAGTTTTCTTTTAATTAATGATCAATCATACAAGCCTTCAAACAAGTGTTCTATCTAATTGTGTAGCTGGGGGCTTAATCAGTTAACAAAAACACCCAGTGACTATTGCTGAAATCAGCAGTCTGAAGATAATATACTAGTTCCTTGCACTTAAGATTTACCATATAAAATTGGACATGTGCTACATTTAAAATTGATTTGAGGGTTGGGGTTTTTTTCTTCAAAATCCTCTTAAAAGTTTAAAGAAGTTGAATGGCTTGACATAAATTTGAAATATTATCAATTTTGATTTCTTTCATTTTTGCCTTGAGAAAGTTATATATTCTGGTAATGTTTTTTTTAAAGGAACAAAGGCTTAAGCTGTTGTACAGATAACATAATTTTGCCCCAATTATTTAGTAGTAATCTCAAAGCAAGAATGATGACAATATTTTGATTAGCACTAGCTAACGTAAAACAATGAGCTAGTTTGTGCTAATACTTATAATTTAGCAGCCCCTTGACAAAGGAAAGAGGAAAATAATGAATCATATTTTACATGTCAGTTTTTTAAAAAAATTATACCTTAAATAGAACTTGATTTGACAAATGAAGCACACACAACATGGATGGGGTTCTGCTTAAGCCTCTATTTTCCTCTGTTGTTTCTCCCAGAAGGACACTGCAGCTGTCTTTCTGTAGAAAGGGTAGAATTGTTTGAAGCTGATTGGGAAATTATCTCTCAGTTGTCCTGAGAGAAATATCAGGACTGTAATCCTTAAAATTGGATACTATCATTAGCCCTATTTAGGGATAGAGCATACTGCTAGTCCTTGAGTTACAACAATTCATTTAGTGACCGCTCAAAGTTACAATGGCATTGAAAAATGTGACTTACGACCGTTTTTCACAGTTACAACCTTTGCAGCATCCCCACGGTCACCTGATCAAAACTCAGGCGCTTGGCAACTGGTTCCTGTTTTTGACAGCTTGCAATTTCCCAGGGTCACGTGATTCCCCCTTTGCGACCTTCTGACAAGCAAAGTCAATAGGGGAGCCAGATTCACTTAACAACTGGGCTACTAACTTATCAACTGCAGCGATTCACTTTACAGATGAGGCAAGAAAGGTCGTAAAATGGGGCAAAAGTCACTTAACAAATGTCTCGCTTAGCAATGGAAATTTTGGGCTCCACTGTGGTTGTAAGTCGAGGACTACCCGTGCGGTAATTGAGCCTGCCCGTTACTGTGGGAAATTGTGACACTTGTGAATGGGGTCAGTCATGTGACCGACCCGATTTCATGACTTTTCATGTGGCTGTTGTTCAGCGCAATTGGGCATCATGTTTTAGGCAAAGCTGTAGCCGACTGTGCTGAACAACAGCCATGTAAAACTGGAAGTCATGGTGTCAAAAATGACATAAAACACACTCATGTGACTGCAGGACATAAATGCTGTGTTTCTTAGCATCCAAAATGCAGCCACATGACTGCGGAACTTTGGAATGCCCCGAAATGCCCCCTTTTCAGGTAGGTCGTAACTTTGAACAGTTGGCAAGCAACTGCCGTAAATCCAGGACTACCGTATATGCCGGCGTATAAGACGACCCGGCGTATAAGACGACCCCCCAACATTTCCACTCAAAATATAGTTTGTTATATACTCGCCCCCTCTTCCGCACGCCTTCCACTTTTGCACTTTTTTTTTTTTTTTTGAGGCACTTTTGCGCACCGTGAAACGAATCCCGTGAAGCCGAAAGGAGCAGCCAGCCTTCTCCCAGCTCCCAAGGAAACGAGGCTCGCACCGCCCGGGCTCCGCTGAGGTATCCGGCTGGGGCTGTCAGGAGTTGTTACTGCTGGCGCGGCTCCAGTCCAGCGTTGCCTCGGGAAGGAAAGGCAAAAAGGAAGAGCCGCGGCGCGCTTTGCAATGGCAGCAGCGGCTCCTGGTTTTGCCTTTCCCTTCCCGAGGCAACGCGGACTGGAGCCGCGAGCCGCGCCAGCGGTAACAACTCCTGACAGCCCCAGCCGGATACCTCAGCGGAGCTCGGCGTGCGAGCCTCGCTTCCTGGGAGCTGGGATAAGGCTGGCTGCTCCTTCGGCTTCACGGGATCGCTTCCACGGTGCAAAAATGCCTCAGCTGCAGAGCAGCCGCAGTGCTTCCCAATTACTATTTGCCGGCGTATAAGGCGACCCGGCATATAAGACGACCCCCCCAATTGGAGGCATCTTTTTCAGGGCAAAAAAGTCGTCTTATACGCCGGCAAATACGGTACCTGTATCTGTATTGGAAGAATTTCAAGAACACAAAGTTGCACAATATTTTACTGTTCTGATGTCAATCAGAATATACGAACAAAAGCTCTTTGGAACTATTGCTCTAGTCAAGTTAGATTATTATGGTATTGTATATACCATTTGTGAAATGGTTGTGAGAAACTGCATGGACATGTTCATGTCGCAACTTGGAATCAAGACTGATTGAAAGTAGCACCCAGAAACACAAAATATTAATGTATGTGCACGCCCGAGGAACAAATAACTACACATGTGAAATTTGATGTTATCTAAGACAATCAGGACATCTTTAATGTCATATGAATTTCATAGTCTCTTTGTTTTAGCATGACTCAAACTGTTTTTAGGGGACTTGCAGACTTAAGATACAGATTGCATTTCAACAAAACACTTATTTTGAGCCCTTTTCTCTAGGAGGAATCGAGGGGAAGGAAGCTTTTTATGCTTTCCCCTTCTCGTTCTTCTCCCTGTTTGGGGAATTAATATAAGTAAGATTAGAGTAATTCTTGACACCCAAGCAACTTAATTTATTTGCTAATTTATATGAGGAAATTTTGGATGTTTCCACTTGTGAGTTGTTCCACAGAATGCCGAGGCGTAGATACAATTATTGTAAACTTTGCTTAATGCTGCTAACATTCATATGGATGTTTTGTCCTGAATGTAAACAGTTTAATTAGTCATATGGACTTTGTATATTTTTAGGCATTATTCTTTCAATAACACAACAATCCCCATTGGCATTCTTCAGTCTCAAGAGACTATGGTATCGTGCTCTGAAAAGAGGTCCTAAAACAGCATCTAGTGTGGCTAAAATGACCAATTCGAGAGTGGCATCCCTTCCACACTGAGGACAGATACGGTCTGTCCCCTGTCCAGCCCCTGGATTTCACTGGTTCCGGGACTGCCTCTTGGCCTCAGCCTGCCGAACCGAGTGTCTCTTCTTCAAATCGAAGAAGGCCATGCTGCATCTTTAGCCTCCAAGCTGAGCGATCAGAGATCAAGGTTTCCCAGCTGTTGATTTCCATTCCCAAGGCCCTTTGATCCTACTTGCAGATATCCTTATATCGCAGCTGTGGTCTCTCTCTTGGGCACTTTCCCTGCGCTAATTCTCCATACAGGAGGTCTTTTGGAATCCGCCCATCAGCCATCCTCACGACATGCACAAGCCAGCGAAAAGCCAAAGTGTAAACAATTTCATTAGTCATATGGATTTTGTATATTTTTAAGCATAATTCTTTCAGTAACACAACAATAATATGTATCCATTGCTACCAGTTCAGAGGGCAGCTTGTAGAGGGAAAGCAGAAGAAGACAATCATGTTGCCTTTTTTTAGCTGAAATTCAGGAGAGATTTCATTAGATATAATTTCATATAAGAAAAAATTAGTACAGTTGATAATTATGGTTTTCTAATTACTACATGTGATCCAGCGTCTCTTTAGGTGTAGTCATAAGTTTCTATTTTTCAAGAAACGTTTTGAGATTTGTGAACTTTAATACGTGTGTGTGTGTGTGTGTGTGTGTGTGTGTGTAATATTTTATAAATGTGAACGTTTTCTTTAGTTATCTTAGTTCTAAATGCATTTTATTTTATGTTGGCTAACCATCTCTCTGTTTCAATAAATCTAAATGTTTTGCTTACCATAACTGATAATCAAACATTTGCTTTTTTTTTTTGCAGCTGTAATTTTAAATATACTGTTATGCAAATTAAATACCAATGATTATGTTTCAGTTGCTTAAAACTCTGCTTTATATCTTCTAGTTCTTCAGGGTTTCTTACCTAAGTTTCTCTTGCCTCTATAATAGGTTCGATCAATGGATGAATTAAATCATGATTTTCAAGCACTTGCTTTGGAAGGAAGGGCGATGGGGGAGGTAAGTAGGTTATTCTCTTGATCTTCCTCCAGTAAAGCCAGTGCTCTTCCTTGTTTCCATATGACAAATGACCTGATTTAGGCTTCATTTTAGAGATGGAACTAGAGATGAAGCTCTTGGCACTGCTTATAGAAATATCTTTTGCCAGATGTTGTATTAGTAATACTTTATTGATTAGCCATTAAGCCAAAACAGAATACAGACTATGAAACACAGAACAATAATTAAAATAAATTCACAATAGAATAAAAGAAATAAGTACTGTAAAAGAAAATGCAAATCAAATTTCCATGTCACCTTACAATTTACCTCCAATTAGAGCCATGTACGCAGTTCTCGGCTGTACTGTTTTATTCAAGTATAAAGCCACATTATATGTAGTTTTTGGGTTCTGACTGCACATGAAATCTATTGTTTTAATATAAGAATCCCAATAGGCCATTCATCTAATGTGCAGTCGAAGTTACTGATTTTCTCTCTTTCTTATACTATTGACATTCAGATAAAATATCTGTTATGTCTTCTGTCTCTGGGGCTCCTCAAATATAAGCACGTTCATTATAAGGGATTTGCCTAAGTCTTCCTTATTTAACGATTGTGTCCAGCTGCTCAAATCTTGCTTGAGTAAAAAGCCCCCTAAGGTGTTTGACATTTCTGTACTTAAATACTTGGCGATTTGAAAGGTGTGTTTATAGCGGCTCATCCATTTCAATGTGCCATCCATCCAAATGTTACATTTTCTCCCCTTTCTGTAAAAGGACTGCATATTTTACAAACCTACATTTATGACCTTATAGAATAGGTTTCCTATTTATTTTTAATTCCTCATAGTAGGTTGTGTGATGCTGTGAAGATACTGTTGGCTGTAAAACTAAATGATATTCTTTGTTGTTTAGTTCTGAAGACAGAAGCATTAGTCAACCCAAATTTATCACATAACCTGTTGTGTATGAACTTAGCAAATTGTGGTTCATTCAGTAAACTATGGTTAAGCAAATTGTACGTGTGTGTGAACAAATCTTTCAGACTAGGGATCCCCAAAACCCTGGGTTATGAAGTGGTACCAATCCACCGTCCGTTGGGAACCGGGCTGCGCAAGTGGTGGGTGCATGTGTGAAATTTCATTTGCGCAGGTATGGGAACTAGTTTGTGCGTAATTCCCTCTGCCATCACTGCAACTGCCAGTCCATGGAGCCAGAAAGATTGAAGATTGCTGTTTTAGACTGTAGCCTCTGCCATCTCCGACTGTTGGTCCTTCTTTGAGGAGCTTATTGGAGTTTTAGTCCAAAACATTTGGAAGTAGCCAGATTGCATAGGACTAGCCATGTTCATGTATATATTCTTCACTCCATGTATGAGTATTGGCTTTAAAAATGTGCTTTTTATCGTATCAAACCTCATATGAGTTCAATATTATGTACTTGAACTAGTAGTGGCTTTTTCACATATTAAGGGAATAGAAAAGAGAAAAGCCTCCACCTTTCCCTTTATTATCTACTGGTTTGTCCATGTGTGAAATGAAAAAGTAAGAAATTGAACCTGGACATATAGATTCCTGAAATATATATTACTGGGTAGCTATTCCTTTCTAGAGGAGTGGTTTTGGGGGGAAAAGACTTTAAAGCTTTCCTTTGAGTCCTAAATCTCATTGTTTTGCTGTGTGAAAAATTCAGCGGGCGTAAATCCTTGGAAAAGAGAATCAAGGCAGTGGGGAAAGAGGTGCTTTATCATTTAGTAATGGCTGTAGTTTGATCTGGTGTCCAAATAATAATAAAGGAGGGATACAAATAAATAAACTGAAGTGTCATTTAATTTTATTATATGGAATAGAACATGTTCATTGGACTTATTATAGAAGTGAACAGTCTCTCTTATAGCAACCTCTCAAGGGAAACCAGCCAAAGTCCAGCTAAATCAGTTTTGAGTGCACTCTCCTCATGATTTCCACAGAGACTTGTCAGTATTACAGTACTTGAAATTTCCACGATGCTCAGACCAGTTTTATGGCCAAAGTTGTGGTGTTGCAGCATCTCTGCAGTCCCATGATGGTGGTTTCCAGTGTTCCCTGCCAGCTTCCCACAAGCAAAGTCAATAGTGGAGCTGGCAGGAAGTCAGAAGCTGCTCCTGCTTCCACTGGTTTTTTTGCCCACCTGTGAGCTGTTTAAGTAACTAAATATTGACTTATCATTGAAGTTTGTTTGCCGCTATAATTAACACTATAATCCACAGGCTGGAGAACGTAGTTTTGTGTCCTGCCTGGATCCTGCGTGTGCGTGGATGGGGCTTCAACCGCTTGCGCAGCCTGGTTACTAGTGGGCCATGAGCCGTGGCCTGGTGCTGGTCTGCAGCCCGGAGATTGGGGGTTCCTGCCTTAGAGTGTTTCTCCATAGGCCCATGTAGAAATGGCTGGAGTCATGTTCCCATGTATACCTTCCACATAGAGTAGAAAGCACAAGTAACATGGCCTTTGAAGGTTCTAAAATCTTCCGTCCAGCATTGCTTTGGATAGTGAGATGGTGTTCTGACCCACGCTCTTTTCTGACAAATCAAACATAATCCAAAAAGAACAGAATCCTTGTAATGCTTTTACAAAATAATTAGCTGTGATAAGCACAAGCCTTGCCAAACTATGCAAGACTTGCCAAAAGATAACAGACAAGAAATAATTTGCAAAATAAGAATCTTCAAATACAAACTCAGGATACTGGAATGTCCACGAGGCTGGAGTTTCAAAATGTCTTTGCCTTCTGCAAAGAAAGTTAGTTTCACAGCTGGCTTTTATCTTCTTGAAGGAGGGGCCATTACCTTGCAGCCTTACTCCCGAGTCGCCTGTGCTGTTGCAGCTGCTCTTTCCTACGAGCAACCCTGCACGCACACGCACTTGGCACAGGCTCCTCGGGAACCTCCTCATCGCTGCTGCCAGCCCCTACAATCTCTGAAGGCAGCAGTCCACTCCCCAATGGTCCTGGCCCCTCATCTGAATCCTTGCTCTCCTCAGCCGTCCACACCTGCTGCTGGCTAACCACAACAGATGGGCAGTATATAAATTTACTAAATAATGAAATAAAAATAAAAGAAGAGAAGTAGGCTACTTGAAGCTCTTTGTATTATGCTATTGAAACTTTTAAAACCATTTTTGAATTTTGCCTGCAAGCAGATTGCCAAAAGCACCAAATTGCCATACGCCTTAGCTACATGAAATCCAAAGACAGCTGCTGTAAAACTAAGTAGAAAGTTGGCCAATAAATTATGTTATTTGCTCTTGGATTCAAGAGGATAAGATAGACTTTTGATCAATACAGTATTAAGAAATGGAGGTGGGTTCAATCTGCTTCTCTGCAGACTGTTTTTAAAATTCCTTATTTGTTTTGTAAAGCAGTCTGGGCCATAAGGGAGACTGAATTAGGGAGAGGTTTCCTTATCCCAACTAACAGATAAAGGATTGGCTTTCCTTTGAGGCATCTCCACCCAGCCTTTTTTTTATGCGCCTTGCCCTGTAAAAACAAAGTTAAATGCTGATAAGAAACAGCTATGCCTAGCACTAGCAGGTCTGACCTTCAGTCAGTTTCTGTAGTTTATGGCTGCATGATGAACTGTTCCTCAAGACATGGTAGAAGAAAAGGGCTTTGGGGGGGGGGGGAGGCAGTTATCTTTCTCTTATGAAAGAATGTGTTCCAGAGTTGTCAAGTTACCAATTACTGAAGAAATTCCTTATCACAGGAGCCCTTATTACTTTTCCCCCTCCCAAATATTTCTACTCACTCCACCTTAAAATCTGGTCATGTGGATCTCAAAAGAAAATCTTTCCAATACAGGAAATGATGAGCACAGAATTTATTGTAATAATACGTGGCTGTTGCGTGGGCTACTTGGTGAACTTACGAAGGAAAATATGTTAGCTTGCGTGGACTAAAATGATAACAGGGAAAGTTCTGAATGAAAGCAGAAGTGAGGTTTGCGCCAAGAGTCAACCAGAATATTGGAGAACACAGTTTATTTTTGTAAATAGCCCTAATCTTAAATCTCCAATTTTGCTCTTTCTTTGCATGCAAACCAAAAATTAAATGCTCAGTAGGATAGTGGGAGAGGTAGTCCTACACATCTGGAAGTTGAAAAGTGTAAAATATCAACCGAATGGGATTTATGGCTTGTTTCCAGAAATGCCATGATTCCTCACACATGATTTTGGCTCATTTTTAATAGGTTTGGCAGTGACAAGAGTCAGATGGACCAAGATAGGTACAGATTAATTTATCTGCAGTATGGTACAGTTTGTTCATGGCAAACCACAAATTTCCACAGTTTCAGTAGCAGTTTATTTTAATTAAACCTTGGAACCTACCTGAGATGGCTCTTGGTTTTGAAACACTTCAATCAGACAGAGGTTGTCGGTGATTGGTGACCTGGGCTATATGGATAGCATATCTAGTGCTGAGGCTGCCCTAACCATTTGCAGTATTTGTGAAGATTCTACCCATATTTATTTTTCCAAGCATAAATTCTACAAACAAAAATGGTGATGAAAAGGTACCATATTTGTGGTTTGTTTGGGCATTTTGCCAGTACAGAGAGGAAAATAATAGCCATTGCAAGGGTGTTTATTTTTTTCAGGCCATTTCATCTTCGGTATTTGAAGTTTGGATTAATTAAACTTAATTAAATCTGTTTACATAGAAAGCCAAGAATCTTGAGTTATTAGCAACTTAGTAACTTTGTTCTTGCAAAGATTGTCTTAAGGAGAAGTCTTCACTAAGTTCACTAAAACCACATTGTGTATTCTCCTATGAGAGTTAAGTTGTTTTTTTAACTGGAAAGCAGAAAGATGACAAAATGTTGAAGTACAGAGCATTCTCTATTTAGTCGTCTGGTAATTTCATTTCCTAATCAGCCTTGGGTTTTCATTATTACATTTTTAAAAAAATCTCTTATCTGTTCACCTGAGCCTGCTAATTTCCCTCACATTGCTGGAGCTGTTTTGGCTTCATATGGCTGGTGTTCAAAGAACTGAGATTGCTGTAAGTGTAAATCGTGGTGCTATCCACACAAAGAAAATTGTACAATTCTGTTCTGACTAAGGCTTCTTGAGACATTAACAAACACGCATTAGTCTCAAAAACCTCTTATTTTATTTCAACGGCTGTGAATTATCGTCATTCACAGCCTGTAATGAGTCTCAAACAGTTTGTAAATAGTCCCACAGAACTCTGCCAAAGTCCTTTGGGATAAGTCTGATAAGCACGCACCTTTATCTTCCTTGAAATGCTGCCAATAACTCAATTGCCAATTAGTTGTACAAGGCCAAACAGAGCACAAATTCAACATGGAAGCTTCAGGTTTCAAACCGACCGAACAAAGTTGCTTCCTGCAAAGGTTCCTGTCCCTTTGCTCCTCCTTTATGTCTCATGGGAGGGCCAATCACCTCCAAGCCTTACTCCCCAGTCGCCCCTTTTGCCTTAACTGTTCTTGCCTTCTGCAGCTCTGTGCATGCGAACACTGGGAGCAGGCTCCCCTTGTTCCTCTGCCTCACTGATGTCGGATTCTGGAGGATCTGAAGTCAGCACATAACTCCCAGCTGCCCTGGCCCCATCTCTGTATCAGATGCAGGACCCTCGTCCGAGTTCTCCCCAGACTCCTGGACTGACCCATGTTCCTCCCCACTGTCCGACTCTGCTGCCAGCTCTGCAGGCTGCGGGCAACCATTTGAAGTTGTGACAGTACTGAATGAGGAGACTTACAATTGGTCCTTGTACAATTGGTCCCCTGTTGCACCATCCTCTCATTCACATGATTGTGATTTGGGCACTTGGCAAACTAGTTTGAAATTGAAACGGCCCCTTGGTCATGTGATCGCCATTTTCAACCTTCACTGCCAGCTTCTAACAAGCAAAATCAACCAGGAAGGGCAGCAGAAGCTGGCAAACAGCAATCAGGTGATAATGAGCATGTGGGATTCACTTAGTGGTAGCCACTGGAATTATCCCACTTTATGACCACATCAGTTTGTGATGAAGTTTCCAGTCTCTATCACTGTTATTAATAAGCAAGGACTACCTACAGTCTAAGCCCTTTCTCTAGAGAGGATCTTAAAGGTGCCAATGCTGTTTTATGCTGTACGATTCTGTCTCTCTTAGTCCACTTAATTAATGTTAACTTCATTTTCACTTACCTTTGTCAGTAGTTTGGGACCTTTTTTTAATGTAGGTGGGACAGTGTGAAGTAGTATGCAAACTATATTGAAAATTAAGCCAAAAGCATCCTGAGCTTCGGGGGTGTTGCCCTCATCAATAAAGTTGCCAATTTTATTCCTTAGGCTGAAAGTGAGGTTAAACACTCAGCTTCCTTATATATATAAATCATTATAAAAATAAGTTAATGACAGAAAGAAGAAAAACAAGGGTCTTGGCTCTTTTCAGAAATATATGAATATTTCACAAATAAATACAAAAATAAATACAAGTATTTATTAATTTATAAATACAAATATATAAATACAAGTAAATCTTAAGGCTATACTAACAATATCTTCATTTAAAACCAAGAACCCCCCAAAATCTGAAGGATTGTATTATAGAGCTTTAATTGGCTAGCTTGGTTTCACATGCAGATGTATAAATGAAGCTTTGATGTTGACCTTTGTAAGATCCTGAATAATAACAATAAAGCAAGTTTACTTAATGAGAGCATTTGAGAACATAATAGGGCAAAAAGAATAGACATTTTATCTGGATTACAGGACAAAGCTTTTTTTTTTTCTGTTTGCCAAACGGATTGTCTCTCTCAAAAGAGTATAAGAATGGGATTTACCACCAGCTAGGCTCATTTACAAAATATTCTGGCAAGTCTGTGTAAAATATTTTAACTGTAGTTTACATTAATATAGCAGTGGTAAAGTGTAAAACTCTTGGGACCAGGGTCCTTCTTTGTACAAGAATAAGCACCCAGGCACCTAAGGGAAACTACTTGGTTCTCTGTAGAACGGGGCCGTCGGGGGTCCAGTCTACCGCGTTGCTTGGCGCCGCTTTTTGTAAAAGTGCCGGGGCTTTTCGGTGGCTCACGGGCCCTGGATGGTCGCGCCCGCCGTGTGCGGGCGGCTAAGGTTGGGGATCCTGCTTAGAGACTAAAAGGGAAGTTGTCACAGGGCTGCTGGTTTTTCTATTGGTAATTTGGAATAGGAGAGTGACGTTTTATTTTTAAAAGGGTGTTTATGAAAAAAGATATGTATGAATGGTGGCTTGAAATAAAGCTACAGTTTAAAATGAAAAAGTGACCTCATCAATTGAAATCTACTAACCAACCAGGGAAAACCATGAGATTGGTAGTAACAAGTCCTATTTCTCATAAATCATGTAGATTTATCCCTAAGCCAGATTTGCTCTAGTGGTTAAGGCACCAGCCTAGAAAGCAGGAGACTGCGTTCTCGTCCTGCCTTAGGCATGAAAGCCGGTTGGGTGACTTTGGGCCAGTCACACTCTCTCTCAGCCCAACCCACCTGATGAGGTTGTTGTTTGGGGGAAAATAGGAGGAAGAAGGAGCATTAAGTAGGTTTGCCACTTTGAGTTAGGGGGGGGGGGGGGGGGGGGGGGGGGGGGGGGGGGGGGGGGGGGGGGGGGGGGGGGGGGGGGGGTGGGGGGGGTGGGGCCCGGGGGCCGCGCGGGTGGGGGCGGGCGGGGGGGGGGGGGGGCCTTTTGGTTGGGCGGGGGGGGGGGGGGGGGGGGGGGGGGGGGGGGGGGGGGGGGGGGGGGGGGGGGGGGGGGGTTTTTTTTTGGGGGGGGTTTTTTACCCCCGTTTACAAAAATAAAAAAGACAGGATTAGAAAATCTAAAAAAAAATAAAAAATCCATACACCTACGTTCATTGAAGAATAAAATATTAACTTGCTGAATGTGTATAATAGAATGTTTTCAGCTTAGGTTTTAAACTTTGACTGATTACATACATTACATTTCATAAATGTATAATGTATGCTGATACTCAGTAAAAGACACTGCTCATACATCTGAATTGCTACATAATCCCCAAATGCTTGACTTTCAATATCACCATTGTACATGCTATTCCATCCGTCACTCTGCACCATAAAATTCTTACACCAATGTTTCTTAACCTCAGTGGCTTAGAGGTGTGTGGACTTCAACACCCAGAATTCCCCAGCCAGCGTACTGGAAAACATTCTATACTGGTTACTCTTGCTTAGGAGGCTTACAAGACCAGCATTAGATCGGACTGCTGTTATCTGTGTGCGGGGGCTGGGGCTGGGGCTGCCCTTCTAAAGCAGACTTACCCATAACAGGGACCCTGAATAACAAGAATAAGATGCCAAAAAACTTGGCAAAGCCCCAGATTTTGCAAAATGTAAAGAGATACAAAAAACTTTTAAGAAAGAAAACCAAAGCAAAAACAAGACATGCCATGTGGACTTGTGCCTTGTACCTCCATAATGTTGAATAATGGGAGGGGAAATATGGAAGGTTTATGGGATAAATAGACTGGCTAATCATGAAATGTCACTTGGTTGGCCAAACTCCTGAATGGGAAGACGCCACAGTATAATATTATGTACCATGTTTAATTAATTATAGTATAATATTATGTACTGTGTTTAATTAATTATAAAATTTCAAATAAGCGACAGGAATGGTTTCCATACTCTCCTAGTTTCTCGGTTCCTAGAATATGAGAAATTTGTTGGATTCGCAAGTGCATTGAGTCATAGTTTGCTTTAGCCCCGTTTCCTTGGATGAATCCTAACAACAAAGTTGATATATTACATTGCTACGAAACACAGATTTATGCATCACAGTAACCCTAAGTAGGTAAGGTTCATTACACTCTTCACTCCATTCTTCCACCTTGATTTAATATGCCAACAGGTCTGAAATAAAATATTATAGTTTCATGTCATTTACTAGGAGTGAGAGCTTTCCTGGTTTATTGTAAGCTGCTAAACTATATTTTAACCTATAGAGAATTGAACGTGTCCAGGGAGTAAGAGAAAGAAGGCAGCTGTCAGGCAGGCAAGATATTGAGAAATTCCATGTTGCTTAAAACTTTACCACTTCCTGCATCGTGGCTGTGTTTGGCCTTTTAATTGTTCATTCTAGTATGAGTATGTCGTTATATAATCATGTCATTACTATATGTAAATACTGGCATGTAAACATGACTCTTTGGCCTTAAATTAGTTGTATGCTCTTGTGCACTTATTTATACATTCCATTTTAGAAAGCATTTCCTCACTAACTGCCATAACTGTTTTTGTTGTAGTTGTTGAAGAGTTTCCTAATTGTACCTCTCTCCCCTGCTACTTAACTTTGTTCCACCCAACTCTGCCTTAACTTTATTATTGCCCAATTAAAGCCTATCAGTCATCGAAACTTTTGTAAAAGGTGAAGCGAAAGATATTGCCAGGCCTGCCTTAGACCTGCCCAACAAAATGAATTATTTTGGTGATTTATTGGACATGTTGCTCAAGAGTGCCTGCCTTCTCTTTGTAATCCAAGGGAGTATTGCTGCCCCCTTCCTTGCAGGAAGGGAATTGAGCCCAAAATGTGTGTGGTTAAGAGATTTGTTAAGTGAGTTTTGTTCATTTTACGGCCTTCCACAGTTGTTAAGCGAAGCCTGGCAGTTGTTAAGTTTGTACCACGGTGGTTAAGTGAATGTGGCTTCCCCATTGACCCTGCTTGTCAGAAGAAGGTCGCGAAAGGGGATCATGTGACCCTGGGAAACTGCCACTGTCATCAACATGAGCCAGCTGCCAAGCATCTCAATTTTGATCACGTGATCATGGGGATGCGGCAATGGTTGTAAATGCGAAAAATGGTCAGAAGTGGCTTTTTTCCCCAGTGCTGTCGTATCTTTGAATGGTTGCTAAGCGAACCCTTGTCAGTTGAGGACTACCTGTAATGATTTTTTTTTCTGTCCAAAATTTCTCTTCCTCTTCCAAGCCCCTCCCCCCTTACCTTGCTTTGAAATACTGAATGGCAGGCACACCTGACCCCAATACCCTCCAGTTGAGTTGAAAGGGCAACTTCAGAAGTCCCGGCAAGCACACCTTTCTGGGAGGAAGTTGCAGCCCTAACATACTTAGGAAATCTGCCTTATGTGTTAGCTACATGAGGAAGAGCAACAAGAGAGATGAGAACTTGGTATTATTCTAAAGCTTCTGTCTTTGTCCTAGTGTCCCATGTCCTTTTTACATAACAGTATTCCTGCTTTTCCTTTACAGCAGCTTTTGCCAGGGAAAAAATTTTGGGAATCTGATGATTCAAGCAAAGATGGACCAAAAGGAATATTTTTGGGTGATCAGTGGAGAGACAGCGCTTGGGGGACATCAGGTATTTTGAATGACCATGATTGTAAATAATTCTGGACAATCTGTGTTATTTCTCTTTTAAAACTAGTCTTCTCTTCCTCTTGTTCCCTTAAACTACTTTAGAACATTTAGTTAAAAGTATTTAAAACTGTCCATAACAGCCAATTAGTGTAAAAGTAAGTATAATTTTATTGGTTAAGGGAATAATACAGGATAGTGAATTATCTTGGGTACACTTTTTAAGGAAGTAGAAAAGAAAGTCAGGGCGGTCTGCGGCCATTGAAGGATGGAGTTAATTTCTTTGCGCTGTTAAAAGACTAAAATTCCTTAAAGGCAGAATGAAAAGCCTTTGTACACGGGGTGGTATTTTTATCTGGAATGCATTTCGGAAATTACATTGCACCACCTTGGAACAGTATATTGCTTCCAGTTTATTTCAGCCACAATTCAGAGTGCTGGTTGTGACTCTGAAAGCCCTAAATAATTTATGACTAGAATATCTGAAACAGCCTGTTCTTTTATTTGGGGCTGATGATCATTTAACATCAATGCTAGAGGCCCTCAAGAGCCAAGGTTGATGGATACTGTTGATAGCAGCACCTGGCTATGGAACACTCTGTCAAGAGGGAAAAATTTAGCTCCTTCCCGTCTCTGTTTTACATGAACAGTAAATCCTTCCCTGTATTATTTTACATGAAACGATGTGGAATGTTCGTCATAGATGAATGTTAGTATTACTCTTAACTTTTTACTCTGTAGGACAATGTCTCCTGACCTTAGGTTTCCTGCTTCATTTTAGTAGGTAGTTTCAATTGAACATTATCCTTGGTGACTTTTAGACAAAAAAATGGTTGAATTGATAAAAATTAATGAGTAGATATTAGGGCATGAAGAATAAAGTGGGAAATAATCATAACGTTGCAGACCCCAAATATTCTGCTGGTAATAAATTTCCCTTTTGAGAAATTGTAACCTGTGACTATTGTGGTTATTTGTGTCGCAGATCATTCTGTTTCCCAACCAATCATGGTTCAGAGAAGACCTGGTCAAGGTTTTCACGTGAATAATGAAGTTAATTCAGTGCTGTCTCCACGATCGGAAAGTGGTGGGCTTGGCGTTAGCATGGTAGAATATGTGTTGAGTTCATCCCCTGGGGACTCCTGTCTCAGAAAAGGAGGATTTGTAAGTAACACTACGGCATTTCTATTTCTAAATCACTGATCTCTTTGGCATATACCCTGATGTAGCGTCACCGTATTTGGAACAATTTTGTATTGATCATCATCTTAATACCCCCCAAATTATGTTGACATAAGGTTAAAATTAAATAGAACTGAATTAAAATAGTGGTTAAACTTGGGAGTGCTGTGCAGATTATTGATGTAGAGTTTTTCCCCCAAATTGTTATAATCGAATTTTTTGATACGGTTTATGCAGAATATAACAACCCTCTACTTTGCCCAGGGGCCGAGGGATGCGGAGAATGATGACAATGACAAAGGAGACAAGAAAAATAAGGGTACATTTGATGGCGATAAGTTAGGTGATTTGAAGGAAGAGGGAGATGTAATGGACAAGGCTAATGGTTTGCCTGTGCAAAATGGAATCGATGCTGACACAAAAGATTTCAGGTACGTAAGTTTCCCTACGTGGTTGTGCACTGGGCAGGGCAGCAATGCATCCTGACAAATCACGGGGAATATTCTCTGAGGAGAAAGGAACCTCTTAATTTCTGTACTCTTGTGCCAAGACATATTCTCGCCTAGTTTGCTTGATTCTTGACTGGTTACCTATCGCGTAAGGAATGGTGGGTTAGAATGAATTCTAATCAGTTGCTAAGCAAAGTGGTTATACAAGGCCTGGCTTTTTGGTTGGCTGGATCAGAACATTTAGGTTTACATAACTGTCCAGAGTTGCTTCATATGGGATGAACAGCCATATAAATGTGATTGATAAATAAAAATCCTAATTTAAAGTGGTTTTCATTGACGAATAGCAAACCAGAAAAATTGAAGTGCTTCTCCAATTCCTTCTTCCAGAAGGAGAGGGGTACGTATGCACATAGTTCAGTGTTCCCGTAGAAACATAGCCAAATAGGTCCAGTTTGAGGAAAGTTTGCAATGTATTACAAAACTACTAGAGGGCATGATGGCTCACCAGTAAGAGATGCTGAACCAGGTTTGAGACTCGAGCTCTGTGCAACAAAGGTGAGCACCCGTTACTTGGCCCATTTCCCACCCACCAGCAGTTTGAAAGCAGGCAAATGTGAGTAGATAAATGGGTACCACTTTGGTGGGAAAGTAATGGCGTTCCGTGTGCCACAGCATGTAGTCAATGCTGGCCACATGAGCATGAAATACCATACATAAAAACAATGCTGGTTTCCTTGGCTAAGAAACAGAAATGAGCACCGCCCCCTAGAGTCAGAAATAAGTGGACACAGGAAGCCTTCACCTTTAACCAAATTACCAGGATTGGACTATAACGTTGGTATATAGTAGAAGGTAGGTTTTTTTCCCTTGTAAGCTAGGATTGTTGATTGAGAATCCTGGGAATTGTGGTTCTTAGGCTGTTCTTTCCTTTGTTCTCTTGGGAGATCACACAGCAGCAGGCTGCATCATCAGATTGTTAATCGAGCAAGACAATTTTGCAAGATCTTATTGTGTTGCTTTCAGGTTTTATTGTTACTAATAAAATTGTCCTGGGAGAGAATTCCAATATGGTATCACATCTGGGTTAAAGACGTTTATAATACGAAAGACCAGAAGCCATTGCAGAGGATAACACAGCTTAAGGAGACTGTGTTATAACACCTAAGTATTCATGTTCCTATGGAGCTCTAACAAAGTGTATAGGAAATATGTAGGACCAAACTAAAGCACTTCTCCCCCTTTCTTTTTCAGCAGGACACCAGGAAACTGCCAGAACTCTGCCAACGATGTGGATCTTTTAGGGCCAAACCAGAATGGATCAGAAAGCTTAGCCCAATTAGCTAGTACTAATGGTGCCAAGCCTGTGGAGGATTTCTCTAACATGGAGTCCCAGAGCGTTCCTCTGGATCCCATGGAGCATGTTGGCATGGAGCCACTTCAGTTTGATTACTCTGGCACCCAAGTACCTGTGGATTCTGCTGCGGCAACGGTGGGCTTATTTGATTACAACTCGCAACAACAGGTAGGCACTACTGCATTTATCGATGCCTTTTTCAGCCTCCCCACCTGACTTCAGTGGATTTGCACAGTCACACGCCATCCCCATTTAGCGGAAATAGCTCTGTGTATTCATGTCCATGTGGATTAAACAGTTGGGTTTCCCTAACCCTTTTCTTCTACTCTGGATACCTGCATTTCAGGCCTGTCTGCTGCTGCTGATATAAAGATGAGATATTAAATATTCTGTCCTCTCTCCCTCCCCCCTCTCTCCCTCTCTCTCTCACACACAGGATGTATAGGTTATAAGCATTCATTTAGGAAATGGGTGTCAACACAGTTGTTATAGCCAAAAAACATAAACTTAGTGAGTTATTATAAAGCTTTCTCTACAGCTGATTGTGTCATTCTATTGTTACAGTGAGCCTTTTCTGGCCCTATGCATTATTGTGGCAATAAATGGAAGTATCTTTAGAGAAATTTCGATAAATCAATGCATCCTAATGTTTGATAACAGCGAACTGAGTTATCACTTGAGGACCCACATAGTAGTTAGTCTGAGATTGGGGAAAAAAAGGAAGATGGCTAGAAAGGAAGTTAAACAAAAGGGAGTAACATGGAAGGCTCCATTAACCTTCACCAGAATGACAAGTTTTAGGCATCGGAAGAATTGCCATTTAATAGAATCTGCAGGGTTCCCTGGTTATTCCTCCCTATTATAAAAGGTCTCATTTAGTAACCATGATTGGGACCAGTGGCCTAGGAGCTGTCACTAAGCAGAATTGCAGCTGTGCTTATTATGTTCAGCTTTGCTTTACTTTACAGGCCTGCAAAAGTTATAAATGTGAGGATCGTTGGCAGAGTTACGCTTTCATCCCTGCGAATAGTTGCTGTGCAAGGCAATCGCTATACAAAGACTACCTTTATTTATTTGTCAGAGGGATAGCATTATGGGCAGAAACAGACTAGGTTAAATGAGCTCTTGGCATTAAGAGCATCAGAGTAAAATTGTAAAATTAACGTCTCTTTTAAAAAAATGTTTGTTTCTCAGCTGTTCCAAAGACCGAATGCACTTGCTGTCCAGCAACTGACAGCAGCCCAGCAACAGCAATACGCATTAGCAGCTGCCCATCAGCCTCACATAGGTAAGCCTTCCAAGTCATGGATGGGTAAAAAATCTGATCCCTTTCTCTGTTCCATTCATCACTTTGTCAAGTAACTCTGAAGATGGTGTTCATTTGCTTCCTCCCCCCCCCAAAAAAGTGTGAGGATAAAGCAGAAACGATTATGTGATTTTTATAGGATTTTTATATCCTTACCTTTATTGTGTCTGGCAGTGATGATGCTCTTGCCCTCACTGAGACTGTGAGTCTATAATGAGAACTTTTATTGGAAGGACTCGTTGCCTCTGAGCCAGACATGAATTAAGCTATTTAAGAGATTTAACTGAGAAACACATTCTCCTGCCTCGTATTTCTCCTGAAATAGCCCCACATAATGTTTGCCCAAGAACTGCCAATCATTTAAATCAGTGATCCCCAACCTTTTTGACGCCGCGGCCCGGTACCGGCATCAGCTGGGCGCCGCGGCCCGGTACCGGCATCAGCTGGGCGCCGCCATCTTTTTTTGATGAAAACGTGCTTCCGGTGAGCTTTCTACCCGGAAAAGCTCACCGGAAGCACTTTTTCATGAAAAAAAGATGGCGGCACCCAGCAAGCCAGCGGCCCGGTAGGAGTTGTTCCGTGGACCGGTACCGGTCCGCGGACCGGTGGTTGGGGACCCCTGATTTAAATAAGACTGAAGACAAACGGAAGAATGTATGCCTTATTATGGGGGGGAGGGTTTATAGAGCTGTTCCAAAAATCAGACGTATGTAAAATGCCTTATGTAATTATTTAAACAATGGGAAAAATCCCACCCCCCCCATTTTATAGTTTAAGCTCTCTTTTTATTCTAATTCAAAAGGCGTAGATTTCTTAACAGAAGATCTCTGTAGTTTTTAAAACTCTTGTCTTAATGCCCTGAACCCTTTGCTCTGGACGACCAGAGATAGATTGCTTACACACATGCACACATGCACACACGCAAACACAAAAACACACACACACACCCTGCAGAAATTGTTCAGTGGGGTTTGTTTTCACTGACAGGTATGTTTTCAGCAGGTTTAGCCCCTGCTGCCTTTGTGCCCAACCCTTACATCATCAGCGCTGCTCCACCAGGAACGGATCCCTACGCAGCAGGACTTGCGGCTGCCGCAACTTTAGGTGAGTTGCTTCAAAATGCTCTCTGCTCTGGGACAGAAGCCCCCTCCCCACGCTACCCATGCCTACGCCCACCCCTAAATACTTGAGGCTCCAAGGGACCGTCTTCCTAATGCCTCACAGAACCAGCTGTGTATCTTGAATCACAGTATCCTTCCCAGTTTGCTGCCTTCCCTTGCATTGTCCCGAAGGTGCTTTTTTTCAAGAGGCAACTGGACTTTCTGGTTTTACTGCGAAGACGTTTTGTTTCTCATCCAAGAAGCTTCTTCAGCTCTCGGAGAAAAAAAATCCAGAAAGTCCAGTTGCCTCTTGAAAAAAAGCACCTTTGGGACAACCACGACCTGGATGACTTGAGAATTTCAAGTAGACTTCCCCTGCATTGGATTTCAGAGCAGCATGTTGTAGAAGGTAGGGAAACAAAACGGATCCAAATATGTTGTTTAGCTTGCCCAGACCCTTAAGCAGTTAGAGCACCGTATCTCTGGGCTGAAAGTATAAGCGTCTCAGGTGAAATATATCTGCCAATAAGCAAGTACATGTTCTGGGTGATATGGTACAATTACAGGTACTCCACGATTTACAAACACAATTGAGCCCAACATTTCTGTTGCTAAGGGAGACATTTGTTAAGTGATTTTTGTCCCATTCTACGGCCTTCCTTGCCACAGTTAAGTGGAATAGCTGCAGTTGTTAGTGACAAAGTTGTTCACCGAATCTTGGCTTCCCCATTGGCTTTGCTTTCCAGAAGGTCACAAGAGATGATCACGCAAGCCCAGGACACACTGCAACCATCATAAAATATGAGTCAATTGTCGAGTGTCTGAATTTTTTTTATCACGTAACCCAGGAAAATGGTCAAAAGTGTGAAAAAAGGTCATAAGTCACTTTTTTTTCAATGCCATTGTAACTTTGCATGGTCACTGAATGAACTGTTGTAAGTCGAGGATTATTTTTGCCTAAAACTGCTCTAAAGTTTTTTTTCTAAAAATTTTAAAAAATTGGGCACGTGGCAGGGATACCGTCTTCATCCCCTCTCCTCTCTTGGGCCAGATGGGGTTCCACTTAAGCTACCTAGCTCTTTGTCTTGTTCAGTTAAGGGCAGACTGATTTGAACTACAAATCCCTGTGATGCTACTTCGTAAAAGATAAAGCCAGTCCTTTGTCAATGTTTTAGGGCCTGCCGTTGTCCCCCATCAATATTACGGAGTCGCTCCCTGGGGAGTTTATCCCGCCAGTCTTTTCCAGCAACAAGCTGCTGCCGCTGCTGCCACAAACTCCTCCAATCAACAAACCTCTCAGCAGACCCAGCAAGGGCAACAGCAGGTAAGAGGAATTACTTCAAAAACAGCACATTCCCCCTTGTAGTCGGTAGGTGCGATCTGGATGGTGATGACGCGAGACTCCCTTGGTAGGTTTCCCACTGAGCAGTCTCCTTATTGGAGACAAATCCGCAGTGCTAGCAAACTGTTCAATAAGTAGTTCCAAGTCCGAAAATGATCAATGGGATTTGTTGTGTTGGTCTTCGATTATGAGAAAGAATCTCATTGGTGTGTACACAAGAGGAGGAGAGGCAGAGAACAATGGAAATAGGGCCACAAATATTTGCAAAAGTTCTCGTTTACAGGCAGTTCTTAATTGGGTTCCAGGATCACATTAAGCCATAATGTGGTTTTGATGTAGTGTATTGTATGAACTCCCCTGTTGGGTTTGTTCAGCATGATTGATGGTTTAGTATGCTCTATCAATCAGATAAAATATATGCATATCTATCCTCAAAATAGATGATCTGTCTAGATTTTTGGCACGGCGATTGACAGAATAGTATAATATATTTGATTGCAACAGAATAATCATTTGTTAGTGTGGTTTCTACCACGTGAGGACAAGGAAACACAGTTTAATTTATTTTTCCAAGTCATCGAACTCAAAAGGTCCAGCAGTGATGATACTCTTGCCCTCACTGAGAACATTGTTCTGTAATGAAAATCTTGTAATGGACTCAGATAAGCTGAGCTGGACCTTCTTAAACAACACATTGCTGTTACGTTAAAGAGTTTATCGTCTCTTTTCTGCCCAATGCACAGGGATATATTGACGGTTTTTCTCCAGATAATTTACTTAAGTATGTATTTTTATAAGTTCCCATATATACAAAACAGTTATAAATTGTTGTCATTGTTGTCATAATGGCTCACTATTTAGAACTGAAATAAAACAGGACAGAATCTCATTGTGGTACCCATGAATTTATATGTATTCTTTGTATTTCTTGCAGCAATCCATTAAGACTAATTATGGATAAAGATGAGGAGTATTAAGTTCAGTTAATTATACTCAGCCACGAAAATCCTTGAGTACCTATCAATGGTGTCATTTCAGGCTACAAACGCTCCATAAAGGAAACTCCATGTTTAATTTTTTTTTTTTTTTTTTTTGAACGAAACCAGCAAGGGGGAAAATCTTGATTTTTACTAGAAGGCCATTTCAGACAACAGGTGTTGCTCTTGAAAACCAACCCTGACAGGGTCCCTTAGCAACATTTCCCTTGCAGCCCAGCATGTTCTCCACCCCTCCTGTTTGTTTGTTTTTTAAAATCATTTTAGAAAAACAGCCCTGAGAAGTGGCATGCTTTAAAGCAGAATTGTAGCCTTAAGCCTAACCTATATTTCTAGTGAGACATTCTTAGAAGGTTGTGAGGCAATAGACCAGAGCAAAGATATGGCAGAACCATCATTGGAATCTAGGAGGAATGGTGAAGAGCAGTTGAGGAAATTGATGTTTTTATAAAAGAATGTGCAAATTTTGACTGACCAATAAATTTTCCTGTAGCCCAACCTTTACATTTCCTGTTCTACAGGGAAAAAAAGGCAACTGTCCATTTTTGATTTTGCATATATGACATTCAGCGAAGGTGCTTTAGGGGAGATGGGTGGTTCCCAAAGATAACGAATAAAAAGGAATGTTCTGTGTTAATTGCAGCATGTTGTTTTCTGCTCTTGATGGTGCTGCTACCTAATACCTATTTGCTTTTCTCCAAGGTACTCCGGGGGGGAGCCAGCCAGCGCCCTTTGACCCCAAATCAGAACCAACAGGGCCAGCAGACGGATCCTTTGGTGGCTGCAGCAGCAGTGAATTCAGCTCTTGCTTTCGGGCAGGGGCTGGCAGCAGGAATGCCAGGTAGGAGCTTAGGATTTTCAGAAGAGCAGAGGGGTTCAGAGTGGGGGCAACCAAAAAAAACAGTGTTGTAAAGACGACTCCTTGTAACAGCCTCATCTGTCTTCCTAGGTTATCCAGTCCTGGCTCCCGCTGCCTATTATGACCAAACAGGTGCTCTTGTGGTGAACACAGGGGCAAGGAATGGCCTTGGAGCTCCTGTACGACTAGTAGCTCCTGCTCCTGTTATCATCAGTTCCTCAGCTGCACAAGCAGGCAAGTCTTGCTTAGATACTCTCTGTGGTAGCACAGGGATTGGATGCATAGTGATTTTAGCAGCTTTATGAAACTGTTACCGTGTTTACCTGAAAACAAGACCTATCCCAAAAATAAGACCTAGCTTGATTTTTACATGTGCATATAAGCCATACGCCCCAAAATAAGCCCTAGTTAAGACTCACCCACCCACTCTGTAGCACCTGGTTGCACAAGGTGGAGCAAGGTGCATGGGTAAAAATCAAGTTAGGGTGGGGATAGGGGGGTGGAACTTCCCTACTTACCTTAGGACAGTTGCAGCCAGGCCTCCCATGCCCTGACACCTGCCTCACCTTGCCATCCCACTTCTTCTGCCGCTTGCGCGCATTGCCCCTAGATTCCGTTTCACCATCAAGAGTCCTTCAGGAAAGGCCTCTGCAGCCGAGAAATGAGCTCCGGATTGATGTGCATTGTGCCTCCTGGCCTCCAATTCACGGCCTTTCCTGAAGCCACATGGGCTTCTGGGTGGGGCTGTTGGTGCTGCCACCGCGAGGTGAGACGGTGGAAGACATCCCCCGAAAATAAGACCTAATGCCTCTTGGAGGGGAAAAACAAGACTGGGTCTTATTTTCAGAGAAACATGGTAGATACAATGGGTATCAAAATCCAAAGGGAACATCGATGGTTGTATATAACTTCAAATCCAGAGAAAATATGAAATATATTTTTCAACATGGAAAAGACAAGTCCTGCCTGGGTGAGCAAGAAGGTACTGTCCCCATGTAGCGAACTGGGCCTAGCCCTCCTTCCCTGCTAATTCTCTGCTAAACTAGCTTTTAGTTTCAATGCACGTGAACCTAAGTTGTAACACACAAAGCAGGAATCCTAGTTTAAGTGTTGAATGTGCCGTCTTCCAAGCTTCAATTGGCTGTATTTGCACCTACTTAGTTAGGATTTTTTTAATTGATTTTTTTTTTGAGTGTTTGTTAAATAAGCAATAGTGGCTAGATTTGCACGTAATGCTAAGATACTAAGGAGGGAAGGCAGGTTTGCAAGTCACGTTATGCTAATCTTTCCTGCTGTGGCTTAATAGTGCATATGAAGCAGGCAACGTTTTCATGGTTCGTTTTAGCAAGCTAAAAGAGTTTGTTTTAAAGTACAATTCCTGGTTTACATGTAAGTAAGTTCTAAAGTGCCCCAGCAGCAAAAGTACTTTCCTGTTTGCAAAGTCAAAAGAAAAGAGAGGAGGGCAGGGACTGTTAAGGTGGAAAGCTGTTCTGCTCTCGTGGCAATTTGCCATGGTTTAATTTGATTTGCCAGGGTGATACACTAATCCTGTTCAACCAACAGTTTAGAGATTACTGCTCCGAAGTGATACATAAAAAATATTGATAAGCCTTTCCTGAAAATGAATTTGGATAGATAGCATTCTGTAAAATAAATGCTGTATTGATTCAGGCTGTGTGAGGTTTCCCATTCTTTGACTTGTTATTCCTCCCCCTTCTTTCTCTGCGATAGCGGTTGCAGCTGCTGCAGCTTCAGCAAACGGAGCTGCTGGTGGCCTTGCAGGAACGACCAGTGGACCATTTCGACCTCTCGGGACTCAACAGCCGCAGCCGCAACAACAGCCCACCAGCAACTTGGCCTCCAGCTCCTTTTACGGCAACAATTCCCTAACTAGCAATTCTCAGAGCAGCTCGCTTTTTTCTCAGGGCTCTGCCCAACCTGCCAACACTTCCCTCGGCTTTGGGAGCAGCAGTTCCCTTGGTGCTACTCTGGGGTCTGCGCTGGGAGGCTTCGGAACAGCAGGTAGGAGCAGCAGCTCTCCCGAAGTGACGAAACAATGGGCATTGATGTCTTGCTGCAGCAGGAGGGAATAAGAACGTTGATGTAGGTCAGTTCTGAATAAGGCTCCCAGTTCTGAATAGATCCAGGAAAGATCCTTTAGGGCAGAGGTGTCAAACTCAAGGCCCAGGGCCTGAACCCGCCCCCCCTGGGTGCTTAGATCTGGCCCATGGGGCTGCCCTGGAAATAGCGAAGGGCGGCCTGCGGTGCCTCTGGCAGAGAAAACGGTGTGTGCAGCCCTCCTGAGCTCTGTTTTCGCTGGCAGAGGGTTGCAGGAGGCTGGCACAGCCGAAAACGGAGCTTGGGAGCCCGTTTTTTCTGGCAGAGTGCTCGGGCCGCCACAGGCACCCCTGACACGAGTGATGTCGAGCTGGCCATGCCCACCCTGGCCTCCCACGGTCAAACACAACCCTGATGTGGCCCTCAATGAAACCGACACCCCTGCTTTAGGGCATGTTAGTTAGACAGGACAATTAATCAGTGGAACAACTTGCCTCCAGAAGTTGTAAAGGCTCCAACAGTGGAAGTTTGAAAGAAGAGATTGGATAACCATTTGTCTGAAATGGTGTAGGGTTTCCTGCCTAAGCAGAGGGTTGGACTAGAAGACCTCCAAGGTCCTTTCCAACTCTGTTATTCTAATGCAGGGGTGTCAAACTCTAGGCCCAGGGGCAGGATCCTGCGCCCGCAGGGTGCTTAGATCTGCCCCACGGGGCTGCCCTGGAAACATTGAAGGACCGGCCCATGGTGCCTCTGCCAGTGAAAACAGAGCTCAGGGAGGCTGTGCAAGGCGCACCCAGGCTCCATTTTTGGCTGCGATGGCCTCCTGCAACCCTCTGCCAGTGAAAATGGAGGCCTGGGGAGGTTGCACGCTCTGTTTTTGCTGGTAGAGGGCTACAGGAGGCCATTGCTGCCGAAAATGGAGCCTCGACAAGTGAGGTCGAGCTGGTCACGCCCACCCTGGCCATGCCCCTCAACCAACCCCCCCTCCCCCCTCGATCAAACACAACCCTAATGTGGTCCTCAGTGAAATCAAGTTTGACGCCCCTTTTCTCATGGGACAAGGGTCCCCCGACCCCCAATCCAGGGACTGGCACCAGGCCGCAGCATGGCAGAAACTGGACCGCACAAACGAAGACCCATCCGTGGGATGCAGGCAGCATGCAAAACTATGCCCCCTCCAGTCTGTGGGAAAAACTTCTCTCCATGGAGCTGGTCCCTGGTGCCCGAAAGATTGGAGGCCGCTGCTTTAGGACATGATCCTGGCTTACGCATTGTACTAAAGCCACAGTTTTCTCAGGGTATCTCAAGAATTGGGTTCACAGCCCTATCAAACAAATCACAAAAATCTCTCTTGTGAGGGAGGTTGGTGGTGGTTATATATGACAAATAAATATAACTTAGTGCATTGTGTTAACACAGCTCATATTTCAATTCATTGATATCTATGTATGAAGGAATATTGCTATGTTTGTTTGCATTCTCCTTTTTTGTGGTCTTCCCTATTCTATTTAAACACCTTGAAAGTATTACATTAAAATTGTGACTAACCCAAGGTTTCCCAATAAAATTTTGTTCCATGCTCTGAATTTTACTACTGTATCTCACTCAGTTCTTTGCTAAATTGCTGAGTAAGTATTTCTCAGGGAAAATGAAAAATCTCAGAGAAATGCCATATCCCTTTCAGTAATTTGATCCCTCAATTCTGTAAATCTCAGGTGAGAAAATTAAAACGATGTGTAAAACAGGATGCTGGCATTCTAACAAGATTTTGATTTCAGAGTTTTTCAGATTAAAAAAAACTATTACTTAATGTGGAGAATGCTGTTTGAAGTTTGGACACCTTCCTGTCATGCCTGTTTCTTTTAATGTGAAAGAATTCTTGTACCATTTAGAGATGATTTCCAGTCACTCGGGTTTGCTTTGATAATTAGACCCAGAGGTATTCCTCCTTTCCTTAATGATGAAACATTTCGCTCCTCACTTCCTTTCTTTTCTCTTTCAGTTGCCAATTCCAACACAGGCAGCGGTTCTCGCAGAGATTCCCTCACAGGCAGCACTGATCTCTACAAAAGGACATCCAGCAATTTGACTCCTATAGGACATAGCTTTTATAATGGCCTTGGATTTTCCTCTTCACCGGGTCCGGTAGGCATGCCTTTGCCTAGTCAGGGACCTGGCCATTCTCAGACTCCTCCACCATCTTTGTCTTCTCATGGCTCCTCTTCCAGCTTAAACCTTGGTAAGGATGCTGCTGTTTTTTCACAGGTTAAATCTGCATCTTGGTTGAAGCTAAGGCTGCTCCATTGTCTCCCATCTGACCCACTGCTTGCAGGAAACTTGCTGTCCTCCAGATGGTTCGAGTGACAGCATGGGACAGCTAATTTATCTACTGTTACATGCTAAATTATTTATATTGCTTGGTTAGATATCCCTGCAGATGTGGCAGGGCTTCAAAAGTCCTGAATCTGAACTGGCTAGGGTCCTTCCTTCTTGAAACCCCCTACCACCACCCCTGCAAAACTGTTCTGTGGGCCTAGCAAGATTGGACCCCTTCTTTGCCCAGTTAAAGAAGTTCAGAAGACTTCTGTCTTATAAATGATCTGTAATCCTTATGAAGCTGCTTTTTGTTTTTTCTCAACCAGAAATATCAGCAGAATCCCAATATTAGGAAATATTCCTTTTGTGAATGCGAGTTCATTAAACTGTTATCCTTCTAGTCTTGTTAGCCAGGAGCTTTTTCCTCCACTGGCTTTCGATCCCAGCCTTTTCCTTGGTCTGAAAGATGATGGGATGGCATCCCAAGGAAACAGGATGGCTGAATATCCAAAAGCGTGCTGGATCCAGGATTGTTCCACGTTTGGCTCTTGATAGGGTTGCAACACCTGTAGGTTGTAGGTAACATAATTTCACACCCAGGTGTATTGATCAAGACACGTCTTCTAGGGAATTTGCACGGAATGCTTTTCCAAGGGCATATGCTAGCAAATAGAAAGGTGGAGAAGAATAGGATAATACGTAAGGCGTTCCAATAAAGAAGTATCACCAGTGGCAGTTGAAGCAGACTTTCTGTGTTTGCATACGAGTAAGCTTGAAACCTCTAGCAGCTTTTTAAAAAAGCAGCAGCAAAGTTATGCTGTTGCTAAGTGATAGGTCCTGATTATGGTTTTTCTGAGAAAGTAAAAACGACTCATCTGCTAAGATTACTTGTGTAAAGCTCCTTTTATGGTAGCAAAGGTGTGGTAGAAGCTTGGTTTTCTCTGGTGGTGCTTTCTTGTGGGGAGAAGGCTGTCTCCTTTTAGCCCTCACCCATTGGAGACTTTAAAGCAGGATATAGAAACTGACTAGGAGTGGTGCAGTGGGCTAGAGGTGGAGCTCTCACCTCACAATCAGGAGGCTGTGAGTTCGATCCTAGGTAGAGGCAGATATTTCTCTCTCTCGGGCACACTGAGAATATATCTGCTGAACAGAACTCTGCATTGGCGTCAGGAAGGGCATCCGGCCATTCTGCTAGCTCCATTTAGTTGCCCAGACTCCACCCCGCAAGGGATTATGGGGTCGTTAAAAGAGGATGATAGAAACTGACTGATCACCTCTGTGGTGCCGATAAAGAAAGGGGCGAAGGTTCAAAGGACATGGAAACCACAGCTTGCCTCTATGGCTAAAATCAACCATTGAATGATCCCATGTGCAATTTTCTTTTTCCAGTTAAAAGTCTGTCCCGCTTCAGTCACAGCCTGGGGAAAATGACTCCATGTGTTTTCAGCTTGAGGCATCCTTGTTAGCCACGTAAGCCACCTCTTTTTGTTTTAACATTTAAAAAAACCACAACAATCCTTGCAGGAGGTCTCACGAATGGAAGTGGCCGTTACATCTCGGCTGCCCCTGGAGCGGAAGCCAAGTACCGGAGTGCAAGCAGCGCTTCCAGTCTCTTCAGTCCCAGCAGCACCCTCTTCCCATCCTCGCGTTTGCGCTACGGGATGTCCGACGTCATGCCCTCCGGCCGCAGCCGGCTGCTCGAAGACTTCCGTAATAACCGGTACCCGAACCTGCAGTTGAGAGAGATTGCTGGTCACATTATGGAATTTTCCCAGGATCAGCATGGATCAAGGCGAGTGGGGAGAACGAGCAGAGGAGAACTTTTGTAGAAAGGAGCGTGGGAATTTTGGGTTTTTTCCCCCCGGGCCAAGCATTGTGTTTGAGTAGCCATTCTGCAGGGACCTGATGGAGCCCTGCAAAAATGGGTGTCAACCCTGAAGGGAACCTGGCTGAGGCCATCTTTGAGGTTTCAGGGTTGCCACAAGGCAGAAGAGGGTCATATAAGGAAGGTGGAAAATAGACAGTTGAGGTTTTGTAGTTAAAAGAAGAAGTTTTCCTGTGGGAACCAAGGACATTCCAACAGGTGCTGGGGAGAGGAGGAGTGGAGTAACCAAGCAACCGGACAGCACTTCTATTGGACAATGTGACTGATGACTTGGGGGAAGGGGGAACGTTCACTTTTTAATTAGGTGAAAACCACGGAGACACCAGTTGTGCCAATGTGACATATCCAATAAATAGTTCCTTAAGGAATCTACCTGTCTCGGAGTTCTGCTTTCTTTGGGTGCATTACTTGGAACGCTGACCATCAGATTGGCCTATATTCTTATTTATATTGAGGAGGTTTTTGTTTTGGTCCCTTTGAGTCAAGTCTTCATTCCTGGCAACTCCCATCAACAAATCCATACTATTCTTGGCAATTTTTTCAGAAGTGGTTTGCCATTGCGTTCTTCCTAAGAAACTGACCCAAGGACCCCCCCCCCCAAGCTGGCTAAAATGTGGCTAATACAATTGCATGTTTCATCCTCTTTTCACGTTAAAAATATACTTTGAATTTTGAAGACCTGGGGGAGGTCATTGAAGGTCTTCAGGATTGGCATGTGGCTGAGACCATTCGTTCCTAGAAATGTTTAGAAATGGTTTCTTTAAGGAATAGGACAGTATAATGGACTGGCAACTCCATAAAACTGTCAGAAAGATTGCCAAAAAAGCAGATTCTTAAAGCAACTTTAAAATCTTAACAAGAGATTTTAGCTATATCATTTCTGTAGAGGAAAGCTCTCAGACTCTAGGAACCACTTGTTTCTAAAAGCTTTTGTTCGAGGAGCTGTCCTGAGGCGAAGACAGGAAGGGTTATTTTTGTGTAAAAGGGTTTATATGCTTCAGCATGCTGGTAGCAATTGGTATCATTGGATTTATGCTTATTTTGAGTTAAAATCAATTAGGGAATTGCTGGCTGGAGGGTAGTGGGTAAGTTAATCTAGTAGAAAATCTCAATCCTTTCTGTTTGTTTGTTTATGTCAGGCAAATAAATTCTAGGCACGGTTATTTTACTTCCATAATTTCAAGTTTAAAAAAATACACCAACATCAGCCATACAAATTTCTTGTTTAATTGCACCCTCTCCAGGTTTATCCAGCTTAAACTGGAACGTGCCACCCCAGCTGAAAGACAGCTTGTCTTCAATGAAATCCTACAGGCAGCTTATCAGCTGATGGTTGATGTGTTTGGAAATTACGTAATCCAGAAATTTTTTGAGGTGAGCCCTGTTTACAGTGCTATTTCCAGAGAAGGTATTGTTTCCATTTGGCTTAACTGCAAATTAAGCGGAATGATTCAGGAATTGGCAAACCTTTCAGGAGAACCATACCTGTTTTCTTCCCACCACTAATCTCATGCAATCATCCTGATGTCACCTTGTGAGATCTCATGTGAGAATGCAGAAACTTCCTGTGATTTGGCAGTCCTGCAGAAAACTTTGGCCCTTTAATTTAAAAACACTATAAATTAGGTGGGGTTTTAGGCCTGCTCTGACGTGCTTTGATAAACTCTGACATATGTCTTGTAACTGTTGTTGTTGCTTCTAGTTTGGCAGCCTGGAACAGAAGCTGGCTTTAGCAGAACGCATCCGTGGCCATGTCCTCTCCCTGGCTTTGCAAATGTACGGCTGCCGAGTTATACAAAAAGCACTTGAGTTTATTCCCCCAGACCAGCAGGTAATTGTAAGTTTCCATTTTAATTTTATCTCTTGATGTTACATGTCAGTGTTTCTTTTCCTTTTAAATTAAATCACCTTAAGCGTTGTCATCGTGGTTTGTTTTTCTTCTCCTTTTAGTGGTTTGTGGTGTATCTATTCTGTGGCTTGTGTACATGTACAAATAGCGAAAGACGTTTGGGGAACACAAGATTCGGTGTTAGTGGGCAAGGGTGTTTGCTTCCCCAGATCATGTTTGCCAGAAAGGTAGTGAAGAAAACAATAAAAGGTCTTTTTTGCAGTCTTTGCTATTTTCTTTGGGGTGAGGAGGGAGTGGTGATTGCTAGCTAGGAGGAGCTACAGTTGGGACATTCCTCTTTTGAGATAGCCCACATGCCCACAACCCATTCAGCAAACTCTACTCTTGTGATCAGCAAGCACAGATGTGGTTTTTTGGGGAAGTGAAATAAGAGGCCTCTGCAAAATGTTTTGAACTCAAAACATCCTGAATTTGGAGCACTCTGTTCCAAGCTCAAGATTGCAGTTTGGATGCTATTCTGACCATTCCAGAAGAGTTTGAAACCATCCCGTTTTGGGTTTGAAATTGAAATATTTATGGACCAAACACTTGGGTGACCAGAGCAATATCCCCTCATTTCCAGAACTGTGTTGGATTTTAATTTGTTTGCAAAAGTGATTTGGTTCCTGGTTATCAGAAACAGGAGATGGGAGAAGCTTCATTTTGCCCAAGATCCATGAGAATCTTTCCTGATCAGTGCTTGGGAGTTTAGGAAGGAGCATCATCTTAGCTGGGTCTTAAGGGCTGGTTCTTACAGGGCTCGCTCTCTGTGGTTCTGGTGGTGCTTTCTCTTTGTTTCTCTGTCCCTTCTTCCATAGAACGAGATGGTCCGAGAACTGGATGGCCACGTCTTGAAATGCGTAAAAGACCAGAATGGAAATCACGTTGTGCAAAAATGCATTGAATGTGTGCAGCCACAATCCCTGCAGTTTATAATTGATGCATTTAAGGGGCAGGTAAGAAGGTGTTTGTGTGCATATTTAACAGAGAATGTACACAGACATTGGGAGGCGGGGAAACTTGATGTAAAATAACAGGGCGGAAGGGGTCAATTTGGGGTACTCTGTCTTTAGTTAAAAGGCAGGATGATGATCAGATACCAGATCATTTAAATCAGGCTTGTCCAACCCGCGGCCCATGGGCCGCATGCGGCCCAGGTCACCTCATAATGCGGCCCAGTGCCCACCCCAACCTTCTGGCAAGAGCCAGCGAGGAGGAGGAGGAGAGGCAGGCGCGAGGCGAGCGCCACGCCAAGCAGCAACAGAAAAGGCGGGCGCCGCCTTGGCTGCTTCTGCCGCCGCCACCGCTTCTGCCCCCGTCGCCACCGCCACTTCTGCCCCCGCCGCCGCTGCTGCACCGAGCCTCCCAGTCCTCGCCTTCCAGTCCTGCCGCATCCAGCCGGGCCATTTGCAGGAGAGGTAGGCGTGAGGCGGGCGAGCTTTCCCCCAAAATTTGGCCGGAAAATTAATAAAAATAAATATTTTTAATAAATAATTAATAATAAATAATAAAAATAATTTATTATTTATTATATCATTTTATTATATAATTATTTTATAATAATTTATTATATGTGCGGCCCAAACCAAATTTTCATCTTCTAATGTGGCCCAGGGAAGGTGAAAGGTTGGACACCCCTGATTTAAATGCTTTGTTTCCTTGAAAAGTTACACTTAGCAACCTGATCTCTTCCCTTTGTCTGCTACTGTCCAGAAGCCCATCTCCCCCCAATTTCTGACTGGGGACACTGTTACCATTGTTTTTCCACCAATATATGTATATTGTTTCATAGAATGACTGGGAAAATGTTGGGAGAGGCAGAGAGCAATGAAAGATGGAAACATTCTCCGTACATATAGATGTGTGGATATGGATGTGAATCTCCACATTCCTGCCTTGCATTGTTTAAATTCCAAATATTTTCCCAAAGCCACTGAGCAAATTGTGGATCAGGTCTGCTGTTTGTACTTGGACTGAAAGAGCTGAAAAGCAAAAAATCATAAAAATGAGCTAAGTTTTAAGAAGGGATTGAAAGTCAAAGCATCCTATGGGGATATATATCTCTTTCTATAAAGAACCAGCCAGTAAAAAAAAAACACAAGTATTTGAGTCCTTCAGCAGGATTTTGTGAGGAAAGCCAAGAAGTCATGTGCAGAAAGCTAAAAGCATTGCCGTGTTCGCATAATCCAGCATGCAGCAGGCCAAGGCTACCTTCTCTTTTCCAGAACTGCAGGAAAACAAGGTAGTTCAAGACGACAATGTTTTGAAAGCTCAAATGACCATTTTTCTTCCAACTGCACCATGTCACTATCGATCTTTTAACATCAAGTATTAAAATGTACAAAGAATTCAGTTTCACAGTTTTTGGAGCCTGGCAGTGAGTGATAACTAGCGAGTATTAAAAAAATATTTGACATGCTACATTGCCTGCTGTTTTGTTTGTTTGTTTGTTTGTTTTAAATTTAGGCTGTTCTGAATAAGGATTTTTACCCTGTCCTCACCTCTGTCTGTTGAACTCAGGTGTTTGCCTTGTCAACCCATCCATACGGCTGCCGGGTCATTCAGAGGATCCTTGAACACTGTCTACCTGAACAGACCCTCCCTATCCTGGAAGAGCTTCATCAACACACAGAACAGCTTGTGCAGGTAATCTGTTAAATCATAAATGAAATTGCACAGACTCCCGGTATTGGGATGTTCTCCAGAGACATCAAAATTCTCAGCAGTGACGATGCCGAGTGGGCAAATCTTGAGAGTTCAACTCCCCCTATCCAGAAGGTACCAGATTGGAGAAGGGCAGAAAATACAGGATATATGGCAGTGGTGGGATTCAAATTTTTTTACTGCCGGTTCTGTGGTCTTGGCTTGGTTGGCGTGGCAGGGAAAGGATACTGTAAAATCTCCATTCCCTCCCCACTCCAGGGGAAGGTTACTGCAAAATCCCATTCCCTCCCCACCCCACCCCACTAACCTGCTTTCCAGCTCCGTTCTCCTGTGCAGGTCAGCCAATCAGCTGGGACTCGGGAGGCAGAGAATAGATGGGGGCGGGGCCAGTCAGAGGTGATATTTGCTGATTCTCCAAACTACCCAAAATTTCCACTACCAGTTCTCCAGAACTGGTCAGAACCTGCTGAATACCACTTCTGGTATATGGGTAGTCCTTGTTTAGCAACTGCCTTGCTTAATGACTAGTCACAGTTACAATCGTGATGAAGAAGTTAACTTGATGACCAATACTTGCATGTATAACCTTAGCAGGTCTGTAAAGCAAAGGAATGCTGAAGTAAGATCATGAGCATAGCTGTGATTTCACTTACTAAGTTGTCAGTCCCAATTGTGGTAGCAAAACAAGGACCCAATGCATAACAGAGTTCCTCAACTGTGTCAGCTTTAAGATGTGTGGGTTTCAACTTCCAGAATTCCCCAGCCAGCGTAACATGGCTGGCTGTAGAATTTTGGGAATTGTAGTCCAGCCAGCTTCAAATAGCCAAGGCCAAGAAACATTGACTTATACTGTTAAAGGTGTTAGATTAGCAGTAGGAAACATAGCAACTGGGTATCATATTCAACCTACCAATCTACCTCACACTTTTGTGGGGGAAAATAGGCACAAGCATTGCATACGTTTGTGTTAAATTCCTGAATGAAAGGTGGGGTACACATTTGACGAAGAAAGAATTTGATGAGAAGGCAATAGTTTTGGTATTCCATTTCAGGATTGAAAATTGTAACTAGCTGATTTCATTACAGCCCGGCTTATTACATAGTACTGCATAATTACAATTGTGTTTTAAGAATATTTAAACATAAAGAAGGTTTTAAGACTTAATCTTCTGTTGTTTTTATCCAAACAGGATCAATATGGGAACTATGTTATCCAACATGTACTTGAACATGGGCGGCCTGAAGATAAAAGCAAGATTGTGGCAGAAATTAGAGGCAACGTGCTTGTACTGAGTCAGCACAAATTTGCCAGGTATCATCATAATTCCTTTTATGTCTATTTCTAAATAATGCTGTAGGAAAAAAAAAACGAAGTGGGAAAAAATTCTGTTTATCATGTATGGAAAGAAAAGCTACAGCTTCAAGATGAAGCTTCAGAATTCCTCATAATGATAAAATATTTATTAGTTTCGCTCCCGTCCCACAAATGTATTTTCAGATCTCTCTATTGGGCAGAGTTACATAATGTGTAAGAATGCAGTCATGGAACAGATCAAGGTGAAAGAATAGAGGTGTTGTGTTGCTTAGTTTTATCCAGTACTGGCCTCATATGGAACATAATTCAAATCCATGGGAGTCCAGAATGTTTGCACCAACACGCCTCTCCAAATCAGGACCAAAGTATTATCTAATTCCATCTGGGGGCAGCTTCAGAGCAGTGTGTAATGTAGATACTGAGAGGAGGATGAAGTTGTTACTCTTTCAGGAACTAAGAACATCTAAGAGCAATTCTGCTGTTGATATGAAGCAGTTTGCAGTGTGTATTTAGAACCACAATCTTTATTCTAGCCCAACCAACTATTTTGTATTTGTCAGTTCAGGGTATCTTTAAGGGTAGGCGAAGAAGTTGGGAGATATATGCTATATTGTAAAGCAGTTGTTTTTCAGATGAACATAGATAGTAGCCGTGTGCATTACTTCTAGTTGTTCTTGATATCAGTGAGCCAACGTTAATGAACGTATTTTAAATCTTGTTTATAGAGGACACTGTCTCTCTGTCTCAGGCTAAAACTCAGTCCTGGCCATTTATTTCAATTTCCCAGTCTGCATTTGTATGTAACAAGGGGGAAAAACTGTTCAAGTGTTTTATGGCTCTTTCCTCTGTGGATGTGCGTATCCACATTTAAAGATGCGTGAAATACTTTGCAAAATCCATTGATAGGGATGCCTGTTGGGATGCCTGCAAATAACCGGTAGCCTTTCTGACTCACTACAGCAATGTTGTGGAGAAATGCGTCACGCATGCCTCTCGCACTGAACGAGCCATGCTGATTGATGAGGTGTGTACTATGAACGATGGCCCTCACAGTGCCTTATACACCATGATGAAAGATCAGTATGCCAATTATGTGGTACAGAAAATGATTGATGTGGCAGAGCCAGCCCAAAGGAAAATTGTGATGCACAAGGTGAGTCGACGGCCTGGATTTGCCCGTTCTGTTTTGTTGGAATACAGCCAGTGCAAAAACCACGGAAAGCCATTTCTTGGAGGCACTACCCAAGCACCTGAAAGATGCCACTCCCCCTTCCCAGTTACTTATCAGGACAACAAGCTGTGTCAAAGCTCTCTCTGTGTTTTTGTTATAGGGTAGCATCTTGAATGATGGGGTTTTTTTTTTGGAGGGGGCGGGATTCCCTTTCCCTACGAAAATACAAATTGTGTTGAAATGAATCATATTTGCTGGTTTTGCATTATAGCACCTAGACTTATATACTGCTTTCCAGTGCTTTCCAACCCTCTCTAAGTGGTTTACAGAGTCAGCCTCTTGACCCCAACAATCTGGGTCTTCATTTTACCCACCTCGGAAGGATGGAAGGCTGAGTCAACCTTGAGCCTGGTGGGATTTGAACTGCCAAATTGCAGGCAGCCGGCAGTCAGCAGAAGTAGCCTGCAGTACTGCACTCTAACCACTGCGCCATCCCAGCTCTTCTGTTTATATTACTGAATAATCATGAAGAGGATTCATGCAAATGAATGTCCTGTAATGCAGGGGTCCCCAACCCCTGGGCTGTGGCCCCTTTGGAACAGGGCCATGCAAACAGCGGGTGAGTCCGCGCACGCACACAGCTCCATTTATGTGAACTGCGCACCTGCTGCTTGCATGCAACTATTCCCCCCCCAAAGAAAGCCAGAAAGGTTGTGGACTGCTATTTTAATGCACAACCATGATGACTACCAAGGGATTGGGTGTCACGCTTACATTACAATGCTTTATTCAGAAGGATCCCAAATCTTTACAGGGATTGGGAAAACACAGGAAAATTTCAGAGGAAGTACAAATCATTGCATGCAGATGTGTCTCCCTAATACTGGCTAGTCAGAACTTGGCACCTTTGTTTTGCCTCTGCCAGTTCAACCAAGTTTCTAAGGTTAATCACCTCTGATTTGACTGAGTTTCTTTCCTTTTCTTTCTTTCTTTTTAATATAAAAACTGACTTAGTTTCATTGGTCTCTGAATTCATCCTTACAACAATGTGTGAAGGCAGAAATGGCTGTTGCTATTCATTGCCTAGTTCAAAGTTTGCATTAGCCACAGTGGTGCGGTGGTTAGAGTGTAGTACTGCAGGCTACTTCTGCTGTCTGCTGGCTGCCTGCAATTTGGCAGTTCGAATCTCACCAGACTCAAGGTTGACTCAGCTGTCTATCCTTCTGAGGTGGGTAAAACGAGGACCCAGATTGTTGGGGGCCATATGCTAAGTCTGTAAACCGCTTAGAGAGAGCTGTAAAGCACTGTGAAGCGGTATATAAGTCTAAGTGCTATTGCTATTAAATCCGCTCTGTGGCAGCTTGACTTACCTCCTGTCAGACTATTTTATTTCAGGACCTTTTGTGTAATCCAGGATGATTCCCAGATCTGAAGTTTCATCATCCTCTAATTCAGAAATCATAGTGTACTTGTGTGAATGTACTTGTGAACTACTTGTGCTTAAATTCCTCTACCCTCATCCCCTAGATCCGACCTCACATTGCCACTCTGCGCAAATACACGTACGGGAAACACATCTTGGCCAAGCTGGAGAAGTATTACATGAAGAACGGGGTTGACCTTGGGCCTATTTGTGGGCCACCAAATGGCATCATCTGAAGCACGGAACGGCAGAAGAGAATTTGCGACCATAGTACCTGGAATTCACAACCAGCAACCTGTCAAGCTCTAATATATACTTTGAAAAATATTCATGGTTGCTCAACATATAGATATTATGAGATCGACAAAATAAAACTAGTCAACAAATTTAAACAGAAAAAAGCTGGGAGGGGAGGCAAAAAAAAACCCCTTTGTAAATTTCTTTAATTTTATCCTGCATAACATGTACTAATTATTTTTTTAAATTGCCCTGCTGTTTCAGTGGTGTATAGAATTCTTGTACATAGGCAACAAATGTACATGGAAAGCCATTTTTGTTCACTGATGTAACTATTTCAAATATGGAAACTTTCAAAGTGGCTAATATGAAATTAAAAAAAAAAAGTTTTTAACTCCTCTACCTTACAGGAGAGCTTTTTGGAAACAACTGTTTCGTTCTCTTTTAGTCCACACTCAAGGAGAAGTTTTAGTTAAATTGTGCAGATCTGCATTTAACGCTGTTTATAAATTTAAAAAAAAAAGAATCGGTTTGCTAACGCTTCAATTTAAGGTAAGTTTTTAAGTTTCACAGACTTTTAAAAATTCCTTTTTTCATAGTACAAAGTGCTAAAGAATTGAGCTTAGCAGTCAATTTTGGGGGGAAAACATACACACCAAGAGTTTTTTTAAATAGCTGGTTGGTGTGTAGTTACTGCCTACTACAGTTCTTCTGTTAACACAGAGGCAATTTTTTTTAATTATTTAGCATGTAGAAAAGAATCCAATTCAACTTTGGTCTTGCTTCTATAAATATATAGTGTATACTTGGTGTAGACTTTGCATATATAAAAATTTGTAGTATTTTCTTGTTTTGATGTCTAATCTGTATCTATAATGTACCCTAGTAGTGGAACATACTTTTGATTGTACAATTGTACATTTGTAAACCTCTGTAATGTAAATGTGGAGAAGTTTGAATCAACATAAACCCATTTTTGGTAAGAAAATAAATTAGCAAAACCTGTGCATTTCAGTGTATATTCACCCCTTTTATGGTCGTAGCATATAGTGTTGTATATTGTAAATTGTAATTTCAACCAGAAGTAAATTTTTTTTCTTTGGAAGGAAATGTTCTCTTTATACAGCCTGGTTAATGTTTAAAAGAAAATGCTTGGTTTTTTTTTTTAATTTGTCACCTAGTCAAGAGAGTAGCAATCCTTTCTAAATGTTACAAACAATTCAGTTAAAAAATAGTGTTTATTTCACTCTTTGAAAAAGAAAAGCAATGTTTTACTTATTTTGTGGCAGTAAAAAATACCACACACACACACCCCTTATTCCTTTTAAATCAGAGTCCCTCTTTCACCTTGTAAAGTGTGAAATCACTTTGCCTTTTTGTACAGAAGATAAACTGTATTTTGCATTTTGTCTACTTGTAAGTGAATGTAACATACTGTCAATTTTCCTTGTTTGAATATAGAATTGTAACACTACACGGTGTACATTTACAGAGCCTTGTGTATATTTCCAATGAACCTTTTTGCCAGCACACTTGTAACCATATGTGTATAATTAACAAACCTGTGTATGCTTATGCCTGGGCAACTATTTTTTGTAACTCTTGTGTAGATTGTCTCTAAACAACGTGTGATCTTTATTTTGAAAAATACAGAACTTTGGAATCTGGATTTGTGTTTCGTTTGAGTATTTTCAATATAGTGCACCAGGACAAAATAATTCTAAATGACTGACTGTCTCCCCCCCCCCCACCACCCCATTTCACCATGTGCTTTTGAAGAAATGGTTGTATATTTGGAGGTGGTGAGGGGGCGGTGCGGAGGGTGTATTCTATTACTTGGTTCCTATACAGATGTGATGACCCTTAGTCTCTCAAAATAACCCAAAACCCAAAACATATATTAAAGTCCGGTAAAGCCTTCAACTTAACTTCACTGTTTTATTAGGCACAGTTTAAAGTCACAAAAGTAAATAAGGAGGCAAACAGAAAACCAAAACAAACCGCATTGAAGCAATCCGAGATAACTAATTATAAACTCCAGGAAAATAGCCGAGAAAAGTCCAGCCAGCAAAGATAAGCCTCTTTCAAGGTGAACACTAATTGACTTCAGCAGTTCTAACTGCGCAGTTGCAAACTTATATACATAGCTCCCATCTGCAAGCCGAGGAGGATCATGGTAATCTCCTCTTGAGTAGACCTTGCTTTTCCCTGATCCTTTCCTCCCTGCATGCCATAGGATGGATAGGGGATGGGCCTGGATCCTCCTCTGACTGCTCAGCCAGCCTCTGCCCTTCCCCAGCCTCCTCCACCACCTCCGGAGCCACACTCCCACTCCCTGTTGGCTGTTCCTCCTCTTCCTCAGAGTCAGACTCCACCAGGGGCATGACCATAACAGACCTAAAGATGGCTTATTCTCTTAAGACACAGTTAGCTAGATTCACCCATAAGCTGAAGCCATATAAATTAAGTTTGCAGGTTATAATGAATATCCTGTGTCAAAATAATCCAGAATATGGATTAATGTCACACATGAGTCCATCCACTGTATTTATATATTGGTTTTATCCCTCAGCATTCAAAGAAGTTTTGTATTGACTTTTAAGTCCAGAGAGGAGTATTTAAAAGAAAATGGATGAGGGGAAGTACTCAAATGCAGGTAAAGTTCTTGTGATTGCATGATGGTTACATAATGAGTGGCAAATTTTGTTCTTTTTTGCTGAAGATGGTTCTAGTCAGAAAAGGCCAAGATGATATGCTAATGTAGAGAACTTCATTTAAACCACCAGTCTTAGTTCTGGTGGGAGATAACGGTATTATCTCTTTTTTTTATAGTGATAGGGTTCCTTTAATTAATCCAAGATATCTCTAATACTTTTCCTTACGAGGCTGTCTTCTGAATATGGGCAGCAATACTTGAAATACGGTAATACTCCATGATTTATTTATTTTTGAACAAACAGTAATGTTAAATCAAATCCAAACCGTATTATGGGAATCTGACTTAAATTTGCTCGAGTAAATCCTATTTAGTTCAGTGGTGTCTACTCACAAGGATAGGACTGCAACCATCATGGAACCCAGTTTGTTGGCTTTCTAAGAAATGAATAAAACCATTCCAAAAGAAATGGTTTTAAACGGAAGTTTGTATTCAGTCTTAAATTCCCTGTGACTAGGAGAGGGCATCAATTCTTATTTATTTGAAAACTTCAAGCAGCTAGCTAACATATTTTAAAAAGTGAATAGCAATTAATTGACCTGTAGACTCAATAAGTAGTTTTTTTCAACAATATTGTTTTGTTTTTACCTTATTGTAAAAAAATACAAAGTACAACATTTTAGACTTCGTTCAGTGTGCATTTTAGAGAAACAGTTGTGGGTTGTACATGCCCAATTTAGGCCACTTGAGGGAGCTGCAACCTGTTTTATAATTCCAAGAGGGTTTACAATAAAGCCAAGTAAGAAAACATGCAACACCTCCTCAAATAATTAAGCTGTAATAGACTAGAGCTTGGTTTTTCAGGATTGGATTGATGGTGTTCACACAATGTACTAAGACATCCTCAACAATAACCAAGATTAAAAGTAACCAACATAACATTTGTCAAAATGTGCAATGATCTGATTAAGTATGTTGTTCGAACACAGCCCAAAAGAGAGGGAAATGTATGACCTATGCTAGGTATATTCTGATTCGATTGACACATCATGATAAATCACATTAATCTGATACATTAAGCCAGTCATTGATTAGGAATCTGTGCTGTATGACATGGTGTTATAGCTGATTCTACCCATAGCTACTGTGGCTTTCTCAACAAACCACAGGTAAAACATTTCTGGTGTGTTTAAAACTCTTGTGGGTGTCAATGCTTGTTTGAACACAAATATTTCAATAAGTGTTCAGTGTGTGTTTAAATTCATTTTAAATTTAAATTCATTTTTAAATTCATTAAATTCATTTAAATTCATTAGCCATCAGTGATGGCTAACCTTTTCCATGTTGCGTGCCAAAAGTGCGCTTGCATGCCTGTACCCATGATGCAATATGGCGTGACTACCCCCGCCCCCTGCGCATGCACCACGTTCTGCACATGTGTGACCTCCCCGCACTGCATGCCTCTGCCTTTGCGCACGCAACCCCTGCACACCACATGCCTATGCGCATGCACATGTGTCTCCCACATGCGCATCTCCCCCCCTGCATGCATGGCAGATACCCGACAGCTGGCCGGTGGGGTGCGGTGCGCATGTGCAGTAAGGCTCTTCCGGGCGACCTCTCACGTGCTGGCAGAAGTGGCTCTGTGTGCCACTTCCGGCACGCATGCCATAGGTTCGTCTTCACAGATATATATAATACTGCACATTTTGCCTCTATATACGGTGATACCTTGGGATTCGTCAGTTTTTTTCCAGGAGGCACGAGTACTAAAAACAAGTACCCAAAATTTTTGTGCCAAAATACATCTAGTACCAAATTCAACGAGTTTTTAAAAAGATACGGCTGTAATCTGCTCCTGACCTTTTAAGATGATCAATCTTCGAAGGAGGGATGATGTCTATCTAGTCTTGAGCATAGAGATGATGTTTATTTATTGATTGATTTGATTTGATTTGTCAATTGCTTACAAGATAATAGGTATAAGTATAAACATAGTTATGAATACATGGATATATATAAGAAAAATAAAAGAAACAATAGGACAGGGACGGTAGGCATGTTGGTGCGCTTATGCACGCCCCCTACAGACTTCTTAGGAAAGGGGTGAGGTCAATAGTAGACAGTCTAAGGTTAAAGTTTTTGGGGTTTGGGGAAGAAACCACAGAGTCGGGTAGAGTATTCCAGACATCGACCACTCTTGCTGAAGTCGTATTTCCTGCAATCAAGTTTGGTGTGGTTAACCATGAGTTTGTATCTATTGTGTGCTCTTGTATTGTTATGGTTGAAGCTGAAGTATTCATTGACAGGCAGGACATTGCAATGTATGATTTTATATACTATACTTAGATCGGACCAAAGGCGGCGTAGTTCTAGGTTTTCTAGGTCTAGAATTTCAAGTCTGGTGGCTTAAGGTATTCTGCAATGAGTAGAGGAGTAGAGAACTCTTCTTGTGAAATATTTCTGGACTTTCTCTACTGTGTTAATATCAGATACATAATGTGGATTCTAGACTGATGAGCTGTATTCAAGTATTGGTCTAGCAAATGTTTTGTATGCTCTAGTTAGTAGTGTGATATTACCAGAGAAAAAACTACGTAGGATTAGGTTAACAACTCTTAATGCCTTTTTGGCTATGTAGTTATAGTGGGCTCTAGCACTTAGATCATTTGTGATGAGTACTCCAAGGTCTACAAGTCTACAATGTCTACAAGTCCAGTGAAGGGTAGAGCAAGAAGCCATTGACCAACCAAGTCCCAGATGAGATGGAAGTTTCTTAATGAATGTCATTCGGATTCTAGGCTGGTGTTTTTTTTTAAATTACCTTGGGAAAATTTTGAAAATCTCTTGGCAGGGAGATCATGCTGGTTATCTTTAATTGGCTTTAGAAATTTGTAAGCCTTTTCTTTCCTGATCTAAATATATAAGTAGAGCGCAAGAGAAATCTCTCTTTTACTCTAGCTTTTATAGAATATTATGCCACAAAGAATGGCTCAGTTACCATGGTACTACAAATCTCTCACGCTTACATGACATCACAAATGATTTCAGGAAACTGCATATAAAAAAGAAGCAGTTTGCTGTCAGTACAAGTCAAGCCAAGCCAGGGAAAATAATAACTACCACAGGTCCTCTATGTTGCATCATTGGAAAGGGCTACTCTCCATCCCCCATGATGACACAACTAGCTATGCAATAATGATTAATGGCAACAAAAGTCTGGGATGTCCAATCTATCAACTCATCAACCCCATTCATGCAACCTCGCCATGCAGAGACATGCTGCGAAGTTTTAACAGAAAACCGCATTAAATCTCAGCAAACCTCTCCACCAGTGGCCCTTCCACCACACATCCAGCACAATGGAGAGAAAGATAGATGGGCTTTCTTCATGAGCCTAGCTGGGGATAATGGTTGCTGGGCTCCTCCCACCCAGAAGAGACAACATCAATGGCAAATCCCTATGATAAATATCAGAATGGAATAACCAATGAAGCAAGCCCTCTCCATGAACCTGTCTGGAAACAATCCTCCTTGGAGACTCTCTCTGTAGAAAAGATCCCATCAGTCATTGTTCCTCCTCATGGCTATCATCTGGGGATTGACAAAGAGCCAGGTCTTCTCCACGAACCCATCTTGGATCAACCGCCAGTGAATTCCATTGAAACAGAACCGACTCCACCTGTGGTCATTCCTCCACGCAAGTGTAGGAAATGGATGAATAGATGTCTAGGCCCACTCCACGAGCCTGTCTGGGAACAACCACCATTTGGTACCTCTCTCTTCTTGCAGACCCCTGCAGTACCTATTGAATTCGGCAGTTCTGATAAAGACAGGCCATTGTATCTTCATGGCCCTAGCGTGAAGCAACACCCACCAGCTACCTCCTTTCCAGGGGAAACTCCCACAGGAGTTGCTGATCTGAGGACCTCCAAGAAGAGTATAGTGAGATCGTTAGGCCCACTTCATGAACCTGTTTGGAATCAGCCACCATTGGAGACCTTTCTATTCCAGACTCCACCAGAACCCATTGAATCTGGCAACTATCAGAAGATAAGTCCAAGTCATCTGAATAATATTTATGGGCCTACTTTGACCGAACAGTCATTGGGCTCCACCTTCCCAGATCAAACTCCACCAGTGGCATCTAGCAATCGTGAAAAAGGGAAGAAGCAGCATCTTACCCCTCTCCATGAGCCTGTATGGTGCCGAATGCCATTCGTTTCCTACCTCCTGCAACGAATCCCATCACCACTGAACGTTCCAAATCCCCTCTACCAGAAGAGGGCAGAAAGGCAACCAGATCCTATTGATGCATCAAGTTCCTCTCAATGCGAACAGTCACCATCGTTGACTATTGCACCTAACAGCTGCCAGAAAGGGATGAAGAGGCATTTAGGACCTCTGCACGAGCCTCTCTGGGATCAACCACCATTGGGCTCTTCCCTCCTACTGCAGACTCCACCTGAGCCAATTCAACTAGACAATGGTCACAAGAAAGAGCAAGGCCAGCTAGATCCACTGCCTGTGCCAGATGCCTCCCAACCTCAACACACTACTTCGGTGACCATTCCACATTGCAGTAGTCATCTTGGCAATCTCCATGAGCCTACATGGTGCCGACTGCCAATTGGCTCCCCCTGCCTAGAACGGGCATCGTCTGTAGGCATCATACCTGGTAAAGGCCAAGAAGTAGGGGGAAGACCCTTAGGTCCCCTCCATGAGACTCTCTGGGAATGATTGGAATCATCTTTTCTTAAAATGGTGTCCATCAATAGCCAAACTCTCAAAAAGAGAGGCTAGGTACAAGAAGGACTTTCTCAAAAGCCTGGCTGTCACCACTTCCATGAGTTCTCTTACTCCTTCCAATACCACCAGTAGCCATTACATCTGGGCCTGTTTTGGTAAAAAAAAAAAAAAAATGAAGGTACCCAAGCAGTGACTTGGCTTGTTTTCTTATTTTTCCTCCACCGCTCATACTTTTTGTTCCACTTTTATGAAATTGTAACTCATTTCAGCTGCAAAGTTTCTATAATTTTAACACTACTGTGTAGTGTTAAGGGTCTTCAAACTTGGCAAGTTTAAGACTTGTGGACTTCAACTCCCAGAATTCCTGAGCTAACATGTCTGGAGGAGGAATTCTGGGAGTTGAAGTCCACAAGTCTTAAAACTGTCAAATTTAAAGACTCCTGGTGTAATGCATGAAGCAGATTGCTCTGTGTAATAAGAAGACTGTCACAAAAATGAGCATGATCACAACGATGAACATGTAACATTGCCACTACTTTCCCAAGATCACACAGCCTTGCAAAGTATTAAGGATTCTCGCTCTCCCATTAGATAGCTTGCAAATTTAAGAAACGCAGTAAATTGCACTCATGTCAGAAGTATCAAAGCACTTCTGGGTTGAAAGGATTAGCTGGTGACAATACTCTTGCCTGGGAGATGCCAATTTGGGGGCTCCTTTCATGTCCCTGGTAGGAGCTGGAGTGACGGATGAGACACCCTGCCCCATGGCAGCACTTGGATCTCAAATGTGGCCTTGCTAATCTCCAACCACTACATTGTAAATTAGGTCTTTTGGGAGGGAATCAAATACCCACTGTGTCAGGGTTCCAGCGATTGTCCTAATTAAATCATGAGCCTTGAGCCAAGCTTCAGAAGAATCCAAAAGATTTATTAGGAGCAACAAGTCAGCATTATCCCTGTTGAAGCCAACTCGGAAACAGGCATGTTTTACGAGTTGACACACTGGCTATTAAAGGTTTTCCCCAAAGCAATTTTTGTAGTTTAGTGGTGAAATGCATTCTTTGTAGCAGCTTTGTACCAGCTTTAGCAGGAGAAGACACTTTTGAAAACATGGAGAGGGCTTACCATTTAATGTAGAACTCTCATAAGAGTTTGTCTTGTTAGAATACAACTTCCTATGTGCTGGGTGGCAGCTCATTTGTAGAGAGCACATGCTTCCGATGTTGAATATTCAGCAATTCCACAAAGGTTCGGTAATATTCTTAGCTGAAATACAAGCAATAGTCACCAGTGTTCTATATCAGATATGCTTCAAATGTCCCACAACAAGGGGTGTCAAACTCAAGGCCCATGGGCTGGATCCAACCCATGGGGTGCTTAGATCTGGCCCATGGGGCCTTGGGCCCAAGGACTGGCCTGCAGTGCCTCTGCCAGCAAAAATGGAGCTGGGAAGGGCCGTGTGCAGCATTCGCGAGCTTCATTTTCAATGGCAGAGGGTTGCAGGAGGCTGTTGCATGGGGTGGGATTCAATTTTTTTAACAACTGGTTCTGTGGGTGCGGCTTAGTTGGTGGGTGTGGCTTGGTGGTCATGTGACTGGTTGGGTGTGGCCATCTCAACATCACTCACATCGAGGCACGCATCTCCTTTCCTGGCCTCTCATGACTGTGGGGATGCTGCAACAGTCATAAGTGTGAAAAATGGTCATAAGTGCCACTGTAACTTTGAATGGTCACTGCACACAAGCAAAGTACCAGCAAAGAAGGGGAAAAAAACTCCAGAGAGGTTCCTGAGACAGGAAGTCTAATCCTGCCAAGAAGGATTAACGGAGAGGCAGTTTCTGTAAGCAACACCAGAATGTTTCCTTCCTGCCTTCCTTACAGGATTAGGCCGGTAATTTCTTCTAACAACCAGTTCTCCGAACTGCTTAGAATGTTAACAACCGGTTCTAGCTAATAGGTGTGAACCTGTAGAATCCCACTCCTGCTGTTGCAGCTGGAAAGAGTGCTTGGGTGACCATAGGTGTCCCCAACACAAGTGAATTGAGCTGGCCATGCCCACTCTGTCCATGCCCATCCTGGCCCCCTGAGGTCAAACAAAACTCTGATGCATCCCTCAATGAAATCTAGTGAGACTCCTGTCCTACAACATCCAGGTGTTAAGAGCAGAATTCCTTCAAATAAGTGCCTATGCGTGAACTTTTCCCCCACCTTCCATTTACTCATAGATGGTTGCTATACATGAAAAGAACTTATGCAAAGAATCTCATAGTTGTAATTGATTACTAGCTGAATATGTGTCAGTTGTGAGGCATAGCTGCAAAAAAATATATGCAATTTCGAATGGTATCAATAAAAGTATACTTTCACAGTTGTGGGAATTAATAGTTTCCCTGTATTTTGCTTTGGTCAGACTTCAGCACAAATATTGTCTCTATTTTGGGACACTCATTTCGAGAGAGATTTGAGGAGAAACTGTAGAAGGTGCAAAGAAGAATAATGTAGATACAGTAGTAAGTGAGATGGAAAATAAAGTTAACAAGGAAAGGCTGAAGGAACCAAGAGAAGATGACTGGAGATGGGGGGTGAGAGGGATAAAATAACACTCTCCAAATATTGTAAAATAGAAGTCACATAGAAGAACCTCAAGAATACAGAATGTGGGTCACAGGTTCACTATTTCAAGCAACAGAAAGGTAGGGTCGGGTTGAATATTAGGGGAAAAAATCTAATTACAATATAAGAACTGTTTGATAGTGAATAGAAGGAATGAACTTCCCATATTGACTACAGCCTGCAGTATTCAAGCAGGTTGTCAGCATTGCAATGAAACTCCCCATACTCATTCAGCACTCAGAAACAAAGTTCATCCAAGTAAGAATTTATTAGAGAAGTCATATTGGCACGTCTGGGAAAACCCAAATCTGAGAGTTCTGGCTTTTCCCTTCCCCAAGAGAAATACAAAGATCCATCCCCTGCACCCATCGATCCATCACATGGCCCAATCAAATTTTCAACCCTACCGGAGACATTCCTCTCCAGGTGCAGGGCAACATGTCCTTGACTTTCTGAGAAAGAGTGTTGTTGAATCTAATCTTCTACTCACTAAGAAATCCCTCCCTCCCAAATTCCCAGGCACTAAATGTGGCAGCCTTGTAGCTTCCAAGTAAAATAGGGCTTCCAAGGCTGACACAGGTGTTGGAAGCTTATCTGCCGATATGCTCGACACTGAAATTCTTGCTTGGGTGAAAATTTGAATTTAAAGGCCTTTTCCAACTCCATGGTTTCTATGCATATACTATTTCCATCCAATGCACTCTCCAGTGAGCCAATCAAAATGCCATTTCACAAGTAACCTTGTTTCTTGAATGAATCACCTCCTGTAACTATTGGTAAGCCTATCCAGGAACCCCCTTTCTAGTAATAATTACCACAGCTCCCCCAGACAAGAAAGTCAAGGGAAAACAGGGATCATCCCATCAGTAGCCAATTATCATCATTGTAATTGCTATGGTTCCTGCTCATCAGTGATGATGATGATGATGACTCCAGCACCCATGACAACACATATATCCATGCAACAATGACCAGAGTCAGCAAAAATTGAAATGTCCAAAATCTATCTCATTATCAGCCACACTCATACAACATCAACATGGTAGCGAGTGATACAACTCCTGGATAGGAAGCCACAATAAATCTCGGCAGATTCTCCAGCAGTGGCTATTCTAAAACCCACTCTTGAAAGAATTAAGAGGCAGATCAGGTCAGCTCATAAGCTTGATGGAGATTGCCAGTGAGTATTACCTACTCACAAGAGATACTACCAACTGTCACTCTCTCTCTCTCTGGAAACTAGCAGAAGGAAATGAGCAGAAAGCCAGTTTTTTTTCCTGTGCCGGCCTGGGAACAAGCATCACTCAGCTCTTCGTCTTTGGAATGTGATTCACCAGAGATTCTTCCAGCTCATGGAAAGCAAAGCGAGAAGGAGCCAGGTGCTCTTCACGAAGCTGCCTTGGAAAAACAGCGTTCTGGGCTCCCTTTGAATTCTTCCAAACGAGATTGGATCCCACCAGTGATCGAGGCACAATGCAAATGTCAGAGGTGGATGGACAACATGAAAAATCCTAGGCCTGAGCCAGTCTGGGATCAACCAAGACTGCATCCCACTTCTCCAGAACTATTTATCCCATTGCGCAGTTGCCATCCGGAGAAGAAGAAACAACCATCAGATATGTTCTGCAAGGTTGGCTTGGCATCACGACCACGACCACCTCCACCAACACCACCACCTTCAGCAGCAGCAGTGGTCTTAGGACAAACTTTGTCGGGGGTTACTTCATTTGGAAGCTCAAAAAACAGGAAACAGGATTATCTAGGTCCTCTCCATGAACCTATCTGGAATATACCATTAGAACCTTCATCTTCGAAACCATTTCTACCTGTAGTTATGTCACTGCCATGTTGTCAGAAAGGAAAGAAGAAAGAACCAACATCTATTAATAATTTGAACCAGAAGCCTTTCGGCCTTGTTTTCCCAGATCAGATGTCACCAGGAGTCACTGCATCTGAAAGCCATAAGAAGGGGCATCGCCTAGGTCCTCTTCATGAGCCCACTTGGGAGCAATCATCTTTAGATTCTTCCTTACTAGTGCAGAATCCAGTGGTGGCTGTTCCAGCTGTCAACTTTCAAAGGGAGTGGGAGAAAGACTCTCACAATGAGGAGCAATTGCCTTCTTCTCAGCCGGTTACAGCCAACAATTCTCAAAAAGGGAAGAGACTGAGGAATCACCCCTGGTCTCCATTCACCTTCTGTAAACTCCAGTAGTGATGATTCTGCCAAATGCTGGAACACAACAGACCGACAGGTACATCCTTTCAATCTGCCAAGTTTCTCCTGGCCAAGCCAGGAAAAGTGGAGAAACTCAATTCCGTCTTCTGGCCATTGTGGTCTCAGAGTGGCCAGAATCCTTCTCTGTGAATCTTCTAGGGAATCAGGGTCATGGAGCTTCTACTTGTTTAAAAGAATACCATCAATGACTATGCCATCGGGGAACTGCTGGAAATTTTGGGGAGAAAAGTCAGACTTTTCCCACGAGATACGTCTCCTTCAGAGAATTCCATCAATTGTTGTTTTAATTGGCTTCATTAAAAAAAAGAGAGAGAACATAATTGAGACTTGACCCTTTTGTTTTTGCTCTCTCTTCACTTTCATTATCCTTGCTTGCTATCAGTGGTGGGATTCTACTGGTTCGGACTGGTTTGGGCGAACCAGTAGCTCCGGTGAGCATTTGGCCCTACCCACCCACCCCTGCTCTTTCCTGTTCTTTATTTCCTGTTTTTTTTTTTTAGCACAGCTGATTCACGTGGCAGGGTGGTTTGCCATGCCTCAGCTGTTTTAATCACCAGGGCTGCAGTAGAAGGTAAGTAATTGAGTTGAAAATGGGCTTTTAAAAATGTAGAGCATGTGCGCAAAGCACGCACAAAGCGCACACGTCACCAAACCAGCTGTTACACCGGTTGAATTGCGCCACTCCTTGCTGTGCTATGTTTATTAGATTACAGGCAATCTGTGAAGAACACGTTTGACAGCATAAGCGTACATTTCTTTTAAAAGCTTCTACCCTGCTTGTCATCCTGCCCCAGAAAGAGGGCAGAGAGGAGCAACAAAAATAATAAGGAGTCTGAAAAGGCTAAATCATAGTTAAGGGAACTAGATATGTCTAGCCTAATGAAGAGAAGGTTTAGGGGTGACATGAGAGTTGTCTTCAGATACTTGAGGGGCTCTCACAGAGAAGAGGGGGTCAGCTTATTTTCCAAAGGACCTGAAGGTAGGTCAAGAAGCAATGGGTGGAAACTCATCAAAAGGAGATCCAACCTGGAGCTAAGGAGAAATTTTCTGACAATGAGAACAAGATCAAGATCAAGATCAATGATCAATAGAACATGTTGCCTCTTAGAGGTACGGGTGCAACATCACTGGAGGCTTTCAAGAAAAGATTGGATAACCATTTGTCTGGGATGAAATAATGTCTCCTGCTATGGTCAGGGGGTTGGAGTAGAAGACTTTCAAGATCTTTTCCAACACTAGGATTCTATTTTATAAAAGCTGATCTCAATAGATTGGAAGAGAAGTATTTTTCTTAGTGTTATAGAAAAGATAACATAATTTTAAAGATTAAAAAAAAAACCCCAATGTGTTAAGTATTTGACCAGACCACGGAATATGAAGTATTAGTATTATCCCTTCAGGCAAACTATAATGTTAGGCATTATCTCATTCCTGAGAAATCTAACAAGAGATTTTGCCTGTAGATTCAATGAGTCAAGTCAAGGAGACAATTTTATTCGCCGAGTCAAGTCAATTGACTCAAATCAATTTGAATCATCAAATGGAATTAATTGGGTTCAAATCAGCTACTGGAATTGGAAACAAAAGTAAACTCAGCCTCTGCAAGTGTCTGGTGAAACCTCCAACCAATTCAGAGTTCCTTGATTTTGCTAGACACATCAAATTAATTCTGCAATTTGGTCTGACAATTTGATTCAGAGTGGAGCTTTGATTAAATCACCTTTGAATTTGGATTGAATTGAACGTTCTTCCAGCTGCATGAACAATACTCAGATAAATGGACCAATTGTACAGTTCAAAATAAATCAGCTTCCTGGGTTCTAACTAGACATAAACACACCAACAAAGCAAATACTTTATATGAAAAAGATAGTGTGGAAATTGTGTTTGAAATGGATGAACTATTAATTTAGATAATTAGATGCATCGGTGCATCTATGACTAATGTGATTTTATAAATTATATGTCATTATTTCTTCTGGATAAACTTAAGGGTTCCAGGATTGACACAAAGGACAACCAATCAAGAGAAGGAATAAGATGGGATGGGCCTCTGGGTTTCTGCAGAAACCATCCAACTAGGGACTCCTTTCAAACCAATCCAACAGAGGTATTAGTGACCCTGTATTTTATCTGAAAACTTCTGTTTGATGCCACCTGTGGGATTCCAAAATTAGTGGCAAAAACAAATGAAATGGAAAAGCCAAAATATCTTGAAAATGTAATGTAGTAATCATGTCCATACAAATTGTAGCATTTTGGACTTCAGTTTTTGTCATCTCATTTATTAGTTATTCTAACAGATTGATGGCAATTATAGTCTGAAAAACTAGAGAGCACCCAATTACCGAAAAATGGTAACTGTACTGTCAGTTATGCTCTATTGGTGAGCAACCGATAGCCAGCCATGTGGCCCCCTAGACATCTGTGGGACCTACCGAAGTGAGCAGAGCTATAATCTTCCATTTTTTAAAAAAAAATATTTTGCAAGGTAGAGAATTTAAGAGGCAAAATGACCAACAAGCTTTTCAAAGAACAAAGGCGCCCATGGCAACTAAAAACCTGAAGAGGTTTGAAGAATTTGGCTCCACCCATCCATGACATCACAAAGTCACTACAACTTCCTCACAGAGAGACAAAGGATGTCTTTTACCCAGATGGAAAATGGGTATCAATCCTTTCTCAGGTTGCCTGTGTCCTACTTCTGAGTTTGAATGCTAACTCACACACAGTTGGTGTGGTAGTTCACAGTTTACTCAAGGTCCAAGAGAGTCTCTTGAAAGATGCTTGCCTGAATGGTTGGCTTTTAAACAGGAAGATACAGAAGAATGCTGCAAAATCAGTTCAATATACTGAGAGCCAGGACAGGATAGTCAGAGTTTCATCAGTAGAATCCACAAGAACACGATGCGAGCACTGGAGATCAGAGGGCTGTTTCCAACAGAGAGACGTGGACCAGGGCCTCCTCTTAAATCAAATGGCAGCTAGTTTGATTTCTTTAATCTTTAATCAAGAGATTTAATATCTGATGCTGGTGGACATGCTGGCATGCTGTTGACATACTCCTTTGCTTGGCAAGGAGCCTCATGGAACATCTCTATTCTGTTCATCTCTCTACTCATCAGGTGAGAAGGCTGGGAGGCCTTAGTCATCCTCATCCGATGACTCCAGCTGTCCAGGTTTTGAACAGCCCATGTGATTCTTGGTTTTGGGTCTTCTGAAGCTGACCTTGCATGGGTTCTGCGGTAGCCTCTTTTTCAAAATCAAAGTCAGCTTCTTCAGAGTTTGAGTCCTAGCCCAGTGCAGACCAATCTTTCACATCCAAATAGCAGATACTCATGGTGAATTTGGTTCAAGTTCATGGATCATCCTGGGCACCCAAAGCCTGTGAGCTGCGTGTGGGTTTCTTTAAAGCAGGGGTGTCAGACTTGATTTCATTGAGGGCTGCATCAGTGTTCTGTTTGATCTCAGGGGGCTGGAGGGAGGGTGCATAGCCAGGGGGTGTGGCCAGATCGACGTCACTCGTCAGAAGCTCCATTTTTGACTGTGACAGCCTCCTGCAGCCTTCTGCTGGCGAAAACAGAGTGTGTGGCCTCTCCAGGCCTCCGTTTTCGCTGGCAGATGGTTTCAGGAGGCCATTGCAGCCAAAAACAGAGCCCGGATGGGCCTTGCACAGCCTCCAGGAGCTCTGTTTTCATTGGCAGAGGCACCATGGGCCGGTCCTTCACTGTCTCCAGGGCAGCCCCACAGGCCAGATTTAAGCATCCCATGGGCTGGATCCGGCCCCCAGGACTTGAGTTTGACACCCCTGTTTTAAAGGGACACCTACGTGTAAGTTGCCTATGTATAAAGTAATCTCCGTACTCAAAGAACAGGTATCATGTGTGGAAGTAGATCAAAGATATTCTACTTCAAATGAGGCAAGCAATACAGTGGTGCTTCCCCCCCCCCATGAATATTCTACAGTAAACAGAACTTGTAGACATCAGTGAAGCGACAGAAAATACCGCTTTCGTCTCTGTGTGTACATGCGTGTATACTGTATGTGTGTTTTCTCCATTGCGTTGCACAGTTGGTCAACAGTCTCTCAGTGCTATGGAGAATGATGTTGGCAATCTTTGGACATGATTGGCTTTCACCCATATGACATCACCCATAGTTTCAGATGGTGTTACCAGAATCCCCAGTACAAATAGTTTTGGAGTCTCCTATATGATATAGTACTCAAGCCTTCCCATTGCAAGCTAGATGGACATGCTACATCATAACAAAAGACTGCCAAGTAGCCCTCCTTCTCCCATGATGACACATCTATCATGCAATAATGACCAAGGTGAAGAAAAACTGGGGTGTCCAAATCCAACCTACATCATCTTCACTCACATAACACCACTATGTTGGCAATTGATGGAAATGTCGTATAAGAAATCACAACAACTCCAAAGACAGATCTCTTCAGTGGCTATTTTACTATCCAGGTCCTGGAAGGGCCTCATCAGTTAAGAAGTTGTCTGAATTGCTGCTCTCCCTGGTAGGTGGGAAGGGGATGAGCAAAAAGTCAGGTCCACTTCATGAAGCTGACTGGGACATCCCATCATTGACTACGATTCCTACTCATGGCAACCTGGAATTTTACAAAGAACCAGACCCTCTTTGTGAGGATGGTAGGGAGCCACAGCTTCCTGGAATCCCCTTGGAATCTTCCAAGCCAGAAGAGACTCCATCAGTGGCCATAGCACAGCACAGATGTCAAAAGTGGATGGACAAACAGACAAGTCCATTACATGAGCCTGTAAATGAGCAACAAGTAGCTGCAGCGTCATGTAGCTTTCAGAAGGAGACAGAGAAGCAAACAGAAACTTTGTACCAGCCATTGGACCATGTTTCATCAGGACAATCATTCTCAAGAGCCACTGCACCTGAAAGTTATAAAGAGAAGCCTTCAAGCCCTCTCTCTGAACCTGTTTGGAAACCACCAACACTGGATTCCGGACCTGCAGAATTGAAGCCAACAGGGAATTTATCCCCAGGTAGCTCTCAGAAGGTGAGACAGAGAGGGTCGGATGCTGTCCAGGGCTTGGGTCAATCCCCTTTGAGCCCTGTCTTCTCAGAACAAACTTCATTTGCACCTGTAAAACCTGTAAAAGAAAAGGAGAGTCATCCAGTCCTTTTCCAAGAGACTGTTTGGAAACCACCACCACCAGATTCTTCTCAAGGGCAGGTCGTATCGTCGACCGCTTTGGCCGTTACCTTTCAGAAGGAAGGGGAAAAAGATTCTTTCTGGGGGAAGCCGTTGGATTCCTCCCAATCGAAACAGACTCCTCCCGTGGCTGTTGAATCCAGTAGCTTTCCGAAAGGGAAGGAGAGACACGTAAGTCCTCTTGCTGAGTCTCCTTTGAGGAAGCTAACTATGGGTTCTCCCGTCCTCCTTGCAACTCCTTTAGTATCTATTCCACCCGTCCATGGTCAGAAGAAGTTTCAGAGGCAGGAAAAGTCTCTCGCTGGGCCAGGCTCCTCTTTTCCAAAGCCAAATCCCTCTATAGCTAGTAAAGATGAAGGTTCCCAGGAAGAAATGAAGACGGGACCTCTCCAGGCACCGGTCTGGTACAGACTGAACAAACATCCGGTACCTCTCCATGAGCCTGCCTGGGATTAAAATCATCCACAAGGTAAGCCTTCTTTTCTAGGCTCTGAAGGATGAGAGTGGGAGAAACAGGGATTTCCTATTAGCTGGCTAGAAGAAAGTGTGATGAGGTCTCTTCCCTTCTAGAACAACTTCTATCAGTTCCACCGGGTCTCATTAAAAATCAGCATTCCCAAGTCCCGAATGTGCCTGTTTCTTCAAATGCTTGGTTCCGTTACTTTTAATACTACCTACACTGACTTGCAAACCATTCTGATGGAAGTCATTGCATTAACTATGCAAGTCAGGGGTGTCAAACACAAGGCCCACGGGCTGGATCTGGCCCACAATGTGGTCAGATCCGGCCCATGGGGCTATCCTGGAAAATGTAAGAGGCCTGCCAGCATGACTTCAGCCCAGTCTACCCAGTGCGAAGAGGAAACATGCCAGCAGGTTGGGGAGTGGTATCAAGCTGGCCATGCCCACCCAGTCAGCCACACCCAGGGAGTGGTGTCAAGCTGGTTGCTCTCCCAATTGACCACACCCACCCAGTCTGCCACACCCACCTGGCGCTGCAAAGTCAACCACAGCCCTGATGCGGCCCTCGATGAAATTGAGCGTCAGCGTTCCAGGAAACCTCAACTCCAATCAATAACTCCAAGACAGACATGTTCTCAAAGTTTCCATTTATTAGACTAGTAAACTGGCACATCTGGGAAATTCCCTCCAATAAGTAAAAAATTACAAATCCACCCCCTTCACCCATCATTCCATCACATGTCCCAATCACCATCCATCTCAGTTTGAGACATCCCCTCAACCATTCCTTAGCCAGGTACAGGAATAACATGACCTTGACTTTAAAGAAGAATGCTACTATGTCTAACCACATATGCTCCACGAAATCCCCCCTTCCCATTTTCTCAGGGTCAATAATGTAGCAGCATGGAAGCGTCTGGTGCTAATATGGCTTCTAAAGTTGACATTGAGTTTGACACCCAATGTAAGTGCTTCAAAGGTAAAGTTAATAGAGAGGATACAAAATGCAGTGGTACAATGTTGCTTCTGACGAAATGCATTTGTGTGTTTCACATGTTTAATGTGCACCTATGAGCACTGTCCATAGAAGTACCTATGTACCCCTTCCCTTGTTCCAAGGTATGGCTTTGCAGAAGGGGTCAATCTACTACCAGTTCTACAAGAAATAGTGCATCTTACCATGGATCACAAACAAATGTCAACCAAAGGGAATAGGTTCAGAATCCCCACATCAGATATAGTTATCAAGGCTGCCAAAGGAAGGAAGCCAACAAAAATGGTGATCACCCTGGATCTATTAGCTTCTTAGTTTAAACACTAGAGGTCCTGTCATTTCTGCTCATTAGTCATCTTGCACCATAACAAAGGCCTTCATCCCAGGGATGACACAACTTCCCATGCAACAATAAAACCAGTACCAACAAAAAACAAAACAAAACTTAGAGATGTCCAAACTGCACTAATCATACTGCTCACACTATCTAACCATTTGAAGGTGAGACATACACGATGATTAGTTAGAAGATTATTCCACAGCTAAGATGATTCCATAACTGAATTGCCAGAATGGAGAAAAAAGAGAGATGAAGGCTGCTGAAAGAACTTGCTATAGATTATCAGGAGGACTCACCCATCTTCATTTTGACACCATCTGCAGTAATTCTTTCTGGAGGCTGTCAGTAGGGGATGAACAGAAATCTGGGAGCCCTTCACGAAGCTGTCTGGGAGAAACCATCATTGGATTCTAACTCCCTAGAACATGTTCCTTCAGTAATTGTTCCACCCCGTGGGAACCCAACATGGATTGCTAAAGAGCCAGGACCTCTCCATGAAGCTGTTTGGGATCAGCAACTTCCTGAAGTCCCTTTGGACTTTCTCAGGCCAGAATGGACTCCAGAAGCCATGGCACAGCAGAGATGTCAGGACTGGATGAACAAACAGATAAGCCCTCTTCATGAGCCTGTTTGGAACCAACCATCACATGCTTTAGCTCCGGAATTGGTGTCACCAATTTTTATTCCCCCTTGCATCTATCAAAAGGAACAAAAGTCAGTAACTTTTGGTTTGGGCCAAAAGCCACTGGATTCCTCAGGAAAAGAAGAAAGTTCTAAGAAGAAGACAAAAGGAAATTATCCAGGTCCTCTCCATGAACAAATCTGGGAGCAACCCCTCTTGAACACCTCCCTTCCAGATGCTTTCCCCCCAGTGCTTACATCAACCTCTGGCTATCAGAAAGGAGAAGAGAAAGAGCCAAAATCATTGTATGACACAAACCTAAAGACCTCTGGATCTGTCCCTTCAGGACAAAGCTCGTCCAATATAAATCATCCTGGAAGTTCTAAGAAGGGGAAGGGGAGGTACCCAGGCCCCCTTCACCAGCCCACTTGGGAGCAGCCTGTCCTGGAACCATCACTGGGTTCTTCCTTTCTAATACAGTCTCCCTCTGTTGCCATTCCAGCTTCCACGCACGAGATGATGAACGAGACAGGCTCCCACCCCGAGCAATCTTTACATTCTTCCCAGATCCCACTACTACCCAAGGAACCCAACAACAGCAGTCAAGTGTATGGAGGGAGGTTCTTAGGTCCACTGCATAAGACTAACTGGGAGGAATTACCAGTCACTTCTACCCCACTCTTAAAGACTCCGTTAGTGTCCATTCCACCTGGCAGTTGCCAGACCAAGACGGACAGGCTGGGAACCCATCCCAATGCATCAGGTTCCTTCCCCCCAAAGCAGAGTCTACCGGTAGCTGTTAAGCCTGTCAGTTCTTCCAAAGAGAAGGAGAAGCAGCTAGGGCCTCTTCAAGCCCCAGTCTGGTACAGATTGAACCGACATCCGGTCCCTCTCCATGAACCCGCTTGGGAATAAGGACCACTTGAGCCTTTTCCTCCAAGGAGGAGGAGCTTCATGGTCAACCCACTTAAAAGCTGTAAGAAGGAAGGAGATGCGATTAGGATCACGAGTGATGGGTTACTTCCACTTAGATTCTAGAATCGGTTTTCACCGGTCATCGTTCTACCATTCTGGCATTAAAAACAATGAGAATTGGGTCTCAACATTGCCAGTTTCTTCCTTTCCTCCACCATCTCTAATTCCTGGGACATAGTGACATGATTGCAAAAGCCCTTCTGTGAATTAGAAGCAGATATTCCTTTAAAGCAGGGGTCTCCAACCTTGGCAACTTTAAGCCTGGAGGACTTCAACTCCCAGAATTCCCCAGCCAGGAGTTGAAGTCCTCCAGGCTTAAAGTTGCCAAGGTTGGAGACCCCTGCTTTAAAGTATTCATAGACCTCAGTGTTGGAAAAAACATGACCTTCCTGGAAAATATCAATCCCGGAAGTTGAACATGGTTCCATTTGTAATGCTAAATTCCCCAGTGGCAAAGGAATAGAATAATAGAATAGAATAGAATAGAATAGAATAGAATAGAACAGAATTCTTTATTGGCCGAGTGTGATTGGACACACAAGGAATTTGTCTTGGTGCAAATGCTCTCAGTGTACATAAAAGAAAAGATACATTTGTCAAGAGTCCAGAATCATAAGTTACAACACTTAATAATAGTCATAGGGTACAATAAGCAATCAAATCATACTAGGAAACAGTCAATATAAATTTTAAGGATACAAGAGACAAGGTTACAGTCATACAGTCACAAGTGGGAGGGGATGGGTGATAAGGAGTTATGAGAAGATTAACAGTAATAGTAGTGCAGACTTTGTAAATAGCTGGACAGTGTTGAGAGAATTATTTGTTTAGCAAAGTGATGGCTTTTGGGGGAAAACTGTCCTTGTGCCTAGTTGTTCTGGTGTGCAGTGCTCTATAGTGTTGTTTTGAGGGTAGAAGTTGAAACATTGATGTCCAGGATGTGAGGGGTCTATAAATATTTTTACAGCCCTCTTTTTGACTCGTGCAGTATACAGGTCCTCAATGGAAGGCAGGTTGGTAGCAATTGTTTTTTTTCTGAAGTTCTAATTATTGGAATAGAATAGAAAAGAATAGAATGGAATGGAATGAGAATAGCATAGCATAGCATAGCATAGCATAGCATAGAATTCTTTATTGGCCAAGTGTGATTGGACACACAAGGAATTTATCTTGGTGCAAATGCTCTCAGTGTACATAAAAGAAAAGATACATTCATCAAGAATCATAAGGTACAATACTTAATAATAGTCATAGGGTATATAGCAGTGATGGCTAACCTTTTCGTTGTTGTGTGCTAAAAGTGTGTGTGTGTGTGCCTGCACCCATAATGCAATGCATGTGCAATCCCCCTGCCCACTGCACACACGACCCCCATGCTCCATTGCCTCTGTGCATGCGACACTCCCATGCACGTCCTGCCCTCCTGCGCATGCGCGCGCATCTCCAGCAGGCACGTTTCCCCCCGTGCATGCATGACAGATACTCGACAATCAGTTGGCTGGTGGGGGCCGTGCACACATGCGCACTGGATCTGTTCTGGGTGACGGTTTGTGTGCCGGCAGAAATGGCTCTGCGTGCCACTTCCGGCATCCGTGACATAGGTTCACCATCACGGGTATATAGCCTATGTACTATATAGCCTATACTTGGCACTTGGAATACTTGGCACTTGGGGGTGGATCTGAAGAGCAGGAAGTTTCCTCTTTACCCCTCGGCATCTTCAAATCTATTCCAATATACAGTAGGTAGTCCTTGACTTACCACCATTCATTTAGTAACCGTTGGAAGTTATAACGGCACGGGAAAAAAAAGTCTTAGGACCATTTTCTACACTGAGCAGCATCCGCTTGGTCACATGATCAAAATTCGGACGCTTGGCAACCAATTCATATTTATGACGGTTGAAGTGTCCCGACCTTCTGACAAGCCAAGTCAGAGAGGAAAGCCCAATTTGCTTAACCAACCCTGTCACTGGGGCAAAAAACGGTCAACGAGGCAAAAAACTCACCGAATAAATGTCTCGCTCAACAACCGAAACGCTGGGCTCGATTGTGATCGTAAGTCAAGGACTCCTCCTAAATTTATTTATTATTGATTGATTGGATTTATATTGCTGCCTGTTTGGCCGTGGCGACTGCAGGTGGCCTACAGAACATAAAACCACATTTAAAACAATATAAACTAATCAAAATAATCAAATCCATATACCGTATATAAAAGCAAAATGCCACTCATGCATCATTGCAAAATCTCCTGAACCGTAAAGCCTACAAACTTGAAATTTGGCACGTATGTTCCTCTTGGCTTCTAGGTGCTCACCAAGAAAGGATTTTTCAAAATGACCATCGGAGCATTAGTATTTCCTATATTATTATTATTAACACGCTCTGATGCTAAGGAGTTCTACTCCCCCTCCCCACCTGAAAAGAAATCTCTTCCAAATGCAAAACACAAACAGAGGAGAGGAGTTTCAGTTTCACAGCACCAAGCAGCTTTAGTACAGAACAGTTGAGCTAAGCCACGCCCACGCTCCTTGCTGTCTCCTTCTTGCTCACACAGCAAGTACTGCTTCAGTTTTCAAACAGCCCTCAACTCACACACTGACAGGACGCTAGCCAGATGAATACCAATGGATGCTGGTAGGCAGAAGCAGAATTCCCCCCCAAATTAAGCCTGACCACATAGTTTCGTAGCAAAGCACGGATATTGAGCTAGTAAATTAATAAAGTACAATATAACAAAATCACCCCAACTCCCCACCACCACAACAGCAGATCACGCGAGCCATTTAATGGGCTCCATTCCACTCTGGGTTCCCCAGGCCTGCTGGCAGAATCAGGTCTTCAGCACCTTCTGCAAGAGTATTAGAGTGTGGGGGTGGGGGTTCTAATCTCTGGGGAGGAGGATGTTCCAGAGAGAGGAACCAGAGGTGGGGTATTCAGCAGGTTCTGACCAGTTCTGGAGAACCGGTAGCAGAAATTTTGAGTAGTTCGGAGAACCAGCAAATCCCACCTGACTGGTCCCGCTCCCATCTATTCTCTGCCTCCCATTGAGCTGATCGGCTGGGTCTTCTTTGGTTGCCCTGCACAGGAGAACGGAGCTGGAAAGCAGGTTAGTCGGATGGGAAGGGAATGGAGATTTTGCAGTATCCTTCCCCTGCCACGCCCACCAAGCCACGCCCACAGAACCCGTATTCAAATGTTTGAATCCCACCACTGGAGGGAGCCTTCCCTGCCACACCCACCAAGCCACACCACGCCCACCAAGCCACGCCCACAGAACCCGTATTCAAATGTTTGAATCCCACCACTGGAGGGAGCCTTCCGCTGCCACGCCCACCAAGCCACACCACGCCCACCAAGCCACGCCCACAGAACCTGTATTCAAATGTTTGAATCCCACCACTGGAGGGAGCCTTCCCCTGACACGCCCACCAAGCCACGCCACGCCCACCAAGCCACGCCCACAGAACCTGATTTCAAATGTTTGAATCCCACCACTGGAGGAGCCTTCCCTGACACGCCCACCAAGCCACGCCACGCCCACCAAGCCACGCCCACAGAACCTGATTTCAAATGTTTGAATCCCACCACTGGAGGGAGCCTTCCCTGACACGCCCACCAAGCCACGCCCACAGAACCGGTACTCAAATGTTTGAATCCCACCCCTGGAGGGAGCCACCCCGGAAAAGGCCCTTTTCCTGGGTCTCACCAGGTGCATCTCCCTCAGGGATGGGACCCTCAGCATCCCCTGCCTCCCTGCGCTAATGGGTCGGTAGACGTGACCGGCTGGTCCCCTCAGATAACCTGGTCCCAAGCCATAAATCATCCCAAACTGGGAAGGACCGGAAACGAGGGTGTCGGGCTTGACCCGAGGCCCCTCTTTTTTGGGGGGGCATTGCAACTCGCCACCGCAAGCGGGAGAGGCCGACCGTCACGCTCGGATCTGGGGTGGGCGCTGAGGGCGCCGCAGCCTCTCCGTCTCTCTCCCCCCCTTCCCCGCCGCCTCCTCCCAGCCACGGGGAGCGGAGGGAAACGGATCAGGAGCGGCCGTTTCGCGAGCGGGGCGCGCTCTGATTGTTACGGTCCCGGCGGCCGCGGGCGACTCTGGGCTGGAGCCGGGAGGGAGGAGGCGTCCCATCCGCCATCCTTTTGCAGCTCGGGCCGGCCTCCGCCCTTCCGAATTGGCTGCATCTCTCCCGTTCCCGGTTTGCCTCTCGCAACCCTCCGGCTCTCCTTCCTCCTCCTCCTCCTCCTTGCAGCCGCTGCGTTGGTCCGGGTTTCTGGTTGCATCGGAAACAAAGGAACGGCACTTGCCCCCCTCCTCCTCCTCCTCTCCCGCTCCTCCCCGTCCCTCCCCTCCCCTCCCCTCTCCGTCCCTCTGGACTCCCAGCCGCGGCGGGCAGCCGGATCGGCCGTGCCTTCCTCGCCCAGCCGGACTCCAAAATGCCACGGCTGCAGCCGTCGAGGCCCCGCAGCCAGGCAGGGCTGCCGCCGCCGCCGCTCCTGCTCCTCCTGCTCCTGGCCGGCCACGTCGCCCGGGTAAGTGGCATCTGCCGCGCCTGTCAGGCAATCCCGGGCCGGGATCCCGAGCTTTTTTTTTTTTGGAGTGGGGGGGAGACGCTCTCTCTAACCCGTCTTCTCTTGCCAGGCTCCCTCGCCTGGATCCAGCGCCCCCACCCCGTTCGCTCAGGGATGTCCGGAGTCTTGCATTAGAGTGACTCCCCTCCCGGCTTCAGCATCCCCCCTCTTAATAAAAAGGCCTGAAGGCAAGAGAAAGCACCCCCCGCGCTCTCCTTGCTCCGACCACCCACGGAAGGCGCGTTTCTAAAAAATAAGCCAATGCAGGGGTTGCGAAGGGTTCCCAAGGCGGTAAAGCAGTCCTGCTGAATTGAGGGGGCTAAGACCCCTCTAGTCATTTGGCTGCCGAGAGAGGGAGGGAGGGAGAGGGAGGGAGAGAGAGAGAGAGAGGAGGAGGGAGAGAGAGAGGGGGAGGGAGAAAGAGAGGAGAGGGAGGGAGGGAGGGGAGGGAGAGAGAGGGAGGGGAGGAAGAGAGGGAGGGAGAGGGGGGAGGGAGGGAGAGAGGGAGAGAGGGAGGGGGGAGGGAGAGAGGTAGGGAGAGGGAGGGAGGGAGAGAGGGAGGGGGAGAGAGAGGGAGGGGGAGAGGGAGGGAGGGAGAGAGGGGGGAGGGAGAGAGAGAGAGAGGTGCGTCTGGACGCCGGAGACCCCGGAGTCGGCTCCTCTGTTTAGGAGCATCCTTCTCTCCTTTAGGGCGGAGGGCGTGTGTGGCTTGCGGGAGCGGGGAGGGGGTCAGATGGGGAGAAAGAGGGGAGTCTGAATGAGCAGCAGCTGCCGCCGTTTGCCGTGGGGTGGAGGTGGGGGGGTGACCAGTGGGCTGCGCGTGATTTGGAGGGATTAGCCAGCGGCTCACACGCCCCCTTTTTAGGGTGTTGCATCCCGCTCCTGCACCCGAGAAGAAGGTGGGAGGGGCTCGGCTTGCTGGAGGGTACCAAGCCGCTCCGGAGCAAGTCAAGGGAGCATCCATCTCCCGGAGGGAATGGGTCATTCTAGTTAGGAGTAGAGGCTGGGCCGAATTAATCTGGAAAGAAAGCGGAGTGGGGAGGGAGGGGGGTCCCGATCGGTCGTGCTACATTCCCCGGGTCAGCATGTTTGAAGCTTTGCAGCTTTGTTGGAGAATTAAAGACAACCCCTCCCGTCTCCTTCGCTGGGGCACAAGCAGAGGTCCCGGTTTGTAAGCTCTAGTTGCAAAAAAGTCTTTATAGGAAGGAGAAGGTATTCTCTCTCTCTCCCCTCCCCCCCCAGCGCCCCCAATTCGATTGCACAGCTGGAGCCAATTGAAGGGGGGGCCCTCCAGCCACGCCAAAAGTCACCTGCAAATCTTCAGCTCTTTTTCCTCTCGCCTGCTACAAACTCCCCTTTTCGGGAGGGAGGGGGATGGGAGGAGGTGGGGTGGGGAGGGGGAAAGGTGAGCTGTGACGTCATTGGAAGGTCGATGGGTTTGCACAGAAGGGGGGGGCGTTTTCCCCCCCCTTCCCTTCTTGCTTTGCTGTACAGCGTGGGTGTCTTGTGGGGAAGGTGGGAGGGGAAACCGAGGAAAGGACGGTGTCTAGTATTATATATAGAACGATATTTGCTCATCATCTCAGCGGGTCAAGGTCTGCGGGGAAATCATATATAGGAGGAAGGGGGTTTGAGTTGGGTGGGAGTCCACTGTAATCCTTGCTTTTGCTGGCCCGTCTTTCTGGTTTCAGCTCCCTCCCTCTCAGCGGAAGCAAAGTCTCAAGTAATAAAAGTGAAAGAGCCTCCCATACAGAATTTCTCTTCGAGGGTGGGGAAAGGATTGCCCACTCCCCGATCTAGAGATAGCCATGACGACCTCCTGGGCAGAAGCTGGGAAGGAGGGGGCCTTGATTGGGGGGTGGAATGGAAATAGGGGCTGTTCATTTAGTTCCAGGGAGGACACCCCCCACTCCTTCCTGCAGACTGGGTCGCTTGGCGTATCTTTTTCCACCACGCCAGTGATCTTTCCATGGGCAGGAGTGGGTCCCGTGTTATACCGTGTTTTCACGCCTGCAGGGGGTGTGGCTGGTGTCAGGAATGACATCATCAGAATGGGGCGTGGCTGAAAGCATCCATCCTTTTTACACTTTAGGGGGCAGGGCGGTGGTGGAGGTAGGGTTTAATAGAAGAAGGGTGTGTTACGCTTATTGTTTTCACCGGCCCTAATAAAGAGGGATCCAAAATAAATAAAGAATAAAATCAAATCAGACTTCTTGGGTGTGTGGAGCACGTCCACGTGTGGTCCATGCTCTGGGGAGGTGGGACTTGAGGATATTGTGAATTCTGAAATTGTGACATTAGGGAAGAGGTACTTTTTAACAAGGGTGTGTGTGTGTATGTGTGTGTGGTTTTCAGAGGCACTGTTGCTGGTTAAGAGCGATAGAAGCAGTAGCCCGTCTGGCCAGAATAACACACCGAACAGGCTGGCCTAAGACAAATGCAGTATGACATCACTGGGGTGTGAATGCCTAGAGAAGAGACCCAGTGACTGAGTCCATACTATAGGTATGGTCCTCAACTTACGGCCACTGTTGGGGGGGGGGGGGGGGGGGGGGGGGTTTTTGGGGGGGGGGGGGGGGGGGGGGGGGGGGGGGGGGGGGGGGGGGGGGGGGGGGGGGGGGGGGGGGGGGGGGGGGGGGGGGGGGGGGGGGGGGGGGGGGGGGGGGGGGGGGGGGGGGGGGGGGGGGGGGGGGGGGGGGGGGGGGGGGGGGGGGGGGGGGGGGGGGGGGGGGGGGGGGGGGGGGGGGGGGGGGGGGGGGGGGGGGGGGGGGGGGGGGGGGGGGGGGGGGGGGGGGGGGGGGGGGGGGGGGGGGGGGGGGGGGGGGGGGGGGGGGGGGGGGGGGGGGGGGGGGGGGGGGGGGGGGGGGGGGGGGGGGGGGGGGGGGGGGGGGGGGGGGGGGGGGGGGGGGGGGGGGGGGGGGGGGGGGGGGGGGGGGGGGGGGGGGGGGGGGGGGGGGGGGGGGGGGGGGGGGGGGGGGGGGGGGGGGGGGGGGGGGGGGGGGGGGGGGGGGGGGGGGGGGGGGGGGGGGGGGGGGGGGGGGGGGGGGGGGGGGGGGGGGGGGGGGGGGGGGGGGGGGGGGGGGGGGGGGGGGGGGGGGGGGGGGGGGGGGGGGGGGGGGGGGGGGGGGGGGGGGGGGGGGGGGGGGGGGGGGGGGGGGGGGGGGGGGGGGGTGGGGGGGGGGTTTTGGGGGGGGGGGGGGGGGGGGGGGGGGGGGGGGGGGGGGGGGGGGGGGGGGGGGGGTGGGGGGGTGGGGGGTGGGGGGGGGGGGGGGGGGGGGGGGGGGGGGGGGGTGGGGGGGGGGGGGGGGGGGGGGGGGGGGGGGGGGGGGGGGGGGGGGGTGGTTTGGGGGGGGGGGGGGCACTTAACAACCGTACTACTAATTTAACATCTGCAGTGACTCACTTAACAAAAGTGGCAAGAACAGTCATAAAATGGGACAAAACCTCACTTAACAGATTTACTCACTTAGCAACATAAACTTTGGGCACAATTGTGGTCCTAAGTTGAGGACTACCGATACTGTGCTGGTTGCCAAGCACCTGATTTTTGACTGTGGGGATGCAGCAACCGTTGTAAGGGCAAGTCATACATCGCTTTTTTCAGTGCAGTTGTAATGACAAACCCGTCACTAAATGAGGGGTTATAAGTCGAAGACTACCTGTACACTCATTGAGAAGATCTCAAGATCTTTCTCTGGTAACATACAATGGACAAATCCTGACCCTAGTAGAGCAGGGGTCTTCAAACTTGGCAAGTTTAAGACTTGTGGACTTCAACTCCCATATTCCTCCTCCAGTCATGTTAGCTCAGGAATTCTGGGAGTTGAAGTCCACAAGTCTTAAAGTTGCCAAGGTTGGAGACCCCTGCCATAAATAAAAAAGGCTGAAACGTGCTGCCCCTCAAACTGATATTTTTAACAATTTTGGGGAAGTCTGGCCAAGATTTTGAAGCCTCTTTTTTTTCTCCTTGCTCAATTTGGCAACTTGTGGACTTCAACTCCCAGGCTTCGTCAAACTTAATAAAACACACATTGAATTTAAAAGTAAAATGTTTTTTAATGTGATGCTGCGAATTACTTGAATTCCCAGCCAAAACTCATTAGACACAGTTCCTCCAGATAAGAGCATGCTTTTCAGTTTTGTTGAATGCTGCCAAGAAACAGAAGTCCAATTAAGGCTAACATCAACCAACCCAAAAACCTAGAAAAAACCGACCAGAGTAAAGGGCTTCACGAGAGACTCAGAGAATTACTGAACTGTTTTGCTTCCTGCAAAGCTCTTCGTCATGGAGGACTGACTTTTATCCCTTATGGGAGGAGCAATCACCTCCCGGCCTTACTCCCAAGTCACCCCTTCTGCTTCAGCTGCTCTTGCCTTCTAGCAGCTCTGCGCACACATGCACTGCTGCCAGACCCCGAAAGCTCTGAAGGCAGCACCCCACTCTCAGATGGTCCTGGCTCCATCTCTGCATCAGATGTCGGACCCTCGTCCAAGTCCTTGCCAGACTCCCTGAGTGGTTCCCTTTGTCCCCACTGTCCGATACCTCTGCTGTCTGCACCGACTGCCAGCAAACCACAACATTTTGGGTGTTGAAGTCCACAAGTCTTAAAGTTGCCAAATTTGGGGACCTCCGGTCTAGAGACTCCTGAGTGAAGCTGATCTAGGCTACAGCGATGTACTATATATCCTGCGTCCTTCTGTCCTGATTTCATGATGTCGGCTGTGGTTCAAATGGTTGGCCAGCGTGTTGCCAAGATGACTTCATATTCTACAGTCAGCTTACCTAAATATTGGGAAGAATCATCCTGTGCCAGAATCTGTCTCCCCCTAATATAAATTCAGCCGTTGTGAGCCTGATTCATGTGCCTTATTCACAGCCTATGAGGTCACTCTCAGATGCCTCTAGGATGCTGATGGAAAATTTAGTAGGGGAAATCTTAATTCCCTGCAGCTATTTTATTGCTGTCTTTGGCTGCGGTGGGTGCCCAAAACTTCCTAATTCCTGCATCTCAGAGTAAAGCTCCATTTAAAAGCCATTAATGGAGCCATTAAAGAGGCAGGATGAGAGGAACGAGTAAAGGACTGGGTTTGAGGGCACCAGAACTGCGCATACGTCGATTATTAAATAAATGTCCAGCCTTGCAACGTTTCAAAGTTATGGATTATTCTTAAACAGAGTGATGGACAAACTCTTCCCACAACCCCTGGCAAATAATTGGAGAGTTTACTTGGGTTTTTGGGGTGTGTGGTTTTGTGAGGTAACTTCGAGTCAATTTGCAGTTTTCTTGGCAATCTCAATAGAGATTGATTGTTGCTTTCTTCCTAGGGCTGAGAGAGAGTGACTGGCCCAAGGGCACCCCTCTGGCTTCATGCTTAAGGCAGGACTAGAACTCCCAATCTCCTGGTCTCTGGCCTCCTGCCTTAACCACTACATCGGGGGTGTCAAACTCATGGCCTGTGGGCTGGGTGCGTGGGAAAAAAAAGTCCCGATACGTCACATGACGTTGCCGTGACAATGCGAGTTTGACACCCCTGCACTACATCGAACAGACTGTCTGTGTGGTATTAAGAGCTGAAAAAGAGAAATAAAGGGGGTTGGGGAGCAAAGTCAAAAGTGAATGACCTCCTCCGGTTTCTTTCTGATAACCTTTTCTCCATTTTTCATATTCTGCTTTCCTCCTATTTTTTTTTCTCTGCCATTCTTCTTTCACAATAGTAGCTTGTGGCAGAGGGACAGAGGGCTTTCACTAGCAATCTGCGGGGATCCTTTCCAAGTTTTTGAAATTAGACCGAGGCTTGTGGTTGGCTTGAATTGGTCATCTTAAAATGAAATAATTGCCTGTGAAACTCACTGGCATACATTGGCTTTCCTCCTGTGACTCCCACTGGGTACATTCACTTTCAGTGGTGGGATTCAAAGATTTTTACCACCAGTTCGGTGAGTGTGGCTTGCTGGGCGTGCTTTGAGTGTGTGCACACACTTTGTGCACATGTGGCCAAGACAATTCATCTTCACTCAATGCGGCTCAGGCAAGCCAAAAGATTGGACGCCGATGCTTTATATCATGTCCTGAGACCATGGCTGGGTTTTCATAGCCTACAGAAGCACAGACTAACAATCTTGTTTTAGTCTAGTCTGGTATACTATTTAGTGTGTTATGAGAACTACGTTTAGCTGTATTGCTTGTTGGGCAGAGTTTGAAATTTTTTAAAATTGCCTTTTCTTTCTGGTGCTCTCACATAGTAGGAGCTTTATAAATCATGTGGCCTCCCATTCTGCCTTATTGCTGAAAATTGTGAGATGGAAGTGAAATGCAGAAAAACAAGCCCTGATTTGTAAATGACCTCTTTGTATTTATGAGTTAGCAAGGAGATTTTTGTTAACCAGATACTGGGTAGGGGAACCTTTACCTGAATTTCTATAGGTTAAGGGAAAACCAGCTGGGTTCAAAGCAACATGTGGAAAAGGGCTTCTAGATCTGGATCATGGAATCCAGATGATCACCAAGGCAGGGATCTAAATATTCTTATTTTTTTTTTTTATCATTTTGAGGTCTTCCAGAGTTACGCAGCTTAGAACTGGTACTGAATTAACATATGGTTTGTTGGTTTTGACTTAGCATGACATGTTAATTTGGCACTTCTCTAGAGGATTTTCAGAATTGGGCCTCAGCCTTATTAATGACAATCTTTTCAACTGTCAGTGTGGCCAGTACTTTAAATCCTCTTTGGTGCTCTAGAGCAGAGGTCGCCAACCTTTTGGACCTCAGGGACCACCAAACTCATAATTTTAAATCCCAGGGACCACTAACTGGTTCTGTGGGCGTGGCCTAATTTGTGGGTGTGACTTGGTGGTCATGTGACTGGCTGGGCATGCTTGTATGTAAATATTATAAATATTTATATAAATATTGAATTTTTTATAAAAAAGAGCAACTTTTACCCCAAATCAGGCAAAGCAGGCAGGCAGATTGAATTGCTCACAGAATCACAGATTCATTCAGAGATATCTATCTATCTGCCATTGACTAGCTCAGTCTGTCACATAAAATTTGCTTGCAAGGAAACTCACAAAATTAACTCACAACACACCATGTATGTAAATATTGAATTTTTTTTATAAAAAAGAGCAACTTTTATCCAAAATCAGGCAAAGCAGGCAGGCAGATTAAGTTGCTCACAGAATTGTTCAGTTATCTTTCTATCTGCCATCGGCTAGCTTAGTCTGTCACATAAAATTTGTTTGCCGTGAGTCTGCACTGAATAATAGAACCTTCAGTCCTAAGGGAGGTTTGGCTGTGCTTAAAAGCAGAACTGAAGATCTAAAGACTATCTAGAAAGCAAGAAATCCAACCATTTCCTGCTTCCTAGCTAATCTAAATCTCCTGGCACAGCAGAACAGATGATGGTTGGAGAAAGCAAAAATAGCAATTTAGCAGGCAAGTTTGCCAGGTAAGGAGTGAGTGAGCGGGGAGGGTTCCCGCAGACCATGTGGGTGGCGCCGCCTTGTGTTTCATTGCTTGGGTGGGGGCCCACCAGTTGGCGACCGCTGCTCTGGAGCAGTGTTTTTCAAACTTAGCAATTTTAAATTGTGTGGACTTCAGTTCCCAGAATTCCCCAGACACCGTTGGCTGGAAAATTCTGGGAGCTGAAATCCACACATCTTTAAAGTTACCCCATTGGAAAAACACCGCTCTAGACTCATCTGAGCCAGTGTAAGAAAATATACCCTCATCCCTTCCAAAAAATATCTCTGAGAAAAATAATTCTGCAAGATGGTCATTTTATAATTTGAGCAAGAAAAGGATAATCGATCATTGAATGGGTGTGTGGTTAATGTATTCTAATAAATGTGGGTTGCAACATCATGTGTCTGTGTAACAGAAAGACACTTAACTGAAAAAAATTCAGCATACAGGCTGTAAAAGATTTTTAAAAGTCCTATTTTAATAGCTGAAATAACCTGTTTATCCAAACGATGCTCTTGTTTCCTAAACAGTCTGTTCTCTGTATAAACAACATCTATTTAATTCTTGTAGTTTGATTTTAAGCATGCACAAAGACAAATATTTATAGGAATTAGCTTACTTAATTAGCAGACCATCCATTTCCCAAGTATTTTTTCCAGAAAGTTTATCATGAAAGAAACACAAATGTTGACCTTAGTATAAATTATAGAGTTTTTTCCCCCTTTAAAAAACCCCCATCTCTTGTAGTGACTTCTCAGAGTTGCTAACAAATGTCTCAACTCTACCAGAAAGTACTAAGAACACCAACAACAAAAACTTTGTCATTGTAATGGGGCTACGAAAGACAAATGTTAAGCAACTGGAAGCCAGTGACTAGGGAGACCATGTCAAGTTTGCAAAGGCATCCCGGAAGGATTCATTCACTGTGAAATTCCTGGTTGAATGGGTAAAGGAAATTATTCCATCAGCAGCTGCAGAAAATGGCAATGGTTGAGTTAGGTCAAATTTCTACTTGCACCTTAACAAGCTAGGTGTTAAGCTCATTGGTTTAGTGTCTCTGGGGATTCTCAGTCATCCAGGTGTTTACTTTCTTTGTTTTTACATGAAGACATTTCACTTCTCGTCCAAGAAGCAGCAGCTTCTTCTTCTCCTTCTCCTTCTTCTCCTTCTCCTTCTTCTTCTTCTTCCCCCTCCTCCCCCTCCTCCTCCTCCTCCTCCTCCTCCTCCTCCTCTGAAGGTTCTTGGATGAGAAGCGAAACATCTTCAAGCAAAAAACAAAGAAAATCCAGTTGCCTTTAAAAAAACACCTTTGGGACTTGTTGGTTTGGATTTATTTTCTGTCTTAGAGTAATGTCTGAGTTCAGTCATTGCCATGGTTGAGTTGTATGATTTATAGCTTTAGGTATTTCATATACTGTAGTTTAATGTTTGCACCTAGTCATGATGTTAATTTTTGTTTAGGAATTTTGCATGATTTAATTGGCTTGAGGTTCCTTTTCTTTTTGTATTTCTCTATGAGATTGCTTTTAAATTAACGTAGTGTGATTTAAAAACATGAGAAATAAATGAACTTGCTTTATGACTTAGTGCTATATCTGAAACCAACTACTATGGTTTATTCAGTAGACCATGGTTAATGCATGTTATGAATCCCATTTCTAACACAATCTCAATCTAAGCCACAGATAAGGAATCCACATTAAGGTTTAGCACATGTCAACATCATTACTAAAATTCGTAGGACTAAGAAAAGAATTGACTCCTCTCATAGATGTTGTCCCCTCTAGACATAGCAATGCCTGAGTCCATCCTCATATCTACTGCATTAAAATTCTCCAGGGATAATTCCCAGCACATATACAATCTAGGCTTTAGATTTTCTCTCCTAATTTTTTCCTGCTGTGACAGAAATTGCTCTTGTTATCCACAAGATCCTTTTCAGAGTCCAAGCATCTCTCCTCAAATGTCCTCCCAAAAAGACTGCTTCAGCATAAAAGCCAATTCACTGTTCAGTGGTACCTCAGTACTCATTATTAATTGATTCTGGGAGGCATGGTGAGTACCAAAAATGATGAGTCCCAAACAGATATTTTCCCATAAGGAATAATGTAGTGAGTCACAAGCAGGCCTGGGCTGCTGGGGGTTCGCAGGGGTTCAGAAGAGCCCCTAGCTAAGATTCAGTGCAGTTCGGACAACCCTCCAATCCCATTCCTGGCTGGTCCCGCCCACCCCGCCCCTCCCAGGAATCCCCAAACGGTCCGTTTTAGATGCAGGTAAGTACAGGATGTGCGTGGAGGCTCGGGAGGGCAAAAAACAGGCCTCCCAGAAGTTTGGGAAGGCCAGAAATGAGCCCATTTCCGGCTTCCAGAGAGCCTCCGGAGCCCTGGGAGGCCATTTTCGTCCTCCTGGAGGCTCAAGGAAAGCCTCCGGATCCCGGGGAGGGCATCTCCCCCCGTCATGGTGCAGGAGGCCAACTATGCTACGCCCATCATGGCAACGCTGACCCAGCAACCGGGCAGAGAACCCTTTGCTAAAATTTTTGAAGCCTACCCTTGGTCACAAGGCAGCCAATACTGACAGGTTGTAGCTTGTGCGTTGAGTACCGAACAAATGATGAGTACCTGAACAAAATTTTTGCATCAAAATGCATTAAGTACCACGTTTGATGAGTTTCAAAGCTGTTGAGTACCAAGGTACCACTGTATTTTTAGGGACATGGGTCCCATGATTCACTGTTTCTGGGCTGAACTAATTCTTTCAAAAGCTGTTGCCTGGGTTCACATCTCATGCTAACCCATGGCTTGTTCAAACAACATTTAAACAAATAAACCACAAAAGCTTGAGTTCATCTAACCCATTAAATCAAACAATCACATAGAGGTCTGGCATAGTGTTCTGACTACAACTATTGTTTTGGAAGTGAAATGACTTAAATGTTTTTCGGGGTTGTCTTGTGGAAGTGAATGGCTACTGCTTCGGTCCACAATTACTAAGCAGTGGAATATCACAGAATAAACCTGGGTGATATTTTTAATGGATCCTTAAACAGCTTCTCACATTATTGTACATGGTATCAAATGCTCTCTTTTTCATTCTTTTATAAGATATATAGTTTAGATCAGGGGCCTGCAACCTCAAAAACTCAAAGAGCCATTTGGACCCGTTTCCCACAGAAAAGAAAACACCAGGAGCCAATAATTTAACAACTGGTGTGACTGGGTGGGCATGGCCAACTCAATGTCACCTACTCCCACCCAGTCACCTCCTGCTCTGGAATATGGAGCGAGTCTCCATCACCCTTACCTTCTCAGGCCAGATGAGGAGTGACAGGGAGAGGTGGGGCCAACCAGTGGTGTGATCAGCTGACAGGGAGCCGCAGCAGAGGACCGAAGGAGCTGCATATGGCTCCAGAGGTTGCAGACCCCTGGTTTCGATGAACAGCAGAAGTGAAATATTTTGTCCAGAGAAAAACACAAATTTCTAGCTGCCTAAATGTTGAAGGTGTGGCTAATCAGTATCCGATATTTTAAATTCCTTGGAATTGGCTTATTTGAACCTCAGCCTCTGCTGTCCCTTCTGTCAAGCTGCATGTAAGACATTCTCTCTCAGCTATTATGTTCTGAGCCTGCAAGCAGATCCTGGCCTGTCTACCTGCTTTAGATGGATCCAAGGGTTCCCGTTGACTTTTACCTTGCCAGTTCAATTCTTTCATTAATTTATCTATACAGAAGTGTTTGTGGAGTTCTTGATGTTCTCTGAGCTTGGTTGTTTACTTGAAGGCATTTTAGTACCCAACTACCCTGTTTCCCTGAAAATACGACCTACCCTGAAAGTAAGTCCTAGCTTGATTTTTACAGGTATGCCCAATATAAGCCCTGACCCCCAAATAAGCCCTAATTAAGATCCTGTCAACTCCAGAGTGGACGGGTAAACATTAAGCTAGGGTGGGCATTGGTGGGGGGGTGAAGTTGCCCTACTACTAACTTTTGGACAATTGTAGCTAGGCCTCACGCACCCTGACACCTGTCTTGTTGGTCCATTTCTTCTGCAGTCGGCAAGGCTGGCAAGGCTTTCCTGAAGGCCTTTGTAGCTGATAACAAGGGTCCAGATCGAACCAGAGCTCTGTTATCAGCTGCAGAGGCCTTCAGAAAAACCTTGCCAGCCACAGAAGAAGAAGTTCCTGAAGGCCTCTGACAGCAAAAAGGACGCACTCAAGTGAGGTTAGTCAGTGGATGACTTCCCCTGAAAATAAGACCTAGTGCTTTTTTTGGTGGAAAAAATATAAGACTGAGTCTTATTTTGGGGGAAACACGGTAGGAAATATCACCAGAGCGGATATAATGGATATAATCTGCTTCTTAAGGATGCCAGTTAGTACTGTATATTGTGAACAGGAAATTTTTTTATATCTTTGATAGATCTTTGTGGGGGCATTTTAATGCTGAAGGGAGACCATCCTAGGGGGTGATTGGGTGATTCCTTCTAATTGCTGTCTGAAGTGGTACAAACCAGTGAGAAATGTTGAAACTGCTTTCCTATATTCCCAATACAGGGGATGTGTTTCTTCTCCAATTTGGGGGTTCCCATGGAATCCCCAAAACTTAGAGAGCCTTCTGTACTTTGTGCCTTATTTTAATTACCTTGTAGTGATGCGCTACAAGGCATGCAGTGATGCCAAGGGATATATGTTGTATAACAAAGGGGTTCAGAAATGGGATATTCGAGGCGCTTGGGATATTTACCAATTTTTTTAAAGAAATGAAAAAGAAACCCAAGATGTTTGAAAGAGAAATAAAATAAAATAAAAAGCATATTGCTTTAAGTTGCTTTGTCATTCTGATCTCAGATTCTGAGAACCAACTGATAGCCTTTTTCATTTCTTGGGAATCGAGTGAATATAATTTTGATTGATTGGAACTATCTACTGAAGCAAAGCTCTGGGTCAGAGATAGATGACAGAAACAACAGATGGGGTCCCATTATTTCTGGACTTCTTGCTAGATGACCTCCACATGATCTTTTCAGGCACTGGAAGATGAGTTAATAAGCAATAGGGTAGAATGACATTGACCATGGACATATCGCACTAAGACAAAAATTGATTTGCTTGTTTTGAGCTGAGCATGATGTACAAATTCAGCTCTTCTAGTTGGCCTCATGTTCAAATCAAGATAGAATGGCTTATTCAATAACTGGGTTTAAAAATTGGGGTTTAACAGCAACTGGGTCTACCCAGCATCCTAATCTAGACTAGAGGGGAGGATGGGTTGTTTGTTGTGTTGGTTACAGTTTAGTATAAACTTGGTCATTGTCTACAAACAGAGAGAACAACACTAGCAGGTTAAGTGATATTAATTGGAGTGCCAAACATTTGGAGTGGCTGGCTATTGTGTTCTTTTACCAGGAATTAGGATTTAATATTGTTGAGTGAACCAGTCATTGATTGTTCATCAAACGGGACTGGAGCACATACAGACTGTATTGCATGATTTAATAATTTGGTTTGGAGTAAAGAGCACTTGTGACTCCATTGAAGGTTTATTTCTTTCAAAAGTAGACAGGCATTTTAACAGAAGTGTCAATATTAGCTGAAGTGTTTGCTTAGTTGTAGCAGCTACAAGAAACTCCATGGTGATGGAGAAAGCGGACTGTGATTGGGAGGCAAAGTGCTTTTATAGGAAAGAAACCCTGTCTTTTGTAGTCAGTGGGCTGGTAGTGGAGAACTGAGGTTTTGTAGCATGTCTGAAGGGATGTATAAGTCAGATTAAGCTTTAATATTCAGGCAGAGTTTGGTCCTTCAAAACATTCAACCTCACTAGGTTAAACCAAACTAGGGAATCAAGTCCAGCGAAAGCTAATTTTATTGAGTTTATTGGCTATCATAAACAGAATTTGGAAGTCTGTTCTGTACAGGTGGTCCTTGTTTAGCATCCTTGTTTAGTTCAGAGACTGTCTGAACTTATGACAGTGCAGAACGAGGGGGAATGATGGCAGGCCTTCATAGTTGTACCTGTTGGGAGTGTTCCTACGGTTGCGTGATTGCAATTTGGGCACTGGGCAACTGGCTTGCATTTATGATGATGGTAGTGTCCCACAGTCATATGACCGCTATTTGCGACCTCCGTTGCCAGCTTCTGACGAGAAGAGTCTATGGGGAAGCCAGCAGGAAGTCACAGACGGTGATTTCATGACCACAGAATGCTGCAACTGCTTGGGATTTGCCCAATAATGGCAACTGGGATTGGCCCAACTGTGATTGTCAAACCAGTGGTCATGTGACATTGCGATTTATGACTATGTTGCTTAGTAAGTTATTGCCAGTCTCAATTACCATGGTTAAGTGAGAACAACCATCACCACCACCTCTTCCTCCTCCTCCTCCTAGTTCAGCAAAATAGGGAGGCATCTCCCTGAGCCACTTCTGAATATTATCCTGTTGTTCTAGAGCAGGGGTGTCAAACTCAAGGCCTGAGGCTCAGATACGGCCCATGGGGTGCTTAGATTTGGCCTGTGGGGCCGCCCTGAAAATAGCAAAGGACCCATGGTGCCTCTGCCAGTGAAAACGAAGCTTGTGAGGGCTGCACATGGCCCTCCTGACCTCTGTTTTTGCTGGCAGAGGGCTGCAGGAGGCTCCCCCAGCCAAAAAACAGAGTTGTGAGGGCCGTGTGTGTCCCCCCAGCTCCATTTTCATTGGTAAAGAGTTGCAGGAGGCCGTCATAGCTGAAAACGGTGCTCGGGAGCCCATTTTTGCTGGCAGAGTGCTCAGGCCACTACAGGCAGCTCCTGACACAAATGACATCATGCTGGCCATGCCCCCCTGGTCCCCCAAGGTCAAACACAACCCTGATGCAGCCCTCAATGAAATCTAGTTTTGACACCCCTGTTCTCGAGTTACAAAATGTTTAATCCCTCTTTGCTTAGGTATTGGAATCTGTAAATCTCCATGAAGATCATCTTCTATACCAGGGGTGTCAAACTGGATTTCATTGAGGGCCGCATCAAGGTTGTGTTTGACCTCGGGGGGCCGGGGTGGGCCTGGCCAGGGTGGGTGTGGCCAGCTTGATGTCACTCATGTCAGGGGCACCTTTGGCGGCCCAAGTGCTCTGCCAGAAAAAACGGGCTCCTGAGTTCCGTTTCCAGCTGCGATGTCCTCGTGCAACTCAATCGGTGAAAACAGAGCCCAAGAAGGGCCACACGCAGCCCTCACAAACTCTGTTTTCAGCTGCAATGGCCCCCTGCATCCTCTGCCAGGGAAAACGGAGCTCTGTTTTCCCTGGCAGTGGCACCACGGGCCGGTCCTTCACTGTTTCGAGGGCGGCTCCAGGGGCCAGATGTAAGCATCCCATGGACTGGATCATACACCCCGGGCCTTGAGTTTGACACCCCTGTTCTATACTCTTTATACCAGTGGCTACCCATCTTTTGGAAGTCAGGGACTGTTTTTGTGGAGAGCAGCATTTCCACAGACCGGTGTGTGTGTTTGTGTGTGTGTGTGTGGTTTCACATGCTGCTGTTGTGGTTAGCCAGCAGCAGGTGTGGATGGCTGAGGAGAGCGAGGACTCAGATGAGGGGCCAGGGCCATTAGGGAGTGGACTGCTGCCTTCAGAGATTATGGGGGCTGGCAGCAGCAATGAGGAGGTTCCCGAGGAGCCTGTGCCAAGTGCGCATGCGCACAGGGTTGCTCGCAGGAAAGAGCAGTTGCAGCAGCACAGGTGACTCGGGAGTAAGGCTGCAGGGTAATGGCCCCTCCATCAAGAAGATAAAAGCCTTCTATGAAGCGAATGTTCTTTGTAGGAAGCAAAGACATTTTGAAACTCTAGCCTCGTGGATATTGCAGTATCTTAAATTGGTATTTGAAGACTCTTGTGTTGTGAAATATTTCTTATCTGTTATTCTTGGCAGACTTGCACAGTTTTGGCGAAGTTTGTGCTTATCAAAGATAATTAGTTTGGAGCAACCTTTTAACCGGGGATTTGTAAGAATCATTAAAAGGTTTCTGTTCCCTTTGGTTCGTGTTTGTTTTATTGGAAAAGAGTTTGGGTCAGAACAGCTGCGTGCACATATGTGGATGGGGATTCTGTTAATTGCACGGGCCAATTCCTGTTGTGCTATGGCCCGATGCCAGTCCATAGCCCAGGAGTTGGGGACTCCTGCTTTACACTTTCCATGCTGCCCTGAACATCCTTTGGCATGTTCACTAATTTGCTGGAAATATACCCCATAAGAGATATGCCCGATGCCTCTTCTGGCTATTGAATGTGTGTTGGAGCAGGCTGATGGAACGATATGCAACTTTGCTTTGTTCTTTAGGAAGAGGAGAGGCATTGCTTTGCAGGGTGTTTTCAAAAGAGGATCCTTCCTGCAGCGATAACAAAGCAAAACCTTCCTTCTGAACTCTGAATAGCTTTGTTATTTACGATTTAAGCTGAGGACTTAATCCATAATTTAGGCTGGGGATTTAAACTCTGTCCTTTATATGACCCCATCCGTTCAATCTAATGATATCTTATCACTGAGAATCATACACTCACCAGGATAAAAGATATATAATAAATGAGTCCACGGTATTTAAAACCATTTATTTCCCTCTAACGATCTCTCTTCTTCTAAGCCCCCTCCTCCTCCTCCTCCTCCATTTGGTACCTCTTTCAGCCTGAGGATTGCTAGATAGAAATGAATGACAATCAAATCATTCCAAGGATTGCTTTATAAATATGAATGATGCGTTCCATAAATGAGAATCTCCATTTCAATTACTTTTGGCATTTATCCTAGGAGACCAGGCTCAGCTTACAGTTGCACAATGAAAAGAAAGAAAGAAAGAAAGAAAAGAAATAGAGAGAGAAGCAACAAAATGCAGTTTAAAAAAAAACACACCTCAGCCTCGGTGGAACATCAAGCCAGTTCTTCAAGCCTCATTGACTTCATGGATTATTTAATCATATTTGACCATGAAAATAGGTACTCAGCTGACTGCTTTTCAGAAATAAGGAGGGAAAAGCATTCTTCAAATCTTAGCTTTTTAAAATTAAAACCCAGTGCTCTTTGGAAAGTTCATTTCTTCAGGATTTCGAACACACCTGTTCCTCCAGTGTAAATTCCTTTGTGAAATCTTCAGAAGATGGAGTGATTTTAAATTCAGTTTCAAGGATATGAAGCATCTTGTTTCTCTAACTAGCCGCTGCCTTGGTGACTTACAAATCCAGGTTTTTCTTTTTCTTTTTCTCCTCTTTCCTTGTTTCTGATCCTAAGATATCCCCTGTTTTTAGTGGCAATTTAAATTTTCCAGTAAAGTTCACGCAGGTCCATAATTGATTTGCCTTGTGATGTGTCATATTTCTTTGGTGTATATTTAGAATTCATGATCATAAAAACTAAAACATAACATTTATGATTTGTATCCATATAGTTTCCTTCGTAGAGATCAGATATTTGAACAACAAAATTCAGTGTTTTTTGAGTAATGGAAGATATATTTTCAAACCAGCTTTCTTTGGAAACAATTTAAACTGGGATTGTTATAAATGGTTCAAGTTTTTAAGGAAATAAAAGAGAAAGAGAGATGCCAACTATTTACAACTAACAGAAAACCAGATTTTTAGAGACTTCTGCTGAATCGTGGCTTGTTCTGGATGAGATTTAAGGTGGTACACAACCTGTTTGACTCCTAGATGGTGACCTCCAGATGTGTGGGATTACAACTCCCATAGTTCCCAGCCAGCAATCTTAAACAAAAAAAAAGTCAGCATTCAGGAAGAAAGGCTTTTCATTGTCTTGATCCTTCACCATGCCCTTAAGACTACATTTTCTGCTTTGGTTATCAGAGACAAATAAATTCCATTATGACTTGATAACCTCTACTTAGCAACTAGTATTATTGGTTTTAATATCCTGCTCAACTTTAGTTCTTGGACAATTGAGTGTATGACACTCCTAAAGATGAAACCAGAACATTTTTCTTTTGGGTTTAATGGAAAAAGAACTAGAGGAAAAATGGAATTTTGTTATTTTATATGTTGACAGCAGCAAGACTATTGTATGCACAAAAATGGAAGGACACTTCGATTCCTAATATAGAATGAATGATTGCAGAAGTTGAGGGTGTTGGCTGAAATGGCAAAATTGACCACTTGAATTAATAAAAAAAAAACATAAGTACTTTTGTTTCCACGTGGAGACAGCTTCTGAACTTTGTGCTTGATGTGGGGAAGAATGACTTGGGTTTTACTGATTAGATTGATAGTTCTTTACATAAATTGTTTGTGTTCATATTATTATGAAAAAGCAAAAAGTTGTGATTTGATGTTATTTACTGCAAAAGACAGAGTGGGAAGTCAGTGCTTCTTTTTCTTTTTTTCCCTCTTACCTTTCCTCACTTCTCCTTCCCCTTTTCTTCCCAGTTACTTTCCTATTTATTTTTGTATTTTGTATTTTACATTACTTTAAAACTCAATAAACATGTCAATGATGGAGCATACGACAATCCTGACCTCACTTAAATGTTCAGTTCCGTTCAAAATGTCAAATTCTTTCAATTCAAAACGGTGTTCCAGTTTGAAACATCAAAACGATTCTACCTGGAATGTTGGTTGCAATTCTCAGCTGGGTATGGAGAAAAAAACAACAACCCAGATGCTCTTGTCTCTGTGCAAAAGCGATAATGTTATCACTTGATTGGAAGTGTTCTGGTGATTTAATTCAGTAGAGCAAGGAAGTGGATTTAAACATCAGGATCATTTTTCTAACTGGAAACATTTGAGCAATAAAACAGAACAAGGTGGCCTCTCTTTTGCTGGAGCTGTTTAAACAGAGACAGTAGAGCCATTTATTGGGATGCTGTACTAGAGAATGCTTACACTGGGCAAGGGGTTAGACTAGAAACAGGGGTGTCAAATTTGATTTGATCGAGGGCAGCATCAGGGTTGTGTTTGACTTCAGGGGGCTGGGTGGGTGTGGCCAGGGTGGGTGTGGCCAGCTCGAAGTCACTCATTGAGGCTCTGTTTTGGGCCACGACGGCTTCCTGCAACCCTCTGCCAGCAAAAATGGAACTCGGGAGGGCTGCTCCATTCTTGCTGGCAGCGGGTTGCAGGAAGCTGTCGTGGCCCAAAACAGAGCCCAGGAGGGCTGCGTGCGGCCCTCCTGAGCTCCCTTTTCATTGGCAGAAGCACCACGGGGCGGTCCTTCACTGTTTCCAGGGTGGGCCTGTGGGCCAGACCCAGGGCTGGGCTGCTGGGGGTTCACAGGGGTTTGGGAGAACCCCTAGCTAAGATTCCGTGCAATTCAGAGAACCCCTGAATCCCACTCCTTGCTGGCCTCACCTACCCTGCCCTGCCCCTCCCAGCAGTCCCCAGGTGGCCCATTTTGGATGCAGGTAAGGGAGGGCGAAAAATGTGCCTACCAGAAGTTCAGTAAGTCTGGAAATGGGGCTGTTTCCAGCTTCCAGAGAGTCTCCGGAGCCCAGGGAGGCGATTTTCGCTCTCCCAGAGGCTCGAAGAAATCTTCCGGAGCCCAGGGAGGGCAAAAACTCCCCCCCCCCACCGTGATGCAGGAGGCCAACTAAGCCACACCCACCATGGCCACGCCCACCCAGTAACTGGGCAGAGAACTCATTGCTAAAATATTTGAAGCCTACTCCTGGCCAGATCTAAGCACCCCACAGGCTGGCCTTGAGTTTAATGCCCTGGACTAGAAGATCTCTGAGTTTCCTCCCAATCTGTGCATGTGATGATATGTACAGAATAACCCTTGAGGAACAAGGGTTACTCAAGGGTTATGGGAACGTTTATGAGAGTAGTTACAAATAATTATTCAGCCACACACAGATACACTAAATTGAGTTAAAGTTTACTTTAAGAAATAGCACAGTCCAATAAACGGTCCACGTCATATACGTTTAACAGTCCAAAGAATATCCAATTACAAAGTCTTCTTACCAGTTGCCTTTGTCATTTACAGTAAACAAAGATTTCAAAGTATAAGCACAGCATAAATACAACAGAGAACCTTAGATAGTAACAGAATGTCAGAGAAAGCAAGCTATGATCTCTAGCTCCCTCTTATGGTAATTTTCAATATAATCAACCAATCAGAATATAGTATAAATCAATAAGGTCACTTTGTCTTAAAGTTACAAACATACATTGTTGGTTTATATATTGCCAACCCAACTAATTTGTGTGCAGATTCCTAACAGTTTGATCCCATAGCCATCAAATCTCTCAACTCAGGGGGTCTTTAACCTTGAGAACTTGAAGACTTGTGGACTTCAATTCCCAGAATTCCTCAGCCAGCCATGGAGTTGAAGTTCAGAAGTTCCCAAGGTTGGACCCGCCTGAGTTAACCGATTCCTTGCACACTCGGTCCTGTTATGAAGTTGTCTGCTCTCAGCTCCTGAAAGCTGAAACTCTGCTTGACTGCGGGACTTAAACTAAAAAAAAAAAAAATGGTTTGTTTGCCAGAAGCTCTTGGCATTTAAATAAAGACATGAAGCTTTGCATGAGCTCTGAATGTCTCAGCAAGACCTTTGCACATCTGATAACCTAAAGCTTTCTTTAAGCATTCAAGATAAGAAAAAGGAAATACAGAAGAGTTTGCAAACATTATTCTCCTTTGCTTTTTTTTGTCTGTGAGCTGTGATATTAGCCTCTTATCTGGAGCTGGTAAAAGGGGTTTCTGTAATTTAACTGCTGAGTGCAGCATATTTGGATGTCCCCATTGAATAACGCTGTTTCAATCGGGCATTGGTAAATGAGCAATAAACATGTAAGGGTGAGATGAATGTTTTCACTTTCTCCATACTTTAGTCAAGCTTTGCCAATAGTTGTTTTTTTTGTTAACAAATATGCCGTTTTTCCCTGCTTAGGTTAATGGCTTACAGAAGCACGAGAAATTCTAATGTACTCATTAGCACAAATGATTTAATTTGTGTATGTAATTGTGATGGGAGTGGGGCTGTGAGGTACTCCATGGATGGATACATTGTTTTAAAATTGAGGGCTGCAGTCAAACGGGATATATTGTATAATATGTGTGTTTATTAAAATTTTAAGAACAATTATAAGAAACACGTATAAAGTAAACTAGAACAGAGGTAACGATAAAGAGAAATAGCAGAAAAAGCTAAAAGTGCAATACAAGAAAAGAGAAGAAGCTTAGGAAAAAAAGAGAAAGATATAAAGAAAAATATGAAGGTTTAAAGACTTCTTATATTCGTCCCAACAGTTATAGATAAACAAAAACACAGGGTAGATTTTACAAATGATCAGAGTTAGAAGGGACCTTGTAGGTCATCTAGTCCAACCCCCCCCCCCCCAAGCAGGGGACCCTACACCATTTCTGACAAATGGCAGTCCAATCTCTTCTTAAAAGCCTCAGAAAGAAGGAAAGAAAAAAGCAAAAATGCAGAATGAATAAAAAGAAATATAGAACACTTTTTGATTTTCCCTTGCATCAGTTACACACATCCTTGCAACATTATCCCTTACTCTACGATTATAAAAAAAAAGCTCACTTTTTTTTGTTTTTCCGCTAATCATCAAAACCACAAATCATAAGTGCTTTTTCCCCCCTGTTTCAGGCAAAAAGTCTACACGGGATTTCCAGTCAGCCATAAATAAAGATATTGTTTTTTCCTCTAATCAAAGAGGTTGATTTAGATTGCATAGATGCGTCCAAGTAGCTTTCTTGGCAATAGTAGGAAATGGTTTGTCATGGCCTGGTCCTGAAATACATTTTTGATTTCCCGCATAGCTCTGGTATTCCGAAAGTAATTTCTTATTTAGGAGCTATCTAGATCCAACAGTAGTTTCCAATCTCCAAAGTTGGAACAGTTGTGTTCTTCCCAAGAACCAAGTGTCATGTACCTACCTTCCATAAGAGGTTGATCATATATTAAAATGTGCCATGGAATCAATAATCAGGATCCCATTTTTGAGATTCTGATTCTTCCATTTGTAATGGTCTTTCCCCCCACTAGAAATCTGTTTCATGGTCTGGATTCACATATCATGTAAAGCCATAATGTAGGGTTGTTGGTCCTTTTTTTGCTGAAGATATCCATTGAGCATAGCCATGCAGTTTATTCAATAAAATATGGATATGCAAGCTATTGTTTGGTTAATGCAGTTTGGAGATATAATAACCAATTCAATGGAGTTCATCCATTTTGGTTTCTATAGGATTGCACTCTACTGTTGTACATCTATATTTGTTTGCCCGAGCCTAAATCCCAAGTGAATCTATTCATTGGATTTCACCGTTGGACCATTAACTCTCCAGATTGCTGTAAACATGTTGAGGCAAAATGCTTAACCTTGGCCAACCCAGAACATGTTCTTGAATGAATGCATCTCTTTGAGCTTTGTTTAAGGTGAGCATAAGAAGTTCTTTCAGTTGTGAAACTCAGCACTCGATGTCCTCACCAAAGCTTGGATTTTTCTTTTCTTTTGTGGTTTAACAGTTGTCATATTTGAAGCCTCTTTCTTGTTTTCCTGACCTGGTCCATTGCTGGTCAGTTTTGTTCAGTTCAGCGTGACTTATGATTCAAACCAAGTAGTGATAGAAACGACAGTAAAAGCATCAAAAACATGGTCATGTTTACTAACATTTGAATAAAATTCTAACTCATCCCACAGAGAATTCAGTTTTGGGCCAGCTGAGTCTCTTTGGAGACAGGTTTCCAATCATAGATATTCAAACTATGGAAATCAGTAAAAAAAACCGAAAAGCCAAGACATATGACAGAAGAATGGAGGAAAAAACCCTCAGATGTTCAGGCTGGAGAAGTGAAAATTGTAGACTTCAGATACCTGCAGGGTTATCCAGAGAAGACAGAAGTTCTGTGCAAACAGCAGGATAAAAAGTAACAAGTGGAACAATAAGGCAGCAGTTGTGGAGGTGAGGTTGGTAGGAATTATAAATTAACAATTTTGTTGAACACCCTTTTGGGGAAGACCACTATAAATTCATTGCTGCATTGGAAATTGGAAAAAATACATCACTATTTCTATAGAAGAATGGCAAATTAATTTGAGGGAGTGTATATTGATGTCAAAAATATCCTCATCTTTGAAAAACAAATCTGATATACCCAGGGGTGGGATTCATTTTTTTAACAACCGGTTCTGTGGGAGTGGCTTAGTTGGTGGGCATGGCTTGGTGGTAATGTGACTGGCTGGGTGTGGCCAACTCAACATCACTCACATTGAGGCACGCATCTCCTCGCCTGGCCTCGCGTGACTGTGGGGATGCTGCAACAGTGTGAAAAACGGTCATGTCACTTTTTTCAGTGCCACTGTAACTTTGAATGGTCACTCCACACAAGCAAAGTACCAGTAAAGGAGGGGAAAAAACTCCAGAGAGGTTCCTGAGACAGGAAGTCTAGTCCTGCCAAGAATGTAATAAGGGTTAACGGAGAGGCAGTTTGTGTAAGCAACACCAGAATGTTTCCTTCCTGCCTTCCTTACAGGATTAGGCCAGTAATTTCTTCTAACAACTGGTTCTCCGAACTGCTTAGAATGTTAACAACCGGTTCTAGCGAATAGGTGCGAAACTGTAGAATCCCACCCGTGGATATACCATTCTGCTTAACTTGGAAACCATTTGCAGATGATAATTCTATAGGAAAGCCACTTTGGACTAGTGGCTAAGGTAACAGGTTAGAATGTGGGAGAATGTGAGTTCTAGTCCCGCCTTAGCCATGAAAGCCAGCTGGGTGATCTTCAGCCAGTGGCTTGCTCTCTGTCAGCCCAATTAATTTTCCAGGGTTGTTGTCGTGGGGGAAATAGGAGGGTGAAGGTATGTTGAATATGTTCATTGATCTGAGTTATTTGTAATAATAAAGGTGGAAGATAGACAGACAGGCAGGCAGGATAGATAGATGATAGATAGAAGATAGATAGTAGATAGATGATAGATAGAAGATAGACAGTAGATAGATGTGATAGATGGTTAAAGATAGGTGATAGATGATAGTGTTGTAGTAGAGTAGATAGTGATAGATGATGATTGTAGAGAAGACGTAGATAGATGTTAGATAGATGATAGATAGATAGAAGATAGACAGTAGATCGATAGATCAATCTACATATGGGCTTGTGCTACCTCTGAGAGAGTCTCTGGCTCAAAGTCATCAGGGACCTTCTGTGTTTGAAAATGGACTAAAACCAGGGTCTCCCCATTGCTGGTCCAGCTCCTTCACCACTACATGACATTGTCTGTCATCTTGAATGCTCATGGAATTGGAGACAGTTGATCTACTGTAATTTGAAAATGCAATTGGACCACAGAATCTTTGTCTACTACCCTCTATCTCCATCAGGAGCTAAATGAACAAGGTTTTTTTTTTTCCTTAGTTGGATCTACTGAGCGCACATGCTGATAGATTCCATTAAACTGTTCCTTTTTTAAACCAAAAGAAAGGTGAGCGTCTTATGCTCCTTGCTGTGAAAACATTGGGGAGCACAGGGCTACTTTCCAAGGCTAGCAATTAAATCACAATCTTTAAATAAACAGAGATGCTGAACTCTCGGTCACTCCACTCTCTCCCTCCTTCCGGCCATCACCCCCAAAACTTAAATGGAACATATTGATCAAAAGTGCTTCTTGTAATCCTCCCCTGCTGCAAATAATGATGTTTTTTTTCTTAGGCAGTAGCTAAATCTCATTATAGAAACTCATAACTTGGGGGCTGCATATCTCTCCCTCCCTCCCTCTCTCTCCCTCCTTCTTTCCTTCCCTCTTTCCTTCCCTCCCTCCCCCTCCCTCTTTCCCTTCTTCCTTCCTTCCCTCCCTCCCTGAATGAGAGAGAGAGAGAGAGAGAAATAAAAAGAAAAGAAGAAGAGGCTGGCTCTACATAACACCCTGAGCTATGGTTGTTGAATAAGCAGCAATTAGCTGAATTCACACAACATGCCAAGACATAAATAACGGTTTGCAAATTCGGGTGGCTAGGTTGAAACAACATGTCAAGACAGAATTAAAGACTGACACGAAGGCTTCACTAAATGTGGGAATCCAGCTGGGAGAGACAATGAATAAACGAGAGAGAAAATCAGACGTGAACATCCCACAGTGTGGAAGCTTTAGTTAAGAGCAGTGATGGTGTCACAGGACGACACATTATATCTTCATTCTTCTATGTGGCCAAGTGCAACGATGGCAGAGAAATCTTATGCGTTCAGTAAATTGGATAATCTTTTCCCAGCTGTGAGTATGCACGCTGCATGCCTATCTGATATTTGGCTGGGTTCTCGGAGCTTGTAATTCTCAATTTGAGGACAGCTCCTTGGTCCTTGATTGGCTTCTAGATTGAGTTCAAAGTGTATATTTTTAGTCAGTCTAGAAGATATTTATACATTCTCCTTCAAGACAAAAGAAGCACTTTCTCAGACTGGCTCTAAAATGAAGTTAGAATATAATACTGTAGATGCATAGCAAATGGATAGAAAAGATGACAAACTCTGGCTTTGAAAACAAAAATCACTTTGTCCAAGAGCCGTTGGCTGTTATCTTTCCTGCACTTAAACCTCATGTGCTTCCTGCGTTCATTCATAGTACCAAGCCCAGATGTGGGCTTGTTTGATTTCGACTTAGAACATTGTAGCTAAGTCCGGCCATTGTGGCTTGTAAATCATAATTTATGATTTAAGATTATGTGTGAAAGCCTTTATTACTTCGTTATGTAATGCTTGCTTAGTTTTGATGATTCCTTCCTTGTACATTGCCCAGAATCTGTATGATTGGTACTCTAGAAATAGTGTAAAATAAATAAACAAATCATGCATTTGCAGAGAATATTCACTGGCCAGGCCTACCTCAACAATCCAAAGTCCAGTCCATTGTGTCTTGAACACCAGTAGGTGAAGAGCAATGGTGGAAGAGAAATTTCATCCCCCGCTTTCCTCCCTCTCTTTTGGGTCATGGTGAGCAGAGGAAAGAAACGTCAGGGATGGGTTAGTCAGGGGTGAAACGTTTAAAGAATGGTCCTCCCAAAGATGGTTTTTTTCAAGAGGCAACTGGACTTTCTGGTTTTTCTCTGAAGACGTTTCACTTCTCATCCAAGAAGGTTCTTCAGCTTGAACTTGAACGGAAGAAGCTTCTTGGATGAGAAGCAGCAGTGGGATCCTACCTGTTCCACTACCGGTTTGGTGATGGTGCGCGCATGCGCACCTAATGCATGTGAATCTAATATGCCTGCGCAGCTTTCCCCACACCAGCTGGAGGCTGCAGCGCCAATCAGCTAAGAGGATAAAAAAGAGAAAAGCACAGGGGCAAGTGGGAGGGACGATCCTGCACTTTTCTTTATCCTCTCAGCTGATTGGTGGCTTTCCCCCCCTCCTCTCAGCTGATTGGTGGCTTTCCCCCCCCCTCCTTTCAGCTGATCACTGGAGACTCTTTTTTAAAACTACCTATTTGGCCAAACCGGTCTGAACCGGTAGCATAACCACCATTGTTGAGAAGTGAACTGTCTTTAAAAACAAAACAAAACCCAGAAAGTCCAGTTGTCTCTTGGAAAAAAAAAAGCACCTTTGGGACAGTCCTGACCTGGATGACTGAGAATCTCCATAGATGTTTAAAGAATGGTGAATGGTTTGGAGTTTCGGAAGAGGTGGGGTGCTGATTAGAATGTGAAGCAAGACTGTTTGGCAGATCTCTGAGGGCCATGAATAACTGAGCGAGGAGTGATATTGCAGTTTAAATTTTCAATCTCCCCTCTCAGGCTCAAGAAGATTGGTTAATTCCCTTTGCTTGGAGGTCTGAGAGGCCTTGGATTGGTGCTCGCCATTTTGGGTTCTTCTCTGTTTGTTCCAGGGAAGCCTGAAGGGTCAGACAAGACTTCCAAAGAAGGTGCTTGCAGGCAGAATGGGCCAGCTTGCCCTGGCCAACTCACCGTGGCCAATTCACTGTGGCCAAGTCGCCACAGCCAATCTGCCATGGGACACCTCACACACAGGATTCAGCTAGTACCTTTTATTTTTCTTGATCACATTTTTGTCAAAATTATTTTATCCCTTGTATCCAAACCCCCCCACCCCCAATCATTCCTATGACGATCAGCTTTTGTAATGCTTTGAGGAATAATAAAAGGAACCAACACCACGTTGAATTGTCTGGTGGTGAGTTGGGGAAGTCAGATTCATTTAATAACCGTGTTACTGATTTGACAACTGCAGCGATTCACCTAACAGCCGTGGCAAGCTATGTCGTAAAATGGGGCAAAATTCACGTAAACAAATGTCTTGCTTAACAACAGAAATTTTGAGCTCAGTTGTGGCTGTAAGTTGAGGAACTACCTTTATGCTCAGCCACTTTGGTTCTCCAAATGGGCCAGTGGAATGAGTTTCTGGGCCTAGGTGTAGACAATTGGGGAGAGCCTTTGAAACACCACTACGTGAGCTTTCTGGAGGATGCAGCTGCTTTAATGCTCTTCAAACTTTGCCAAATTTCTCTCTCTGCGCAGCTGAAAGGAATATATGTCTGCAATACTGTGACAATGAAACATAGCTATCCTCCTCCTCCCCACCCCCATCTCCAGCCCTCATGCAGTCTGCCTCTTCATTTGCACAACCCTGGACTGGAGGGAGCTCAGGAAGGAAAGTTGTTTCTCAGATCTGTGCCCAGGAGGCATCATTTATGCAGCCATTTAAATTCACAGATTGCCCATTATGAACAGTAATGGTTCCTGTCAGATGAGCCTTTAGTAAATTGAACTGGAAAGGTCACTGCTTTGAAACGTTCCTGCCCATGGCTAGATCAGCCACCAGCTCTACGGTCCCTTGGGGCATAATCCCAGGAAATGGTTATCTCCATAATAGCTTTTGGTCTCCTAGCTTGTTTATTCTGTAGGATAACATTTAATTAAACTCATCAAAGAGAACGGTGGGTGAACAAGCTGGCCTAGCGCAACTCCTTATTAACGTAGAGAGTCCATTGCTGGCGAAGAACCCGCCTTTTCTGTATTAATGCTTCACTCCGTGCTTATCACTGAAATTCACATTTATGACATTCAGATCCTCTGCAATTTCTCCCATCAAGCCTCGTGACCTCGCTTGTTTGAACAGATGGATCTGCATGCACAAATTCCAAATGAATCCACATTAGGATTTTCAATTTATGCCGGGGAGGAGCATAAGGCTGTTCATTGAATTGCAAACTGCCGTCATGTGTTTTAAGGGTTGTGACCTAGTTACATATAGCATTGTTCCAAGAAGAATAAAAAATACAGGTGGCAAAGCTTGAATTCGACCCAAAGTTTTCAGTAGATATTTTAGGCCTTCGGTCCATCCATCCAGCACCAACACAAAGAGAACTGTCAGGCTAATCTCATTTTGAACATCCTAATCGTTGATAGATTATTTCTGGTTCCATGAGTATTACTCAAGGAGCCTCAGTGGCGCAGTGGTTAGAGTGCAGTACTGCATGCTACTCCTACTGCAATTTGGCAGAGCAAATCCCACCAGGTCAAGGTTGACTTAGCCTTCCATCCTTCTGAGGTGGATAAAATGAGAACCCAGATTGTTGGGGGCAATAGGCTGATTCTGTAAACTGCTTTGAGAGGGCTGTAAAGTACAATAAAGCGGTATATAAGCCTTAAGCATTATTGCTATTATGGTTTTCATTTGAAGATTTGATGTGAAGCAGTGGTGGTATTCTACCGGTTTGACACGGTTCGGAAGAACTAGTAGCCTCGACAATCATCTGTGAGTGAACTGGTTTGTTCCCATGATCAGCTGCTGGGCCCTTCCATCTGCCCTGGCTCTATACCGACCTTTATTTCCTGCTTTTTGACCTCAGCTGATTGCCAAGTGTCAGCTGTTTTATACACTGGGCTAGCAGCAGAAGGTGAATTGCAAAGGCTGCGCGTGCGCAAAGCATGCGCTCACACCAAACCAGTAGGAAAACTTTTTGAAACCCACCACGGATGTGAAGGCTTGATTTGAAGATTGGATGCAATCATGACTAACTCCTTCAATAACCAAATCATCAAACTGAAGGCTTAAATCAGCTCAGTGCATTGAAGGGACTTGAAATATTCTAACTGATTTACAAATTCAGTGAACTTCTGCGTCCATACGGTTCTTATCAAATCCATCTAATTCAACTCTCGAGATGGTAATTTGAATTCATTCAAATCAGCTTGTCTAATCAAACTGATGATTGATCTTGGATTCGGTTACTCACAGACAGCATGTGCTGACAAGAAATTGAGAGCAGAAGTTGCTTCGTTCTCAATCAAATCCTTGATCCAGGAGGCTTGTCCTAATATCTGTGAGCCTGAAGTCTACAGAAAGCTTTGGAGGTGCCTCTCAGTCCCTTTGCCTGACGGGGTGTCTACATTTTCAAGATGCTTTTAGGAAAAATAAAGAAGACTGAGAAAAGAGTGTGTTATAAAACAAAGCATCATCTAAGAATGCTTCTTGGCCCCATAGAGATTTCTATAGGTACTTCTGGAAAATAAAAAGGGTAACCATTGTGTCAACTTTCGATCTATGCTGGGGAGGAGCACAGAGCAGTTCATTGAATTGCAAACCATAGTAGCATGTTTTAAGGGTTGCCACCCACTTGCATATAGCATTGTTCAAGATGAATAGGGGTGAGGAAGCTAGAATTCGAACGGTTTCAAAATGGGTTCATCTGAAAAGAAAACATACAGTAGACAAAGCCATCTGGGTCAAGTGAGGATGATGTCATGGGCGTCTTGACATCATCATGCCTCTGATGCCATTTGTATCATTTGAGTGATAATATGATGCATGTAGATATCATTACTCCCCTCCCTCCTCCCCCCGCCCTTCCAGATACACTTGCAGTTAAACATTCTTAGTTGCCATAGAGGAAATGGCAGGGAATAACGTTACCAGTTTGTCTGCCAATTCTGATGTTCCTTTTTTCCATCTCAGTACATTTTGGTTAATTGAGTCATTGATTATATGCCCCTGAGTCAAGAAGCTAAAAGGAATGTCTTATTTGGGGGAAAAACACACCATCAGACTTTCTTTCTTTCTTCCTTCCTTCCTTCCTTCCTTCCTTCCTTCCTTCCTTCCTTCCTTCCTTCCTTCCTTCCTTCCTTCCTCTTCCTCCCTTTCCCTCCCTCCCTCCCTTCCTCCTCTTTCCTCCCTTCCCTCCCTCCCTCCTTCCCCTTCCCTCCCTCCCTTCCTTCCTCCTCTTCCCTCCCTCCTCCCTCCCTTCTTTCCCCCTTTCCCTCCCTCCCTCCCTTCCTTCCTCCTCTTCCCTCCCTCCCTCCCTTCTTTCCTCCCTTTCCCTCCCTCCCTCCCTTCCTCCTTCCTTCCCTCTTTCCTTCCCTCCATCCCTCTCTTTCTTCTTCCTTTTCCCTCCCTCCCTCCCCGGTCTGCCAAAATGTTGCAGTACAAAAAGCTGTTTCTCCCTAAGCATATGCTCAGAAGTTGCTTTGAGTTAATGATTGGAAAGATCACGGTCTTTTGCACGATCATGACGATGGCAGTAACGAGACCCACTTGTTGTTTCCTGCTGAACCGTCTTTGCTTTCTATGGACACTTCTTCTCCGCCTTGGTCATCTTCCAGTGAGAGGAATAAGAACGTGAGTGAATCAGCAAGCGTGATCTCCAAGGGTTTTGCCTCAAACAGTTCATTGTATCTGTTAATCAAGTGGGAGGGTGTCAAGTTTGGTTTTCATCAAAGATTTGTTTGTTCCTGGGGGAGGGGGTAAATAATCTCTTGCTCAGCAGAGACGTACATGCCAGATGGCGGTAATATTACTTGGGTGGGCTGTGGGAGCAATAATGCAAACTGTTCCAGTGGTGCTTGTCCTGCCTAGGTGTAAATTTTAAAAACCTTTTGCTGGAAAGAAAGAAAGGAGGAAAGAAGGAAGAAAAAGAAAGGAAAGAAGGATGAAAGAAAAGGAAGGAGGAAAAGAAAGAAAGGAAGGAAAGAAAAAAGGAAGAAAGGAAGGAAGGAAAAAAGAGAAAAAGAAAGAAAAAGAGTAAGAAAGGAAAGAAGATAAAGGAAGGAAGAGAAGAAAGAAAGAAAAAGAAAAGAAAAGAAAAGAAAAGAAAAGAAAAGAAAAGAAAAGAAAGAAAGAAAGAAAGAAAGAAAGAAAGAAAGAAAGGGCGAAGTAGCATTCTGTTCTGCAAAACACAGGCTGCTAGCATTTTGAGAGACTTTTCCTGGCCCCATAAAGTCTCTATAAATACTTTAATTGGAAAACATGGAGGGTGGAAGATAGAAGCCTAGGGCATTGTTCAAGCCTCAAAAAACCAAAGTAAGTTGGGTTAGTCTGCAGCATCAATTCAGAATGAAGGGCTTAAGCAAGGAACAACTGGCAAATGGATCTTTAGCAACTGGCCAAACTCACAATGGCAGCTGTTTTGTGAATATGTAAACCTTGCCTCACAGGGGGATGTCTCCTCTATTGCCAGCGAAGTTAATTGAAATAACTCAGTCCCTGCATTTGTTACTTGTATTTTTTTTTAAAAAAGCCCAAACTCAAGGCAGCAAATAAATAAATAAAATAAAAGCCATTTAATTATTCCTTGCCAGCAAAACAACAACAGGCTAGCGGTTTCAGGTGATAGCCTGCCTGCTCTATGTTGGTAATTGGCAATTATCAGCAGAAAACAATCTGGATGGGCTGCTGACCTGCTTTGTGCCTGCAAGCGAAGAAGAAATCCTTTTGCAGCCTGTGAGCGTGCCCAGTGATGGCGTTATGCAAACCCTGCCCCTCAGTGACATCATGATGCAGGTGCCTCGTCCAGTATGCAAACGAAGGGCTTGAGCAGTGATGTCATTGCAAGGTGTGGCTTGTCATATCTCGTCCTACTTGGGGCAGACACTCCTGGTCCCTCGGCAGACATTTGGTGAAGCAACACTTTCTTAATATAGTCCACCCACTTGAAAAAAAAAAGATTGTGCATCTCATATAATTTCCTGGAATAGAATGATGGGCTCTTAGGTCTTAAACTGAATTTGAATTCTTTATTGTCATTGTACGTATATATACAATATACAAACAACAAAATTCACATAACACCCAGAGACCAGACCCAACACGCACGCACACACACACACGACAATCCCCAAATACCCACCCACCCACCAAAATTCCCCGGCCCCTAAAGCACACACAAGCATCCAAACAACAGACCAAGTAATACTGTCCAACAGCTCACTGATGGTGGTCCTTAAGTTCATTGTTAAGTGCAATGAGCCCCACCACTGTTGTGTCATTCGCAAATTTAATAATTGTGTTGGTGTTATACAATGTGGTCCAGAGAAGGACAGGACCTTAAGAGGGAGATTTCCTAGTGTTTAAAAAATCTCAGCCAACTTAAGGAACAGCAGTGACACCAACACACACCATAGAGGTGTCCATTTCACTGCCTGTGGCAAAAAAAACAAACAAACCTATTTTGGCTATTTGTGGACTAGTAGAAGGCTAGTTGATGATGATACTAAAGATCTAACACACTGCGTTTCTGAGACATGAAGCTTGTGCCAAGTCTCACTTATTCTATTGGGGTAATTGACTATCTACAACAAGGGTCTTCAAACTTGGCAGCTTTAAGACTTGTGGACTTCAATTCCCAGAATTCCTCCTCCAGTCATGTTAGCTCAGGAATTCTGGGAGTTGAAGTCCACAGGTCTTAAAGCTGTCAGGTTTGAAGACCCCTGATCTACAATCTTGTTTCTGAACTTCAGCACCTTTAAGATGTGTGAATTTCAACTCCCTGAATTCCCCAGCCAGCATGCTGCCTGAAGAATTCTGGGAGTTGAAGTCCACACTTCTTAAAGTTGCTGATGTTGACAAGCCCTGATATATGATATACACAAGTATATGATACAAGTTTGATCCCTGCCCTGGGAATTTATTTTTGACTCCTCTTTTTGAGGGTCTTTGGGGATTCACTCCTCTGTGGCTTGAAGAGGTACAAAAACCACTTCTTCTGATTCTTCCCATCTGACTTGCTCCAAGACTGATTCATTTAGGAGCTTAAGGATCACCTTGTCACTGGAACTATTGAGATTGATTAGCTGTTACTTTCTGCAGAGCTCTGAAATTTGCTTACATGTGCCCTTTTGACTGTTCTGCTGGGGACGTTCAAGTACATCATACCCTTTGTTTAGAGGTGCCATTACTGTTGGATCAGGAGCAAAAATGAAGGATTGTGTGTGTGCAGTGATTTCCACAATCGCCATTGTGATTGATTTCCTTCTGCATAGTCTTACTCAATCTGTCTCCAGTCCAGCATTGATGGATGGGGACTTCTTGAAGCACCGATTCCTGAAAGGATGCTGTTGCCAGCTCATTTTAGCTAGTAAAGAAGGAGGCAGAGGACTCTTGCAGTGGTTCCTGGTTCCTATTTAAGCCAGCCTCGCTACATGTTGAAGCTGGCTGCCATATTTGGCTTCACAGAATGACTTGAGCTGGGAGTAACCTTTCCTTCTGATATACTTTGTTCCAGACCTGATCCAGGGTAGTTTTCTGCCTGAAGTGGAGAAGCCAGGAAACCATATTCTTCCATTCAGTAACTTCTAAAGTTGGACAAGGGAGATAGAAGAGCCCCCCAGTACCATTCCTTACTTCTTGCAGTTGAAACACAATACAGTAATGACAGTGGTAGATGCCCAGTTTTGCTTCCACGGAATTTCCTCATGAAGACTTCCTTAGAAGACCTGATTTTGAGAGTTGAAAGCACCGAGGAAGTACCTTATCCAACTCACGTCACTTGTTCTCATATGAGAATGTTGGACCCAGATATCAATGGCAGTTAATTTCCTCTTGCCATCACAAGAAGAAGGAGAACCTTAAACCCTTTATTTTGGCTATAGAGATGCAAGCTGAAAAAAACAGGTGAAAGGATGTGGTGAAAGACAAGCTTGCTAAGAGCCAAGAGACGGATTCCTTGGACTGGTGCCATGGCATTTCGGGGAGAAAGGAAACAGACAAAGAGTTTTCCAGTCACTTCTCTATTACATTCATTACAGTTCATCTTGGACATAATCCAGATGCCTGGAGGAGGGGTCACTCCAGAGAACAGCTTGAAGTGTTGCCACATGTGGTTCGGCAGGCCTGGAAGTGTGTATGTGAGTGTGTGCTTTCATAGACCAGCATGTGATGAATCTGAGATTAACTGTTTCTGAAGAATTACAGGCAGGGGTGTTACCCCTTATGGAAAACAAAGTGAAGACATCAGACAAATCTTCAATTCATTTAAAGATCGCAAGAATTATGAACCTAATGCAGAGAGTATTTGTTCTCTGGGTGGTTTTCCCTCATTAGCAATGTTAAGATTTGTTGAAGACCTTGTGACCCTACTCACATCCTGTAGGTTAATGTTTCTCAACCTTGAGAAACATTAAGATGTGTGGACTTCAACTCCCAGAATCTCCCAACCAGCATTTTGTTGGCTGAAGAGTTCTAGGAGTTGAAGTTCACACATCTTAAAGTTCTCAAGGTTGAGAAACACTGCTATAGGTTAATAATTTATTTATTTTATTTACAAACTAGAACTCTTTAGCATCAGAGTGTGTTAATAATAATGTACGGAATACTAACACTCTGATGGTCATTTTGAAAAATCCTTTCTTAGTGAGCTCCTAGAAGCCTAGAGGAACATACGTGCCAAATTTCAAGTTTGTAGGCTTTATGGTTCTGGAGATTTTGTGATGATGCATGAGTGGTATTTTGCTTTTATATATATATGTAGATTCATATGGCCATCCAGCTCACACACAGTGACGCTGGGCAGCTTACAACATTAAATAAAAGCTGTAAACTTGAGATTGTCTTCCATGGCAACTGTATGCTGGAGGGTACTCCTGTTCCTCACATCCATAAGAGCATGCAGAAAAAAGCAGTGGTAATATATCAAAACATTTAATTCCTAATTAAAGCCTAGGAGCAGAGTGGATATAATGCCAATAAGGATAGTGCATACTCTAGCACATGGACTTCAACTGGGCCATAAGAAGAACGTGGAAAGAGATTATGCAAAAACTCGGCCAGATAGAATTACTCTGGGTTAAATGCCACGGATCCTGCATTAGTAACATCTGTAAGGGAAGGGTTAAAAAAAGGCAAAGGGGGAATGTGGTGTTGTGATGCAAGGCCTGTCTCCTTTCGCATATGTGCCACATCTGGCATCTTGTGTGGTGTGGTTTTTTTTTGATCCCCCTGTGGATGCCTCCCTGAGCATGTGATATTACAGCTTACTTTCATCCTGATGGCATCATTATGGTTAGGAATAGATTGCAGTGTTTGTAGCTCAGACCTGTTGCTTGCAATTTGAGATTGTTCACAGCTGCATTCTTTGCTAGGTTTCCCCTTTAAAGAGGAAAATGTTGGATCCTGGCATGTAACTCAGTCTTGTAGATCTGAAAAGGTAAACATTTCTTGGAGCTTCTTTATTCCAGGACCAGCTAAGCCACGCTGTTTTAACTGGCATGGCCTTTGCCTCAATTTAGGCTTCCTATGAATCCGTACTTCTTAAAATGCCGGTTTACTGACTAAGGTACAGTTGGTTAGGCACGGATATTGCGGTGTCATAATGGCTTACAGAACATCGTGACGGGGTTGTTCAACATTGTAAGCTAAGGCAAACAAGCTACATTGCAGCTTGGAGCAATGTGTGAGCTCAGCTGTACAAGAGGATCAACTTCCAATCCCTGGTTGTCTGGCCTAATGCTCCGATGACAGCAATAATTGAAAGAACCAGTGACCTTAGCAGGAGAATTAGCCAGAATTGGGTGAAGCTGGTTGGGAACTCCTTTTTCAAGACAAGACCTTTGCATTGATATCATTACCCGTTTGTGTCTGCTTGCAGTGTGGATTGCAAATAATCTTTGGTTTCTAGACCTGGGGTTCTTGTGAACTAGAGATCCACGGTCAAATGCATTCTCAGTGATGTCTATGGAGATTCTCAGTCATCCAAGGTAGTGGTTGTCCCAAAGGTGCTTTTTTTTCAATCAGGACTGGATTCAGCAGTAGTCCATTTGCATTTGAAAGACAAAGGCCACTCTTTTGAAGAAAGCAAACTCCACATTTTGGACAAAGAGGACCTCTGGTTTGAAAGAGGGATCAAAGAGGCCATCTACATCAACATTGAACATCCCTCTCAGCAGAGGGGGGAGAGATACAATATCATCTACCATGTTTTCCCCAAAATAAGACCGGGTCTTATATTAATTTTTGCTCTAAAAGATGCACTAGGGCTTATTTTCAGGTTAGGTCTTATTTTGGAGGAAATGCGGTACTAAAATGTGTCTGTCTGGCTGACAATCTTAACTGGGGCTTATTTGGGGGATAGGACTTATATTATGAGCATCTGGAAAAAAATCACGCTAGGTTTTATTTTTGAGTTAGGTCTTATTTTGTGCAGTCTACAGCACAGTCCTTTCAACAGTTCAAGAAGGCTCCACGCCCACTTGCACTACTCAGGTGACCCTGACTACACAGATAAATATCCAGGTGGCCTCAACGACGCTCTAAAAGAATGCAAATGACCAGCTGATTGCAAGGAGTATCAATCCTTCCATTTCCCACTATCCAGTCAGAACTGAAAAAGCTTCTTGGATGAGAAGCGAAATGTCTTCAAAAGCAAAACCAGAAAATCCAGTTGCCTCTTGAAAAAAAAAAGCACCTTTGGGACATAGTCAGTTATGGAAGCTCACAGGAGGGCCAAGCGAGCCAATCTGACAGGGTTGTTCTTTTGGGGAAAATAGGAAGAAGGAGAGCTATAGATTCCAGATTATATTTCTGGAGGAAAAGCAGGGTATGTCTCTAAGGTGTAGACAAGCTCTTAAGGGTCATATTTTGCATGGATGAACCAGATGCAAAGTACAGTAGAATATTTGTAGCTCAGGGTTGAACTGTGTGGTCCTTTGGTGCTCTCTGAGCTTGGTAGTTTTCTTGCAGATAGTTCAGCGATGTACTGATGATTTATCTAGTCTGGTAATGAAATATCTGCAACAAAACCACCAACCTCAGAGAGCACAGATTCAAAGTCGTACTCATGGGTTTGTGCCAATACTGGACAGATGGGGGTCATAGCACTCATAGGGCTTTGATTTTGCTGTCACAGTTTTTGACTCCCTTCGGCAGCTGAGCTGTGACACTTACCCACCCAGCAGAACGAGACAGCATGCAAGCATGTGTGCGTTCCATACAACGAGGTCTCCAGTGCAGGCCATTTCAACATAGACAATAAATATTTTACTGGCCACCAAACTCGCCTCGCCTTAGCTGCGGTTATATCAGGCCACTTCTATGGAATCCCCATTTCCCATTGTCTCCAACTTGGAAAGACGATGCTGATATTAAACAAAGCTGAAATCATTATTTAATATCCCGATTTACTCCAAATCTTGTGAGCATCTTCTTCTGAGCCGCCCCCTTAATTGCTCTTCAGCCAAGATACAAGAATAGTTATTGTCAACTCTGTCAACTTTGGACACCTTCCCATTCTCATTCTAGACACAAGTGTTTACTGGGTTGTATAGGTTGGTTTTCCTTTTTGTTCCCCTCTCCCTGTCGCCCCACCCTTTATCCTGGCTCTCTCCTTCTCTCCAATCCCTATGGAATCCTAAAACATTTTCAAAACCCCCTCCTCGTGTCTATTTTCTCTGCAAGGGGCTTGTCTGGTTTCCTGCCTTCACTTTGTCTGAGTTCTCTTCCTTCCAAGGTAAACATTCCTGAGACACATTTGGAGTTGGGAAGCAGCTAAGAAGAATCAAAGGAGTATAAATAGGAACGGTATTGTTTGCAAGCCTATTGTTCCTCTATAAAGATTCAGGATATGGGTTTTGGGGGAGGGCAAGAATGATGGATAGAGACTGAACTGCTGCCTTTGGAAGGAAAAGGTTGTGTGTACTTGGTCAACCTCAGCCAAATGCTTCTGTGTACCAAGCCACCATTTGCCACCAACGTTGGCAATTAAAAAGTAATTTTTACTTTTTTTTTACTTTCCTATCAAGTCACAGCTCAGGGAGAAACACTTTGGCACTTGGAAATAATTAGTTTAGCACTATGGATGGTATCAGTAAGTGTTTAGTAGGGTGCAGGTAATTGAAACAGTATGTACCGCCCAGAGGTGGTATTCAGCAGGTTCTGACCAGTTCTGGAGAACTGGTAGCGGAAATTTTGAGTAGTTCAGAGAACCAGCAAATCCCACCTCTGACTGGAGATTTTACGGTATCCTTCCCCTGCCACGCCCACCAAGCCATGCCCACAGAACCGGTAGTAATTTTTTTTGAATCCCATCACTGGTACAGCCTTCCTAACTGTGTGCAAAAGGGTAGTTGTTCTGACCCAGGCTTCCCAAGATCATGAAGCAGACTCCTCCTCCTGATAAAACCCCTTTTATTCAGGTTAAAGTGAATTCCTCTCGAGCCAAAGTCATGGCAGACTTTCATGAGATTTCACAACTACAGACCTTTATCAGGCTTGGAGAGTTGCCAGGCTGATTTCTTCCAAACGCCACACTGTAGCAGCAATTACTTAGCAAAAAAAATCAGGAACAGATCTAATGAATTGAACTAATGAATTGAACTAACTGTCTCGTGCAAACACCACTCCCCTTTTGTTCCTCTTTATTCCCTCTGGAGAGGCCATTCACCATCCACCTGAGCCTTTACTCCCGAGTTGACCCTTGTTCCTTAACTGTTCCCTTCTCCTGGCAGCTCTGCGCATGCACACACAGGGAACAGGCTCCAGCTGTTCTTCTGCCCCACTGATCTCTGACTCCAAAGGCAGCTGATAACTGTCAGATGGCCCTGGCCCCATCTCTGCCTCCGATGCAGAGCCCTCGTCAGAGCCTTCCCCAGACTCCAGGATTGGCCCGTGTTCCTCCCCAACCTCCTCACTGTTCGAGTCTGCTGCCAGCTCCGCTGACTTCTGGTGGGCCACAACAGTGGTCTTCCCTCCCATCCAAGGATGATTATTGTGAATACACAACAGGAACCTAGCTCCAGTTCCATTCATTAACTTGAAGTCATGTGGATTTAAATGCCCAGGATTCCCCAGCCAGCATTCTAGTTGGGGAATTCTGGAAGTTGAAGTCTGCACATTTTCAAGATGCTGAGGTTGAGAATCACCACACTGAAGAAAAAATTAAATAAACTTCAATGGGGAGAATGTGGCTGCTGTTGTTGTTGTTGGTGACAGTGCAGTGGTTAAAATGCAGTATTGCAGGCTAGCTTACTGCCCACTGCCAGGAGTTCGATCCTGACCGGTTTAAGGTTGACTCGGCCTTCCATCCTTCCGAGGTCTATAAAATGAGGACCCAGATTGTCTGTAGAGCGCTTAGAGAGGGCTGTAAAGCACTGTGAAGCGGTATATAAGTGCTATTGCTATTGGTTTGGCAGTATAGAAATACTTGACTTGGCTCAGGTTTTAAGATTCCCCCTCCATAACCAAAGAAGAAACAATTAAGCATAATGAATATTGTGCGGTCACTTAGCATGTGATTGCGATGGAACAAGGGAGAAGAAAGGGAGGTCGGGAGAGAATGTCTTGGCTAGTCCTTTGCATTTGCAAATGGATAGGCTTTAAAAAAAATTAAAATTAGCCGAACTTATTATCTCTCATCATCGGCTGCCAGGTACTTAAAATGCAGGCATTCTTTATGTGCATATCTCGGCATTCATTTTCCTTTAAAAGCTTCTTACCGCACTCAGAACCTGGTGTACGAATGAATTCCTGCCACGCCATGGACGTTTTCATTCATGTTTATTCCTTTTAAATACTAAACATATTTCTTGCTTTCTCTTCCAAAGCTGCCACGATGATAATGAGCGTGATGATTTACATAAACAAAACAAGAAGGTCCATAATTGATTGCAAGTGATCTTGTGCATTGCTGAATTCAGTCCAGTTTGGGAGGAAAATAAAATAAAATAAAAAAGGAATAAGGTCATTGGAATGCAATTCATTTCTTTCCTATGGATTGCGTGGGCCATTCAGTGAATGTCTGCGGCTCCCTAGCCTGTTTTCCTATTTTCCTTTATGGTCAAACAAATGGCAACTTCAAATCTCAACAAATAAATGCTCTGTCCTACATATTGGCAAAAAATAAATAAATCAGAAAATAAAATACAGGCTGAATAGTCAAGACCTTGTTGATGATCCAAACTCTGTCAAGGATCTTGGAGTACTCATCCCAAATGACCTAAGTGCTAGAGCCCACTGTAACTACATAGCCAAAAAGGCATTAGGAGTTGTTAACCTAATCTTACGTAGCTTTTTCTCTGGTAATATTACACTAATAACTAGAGCATACAAAACATTTGCTAGACCAATACTCGAATACAGCTCATCAGTCTGGAACCCACATTACGTATCTGATATTAACACAGTTGAGAAAGTCCAGAAATATTTCACAAGAAGAGTTCTCCACTCCTCTACTCATTGCAGAATACCTTATGCCACCAGACTTGAAATTCTAGACCTAGAAAATCTTGAATTACGTCGTCTTCGGTCTGATCTAAGTATAGTCTATAAAAATCATACATTGCAATGTCCTACCTGTCAACGAATACTTCAGCTTCAACCATAACAACACAAGAGCAAACAATAGATACAAACTCAAGGTTAATCACACCAAACTTGATTGCCGGAAATACGATTTCAGCAACAGAGTGGTCAATGTCTGGAATACTCTACCTGACTCTGTGGTTTTTTTCCTCAAACCTCAGAAACTTTAACCTTAGACTGTCTACTATTGACCTCACCCCTTTCCTAAGAGGTCTGTAGGGGGCGTGCATAAGCACACCAACGTGCCACCATCCCTGTCCTATTGTTTCTTTTATATATATTTTTATTTTTCTCATATGTATCCATGTATTCATAACTATGTTTTTTACTTATACCTATTATCTTGTAAGCAATTGACAAATAAAAAAAATAAAAATAAAATAAAAACCCTGATGTGGCCCTCAATGAAATTGAGTTTAACACCCCTGATCAAGAGCAAAGCTTTTTAATCTTGGCAACTTTTAAGATATGTGGACTTCAACTCCCATAATTCTCTGGCCAGAATTTTGCGAGTTGAAGTTCACACAGTCTCCAAAATTAAGAAACGCTGGCCTAGGGCAGGGGTCTCCAAACTTGGCAACTTTAAGCCTGGAGGACTTCAACTCCCAGAATTCCCCAGCCACCAAAGCTGGGAGTTGAAGTCCGTCAGGCTTAAAGTTGCTAAGGTTGGAGACCACTGGCCTAGAGAATCAACTGCATGTTGGAGTCATCTATGCCAAATCTCCAAGAAATAAGCAGGTATTGAACAAGAGCATAACTCACTTAGATCACCAGAATTGGCACCAGCTAGCCAAGGAAGTCTCTCTACTAGTTAGATAAATAGATAGGTTTTAGCTCTTAACAGATAATGGCAACTTTTATGCAGCTGGGGAAGGAGGCGTGTTTTTTGAAATAAATATTTCTGCAACAGCCAAGAGCCACAGAAGAATAGCACCATGATAAAACAGTAACATCTTTTCAGGATGCAGGTCCAGAATTTTCAACACCATTTTCCCCCAGAGGGAGGGCTTGCTTTTTTTTTTTTTTTTTTTTAAAAAGAACACAATTGGTCTCTTGAGCATATGGGAGGCTTTATACACCTAGATTATATCGTTTTGAAAAAAAGGAAAGAAAAATACAAAAATGGCTCTGCCAAATGCTAGCAGAACAATAGAAGGAGGTCCTGGAAATAAAGGGAAACAGGCTAGGGAGCCGCAGACATTCACTGAATGGCCCACGCAATCCATAGGAAAGAAATGAATTGCATTCCAATGGCCTTATTCCCTTTTTTATTTTATTTTATTTCCCCCCCAGAGTCAAGGTCTTTTTGAAGGGTAGCAGTATTGTCTGTGGTGTTGAATAGCTTTACATCATCAGCAAAGAGAACGCAGTTGCTCTTGATATGATCACAGAGGTCATTTATGTAGAGTATGAAGAGAGTTGGTCCTAGAACACTGCCTTGGGGGACACCACTGTTGACAGGTACAGAATTTTATAGGACGCTCCCAGTTTTGACCATTTGTTGTCTGTTTGACAGGAATGCTTCTATCCAGTTATGCAGGTGTCCAGAGATACCATAGGATTTTAGTTTTAGGAGTAGTTTGTCGTGTACCACTGAATCAAAGGCTTTACAGAAGTTTATGTAGATTGCGTCTATTGCTTTGACCTGATCGAGTTGTGTAGTCCATATGTTTCTGCAGTGTAAGAGTTGCAGATTACATGATAGTTTTTTCCTGAAACCAAATCGTTTATTAGAGAGTAGGTTGTTTGTTTCTAAGTGGAGGATGATGGATTGGTTAATAATTGATTCCATGACTTTACAGGTGATGCAGCATAAAGTGATTGGGCTGTAATCTTCAACTAGGCTGGGGTCTCCCTTTTTGAAGATGGGGATGACAGTGGCTTGTGATCATAGTTTTGGCAAGGAGCTGGTCCTGAAAGATTTTTCAAAGATTATGGTTAGAGGTTCGGCTATGGCAGTGGACAGCTTTTTTAAGAAGTAGGCACAGTCCAATAGATAGAGATGGTTTTAGATTGTGTAGTGCTTTTTCAACAATGTCTTCTGTAAAATCAATATGCATTAAATCATTGTAGTTGTCTGTGGTTCGACTAGGAAATACTGGGCATGATCCATTGCTGTTTACAAATACTGAGCCAAAGAATGTGTTAAAGAGGTTGGCTTTAATAGTGTCGTCATTGCAGTCTTTACCATTAGGGGTGGGATGGACCTTGAGTCTTTTAGTTTGTTGTTTATAAAATTGTAGAAAGCGTGGGTAGAATTGGTGCGTAGAACATTTTCTTCTTGTTTAATGTGATAATTGGTGCATTCAGTTTTTATCTGGTGGCATAAATTTTTGTATTGGCTTTTGAAGTTGGCAACGTGACCAGATTTGTTTTTCCGCCAAAGTGATTTCTTTTTGGATTGAGGCTTCCTTATTGTTTTGGGTAATTTGTTTTTTCTGGTTTTGGGAGTTGTTAATGGTACATATAGTCTGATGACTCTTTTGACTTCAAGTAAAAATATGTTGTAATGGTCTTCTACAGTATTGCATCCAGAGAATAGAAATTGCCAATCAAGGGATGAGAGATCGTTGTTTATAAGATCATACTTGCCTTTTTTGAAGTTATAATTGGGGATTCCATTGTTGTGATGATTTTTGTGTGGACGTATGTTGTGACAAAAGTCAATCATGTTGTGGTCACTGTTGGAAAAGGGTTCTTTAATTTGTATTCCATAAATTGAATTCAAACTATTGCAGAAGATGAGATCAAGGCAGTTGTTAAGTCTAGTGTTGTTGGTTACTGGTTGTTCTAGTCCCAGATTTGTTACTGCATTGTAGAAAAATTGTGTTTGACATCGGGAGACTGGAGTGGGCGTGGCCAGGCTAGCTTGATGTCATTCATCTTGGGGGCGCCTGTGATGGCCCAAGAGCTCTGCCAGCGAAATCGGGCTCCCAGGCTCCGTTTTTGACTGCAACGGCCTCCTGCAATCTGCCAGCAAAAATGGAGCTCACGATGGCTGTGTACAGCCCTCCTGAGTTCTGTTTTCACTGGTAGAGGCACCACAGACTAGTCCTTTGCTGTTTCCTGGGCGGCCCCGCAGGCCAGATCTAAGCATCTCGTGGACTGGATCTGGCCTGTGAGCCTTGAGTTTGACAGCCTTGCTGTAGGTCTTTCCCTTATGGTACTACATCACTGAATCACATGTGGAAGAGCAGGTGTTGTGATGTTTTTTCTGAGGAATGGGTGGCTGGGTTGTCTCACTTTGAAGCTGGCCAATATTTGTGAGGAATGGCTATTAGAATACAATTGTGCATTGAGCAGCTATAAGCATCTGTAAGAACGGCTTGTTGAATCTGGACATATTCCAGAAACATGGATTTCAACTCCAAGAATCCAACAATAGGGAAATATTGGACTTGAAATTTAGTATATCTGGAGGGTTACCAAGTTAGCAACAGGTAGAGTAGGAGATTAATGTGAAGCTACAGGTAGTCCTTCACTTAAAAAGTTCATTTAGCGACTGTTCAAAGTTACAATGAAGCTGAAACAAGGGACTTATGACTTGGTCATGTGATCAAAATTCTGGCAACTGGCTCTTATTTATGACAATTGCAGTGTCCAGGGGCCATGGGATCAGAAGTGGTAGCCAGCAGGTTCTAACCAGTTCTGGAGAACTGGTAGCAGAAATTTTGAGTAGTTAGAACCGGCAAATGCTACCTCTGACTGGCCCTGCCCCCATCTATTCTCTGCCTCCCAAGTCCCAGCTGATCGGCTGGGTCTTCTTTTGTTGCCCTGCACAGGAGAACAGAGCTGGAAAGCAGGTTAGTGGGGTGGGGAGGGAATGGGGATTTTGCAGTATCCTTCCCCCGCCATGCCCACCAAGCCATACCATGCCTACCAAGCCATGCCCACAGAACCGGTAGTAAACATTTTTGAATCCCACCACTGCATGGGATCCTTTTTTTCGACCTTCCGACTAGCAAAGTCAATGGGGAAGCCAGATTCACTTAAGAACCGTACTACTAACATAAGAACTTCAGCGATTCACTTAACAACTGTGGCAGGAAAGTTTGTAACATGGGGCAACACTCACTTAAATTGGGGTAATAACCTGACGACTGCGTGCATTATGTAAAGGGTTGCTACTCCTGCCTTTAACATCAGCAGCAAGTAAAAAAATGGACCAGTCTGGAAACCAGCCAAAGGATGTGGTCAGATAGCAAGAAAGGTGTCCAGCAAATAGAACTTCCCATCTAGGCAGAAGATCAAAGGCAAAATAAGATGAGTAGAGGAATGTGGGAGAAGATCAAGAAAAGAGGGGGGAGCAACAGAGACAGGTGGTGGCAGGTTGACACAGCTGACTTGGCAAAGCCGCCAGGTGAGGTGGAAGGAGAGAGGTTAGGAAATAGCAGAATGAGCCAAAAGTGATAAAAGTCAGAATATTTTTTGCAAGAGAGAAAAGTCTGTTAGGGTAGAAGTAGCAATCTTGCTGCTTCTGAACATTATGTAGATGCCACCTTAACGAAAGCTATCTAAGAATGCAGCCACTTTTCAAGCCTTGGTTCATCAGTTCAGATACAGCTGTAGCACATCACCATTTCCCCATAGTAAACTGTGGCAAAGAAGCTTTAAAGCAGGGGTCTCCAACCTTGGCAACTTTAAGACTTGTGGACTTCAACTCCCAGAGTTCCTCAGCCAGCTTTGCTCTGGGAGTTGAAGTCCACAAGTCTTAAAGTTGCCAAGGTTGGAGACCCCTGCTTTAAAGTATGGCTTCAAATCCGAACATAACAATTACTCCTAAGCCACAGCTTTTCAATGGACTTCAGTGGAGACAGTTCTCCAGATTATAGATTGGATCTCTGGGAATTAAATCCTGGTCTTGATTGTTCCTGATCAGTGGTGGGATTCAATTTTTTTTACTACCGGTTCTGTGGGCGTGGCTTGATGCGCATGGCAGGGAAAGGATATTGTAAAATCTCCAGTCAGAGGTGGGATTTGCCGGTTCTCCGAACTACTCAAAATTTCTGCTACCGGTTCTCCAGAACCGGTCAGAACCTGCTGAATACCCACCTCTGATCCTGATTCTTCTTACCCAGTGGTGGTATTCAGATTTTTTAAATTAACGGTTCTGTGGGCGTGGCTTGGTGGGCATGGCAGGGGAAGGATACTGCAAAATATCCATTTCCACCCCACTCCAGGGGAAGGATATACTGCAAAATATCCATTTCTACCCCACTCCAGTGAAAGGATGCTGTAAAATCCCCATTCCCTCCCTACCCCACTAACCTGCTTTCCAGCTCCATTCTCCTGTACAGGGCAACAAAAGAAGCCCCAGCTGATCAGCTGGGACTCCGATCAGTTGGCACCCGGGAAGCAGCGAATAGATGGGGGCAGGGCCAACCAGATTTACTGGTTCTCTGAACTAATCAAAATTTCTGCTCCCGGTTCTCCAGAACATGTCAGAACTGGCTGAATACTACCTCTGTTCTTACCTCTTTTCATGTACTTTTCCTGTTGCAATCAAATTCTAATCTATGCTTCTCTGCAAATTGGCAAATGGTGGTTTGTATCAGATGAGAATGGGTAGTGGCCGGTTTCTTTAATTTTTGAAACTGGGGTTTATATTGTAGAGATTCAGAGTACGTAGCCTCTTCGAGTTGAAGGGGTATACAGTACTTTGGCATTTGCACTCTACAAAAATAGGTAGGGTCCAGGTCAAACACTAAGTTGGATTGCTTTTCATATACACTAAGCTAGGTGTAACTAAATTAACATTAAATATATGTGTTTGTTAGATGTTCACCATTCCTTTCATTCAGGATTGCAAGGTGGCATACTCAAAACTTTCTTTTTTATTTTTTCCCCCTTCCCAATATCAAACATCACGATCCCAAAATTTTGCCTTGATTTTCTTTGGCTCAGAGAGGAACAGAACCTGAGCCTCCCTTTCCCTAATTAGTCACTTTACACTCCAGTGGCTAAATATAGTTAAAAGAATGATTCTTTAGTCATATGTCTCAATATTTGTTTCCTTCAGCTGCATTCAAAATTAGAATTCAGCTTTGACTTCTGCACCAAAGGTGTTAGGAGCTGTGTGTTCCCAGGGGCTCAGATTTCACCTTCTGAGTTAATTCTTTCCTTCCTCACTGGATGCTCACTGTTACATGTGGTTGGCTAAGGGGATGGACAAAGATCAATTTGGCCTTCGACAGTGATAAAAATAAATAGATCCTTTTCCTTTTCCTTTTCCTTTTCCTTTTCCTTTTCCTTTTCCTTTTCCTTTCCTTTCCTTTCCTTTCCTTTCCTTTCCTTTCCTTTCCTTTCCTTTTCTCCCCTCCCCTCCTCTCCTCTCCCCCTTCCCTTCCCTTCATCTGCTCCATTTCCAGAAATTCAAAGCTGCTTATACATTATATAGAATGGCATTTTTTAAAAAAACAAAAGAACTGTAACAAATCATCAGCTAATTTGAAATATTTGGTGTGGCATAACTTTAATTGTCCTCAAGTGCTTTTCTGAAAAGCCAAGTTCTTAACTTTTCTGAAATATACAGAGCAAGGGGGTTGTTACGCCATTTAGATTAGAGGCTGTTGCAAAGGAGAGGGAAATGGCCGAAAAATCCTCACTATGAAGTCCTTTAGAATGCCATTCCCATGATGGTAGACCTTCAGCTTACCTTCTCTCCCAGATGCTTTATAGTGGCAGATTAAATCTCCAGGTGGTTTTGGAGATATCCAGGCCCTGATCAGGTGGTTTTGGAGATAACCTAGGTGGTTTTGGAGAAAATCCAGCCCTGGGGTTTTAAAGGTAACAACTACCACCTTGAATTGTATCTGGAAGGTAACTAAGAACTCAAACATCTCCTGGAATAGTGGTGGCACACGAGCAAACCTTGTTGTATCCATCAGTACCTGGACTGCTGGATGCTGGCCCAACTGGACTTTCCAGTTGGTTTTCAAGGGCAGCCCCATGTATAAAGATAAAGGTTCCCCTTGCACATACGTGTTAGTCGTTTCTGGCTCTAGGGGGCGGTGCTCATCTCCGTTACAAAGCCGAAGAGCCAGCACTGCAAGAAGACATCTCCGTGGTCATGTGGGCGGCATAACTAAATGCCAAAGGCGCATGGAACGCAATGTTACCTTCCCACCAAAGGGGTCCCTATTTTTCTACTTGCATTTTTTACATGCTTCCGAATTGCTAGCTTGGCAGAAGCTGAGACAAGTAATGGGAGCTCACTCCATTACGCGGCGCTAGGGATTCTGCTGACATTTCTGATCGATAAGCTCAGCGTCTTAGCCACTGAGCCACCGCGTCCCCATATATATAGAGGATTGCAATAGTCTTCTCCCTTCCCTGACTTCCATCTACCTGCCCCGGGTACCAGCAGATTTTACATTGACTGACACTTCCACTCTCATAGCCTTCTTGATACCAAGCTGGGCTATTGCCCCTGCTTCTTTAATTGGTTGTTTTTGTTGCTGGTGTAGAACTGAAAGGAGAGCCTGCTTTCCATTTATTCAAAGATAATTGTTTTGGGTTCAGAGTAGTAATTCAGTTGTTTGCTAAGCAGCAATTAGGAGGCTGGGAGAAGGCTGAACGGAGGCTGGTGATACAGTTATTATCAGCCTAGCTGGCTGGATAGCATCTCTTCTTAGACTGGCAAGAGGCCAATGCTCCCTTCCGCCACCAGCGGAAATTTACCAGTATTTGTTGGCAGTATTGCAGTGCCTGGCTAGTAAATCTGGACGGAAGAAGTTGGATAAGAAGCACGTGCGCCTGGAAGAAACCTGGTATAGAAAGTTAGCGCACCGCCCCCCAGCTAAGTAGGTCAGATCTGGATAATATTTGGGTAGCAGACCACTAAGAGACCACTAGAAAATTCCAGGGCTGTAAACTATTAGATAGTATCTTAACTTACTGCAACTGTGTATGGTTTGTCAATTGCACAGTGGCAGATAGGACAGCGCTCCAGAGGGTTAATGTCATTGCCCAGAGGATCATGGGTTGCTCTCTCCCCTCTTTGGAAGAGCTTTATAGCTCCCGCTGTTTTAAGAAAGTTCAAAACATTCTCAAAGATCCATCTTATCCTGGGGATCCTTTTTTTAAAAACTATTACCATCTGACAGATGGTACAGGACAATAAAAACAAGGACAAATAGGCTGAAAAACAGCTTCTGTTCCAGGGCAGTAATTCTATTGAATTCTACTGTATAGTGCAATATTCATGCAATATCAGGGGTTTTCAATTCAATTGTATAGAATGCAAAGGATGTGTGTATGTGTTTATTTTTATAGTCATAGTGTACACTGACGATGGTATTTAATTTCATTGTACGAGCTGTAATGACAATAAAGTAAACTAAACTTAAACTAAGAATGAAATATTTTGAGAAATATTAAAAAGGCAGAATATTACATTTTCCTGAAGGAGAAATATGTTTTAAAGACAGAAAACAGTTCCCTGCCACCAGCAGATATTTGGTATCCATGAAGAAAGACTGGAACCAGCCTATCTACGAGACCTCCAGCTCCAGGGTGATGGGATTAAGACATGACCCTCCAGGATATAATAGGATTAACCCATCTAGCAGCAGAGCTCCCCACATGTCACAATCTCCTAAGGACATGGCATCAGCGGTCCAAACTTCAACCAAACCTGCGACTCAGTCAGCCTACCAAGTTAGCTGTGACCCCTACATCAGCCAAAAGAATGCTTGTTCTTGCACAGGAACAGGAAGTTCAAGTGCAAAGCCCAAGAGAAGGTATAAATACACCCCCCGCCTCAACTCCATGTGGACAGCTTGCCCAGAATCATGAGCTTGGTGGTTCTGCTTCATTAAACCATTTTTTTCCAATCAGCCTCCAGGTTTCCAGTGTCTTTCTCCCAGCTTGGAACTGAACCAGATGGATATTTCTTCCAACACTAGATAGAACGGGATTCAAGACCCGAAAAATACAGATAGCCCTTAACCAACAGCCATTTGTTTAGCAGCTGCTTGAAGATACAAGGGCACTGGGAGGGGAAAAAGGCTTACAACTGATACTCACATTCAACAACCATCACAGCATCCCCCAGGACCATGTGATCAAAATTCAGGTGATTTGCAATTGGCATGTATTTACAAGAGTTATAGTATCCCAGGGTCACCTGATTGTCACCTTCCAAACCATTTCTGACAAGCAGCATCAATTGGAGAAGCTGGATTTGCTTGATTCACTTCACTGCGGTGATATGCTTAACAACCTTAGTAAAAAAAAGAAAAAGGTTGTAAAATAGGGCACGACTTACTGAACAGTTATTTGCTTAATAACAAAAATTCTGGTTCCCATTGTGGTCATAAGTCATGGACTACCTGTAATGATTTCCTTCCTTCCCTCCTCCCGCCCTCCATCTTTCCCTCCCTCCATCCCTTTCTCTCTTCCCCTTCCTTCCTTCCCTCCTCCCTCCGTCTTCCCCTTCCTTCTTTCCTTTCTCCCTCCCTCCCTCTCTTCCCCTTCCTTCCTCTCTTCCTCCCTCCCTCAATCCATCCATCCCTCTTTCCCTTCCTTCCTCCTCCCTCCCTCCATCTTTCCCTCCCTCCCTCTCTCCCTTCCCCTCCATCTCTTCCCCTTCCTTCCTCCCTCCCTTCCTCAATCCATCCATCCATCCCTCTTTCCTTTCCTTCTTCCTCCCTTCCTCCCTCCCTCCCTCCCCTTCCCCTCCCTCCCTCCCTCCGTCCCTCCCTCATCTTCTTCCCTCCCTCCTTCCCTCCCCTTTTTATTTTGTCTTTTCCATTCAACCCCTCCATTGTTTCCCATTGTAAGGGGTTTCCTGGCATTTACAGATGTGGAATTGCGCTGGGAATTTGCATACTGTGCTACCGATTACCCAGGGGAATAACGGCTGCTTGCGTCACAAGGAAAACACTCAATGGTATGGAGTGGTGGTGGAATTAATCAAGCTTGACATCTTCAAGGATGCCTCTTGAAGAAGCTCAACCTTGGGAAGAGGGGAGGGAGGGAGGGAGGGTCTCCTCAAGTATCTGAAATGATGTCATCCTGAAGGTCAAGATCTGAAGTATGTCCCTTGTGAGTGAGCACATAAAATAATGGATTTAAGTTACAGGAAAGTGGATTCCTGATGAATGCTAAAAGGCAAACATCTTCCTAGCTGTTCAGTATAGAATAAGTTGTATCCTACCCATCACAATCACACAACTCTGGAAACAAATACTACTGCTTTAATAGGTCACATTATTATTGCATGTTTCAAGGAAGGTCCTCTGAATCAAACCCCAGGTATTGCATAACCCTCATCCCTGATAATAGGGAGTAGAATCGAGTGGTCCCTGGCAGTAATAGGGTGCCTATCAAAAGGAGAACATGATTGACAATTTATATTATAGGACAGTGGTGGCTACCCTATTTGGGCTCCTGTGCACGTGCTCACATGCCAGCACCTAGAAGGCAATGGACTCACTCCCATGTCCCCTGCGCATGCGTGTGCAACCCCCCATGAGCCATGCATCTCTGTGCATGTGCACGCACCTCCCATGCCCCCTGCACATGCATGCCAGGTACCTGACAATCAGCTGTTGGGCGGGCAGCGCGCACAATGCAGCTCTTCTGGGCAACCTCTTGTGTACTGGCAGACATGGCTCGGCATGCCACTTCTAGCACGTGTGCCATAGGTTTCCCATCATGGTTATAGGGCAAAAGAGCATGAAGACCACTCAAGAAAGAGGAAAAAGTGGACTTAGGCCAGTGATAGTTGAAGCCCTTAAAGTGAGCTGGGCAGCTCATTCCTGTAGACCCAGGGTTTCTCAGCCTTGAAGTTGTGTGAACCTCAACTCCAGAATTCAGTTCAGTATACTGTACAATAGTGGTGGGATTCAAATTTTTTTTACTACCGGTTCTGTGGAGGTGGCTTGGTGGGCAAGATATGAAGGTGGGTGTGGCAGGGGAAGGTTACTGCAAAATCTCCATTCCCTCCCCACCCCACTAACCTGCTTTCCAGCTCTGTTCTCCTGTGCAGGGCAACCCAGCCAATCAGCTGGGAAGCAGAGAATAGATGGGGGAGGGGCCAGTCAGAGGTGGGATTTGCTAGTTCTCCGAACTACTCAAAATTTCCACTATCGGTTCTCCAGAACTGGTCAGAACCTGCTGAATACCCTCCTCTGCTGCCGAACCCTTTTCTGCAGTGGCCTCCACCCTGTGAAATCATAAAGATGAGGCTGGCCCCATTTTGGCCCTGTTTTTGCTAACCTTCTGGAGTTCCTTGACACCAGGTTGTGTCAACAGACCTGGGCTTTTCAAGGGAACAATGATCTGATGAGATGGCTCCACCATTCATAATCTGGTGCCCCCCCTTCATATTTTCATAGTAATATTATTTTTTGTACTTTTTTTGTTTTTAGATTTTTTTTTTACGGTTCTGAAATAGTATAGGGCAGGGTAGTCAAACTCAAGGCCCACGGGCTGGATTCAGCTCGCAGGCTGCTTATATCTGGCCTGTGGGGCCATCCTGGAAACGGTGAAAGACTGGTCCACGGTGCCTCTGCCAGTGAAAACTGACCTCGGAAAGGCCGCGCATAGTCCTCCCGAGCACTGTTTTCGCTGACAGAAGATTGCAGAAGGCTGTTGCAGCTGAAAACAGAGCTTGGGAGCCTGTTTTCACTGGCAGAGTGCTCAGACACTATAAGCACCCCTGGCATGAGTGACTGTCATGTGGTGCTCCATTCAAAATCCAAGAAAGAAACACTTAGACTCCATTAATAAAGAGAAAAATATCTTTTAATGGAAATCAAGTGGTAGCATCAAAAAAATTCTGAATATATATGTGTGTGTGTGTGTGTGTGTGTGTGTGTGTGTGTGTGTGTGTGTGTGTGTATGTATATGTATGTATGTATATATATTCTCACCGAGGTGACCCAAGGTGATCGAGAAAGATTAAGACCAAAGAACCGTATCATAAATAATAAAAATCAATACACCATTCAGCCCCTGCGACTCTTGGAGATGTTGTCCCATTGCTGCCACGCCCCTGTGACCTTTGGTAGCCAGAAGAAGAGGAAGAGGAGCGAAGTAGGGCTGTGGGTTGCAAAAAGGTTGGCTCTCCCTGCCTTCAAGTGTTGCTTTAAGCACCAAGAGAACATCGCGCCTTCTCCTCGCCCTTCAGGCTTTTGTTCCTGGTGTCCATTTCGTATTGAAACCGCATCTTCTTTTGTCCCCCCTTGTCTCCTCGGCTTCTCATACAGGCTTTCTTCAAGAGATGGGTTGCCATGGGAACAGTTTCCTGGTTAACAGGCAGTGCTCCATCGATGCTCATGCACGAGCTCCAGGAAGCTGGGTGTCTTGAAGTGTGCTCTGAAGGCCGGGTGTTTGGAAGAGCCCTTTGCCTTTGGTTTGCTGGCTGACCAGCCCAAGTTGCGGCTGACCTGAAACCCCCTGAGACGATGTCCCTGTGAGAGGTCGTGGCTGAATGTCTGAATGGTGTGAACGACGACACCATTAAAGCCAACATCTTTAACACATTCTTCGGCTCAGTATTTGTAAACAGCAATGGATCATGCCCAGTATTTCCTAGCCGAACCACAGACAACTACAATGATCTAATACATATTGATTTTAAGAAGACAATGTTGAAAAAGCACTACGCAATCTAAAACCATCTCTATCTATTGGACCGGATAGAATATGTGCCTACTTCTTAAGAAAGCTATCCACTGCCATAGCTGAACCTCTAAGCATAATCTTTGAAAAATCTTTCAGGACCAGCTCCTTGCCTAACCTATGGTCACAAGCCACAGTCATCCCCATCTTCAAAAAGGGAGACCCCAGCCTTGTTGAAAATTACAGACCAATCTCCTTATGCTGCATCACCTGTAAAGTCATGGAATCAATTATTAACCAATCCATCATCCTCCACTTAGAGACAAAGAACCTACTCTCCAATAAACAATTTGGTTTCAGGAAAAAACTGTCATGTAATCTGCAACTCTTACACTGCAAAAACATATGGACTACACAACTCGATCAGGGCAAAGCAATAGATGCAATCTACATAGACTTCTGTAAAGCCTTTGATTCAGTGGTACACGACAAACTACTCCTAAAAATAAAATCCTATGGTATCTCTGGACAACTGCATAACTGGATAGAAGCATTCCTGTCAAACAGACAACAAATGGTCAAAATTGGGAGCGTCCTTTCAAATTCTGTACCTGTCAACAGTGGTGTCCCCCAAGGCAGTGTTCTAGGACCAACTCTCTTCATACTCTACATAAATTACCTCTGTGATCATATTAAGACCAACTGCGTTCTTTTTGCTGATGATGTAAAGCTATTCAACACCACAGACAATACTGCTACCCTTCAAAAAGATCTTGACTATGTATCAGAATGGTCAAACAAATGGCAACTTCAAATCTCAACAAATAAATGCTCTGTCTTACATATTGGCAAAAAAAAAAATCAGAAAATAAAATACAAGCTGAATAGTCAAGATCTTGTTGATGACCCAAGCTCTGTAAAGGACTTTAGAATACTCATCTCTAATGATCTAAGCGCTAGAGCCCACTGCAACTACATAGCCAAAAAGGCATTAAGAGTTGTTAACCTAATTCTACGTAGCTTTTTCTCTGGTAACATCACACTACTAACTAGAGCATACAAAACATTTGCTAGACCAATACTCGAATACAGCTCATCAGTCTGGAACCCACATTACATATCTGATATTAGCACAGTTGAGAAAGTCCAGAAATATTTCACAAGAAGAGTTCTCCACTCCTCTGCTCGTTGTAGAATACCTTATGCCACCGGACTTGAAATTCTAGACCTAGAAAACCTTGAATTACGCCGTCTTCGGTCTGATCTAAGTATGGTATATAAAATCATACATTGCAATGTCCTACCTGTCAATGAATACTTCAGCTTCAACCATAACTACACAAGAGCACAAACTCAAGGTTAACCGCACCAAACTTGATCGCAGGAAATACGACTTCAGCAACAGAGTGGTCAATGTCTGGAATAATCTACCTGACTCTGTAGTTTCTTCCCCAAACCCCAAAAACTTTAACCTTAGACTGTCTACTATTGACCTCACCCCTTTCCTAAGAGGTCTGTAGGGGCGATGCATAAGCGCACCAATGTGCCTACCATCCCTGTCCTATTGTTTCTTTTATTTTTCTTATATGTACCCATTTCATGTATTCATAACTATGTATATATTTATACCTATTATCTTGTAAGCAATTGACAAATTAAAATCAAATAAACAAACAAACAAACAAACAAACAAACAAATAAATAGCGAAGCTGCTCGGGGAGGCAGGATAGGTGACGGGATCCGTCCTATGGTTCTTTGATTTTGCCAGCAACAAGATGTGACATGGCACCAGCATTGCTTGAGCTACTAAACTCATATTGTAATGATCCCCCTTCTTTTTTCAGGCTTTAATCTCCATGTAGTTTTATTTTAACTAATAGAGAAATATAGAAAGATAGTTTAGGCCAAATCATTGATCGATCCTTCCTTCCTTCCTTGCTTCCTCCCTTCCTCCCTTCCTTCCTTCCTCCCTCCCTCCCTCCCTCCCTCCCTGCCGCCCTCCCTCCCTCCTCCCTCCCCCAACTATGTTCAAAACACATAATCCGAGAAACGAGAGGTGGATTTATCTTATGGATCTTTCTGACCACCCCAGTATTATTTCTGTTCTGTACATCCCCAGACTCTGAAAGACTTTTCAGCCTCAAAAAAAAAAAAAAAAAAGGGGGGGAAGGAGAGACTCATCCATCTTAAAACCATAACTCAACAATGGAGACTATGGTATGGGGAGAACTGTCCTTCAGCAAGTTCCACTGTCTCCTAAAATTATAATAAGTGTGCCAAACAAAGAAACAGAAGAATGTCCTATCGACAGTTCTCAGCCTGCAAAGATTGTTGTGCAAACAAGTGTGATACTTTTGGTCAAGTATTACTCTTTTCTACATTATCTATGTTTCTATGTATTTTCTTAGTGATGATGGCTGACCTGATGAAGGGGAAGAGAAACCTTGTTTATTCCTGTTTCTTCCCCCAGACTACATTCAGGGTGATCAGTCCAAATATTTATATAGATTTACACAAATAAAACATAGGAAAACAGGAAGGGTTGTTTTTTTTTAATGAAAAACTTTATGAACGAATGAATAATGAAGAAACATAGTTGACATTTGATGGCACTTTCCAGCTCTTAAGATTCTGGAAAAACAACCCCCCCCAAAACAACCCCTCCCGGTTTTTAAAATAATTGCTTTCCCAGAATATTCTTAGAGAGGTAGATGTTAAAAAGCCTTTTTCTTTTTGTAAGAGCCATGTGTATTTATTTAAGTTAACAATAAATTGTGGTGAGTTCAGTATAAAATGACAGTCTAGAGTTTTGTAGCGATTTACAGTTATTTTCAAGAAGATGTAATGATTTGAGGTTTATATATATTATATATTCAGTTGATTATTTGATCAATGGAATAATAAAGTAGTGAATTCTACATGTTAACACTTGTAAATTCCCTGGATATTTTGTTATCCAGCCATTATGCCTTTCCTCTTTTTTTCTTAGGCAGTTATTTATGTTATTCTTCACGTTTTAAAGAATCTCACTTAAAAAGTCAAAATATTGGCTGCAACCTGATGATCGAAGCCTGCTTTTTTACACGCAGTAGGAAATACATTGTGAATCGCATAAAATAAAGGCAGGGCTTCTGTTGCACAGTTGTGGTTGCCATCTTAACTTTTTTGACCTCTTCCCTCTCCAGGGGATACCCTGGCACCTTTCGCATAACATTTGGCATTTTATTTTATTAATTTATTTAGAGCTGTGGTGGTGCAGTGGTTAGAATGCAGTACTGCAGGCTACTTCTGCTGGTTGCTTGCAATTTAGCAGTTCAAATCTCACCAGGCTCAAGGTTGACTCAGCCTTCCATCCTTCCGAGGTGGGTAAAATGAGGATCCAGATTGTTGGGTGCAATAGGCTGACTCTGCAAACTGCTTAGAGAGGGTTGTAAAAGCACTGTGAAGTGATATATAAGTCTAAGTGCTATTGCTATTGCTATATGTTATTGAATTTGTACACTAACTGATTCTCCAGAGACTCTGCCATTATCCTGGCTGCTAAAACTAGTTCTGAGTGAAGCAAACACACATTGCTGGCCCCAGTGTGAATTTTACCGTTGTGGCCAACTTGGGCAAGGCATGGAGGTCGCAAAGAGATCTGTAACTTGACCATTCAGTTCAAAGCACCAGGCCCCAAAGGAAGCTGTGGGTTTGAACCTGTGGGCAGATTGCTCCCTGGTGCCAAAGGGCACGGCCTTTCTAAAGCCAAGGGTTTCAGAACCCTTGTGCCATCAAACACAGATCCACAGTTCAAAGAATCAGTATGCCAACAATCCCACTGTTTTTATTTGAACCCTTCGGCTTGGCTATGGAATAGCTCTTTATATCCTGGGCTTTGTCCCAACATGGTTTGTTGCTGAGCCAGTAATGCTAAAGTCTTTATTTACAACAATATAATTAAGCTGTGGCACTGCCTTAATTGGATTGCAGTTGTCAGCTTCATTTAACATTGCACTGGATGCTTCCTCCCCACCGTGTGGACCAGAATCCATAAGGAAGATCAACACTCATCATAATTTCCTCATCAGCAACTATGGCTCGAGCATTATCATATGGAGGGGCTGATCAGTTTTGATGCACAGAAAGCAAAGAAGATGGGCTACGAAGCAGGGAAGTATTATTTATAATGTGACAATCGTAAGAACTTTGAGCTTGACCCAGATTTATACATGGGACTGAACCCTAAGTGTAAAGGTTGTCCGGGGGGGCATGGGGAGTCAAGAGGGCAGCTTTTTTCCATAGGTCACAGGCATGACACATGTAAGAAAGAATGGGTGAAGCTGCCTTCTTGGCTCTGCCCAATGGATGCTCCTATGCGACAATAAATCGAGCCTTTCATCCTTCTCAAAATATCGTTTAGGAAAGAAAGAATACACGAACAACTGTTATTGATAATTCATATAAGAAATCTGTATAATATTTTTGCCACATGTGATAGTAGTAGTTGTTGTGACTCGGAGGTTTGAGCCTCCTCTGTTAGAAGACACAGACTTGAGTAATGAGGAAGAGGAGGATTTGGCCTTGAGATTTGAGCCTGCTTTGCTGGAAGATTCAGAATCATCTTCCTCCCCTTCCTCTTTGGTTGTGCCTCAGGTGTTGGCAGATAATCAGGAGAGAGTGCCGGAGTCCTTGGCTGAGGATCAAGCCGAGGAATGCTGGTTTGATGCAAGGCAAAGACGCAAGCAGAAGCGTGAAATGCAACGTAAAAGGAAAGGTCAAATCAGGGACTGACTTGAGAGACTGACACGCCCCTCAGGAAATAAAAGAGGGCGTGTTAGCTCTGAATCTTCCTTCGGGACAATTTGTTTATTCGGAATAGCAGCTTGGACAAATTCTCTGCACGCCGTTTGCCTTTTGATTTATGGTCTTGTTTGTTATCGGACTTGGCAGGCAGCTTCTGGAAGACTGCCAAGGACTTCTCCAGTCAAAGGAATTTAACTCTATCGTTCCTGGTCCTGTCTGTTTATTTATATTCCTTTGGAGGCTTGGACTCTTGCCTCGTGGTCACAGGTGAGACAGAACAAGTAGTAGTAGTAGTAATAGTAACAGTAGAAGTAGTAATTGAGCACCACTTAGGCATGATCGGCATTGACAGATTCATGATCAGTCAATTGGAAAAGGCAGCTTTACTCAGAACAGCTCACATCCTGCAATTTTATCTCTAGCACCATCAAACAACCATATCTGCCCATCCCAGGTTCTTGGGAAGGACTCGGTAGGTGGACAAAAATGCCAAATTCATCTAAATACCTGACTAACTATGCAACGAACCATAACAATAATAGTATCTGGACATAGTGGAATAGAAGAGAAAGATCTGGAGAAGTTAACAAAGACCTGTAAATAGAAATTGAATGGCTGTGGCAAAAGGAAACAAAGATAGGTGCAATCCCAAAACTTCTGAAACACCTCCTGAATGTCATCGGTATTGGCGAGATCCCTATCAGTCAATTGCAAAAGGCAGCTTTACTTGGGATAGCTTCCAACCTCGATATAATACTTTTAACATCATCAAATGCAACATCTGCCCATCCCGAGTCCTTGGGAAGGACTTGACAGGGGATAAAAATGCCAAAACCAGTCAAAACATCTGACTTACTGGAAGATGAATCATAATAATGAAAATTGCAAGTAAGCAGCAGTGTAATTACATTAGCTCATCTATTACTTTTGGTTTTGATAGAAGTGGTCTGAGAGAACAGCCAGTGGTGGTTCCATAGTTATCAATAGATATTTGCTTATTACTGAAGATATTGATTACAAGTAAACCACAATTCATGGTGACCTGTAGTAGAATATTATGGAGTATCCCAGCTCCTGAGTAGGCCCAAGAAAAAGAGAAAGGTCTAATAACACCCTTTTATTTTGGAAAATGTCCAGAGTGCTCATATTGTTTGTGTTTTGTTGCATCTTATGTCAAAAACTGGTATTGTGAGGGGATGTTAAGTTTTCTGACTAGCCAACTCTTCTGTCTTTCCAGATGTGACACCTCTGAAATCCTTGAGAATATTTCAGCTCATTAAACTGTTTTGGAGGCATTTTCCTCATTTAGACCTTGTTTCTAGGTTTTCTACAAATGCAAAGATTGAGGTTCTTTCCGGCTCACTCATATCTCCCTCTTGTGCGTTAGGGTGCCACAAGGCAGGAAGAACTATGGTTTATCAGTGAGGGGGTCCCAAGTTATATCTTAGCAATTCTCTTCTCTCCATGTTTCCTCTTCGTGCCAATTACCCCCAAAGGAGTTGTGGTTTTCTCTCAATGGATGTATTTTAAAATGGGGCATTATTCTCGCGCTTGTTTACGAAGTGAATAGCGTTCTCATTTCTGAAACACATCGACTTCCCAATGTACGTGAACATTTTCTCCAGCTAAAGAGTTTCTTATATTTCTGAGCTTGTGCACATTAAGGCAAATAGTCTGAAAAGTAACATCTGAAGTACTGCCAGAAGCTTCTTCTGGTGCCTTAACATGAAAGGGAAAAAAAGAAAAAAGAAAGAAAGAAAGAAAGAAAGAAAGAAAGAAAGAAGAAAGAAAGAAAGAAAGAAAGAAAGAAAGAAAGAAAGAAAGAAAGAAAGAAAGAAAGAAAGAAAGAAAGAAAGAAAGAAGAAAGAAAGAAAAGATGGATGGATGCTGGGAGCGAAGAAAAGGAGTAATAGATGACTTAGTGTTCTTTGCTTGCATCACTTCCCAACTGACTACAATACAGCCAATGTTTCAGTGCAAATAAATCAAGAAAGCATTGCCAATGTTCCTTTCCTTTCCCATGTAACTGCTGCCCTGTGATTCTTGCCCCACAATGGGGACAGTAGCATCATTGATGCTCCAGTCTTGTCTCAAGTGTGATGTGGCTCTTTCTCAGGCTGGTTTGGCTGCCTTTTCTTGGCTTTATCTTAATATTATGTACTCAGGAGAAATGTTTGAGAGTGTTAGGCAGTGGAGGTGAAGAGGCCTTTGTTCTGGGCCATTGGGAGTTTGCTTGGCATGGAATTGCCCAGAGGTTTTCTGGAGAGAAACTATGACCCAAATCTGTTCTGGTCTCCACTTCCCCATTCCCTTCCCCCTCCCCCATCTTCCTTCCTTCCTTCCTTCCCCTTCCTTCCTTTCCCTTTCCCTTCCTCCCTCCCTCCCTCCCTCCCTTCCCTTTCTCCTTCCTTCCTTCCCCAATCTCCCTCCCTCCTTCTTCCCTCCCTCCCATCCCTCCTTCCTTTCCTTCCTTCCTTCCGTCCCCTTCCTCCTTCCTTCCTTCCTTTCCTTCCTTCCTTCCTTCCTCCCTTCCCTTCCTTCCTTCCTTCCCTTCCTTCCTTCCTTCCTTCCTTCCTTCCTTCCTTCCTTCCTTCCTTCCTTCCTTCCTTCCTTCCTTCCTCTTCCTTCCTTCCTTCCTTTGAGTTATGTTCTGGGTTGACATAGACTAAAAGAATTTAGATGTTTTTAGTTTGGATAAAAAGGCATTCATGGTATGGCTCAAATCAATACAGTATCTGTGCCCAATCATTCTCTGGGACGATGGACAATAGGGTGTGAAAGTCAGCATAATTGTGTGGACATCTTTCATTGGCTGTCCAATGCCACAGTGGAGATCATAGTAGGCAACATACCTGTTGAATTTCCATTCACAGGGGCATCATAACATCCATGTTTGGTAAATGGGAGTCACAGGGAATTGGGTAGCAATTAATAAATCATTAATATTTGCCTATTTCAGCCATTGTCCATTTGGTGTGTTTTGTTCACTCATTGGCAGCTTTTACACAACTTGTTTCAGTAGGTCAGTTAAAGGTAGTAGCTGTGTTCGTGCACCATGCATAGACATCTACACGTGTTTGTGTGTGTGTGTGTGTGTGTGTTTATGTAAAAAGCCCCAAATTTTGTCCACAGATAGATGATCAAAGCTGAACTCCCCTTTTTAAAAACAGTTTGTTTGTGACGATGATCTGACCTAGATGGTTAATACATGGTTTGATATCTTGTACACGCTTAAAAAAATGGATTAATTTAGTGTTTGGTGCACATAATCTGATCATTCACTCTGTATGTTCTGGACTTCAACCTTCTCCGAAAGTTTCTTCTTCTGTAAAAGAAGCTTTTGTTTTTTGTTTTTATTCTGTATTTTCTGTTGCACATCTTTCTATCATTCTCTTGTTCTTGCTGTTAGTTGCAAAGTCATGTCTGACCCATCATGACCAGAGGTGGTATTCAGCAGGTTCTGACCAGTTCTGGAGAACCGGTAGTGGAAATGTTGAGTAGTTCGGAGAACCAGCAAATACCGCTTCTGACTGGCCCCACCAAGCCCATCTATTCTCTGCCTCCCGAGTCCCAGCTGATCGGCTGGGTCTTCTTTGGTTGCCTTGCATAGGAGAACGGAGCTGGAAAGCAGGTTAGTGGGGTGGGAAGGGAATGGAGATTTTGCAGTATCCTTCCCCTGCCATGCCCACCAAGCCACACCACGCCCACCCAGCCACGCCCATAGAACTGGTAGTAAAAAAGTTCTAATCCCACCACTGATCGTGACCCCATGGACAACATTCCTCCAGGCCTTCCTGTCCTCTACCACCCCCTGGAGTCCATTTAAGCTCAGGCCGACTGCTTCAGCGACTCCATCCAACCACCCAGTGGTGGGATTCCAATTTTTTTACTACCGGTTCTGTGGGTGTAGCTTGGTGGGCGTGACAGGGGAAGGATACTGTAAAATCTTCATTCCCTCTCCACCCCACTAACCTGCTTTCCAGCTCCGTTCTCCTGTGCAGGGCAACAAAAGGAGACCCAGCCAATCAACTGGGACTCAATGGGAGGCAGAGAAGAGATGGGGGCGGGGCCAGTCAGAGGTGGTATTTGACAGTTCTCCAAACTACTCAAAAATTCTGCTACCGGTTCTCCAGAACTGGTCAGAACCTGCTGAATGCCACCTCTGCAGCCACCTCCTTCTCTGCCGTCCCCTTCTTCTTCTTTTGCCCTCAATCGTTCCCAGCATCAGGCTCTTCTCCAGTGAGTCCTTCCTTCTGATTAGGTGGCCAAAGTCTTTGATTTTCCTCTTCAGGATCTGGCCTTCTAAAGAGTAGTCAGGGTTGATCTCCTCTAGGACTGACCAGTTTGATCACATTGCAGTCCAAGGGACTTGCAGGCCATTCTCTTACCATCCTGCAAAATGCCTAAGGGCAGGAGATGCTCAAGATCCTGTTTTTGGGGATGATAGAGCAGGGTGTGAAGCCAGGGAGGCTCCTGTCTATTGCAAGGAGATGATTGACCATGAAGGAGCCTTCACACACAACATCTTCACTCGTCACCTGCTCCATGCAAGAACAGCGTATTATTTTTATGAGAATTTCCCCAACATTTGTTTCACCTTTCAAAAAACTTTGTGATGGCAACTTCTTTTTGATTAGACTGAGTACGACAAAATGCCAGAAGGTGATGGGATTTTTCCCCCTTCCCTCCTTTTGGCATGATGCTAATTCTACATCCTGCCAAGTTGGGCCCCCTAAAAGTGTCTTACTTTGCTTAAATACACCCCAAACAATTCTGGTTTGGCCATCTGTAAAGAACAGAAGTTGGACTATGAGGATCTGTGCTCTTGTGTTCTTAAACTGCATATTCTTGGCTGTTGCTACGCTTTCCCCTGTAATTGCACGGCAGGATAGCAAACTCCTGTTTACCTCTCTATTTATAGCTATGAAGGAAGGGTGACGGAAAGGGTTTGCATAGTCAGAAACGGAAGGCTGTATCAGAATTGCAGAGTTCGAAGGGAGTTGTGAACACTAAAGGGAAGACCAGTAATTCAAAGTCTTGTAATTTTGGCCTCAGACCTTGAATGGAGGGTGGAGCTGGCTGGCTAGTGAACCATTCCTGAGTAAATTATAGGTTCGGTCCTTAGAATTTTAGATTGTGGCTTTGGATCCGATTGTTCCTCTTGCCGATTTTGTTCAGTTTCTTCCCGATGGAATATTTGAAACAAGCGAGTTGCTTCCATGACATTAATAGCATTGACCCAACAACCATGACTATTGAATAGGGTAGTTCTGATTCACACCTCATGAGAACCAATTGTCCATTCGGAAACTGGCGTGACTGAGACCATCTTGGAGGCTTCAGTGCTGCCACTATGGTACTGAGGGTTATGGAGTGGGGAATAGAGATAGCTGGGGTTTTGTAGTCAAAACAAAATAGCTTCCCCTGAGAACCAAGGACATTCCCACAAGTGGCTGAAGAGTGGAGGAGTGACGTTTCCAAACAACCAGCCAGCACCTTGATTGGACCATGAGGCTGATTGTTTGGGAAAGGGGAAAAACTTTTACTGTTAATTAGGTAAAAACCGCGGTTTACAGAGTCAGCCTACTGCCCCCAACAATCTGGGTTCTCATTTTACCGATCTCGGAAGGATGGAAGGCTGAGGCAGCCTTGAGCCTGGTGAGATTTGAACTGCCAAATTGCAGGCAGCCGGCAGTTAGCAGAAATAGCCTGCAGTACTGCACTCTAACCATTGCGCCATCCCAATGCAATGGGTTGCACACAGACTGGGCTTCCTTTTTTTTTTTTTTTTTTTGCAAAAATGGCTTCATTCCAGAGATTAAATTAGGAGAAAATGCTTTTTCCAATTCCAGGATCCCCCTTTTTTTGGGGGGTGTAGAGGGTATGAGGGGGATGGTTTTTTGTGCAGTAAAGAAGGATGGAAAAGTGGGGAAGGGGGGAAGGGGAGAAAGAGTTTTGGATTTCTTCTTGGCTATGTTTTGTCTCACTGGAAAAGTTTGTGTTTGCTTGGGGAGAATGTTAATGGACTGCACTTGGAAGGGAACAGCATATGTTTAAAAGAAAGGCAACATTGTTGTCAAATGGAAAATGTTCTTGTCTAAAAAATGTGCGTGCATGAACCCCACCCTGCCACCCACCTCCTGTTCTTCAAGAAGCCATTCTCCCTGGCTAAGAGACCTTTCGTTGATGCCCGTTTTCTTGGAGGGTGGTAGGCAGAATGTTTTTTTGCTGGAGTCTTTTGTTTAAATAGCCATGCTCAAAGGGAGTTTTGAATGGGGTGCCGACTTCTGCTCGTGCTGCATTTATTGGCAAGCATGCTGACCTGGTTTGAGGTGGATCTAAGCCCGATTTCCCTCCACCCCCCAAGTCCATATATCTGACATGCCAAAACTGGAATGCTCTGTAGGCCTTCTTGCCACCCAAGACAACTACCCTCAGTTTCCGGCTTATGTGGATGATTTCCCACAGCTGCGCTGGATATTTTTCTAAAGAGTTTGCTTATTATAGTTTTGGAACCTGAGAATTGGCAGCCTTGCATGCAATCAACTTTCCTGTTGATGTCTGATGGGCAGGATTTGGAGCAGATGCAGCCCAGAGAGGGCTGCAGAGGTCCAGAAGTATCAAATCTGTTTCTTCTGTAACTTTACAAAGGTTTTTATACAACTGTAATCTGTGCTCAGACTTCAAGGTGTTTGCCACAAACCATGTTTAGTCTGAGCTTCCCCTCCACTAGTTAATCTAGGGGTGGGCAATATTGTGCCATAAATAGCATACACACAGGGGTTCAGACCAGTTCGGGTGAACCGGATGTTAAATTTGCATCTAGTTCACCGAACCAGTATTTGAACCGACTGGCTGGCCCCGCCCACCCCTCCCCTCCCAGGTGTCTCCACGCAGCCCATTTTCCATGCAGGTAAGTGCAGGGTCTGTGCGGAGGCTCTGGGAAGGGGAAAAATGGGCCTTTCGGAAGGACCGGAAGTTTGGAAATGGGCCTGTTCCTGGCTTCCGGAGGGCCTCCAGAGCCCAGGGGAGGTTGTTTTCGCCCTCCCAGTGGCCCCAGGGAAGCCTCCGGACCCATGGGAAGGTGAAAAATGGCCCTCCCAGAAGTTCCAATAGGCCACACCCACCATGGCCATGCCCACCCAGCAACTGGGCAGCGAACCGGTTGCTGGGATATTTGAATCCCACTCCTGCATACATACCCATGGATTTCCACCTTGGCTCTCTAATCAACCTGGCTTAGGGAGCCAGAGAGGGTAATAAGTTATATCCTCACCAGGTAGCCTTCTGAGATGCTTCACCCACATAGCAGCACTTTTGTTTGGAAACTGGAATGTTTTTTTCAGTCGTTTGTGAGTATTCATCTTGTGGTTTCAAAATCTCCAGGGTGCCCACCAGCCCTTAAAAATCTACTTACCCTGATCTGGACCTATAGAGGATCATACTGCAGCTCAATAGAACTAAAGAACAAAAAAAAATCCTTAAATTCTTTGCAAAACGTCAACATTTAAGTCCAAATCTCTCACACCTTGCAGTGAAGAGGATGCCTTTGACATTTCTGTTGTATCACATCTTTTGAAAAGTAGAGTTACCATGGGATGGGGAGAGAAGGCTGGATCAAGTCCCACAAGGAATGAATGTTTAATTCTGCCCCCAAGCAGAGTGGTCCAGGGGGAAGACAAACAATGAGGGAAATATCATGAGAGCATGACATAAGTTGCACTCCTTTTGTATGTTTGTTGTGATAGTGCCTGCATGTACCGAAGGGATGGAGCTTATGGCACACCCATTACATGTGAAGGTGCTCATTACATCCTTTGACAACATGGCTGCTTTCTGCAGAATTCTCTGTTTTATCTTTGTCTTCTCTAAATTGTCTTTCCTTATGTTCCAGTTGACTGTCTGTAGAATTGTAGAATGCAGGGAAACAGTTAGTGTCATGCCCCTGTTGGAATCTGATTCCGAGGGGGAGGTCGAGCAGCTGACAGGGAGTGGGAGTGTGGCTCCGGTGGCTCTGGAAGAAACTGGGAAAGGGCACAGTCCGGCTGCGCATTCAGAGGAAGACCCAGGCCCACCCCCTCTTTACCCTAGGGCATGCCAGGAGGAACAGAGAAGGGAGCAACGTGAGTTATGTGGGTTACAGGGGAGAAAAGGGCCCTGATTCCCTTCATTAGCTGCAGCTGGGAAAACAGGATTTAAAAAGGGTGTTTGCGCACAGCACCTTGCTGGAAGCAAAGCATTAATTATCTTTGTTTGTCAAGTCTTATCTGGGTTCTGGCGTCCTCCCAACTGTGTGTGTTTCTTTATCTTTTGAAGTCTACAATTCCTTATCCTGCCCTATCTCGTTAATTGCTGCAGCATGGTTTGTGTTGGTTTTTATTTATAATTTCTATGTATTTTGGGTTTGGGCTGAATTTCTTCCCTTTAAAGATTGTTCTTGGGAGAGTTTTTTCTCCAGCCAATGATAACTCGACATTGGGGGGCCAAGTTGGAGGTATTAAAGGGACTTTTTCCTACTTTTGTGACTTTGTTGCTTTTGTGCCATGCCTCGGGTCATCAAAAGTTACTGTCCATTTTTCTAGGTATACATCATGGGCTTGATTCTGATAATCTCCACTCCCCCACTCAGCAGCACTTGGAAAAAAAAAAGCAGATAATGTCAGCTGCAATATTGCCACTTTTGGTCAAAGTGCTGCAAAATTAAATCTAAGGCTATTGTAGTCAGTTGCAATGCGGTTGCATCTAACAGCACAGTGAGGATACATTCATTTGTAGCACTCAGGATACCAAATACTGTACTGTCTTTTAGCTTTCTATGGAACTTCTCGGAAAAGAACTTAAGCAGGTACAAGTGTTACTGAACAACAAAGTTTTAAAAAACAACAACAACGGAACTAACTCAGCTACTGAAACCAGAATGTCAATTTCTAAAATTGTCTACAGATGAAAATCTGTTCTGTGAATTTGTAAGGTTGAGACAGTGTGACGGTGAGCATATTGGCATAAACCTTTCTGAGATAGCAATAGCACTTAGACTTATATACCGCTTTATAGTGCTTTACAGCCCTCTCTAAGCGATTCTTACAGAGTCAGCATATTATCCCCAACAATCTGGGTCCTCATTTTACCCCCTCGGAAGGATGGAAGGATGAGTCAACCCTAAGCCTGGTGGGATTTGAATTGCCAAATTTCAGGCAGCCGATAGCCGGCAGAAGTGGCCTGCAATATTGCACTTTAAACACTGTGCCACTGAGGCGCCACCGAGATGTGATGTGATTGTCATTCATTTATGATGGATATTCTGGGTGACACTTTCTGAGATGATGCTACCTCTGAGGCTTTTTATAGAGATCAAATAAATGAAGAGGAGGGTGAATGGTGTAAGGTAGTCCAAGGTTCTTGAAGAAAGAAGCTTGCTTTAATTAACAAGCACAGTAATAAATGAAGCTTGGAGTCCTTGTTTCATGAAGTCAGTTCTTGGTTTGAAACTTAATGGCTGCATTTGCAGAACACACCTGGGCTGGGTTAATTTATGAATCTCTGTGTTGTGCAATCTCAGTGAATGACTAACTGTAGGCCAGAAAATGCAGGTTGTGTGAACACAGCCAGTAAGCCAGTATACCCAAGTCCTCAGAAATAACCTTAATTCAGTGGTAGAACACACCATTTTGACAACAAAGACTTTCCTTTTAGACAAGAAGCTCTTATCAGAGGTTAGAGCTGTTTGTCTATGGAAGAGGTATGTATTAGGCCCAAGTCTGCATAACATTAGGTCAAAGGTTGCATAAAATCAAGGCAAAGATCATAAATGACTCTAGAGTGACAGATTAGACATTCCTCTCCAGCACTGATAAATTGTACTGATAAATAATAGATAATGCCTATAAGGCATGATTTGAAGGCATGGTGTTATGTGACTTCTTGAAGCTGAACAGATATTTAGCTGGTCAGTACCCAGATGAGAGAGGGACGTGGTGGCTCAGTGGCTAAGACGCTGAGCTTGTCAATCAGAAAGGTTGGCAGTTCGGAGGTTTGAATCCCTAGTGCCGCATAATGGAGTGAGCTCTCGTTACGTGTCCCAGTTTCTGCCAACCTAGCAGTTCGAAAGCATTTAAAAAATGCAAGTAGAAAAATAGGGACCACTTAGGTGGGAAGGTAGCAGCGCTGGCCCCACACACCCTGCCCCTCCCCTCCCCTTCAGGAGTCCCCACGCGACCTGTTTTGGATGCAGGTAAGCGCAGGGCATGCACAGAGGCTCAGGGAGGGTGATAAACAGGCCTCCCGGAAGTTCAGGAAGGCCAGAAATGGGCCCGTTTCCGGCTTCCAGAGAGCCTCCGGAGCCCGGGGAGGGCAAAAACGTCCCCCCGCACCATGGTGCAGGAGGCCGACTAGGCCACGCCCACCATGGCCACACCCAGCCAGCAACCGGGCAGAGAACCCATTGCTAAAAGTTTTGAAGCCCACCCCTGCTCCTAACAATAGAAGTTTTGAGCAGGGGAAGATGCTACTTCAGGTTTTTCCTTCAGAAGAAACTCTTTAAGAAGTCCCTGGTGCCCATCCTTTATACCCTGCCCTCAGGGGTGGGATTCAAAAATTTTAACAACCATTTCTGTGGGCGTGGCTTAGGTGGTGGTGGTGGCTTGGTGGTCATGTGACTGGGTGGACATGGCTTGGTGGTCATGTTATTGGCTGGGTGTGGCCAACTCAATATCACTCACATCGAGGCATGCATCTCTTCCCGCTGGCCTCTCATGACTGTGGGGATGCTGCAACAGTCGTAAGTGTGAAAAATGGTCATAAGTCACTTTTTTCAGTGCCATTGTAACTTTGAAAGGTCACTCCACACAAGCAAAGTACCAGCAAAGGAGGGGAAACAAACTCCAGAGGTGTTCCAGAGATAGGAAGTCTAGTCCTGCCAAGAATGTAATAAGGGTTAACGGAGAGGCAGTTTCTGTAAGCAACACCAGAATGTTTCCTTCCTGCCTTCCTTACAGGATTAGGCCAGTAATTTCTTCTACCAACCGGTTCTCCGAACTGCTTAGAATGTTAACAACCGGTTCTAGCGAATAGGTGCGAACTGGTAGAATCCCACCCTGCCCATCCTTGCAAAACCCTGCAGTCTGTTCCAATTCTATTATTTTTTTACACCGAAAAGAATCAGGCTAAATCTTTTGATACCGAGTCTCAGAAACATGCAGGATTCAGTGGGACTTTTTGCAGCTTTCTACTTGTCTGCAAGCCATACCCTTCCCACCCCCGTCCCTGTTGTTGAGAACAATCCTCAGCTTTCTTAAGGCCGAGAAGTCTGCCTGTAGCTGTATATGCCCATGAAAAGATGTTCTTTGGTGATAAGCGGGTGCATATATTTTGGGACCTTTTGTCGGGCGCATTAAACTGTGCCAACACCGTGAAGGCTAAATAATGAGGCCATGTTATTCTTCCCACTTTGTAAAAATGTCATAATGGGAAAAGCTGAGTTCTTTGCAGCTTCTAAGAAGTTGAGTTTTGTTCTAACACACTGAATCTTACTCATACGTACATGAAATGAGGCAGACTGATGGCATTTTCTTTGTCTAGTGGCTTTGATATATCTCCTTGAAGTGGTGATGAAATCTATGGCAATGTTCTGTATCGGTTCAAAGGAACCCTTTGTCTGTCATGCTAGCAGGGTCTGGTCACGGATGTCACCCTTTCTTTTGGACAAGGATGTTGATTGTCTGGTGCAAACGTTCTCTGCCAAGAGTCCCTATTGCTCTTCATGAGCAAACACACCATCTCCAAGATCACTACTCTCACAATTGTGTGCTTGCCCTTGCAAGTTGGTGAACAGTCACGGCACAGGCTAATTTTCGAGAGCAATCATCAGCGTGAGATCAGGCCGGGCCGTGATTCTCCTCGCTTCAGAAGACTTGAAACAATTGCAGGTTTTGTCAACCAGACAGAAGACAATAGAACGAATGGAAACAGAGAAAGAAGGGAAGCTCATTGGTTTATCTGCCGAGGATCAGATGCTTCGTGGAACGAAAAACCTTTTGATTCTCCTTTTCTTTTAATTGATTGCAATTTGCCGTGATAATGGCTTCAATCAAAAGGTGGGGTATACCTTGTTAAAATTAAATAGTTTGAGGTTCCCTGCGCAAACATCTAGCAGGATGAGGTTTTGGAAAGTGGAATTCTTTGTGTAAATATAGGCAGGTTGAAGGGTATTTTATTATTATTAGTTTAGGGTTTTTTTGGGGTGGTGGTGGTTTGTTTTAAAGAAACAGCTGGACACAATATGAGATCCACGGGGAAATGAATTGCTCCAGGTAATCCAGCATTCCGGTCTCAGAGCTGGGAATAAATCTCAAATCAGACTGATGCAATTTATGCCAAGAGCCGAGAGCTTTACTTCGAATGCCCTGTCCAGCTTTAAAGCTGGGAGGAGAGGAGAGGGGAGGGGAAGGGAAGGGTGTTTTTACATCTCTTCCCTGAAGACAGAGCTGAGCCAGTTTGGAAATAACGTGTGGCTAAGAGGCATGTGATGAGCATTTTATATTTCGCCTGAATAAATCCTGAGCATACGAACAGATTCCTTCTATTTATATCCATTTTATTTATATCTCGGTTTAAAAGCTGCTTTTCTAATAACTTGTTTCCCCACCCCAGCTTTTCTCTCTTTCTTTTTAGACCAATTGCTTTCATCACACAAGAAGATAAACTTTTTCATGGTGCAAGGTCAATTAAGGTTTTCTTTTCTTGCCCCAAAGCAATGATGTCATAAAAGTATTTTCTAGAATGGTAGGCTTGGGGAATTGAGGGAAATGAGATGTTAAGCTTAACAGAAGTTTAACATACCAGGTTGAGTCTGTTTCATTAAAAAAAAAAAAAGCTTCACAGATACTCCTGAATAATAATATTTTTTTTTGCTATTGAATTTCTGCTTTGGTTCTGCTGATAGAAAATCACTTCATTCCTTCCCTAGCAGCAAAGCTCAGCAAATCAAGATTGATTTGGTTAGCATGCAAACTGAAATGAGGACTTTTGCTTTTTGCCTCATTTATTTTAAAGATACAAGCTTGGATTTGATGTTAGTTTACTGGAAGAATAAAAATACACCACCAGAAAGAGAAATAATAAGGAAAGTACAGTATTTGCTTGTGCAGAACTTGATAAACTAACTTTAGAACTGAAAAATAAGGGGGAAACAGAATACTATGATACCTGGAATACGTAAGTTTTATCAATGGTTGCAAAAGAGAGGTGGAGGTCGGAACAAAAAATGGTTAGGACCAATAGACCCAGAATGTGATATGATAGAGGATTTAATCAAGTAGGATGGACAAAACAATTGTAACAAAATTAATACTGTACCAATAATATGCATATCAATGGTTTAGTAATATCCTTGTATGTATGGCAGAGTAATGCTAGAACAGTTGCACTGTGTTTGATATTTATATTTGTAAACAATAAAATATATATCTGGAAAATAAAAAGAGAAATAATAGAATTTACAAATTCTGACTTGTTTGGGATTAATGCACCAGGATTGCCAATCGGTAGGACACATATATTGAGTGTGTTTGTGATTGTGGGTTGAAAAACCTTCCTTCCAATAGTTGCCCTTGGAAGGGGAATTAATGAAATTATTTTTGTCCTATGTGACATTCTTAATATCTGGGGTCTTTGAGTGCATACAATATATCGAAACATAGCTTGTTTTCTTAAACAGTTGGGTTTGCAGTCACAGCACACACAGACAAAGCAGATAATTTTTTACTGATTTGATCTTTATATGCTTAATTATTGGCAAAATTAAATTAAGAAAATTAAGTTGATTTCAATTACTTTTTCATATATCCTTAACCCACACTTAATCTGTTTTATTTTTATGTGTGTGTGTGCGTGTGTGTGTGTGTATGTATACACACACACACACACACACACACACAAACAATTGAGATTTGCATAATTTTGTGCAGGGAGTATGTGCTTCCCTTAAAATAGTAATTGTCCTTTTGTCATGCAAAACCATGTCTTATTGGAAGACAAATCTAATAACTGAAAACAATGAATGAGTCAGAAGACAACATAAAAACATCTAGCAAATTAGACAGTATAGAATCAGCTCACAATCTAGAATACCTGTTCTTATGTAGGATATTTGGGGTCTGGGAATCACTCTAATGCGTAGGATGTTGGGGTTCCATATTTTCTTAACATAGCTAGAAGCTGGGAAGGAGTGGAAGAGAGACACCTAGAATATACAATCTGTGTTGGCAAAATATACAAGGCTCTGGATTCAATCACTGTCAGGTTTTTAAACTATGAGGAGTACCATTTTATTTTATTTTTCAAATACTCATTTGATTGCACTCTTACTATTTTAAACTCTACACCCCCTTGGAGGTATTTATATTCTATCAAGGTGAAATCAGCCAGAGCTGACACTTGAAAGAACTTAAGTAGGATGGCTAAGGTCACACAGTTTATATCAAAGAGTTGGAGAATATCTTTGACTTCCAAATGGTGTTCCTTCATCTCAATGTCCTCGGCTTCTTCTGAAGCCCAGAAAGAGATATGAGAACACAGCCATTATGATGGAGGAAACAGTTACTATGGTTACTGTTGTCATGTCAATGACCGTTAGGATAGCATCCCAGCAGGATTCCTCAGTTCTTAACTGAGTTTTATAGTCTACTTTTATCAATATATCCTGATCAGCCTTCTCTGTGTTTTGTTACATTCGCTCATAAAATAAAACCCTGCTAAGATTAGTTTGGTGTCTTATAAAACGTGATAAGAATGACATCTTTTTTCCTTTGCAAAACTTCTGGGGGCTGGATGTAGGCTTAGTAAATCCCCGTGGAATTTACCGTTCATTTCAACAGGCTTGCAGTAAACCTGGGTTGAGATGGATACACCCAGGACCCAGTTCTTAGAAAAGCATATCCCATCCTTATCCCATTCTTTCTCAGATTGGTTCACTCCAAATGAGTTTGCCTATAAGTCAGCCTCTTATTCCCAGTCAGTACGGACAATTAAGAGTGATGGGAGCTGTCATTCAACATACCTTTAGGGAACCAGAATATGGAAGGTTGGGAGCTGGTGACTCTTGAAAGCTTGGGGGCTGGAGAAATGTTCAGAGTTGTTAATTTTGATCCAGAACTATACTGAAATAGGGGAAAAACTACCCCATATAGAGTAGATAGCTAATTTTTATTATGTCAATAACCTTCTAGATCAGGGGTCTCCAACCTTGGTAAAGTGAAGCTTGGAGGACTTCAATTCCCAGAATTCCCCAGCCAGGTTTGTGGGAGTTGAAGTCCTCCAGGCTTAAAGTTTCCAAGGTTGGAGACCCCTGATCTAGATAGCCAAATACACTTCTTTGGTATTAGAGATACCTCTGTTGCACTGCCTGTTCATTGAACGCCACACCTCCTAAGTTTCACTTGTCCCCAATTCTGCTGGTAATTTATACATCTTTGAAAACCTGGATGTTCCCTTGGGGTTTTGAGATTAGATAAGCCTATCAATGTGATTTCTTTTATATGATTTGTGTTTGCATGGACTAGGTTAGATTGTTCTTGAGTGCCATTAGATTATTATTATGTTATTATTGTTATTACTTGTTGCTTTTTGTTGGTTTAAATCCAATTTTACCGCCCAGAGTCCCAAATGTGAGAAGAGCAACCATGTAAATCAATTAAATAAATAGCTAGACTTTCCAAAATAAAAAAATGCCAAAAATATTGGCTAAACACCTTGTTGGTGGTTTCACTGTCTTCTCCACACCTCAATGTCTACTTAGACCAGAAGCTTGTAAAGTTTGGGATACTGTAACCAAGGGTGGGCTTCAAAAATTTTAGCAAAGGGTTCTCTGCCTGGTTGTTGGGTGGGCGTGGCCATGCTGGGTGTGGCCTAGTCAGCCTCCTACACCATGGTGGAGGGGCGTTTTTGCCCTCCCTGGGCTCCGGGAGGGTGAAAATGGCCCATTTCCGGCCTCCCCAAACTTCCGGGATGCCTGTTTTTCACCCTTCCCAGGGCTCTGTGTGCGCCCTGCATTTACCTGCATCCAAAACGGACCACGTGGGGATTCCTGGGAGGGGCGGGGTGGGTGGGACCAGCCATGAGTGGGATTTGGGGGTTCTCCAAACTGCACAGAATCTTAGCTAGTGGGTCTCCCGAACCCCTGCGAACCCCCAGCAGCCCAGCCCTGACTGTAACCCTGTAAAATGATAACAAGGTTTGTGTGATATTCCTTGAGAAGAAAACCAACAATTTTGTTAAGGCTACAGGTGAACAAGGTATAACTCTACCATCTTATGTTATTTCTGTCATATTATCTTGATTTAGGCTTATTTTTATCCCCACTAGCAATAGATTAGTTATCTCTAGCCTTTCTCATGCCATCTAGCAAAAAGGTCCGAAAGGAAAAATCATGGAAAAATGTCCTGAACTTCGCTAACTTCCAAAAACAGTCCAAAAACAACTGCTATATTTCCACTTGCCAGAGGTTACCAGCCAGTGGAAAACCAACCACCAGTGACAGTGTTAGTGGATGTTTTTGATAGATGCGTTAGATGCGTTTCACCAACTCTCAAAAATTCTAGGCTTTTGCTCCTCATTCCTGCCTTATTGCTGAAAATCCTCCTAATAAAAATTGTGGGCAATGGACCAGAAAATTGTCCACAATAGCTTTGGGAAATGACCTTTGGAAAATTGCCCGCCTTTCCTCTGAGAAGCGAGGATGGAGTTTTGTGTACGCATTCAGGGCCTGACATTGCCAACAAGAGCCCCTAAAATTCAGCTTGAAACCTTGGAAAACTTTTGCCAGGAAACTGCATTATAAATACAAAGTGATGTCAGAATTCAGCAAAAAAGGGGAAACGACACAGACTTGTGTAATGTCTCACCTCGTGATTATTTATTGAGGACCTAAAAGACTAAACACATCATTTGATATGAAGGACAGCTTCTTAGTATGCCTGATGGCGAAGGTGTGCAATTTATAAAAATAAAAACATGTATGGCTGCAATGAATAAACAGGAAGAACACACTGGGTGAATTTATAATCTCTCGCACGGTGTTCTGGAGGACCTGTTTGAAATAGGCATGGGTTTCTCATAGGCTCTAGAGCAGTCTTTTTAAAACTTGGCAACCTTATGATGCGTGAACTTCAGTTCCCAGAATTCCCCAGCCAGCATGCTGAGTTGAAGCCCAGGCATCTTAAGGTTGCCAAGTTTCAAAAAACATAGCCCCAAAGAATCTGTAAGAGCAAAGCTTCCCTTGTCTCCTTGGCTTTCCTTCGCTTTGAACAGTGCAACATCGGCATCTTCCTGTTTATAATCCTGCAAACCATAAATATTTCAGTGTGATGGGGGCTACAAGGTCTGCCAGCCTAACCAGTTTTCCTGGTTGATGGCCAGGTGATATAGTTAGAAGGATGACTGGACATTGGACCGACTTCTTGGCACTGATGGATTTTTCATTTTCCCTTTGAATCATTTAGTGGCAAAATCCCACTGCCGTTTAAGTTCAAATAGGGATAAAGTCAGAGACCCAATTCCACGGTTCGTTGGCTGTTGTGGCTTAGTAAAATTACAGGTAGTTTTGCTGGTAAATGAATCTCAGCTTTGAAATGGGAGATCCCAATGATATAATTCATCAGCACTCAAACAGTGCTGGGTGACTCCCTACATTTTGACAGCTTAAGAATGTATTTCCTGCTTGTGTGTTTTCAACCCTTCTTCAAGGTTACATTCTCTCCCTCTTTTTTGCAGTTTACATCACTTATGCCTAACTTTGCCATATGGCCCAAGTAGCCTTCAGCAATGCAAAGGTCTCCAAACATTTGTGACTTGTGATTTGTGACTCCAAACATTTGTGACTTGTGATTTGTGACTCCAAACATTTGTAACTTGTGCCTGCCCCAAGGACCATAGCAAATATGCAGTACTGATGGAGGGCAGCTTTTCCGTGGATGTGGTTTTGTGCACTGTCTGGATTTTGTGCATGTGTGGAAAGGGCTTCGCTCGCTTGCATGGCCCAGTTCCTGGCGGAGTGTAGACCGATGCCGGTCCCTGCCCTGGGGGTTTGGAGACCCCTGATCTAGTGAGCTTTTGTGACTGATGGTAAATGGAGAAGCAAGGCCTTCCCAGTTCCAGTAAACACCTTAACTATTACAGCATAGGGGTGCTGCAAGGTAGTTGTTGATGCAACCCAGAGGTGGTATTCAGCCAGTTCGGACCAGTTCTGGCATACCAGTAGTGGAAGTTTTGACCAGTTCGGAGAACCGGCAAATACCATCTCAGACTGGCCCCACCCACCTGCCCCTGCCATTACCTCTCTTATATTTCCTTGTTTTTTAGCACAGCTGATTGTGTGGCAGAGCAGATAGCCACACCTCAGCTGAGCTAAAAAACAGTTCAGGCAGCTCACCAGCATTGGTATTTGAGCCATACGCACACAAGTGCGCATAGAACGGTAAGAAAATATTTGGAAACCCACCACTGATGCAACCACATTCAGCTGGAGACGCTTGCAGAATTCATTTGATTTCTCTTAAGGGCTGGCTTCCATAGTGCAGATTCCAGAGGGGTTTTTTTTTTCTGCTAAGCTTGCAAAAATTGCTTGTAGTATTTCTGCTGCTGTCAAACTTTTCCAGTGAAAAACTGCATCGCTTCATTTTTAAATGCACATAAGTTGCTGTTTCTCTTCCTTGATCCTTGGATTATCTTCCAAGAAAAAAAAAATGCTACTGATACAAAAATATGTGGCATTAGATGAGAGGAGATTGACAGAAATATCAATGTAAGGACAAAAGTACATTTTGCTAATGCAAATCTGCAAGAGTGTGAAACTCCATTAAAGCTGTTTATAAATCAATGTTTCTCAGCCTTGGCCTTTTTAAGGTGCGGGGACTATAACTCCCAGAATTGCTGGCTGGGGAATTCTGGGAACTGAAGTCCACACATTTTTAAAGTCATCAACATTGAGAAACATTAAACCAGCTAAGTTAATTATAACAGGCTATCCAGTTTTTTTATGAGCTTTTTTTTTTTTAAAGAAAAAATATTTTCAGCAGAGTTCTAAAAACAGAAAAATAGCCATTCTGCCTTGAATGAACAACAACAAATATTCGATGCGTTTTCCACCTATTTTTATCCCTTTTTCTCCAGGAGAAAATATATAATAAATGACACCCAAGATGAGTGGTCTTTTACAAGCTGCTTGACTTTGGCGAACGGTAGTCGTTGATTTCATGAAATTCGCACTGGAGGTGATTATCCTTCATTGCCAAAGAAAATTGCGCTGCCTGGAATTTATGAGCTTTGCAGTCTAGGAAGTAGAGAGGAAAGCAAGAGAGAGGATCTTCAGTTCCCTGGAGGAAAAGTTACACAGTCCTGGACAAGTGATCTGTAGCCCATGGTGGCTCTTCAGATAGGCTTCAAACTATTTAGGCTGCTCTATAGGAAGTTTCTTCTGTCGGATCTGTGGGAATAATGAGTTTATTTGTGTCGGCCCTTTTGATCCGCTAGGCTCAACAGTGGCGGAATGAAAATTTTGAACGGCCAATTGACATGGAAGGCTCGGGGGACGACGATTCCTTTGAAGATGAAGAACTAGAGGAAATGGAGGACTTCTATTCGGGATCTGGATCTGGATGTGAGTATGGAACTAAATGGAAAGCATACGTCATGCTAGGAAGGAATACGTCACTCCAGTTGTGGCTTGAATTTGTCCGATTAGTAGAATAGATGGAAAGGCAGATGTCATCTTTGGATTGAATTTTTTTAAATGCTAAGCCAACCATGGGCTTTCTGTGATTTTTCTTGTGGATGTGGTGTGAACTCAGCTAACTGTGCTCATGGTTCATGCCGTGGGCAAACCTCGTTCATAGCATGGTTTAATGCAGTCTGCAAACCTGACCCTGCCTTATCTTTTATGGTGTGCTCACTTTTCAGAGATCAGTAGAATGATGGACAGATTCTTCTCTCTCTCTCCCTCCCCTTCTTTCTCCCTCCCTCCCTCCTTCCCTCCCTCTCTCTCTCTCTCTCTCTCTCTCTCTCTCTCTCTCTCTCTCTCTCTCTCTCACACACACACACACACACACACACACACACCCCACAGCACCATGTGTTCCCTCACTACAATCAACAGTCTCTGGTCACCCCCATTGCCTCATTGGAAAAAGTTCTCAAGAAGCGCTAAGCATTTTTAAGCTGACTCTGTAAAACCGCTTAGGAAGGGCTGTAAAGCACTCTCTATGGAGGGGTATATAAGTCTAAGCTATTTCTATTGCTACTGAGATAGGGCCCAACAATCCTGTTTTTATTGACAAGAGAAGGAGCGGAGCTTTGAAGCTTAACTCATCTGTTTTACTGCTTGAATCCCACAATCATCTCCATTTAATGACACCATAATCCCTTGTGGGGTGCAGTCTGGGCAAGTGAATGGAGATAGCAGAGTGTTTTAATGGCCGGATGCCCTTCCTGTCACCAATGCAGAGTTTTGTTCAGCAGATACATTCTCAGTGTGCCCGGGGAGAGGAATATCTGCCTCTACCTAGGATCGAACTCACAGCCTCCTGATTGTAAGGCAAGAGTTTCACCTCTAGGCCATTGCACCACTTATATTTCTCTCTCCGGGCACACTGAGAATGTATCTGCCTCTTCCTAGGATCGAACTCACAGCCTTCTGATTGTGAGACAAGAGCTTTGCCTCTAGGCCATTGCACCACTTGCTTGAATCCCACAACGATGAGTTGAAATCCTGGCCGTGTCCCTTGAATACCTCTGAGAATGTGTTTAATGCTGGATCTGATACACCTTTGCATTCTTTGGGTCCAAATATTGTAGAGTGGAGTTCCTATCACCCACCCAAGTCCTTTGCAATTCATACTCTCTCTCCATGCTGTTACTTGCAGACCAAATTCAACAGATTAAAAGAAATGTTGAACGATGCCTTAGGATTTATGGAGATTTGCATCTTTTTAAAGGGGGGAAAAATACTGCAAGAGTATAAAGCGCTTAAAGATTAACAAGTGGTAAATTCCATTGAATCGAAAAGAATGACTTCTGAAGGAAGCATGGAGATAATCGCAATGCTTATTATTTAGCTCTGGTTGTAAAAAAACACTGAAAAAAAAATCAAAGCAAGTTATTAATACTGACTAAAATAGCAGGAATGCCATTAAAACCCAAATTGGAGCAGTTGCCATGTTCTAATTTGCCAGCTAATATCCATAGTTCAATTTTCATTCAGTTCACGGTGCATTGTTTTGATTCATTCATTGACTTTAATTATTTCGAAGAGATGGAGTTTTTCAGTGGAAGTAAAATGAATAGTAAACCTGGGCGCCATTAGGTAGGAATGAAGAGCAGATCCCTTGTAGTTTGGGAGTTGTGCTTTTCAGTACATCTAACAGAAAACTGGCATGCTTCCAGATTCTTCTAAACGACAACTCCCAGCACCCGTCATCCTTAAGGCATTGTGTGGGCTGGGGGGGAACTGTGGCTTAATAACATCTGGAGGACTACAGTTTTCCCAATTCGTATTATAAGATAACTCTTTGTGGTATCTTGTTTCACTTGCGGCATTGCAGTTGTTATAACTAATAATATTAATCATCATCATTTAATGACCCCATAATCCCTTGTAAGGTAGAGTCTGGGCAACTGAATGGAGCTAGCAGAGTGCTTTAATGGCTGGATACCTTTCCTGTCACCAATGAGGAGTTTTGTTCAGCAGATAGATTCTCAGTGTGACCAGAGAGAGAAATACCTGCCTCTACCTAGGATCGAACTCACAGCCTCCTGATTGCGAGGCGAGAACTCCACCTCTAGGCCACTGCACCACTCTGCATGAACTAATATTAATCAGCTTGAATAATCTACTGCAGTGGTCGCCAACCAGTGGGCTGGGGAACCACTGGTGGTCCGTGAGAAAATTTTGGTGGTCCGCACAGAAATGTCACTCCCAAAGCAATTAATCCAGGCTGCGCAGGAACACAAGGCTGTGCTGCCCACATGGCCCACAGGAACACAAGGCTTGCATCGTTTGCATTGTAAACAACACGACCAGAGACCCTGGGAAAATCCCCAAAAAAGTCTGCAGGAAAATTCCCCATCCCGTTTTCCTACTGATTGATTGTTCTTTATTTGGGATCGCAGGATACCATCTCCAGCTCCGTTCTCAGGAGGAGAGAGAGAGAGAGAGACTTTTGGTTTCATGCAAGGAAAGCAGCAGAAGCAGCAGAGGTTTTTCTTTCTCTCCCCCAAACTCTGCCAGAAATGAATCTTTGTGAGACTTGTCACGCTGGCGCAGCCTCTTGGAGCAGGATGCCTTGCAGGGTCCCAAAGACTAATTTCTGGCGGAGTTTGGGGGAGAGAAAGGAAGACTTTCCTTGCGTGCAGCCAAAAGCAGAAGAAGAAAGAAACAGAAAGAAGCAGTCTGGTGGCCAGGCGCGGTGCCTGGGGTGAGTGAGGCAAAGTCCCCCCTCTGCCCTTTCCCCCCTCCCATCACTACTTTACGTTTCTGCAGGCCATGTGGGTGGCGCAGCCTTGTGTTCCCACACAGCCTGGATTAATTGCTTTGGGGGTGTGTGCTTTGGGAGTGACATTTCTCTGCGGACCACCAACATTTTCTTGCGGACCACCAGTGATCCTCGGCCCACTGGTTGGCGACCACTGATCTAGAGTAAAGGTCGTCCTCAACTTACAAGTTTGCTTAGTGACCGTACAAAGTTACAACGGCACAAAAAAATGTGGCTTATCACCATTCTTCACAGCTATGATCTTTGCAGGTTCCCCAAGATCCTTGGGATCAAAATTCAGATGCTCAGCAACTGGTTCACCTTTATGACCGCTGCTGTTGTCCCCAAGGTCACATGATCCCCTTTTGTGACCTGACAAGCAAAGTCAGCGGGGGGAAATCCGATTCGCTTAACAATCAGGTTACTAACTTATCAACGGCAGTGATCCATTTAACAACCGTGGCAAGAAAAATGGGGCAATATTCACTGAACAAGCAGCAGAAGTTGGATTATGGATTTCCTGTCTGGCCGCTCACAGAGGGTCAGATTACTTAACCATACCTCTTCAGCCCTTATTCTTAACATTGGTACACCACTAGGTTGCATGTTGAGTCCCTTACTCTATACTCTTTATGTGCATGACTGCGTTCCTACTCATGCTAGTAATACTATTGCTAAATTTGCAAATAATACAACAGTGGTGGGACATATCTTCAGGGGGGATGAGTCTGCCTACCGAGATGAGGTGGACCGGTTGCTTTCATGGTGTGGAGACTAAAACTTGGTCCTCAATACCAATAAGATCAAGGAGCTTATGGTGGACTATAGAAGGAACAGATCAGATATCCAGCCCTTGCTTATCAGTGGAGATCGAGTGGAGCAAGTGGCCAGTTTTAAGTTTCTGGGTGTTACCATAAAAGAGATCCTGACCTGGAGTGCTCACATTGCAGCCCCGGTCAAAAGGGCCCAGCAGAGATTATACTACCTGAGACTTCTCAGAAAACAACAACTGAATGAAAAACTGCTGGTGACCTTCTACTGCTGCACTGTAGAGAGCATTTTAACTTACTGCACCTCTGTATGGTTTGCCAATTCCACAGTGGCAGATAGGACAGCACTCTGGAGGGTTAACGTCATTGCCCAGAGGATCATTGGTTGCCCTCTCCCCTCTTTGGAAGAGCTTTATAGCTCCTGCTGCCTTAAGAAAGTTCAAAACATTCTCAAAGATGCATCTCATCCTGGGCACCCTTTTTTTTTGAACTATTACCATCTGGCAGACGGTACAGGATAATAAAAACAAGGACAAATAGGCTGAAAAATCCCAGGGCAATAGCTCTTTTGAATTCTGCTGTATAGTGCAGTGTTGGTGTGATGTCGGGGTTTTTCGGTTCAAGGTGTGGAGTATGAAGGATGTGTGTTTGTGTTTATTTTCATGGTCATGATGTGCACTGAAGATGGTGTTTGATTTCGTTGTACGAGGTGCAATGACAATAAAGTAAACTAACTAGCTAGCTGGCTAACTAACTAGCTAACTAGGTAGCTAACAGAAGTGTTGGGCTTCAATTGAGATCGTAAGTCGAGGAATACACCTGTATTGTTTTCTAGATGAAGTTCCTGTTCTCTCTTGCAGATTTCAAGCAGGATCCCGGATCCAAGTCGGTTGTGCGGCTCACCACGGATTCACCCATCGTTCTTGCTACCACCTCCGCTGTGATGCCTGTCACATCTGTGCAACCGGTTGCCACTCCTCTGGCACCACTCCCTACCGAGGAAGTTATTTCTGAATCCGCCACCAACGGTCTGTACATTCCCAGGATTTCAGAAGTGCCAGCAGTCACCATCTGGAAAGCAGTAGGGGTTACTGCAACCCCTGCAGCCCGTGACGTCGCTACTACCACAATGACCACGACTGCTTCTAGCATGGCTACGACGGCCTCCGCCACAACGGTTACCTCTAGACCAACCACTGCCCTGAGAGACCTGCTGCCTGTGATCACAATTGTTGCCGTGACACAGTCGATGATGCTCGAAACCCCGACAACGGCTACTGTAGCCAGAACGGAAATTCCAGCTTCTCCCCTGGGGACGACCAGTGAGACAGAGGTCAGAGATACGGCCCAGCTCAGCACTTCGCAGGAACCAGATGTTACCACAGTGCCCCAGCCTCCCACAGCAACACCGACCGATGCTGCTCAGGTAGGAAAGTGTTTAAAGACAGGCTGTATCTCTCAGTATGGTGGTTTCTGCATGCACTAAACCAGAGGTGGGGAACTATGGCTTGTGACATGTGGACTTCGAAAGGACCATAGTTTCCCCATCCCTGCTAAGCCATAATCTTTCAGGTCTAAAGAACAGAATAGAATAGAATATGGAATATGGAATATAATATATAGAATATATATTCTTTAGTTATTAAAGAGACTAAATAATAGGATAGAATAATAGAATAGAGAAAATAATAGAATAGTAGAATAGAATATGTAGAATAAAATAGAATAGAATAGTAGAATACAGAGAACAATAGAATAGAGAATAGAATACATAGAATAGGATAGAATAGAATAGTAAAATAGAATAGGAGAATAATAGAATAGAGAATAGAGTAGAATAGAATAGTAGAATAGAACAGAACAGAATAGAATAGGAGAGAATAATAGAATAGAGAATAGAATAGAATAGAATAGAATTCTTTTTTGGCCAATGTGATTGGACACAGAAGGAATTTGTCTCCGGTGCATAAGCTGTCAGTGTACATACAAGCAATAATCATACATCATTATCATAATCATCGTAAAAATACATTCATGATAAATCATAAGATACAATACTTAGTGATAAGGTATAATAAGCTCACAATAACAGTCCTTCTGGTCTTTCTGCCTGTTTGTCAATCAATCAACCAATCAATGCCAGCCAATCATTAGTTTCCTCCCTTCCTTCCATTTTCCTGTCTTCCTGTCATCCTTTGTTTAGAAACAGTTCAATATTGTTGGGGCCAATTGGTTTTGAAGCAATAGGTTCACTACGTTGGTAGTGCCATTTCAGGGCAAATGTTCATCCCTTCTTTATTTCTTCTGTGTTTGGCTGTTCACCTGAGAAAAAGGATTTGGGGTGGAGTCTGCATATGCAAAGAAGGAAAAATAAATACAGGGAGTCCTTGACTTACAACAGTTCATTTAGCGACCATTCAAAGTTACAACGGCACTGAAAAAAATGACATGACCATTTTTCACAGCACCCTCGTGGTCATGTTATCAAAATTCGGATGCTTGGCAGCTGGCTCATATTTATGACAGTTGCAGTGTTCTGGGGTCATGTGAACAGCTTTTAATGACCTTCTGACAAGCAAAGGCAATGGAGAATCCAGATTTGCTTAACAACCATTTTATTAACTTAATAACTGAAATGATTCACTTAATAACTGTGGCTAGAAAGGTCATAAAGTGGAGGCAAAATTCACTTAACCAATGTCTCACTTAACAACACCAATGGTCACAAGTCAAGGACTACCCGTAGTGAGAGTAGAGTGATAACGGGAGGCTACAGCCTTTGCCCCTAATTTCTAATAGTTTCAGTGTTTCCTCAGATGACTTGAATGAAGAAGTCAAGGGAATGATTATCAGATTTCCAGATGACATCCCACTGGGTGGGATTGCTACTACTGTACTACTACCGCTCTAGAAGAGAGAAATAAAATTCAGATGGATGATTTGAGACGTGGGTTGAAAGTAACAGCTTGAAATTTAGCAGAGATGGGTGTGAGGTTTTTCACTTAGAAGAAAAACATCAGTTGTGTTAGTACAGAATGAGAGATACCAGGCTGGGTATAGTAATAGTGTGAAGGTAAAAGGTTCATTCTCCGAGCTTGTGGGTTGGTTTCCAGACATTTCTTTACCAGGCCAGGTAACACCTTCAGTTTAGGGGATGTCAGCAAGGGTGGGATTCCACTGGTGTAACAACCGGTTCAGTGAGTGCACGGTTTGCTCGTGTAAAGCACTTCAAAATGACACTTTTTCAGCTAAAACTTACCTTCTGCTGCAGCTATGGTGAGTAAAAACAGCTGATCCACGCAATCTGCTGTGCCCCCCGAATCAGCTAGCGTGAAAAACAAAGGAATGTAAGACAGATTAGGGCAGGGGCGGGTGGGCAGGGCAAACTAATCGTGGGAACTACCGGTTCACCCGAACCAGTCCGTACGGGCTGAATCCCACGCCTGGATGTCAGTGTTCTTCTGTTTATAAGGGCTTCAGATATGGGTGTATCTAGTGAGGGTCTTGTGATGAGTCAGCTGTGAGTCATCAGGGAGTTTTGTGATGGGTATTTTGATAAGGAGATTATATCAGGTCAAGGTCAATGGGAAGCGATGTGCTTGTGTGTGGGGATTGTGTGAGTTGGTTGTGTAGTAGCTACTGAGATCCTATAGATGGCGCTAGATGCTAGCAGCAAACTGCAGTGTTTAAAACCTATATGGGGCCTCTTGGCTACTTGCATGATCTCATTCCCTATATCTTGGTGAAGGTGGAAAGTCCCGGACTTCCCAGACATATAGGTGATCTCATTTTACTAACATCACCACTAGTCTTAAGGATTGGTTGGGAGGTTGTACCAATGTGGTTGGGAGGTTTCACCCATGTGGAATCTATTCTCCAATCCAAATACTGTGTCTATGCTACTCTTCCTTGCTTGTAAAAATGGTATAAAAGAATAAACGCTGCCCAGGCAGTCAGACATCTTGGCATCCTTCACAATGACTGATCTTTGAAACCCATCAGGTTGAGGGTTGGTGCTGTGTCTAGTTGGCCATCTGGTTGGTTTGGATTCTGAGGGGTTCGTAGGCTGGTTGTAGGTCATTGTGTCTGTTGATGGAATTGCTTGTGGAGTGTCAGGCTTCGATGAACTCACAAGCATGGTGGGTGATAGGGTGGCCAATGATTTTTGTGTTACTCCAATCGAACTGGTGCTGTTGAGTGTCGGTGTGGGTAGAGATTAAGGATTTGGGATTGTGACGTTTGACTGCCAGCTGGTGTTCGTGGATCCTGGTTTTTAATTGATGTGATGTTTATCCCATGTAGAATTGGTTGCAATGTGACAGTTGATTTTGCAGATTAGTAATAGTGTTTGTGAAAAGGAACTGGAGACTAATCACAAGTGAAATGTGAGTCAGTGGTGTGACATATTTGCTAAATCAGTCAAAGGCAGAGGTATAGTTTTTCCAAATGAGGTTTGTGTGTGTCATTGTTCTTCATTGGACAAGTTGTGCATTGAGTATTATGTCTAGATCTAAGCACCACATGTTAAGAGACATTCAGGGAAAGTGGAAGAAATACCAAGAAATGGCCGCAAGAATTCCCAGAGGTCTAGACCTTGAGGCTTGCAAGGAGAAACTCAGGGGATGATGGTTTTAGAATAGAATAACAGAGTTGGAAGGGACCTTGGAGGTCTTCTAGTCCAACCCCCGGCCTAGGCAGGAAACCCTTCTCCACTTCAGAGAAATGATTGTCCAACATCTTTTTACAAACTTCCAATGTTGGAGCATTCACAACTTCTGGAGGAAAGTTGTTCCACTGATTAATTGTTCTAACTGTCAGGAAATTTCTCCTTAGTTCTAAGTTGCTTCTCTCCTTGATTAGTTTCCACCCATTGCTTCTTTTTCTGTCTTCGGGTACTTTTTTGTTCTAAAGGAAGATGGTGTCAATGGGAAGATTGTGAGAATGATTTACAGAACAAGAATCTCTGTGGAGATTCTCACTCATCCAGATCATGGTTGTCCCAAAGGCATCTGAACTTTCTCTGTTTTTCCTTGAAAACGTTTCGTTCCTTATCCAAGAAGGATGAGAATTGAAGAAGCTCCTTGGATGAGAAGCGAAAGGTTTTCAAGGAAAAAAAACCAAGAAAGTCCAGCTGCTTTTTGGAAAAGCACCTTTGGGATTTGCAAAAGAAGTTAGGAAGGAGAAGGTGAAGACTTGTTTTTTTTGTTTTTGTTTTTAACTGAGCCAGACTGCCAGAAACAAAATAAGCAACAGGAAGGCAGATTCCATTTGGATGTTCAAGAAAATAATAAAAATCACTTCAGCACAGGAACCAATGCCGTGTGAGGATAATTAGCTCATCCTCACTAGATGGGCTCAAAGAGACATCTTTGGCAATGCTTTGAATTAGATCCCTGGTATTTAATCACTTGTGTTTCCTCTGTGAGTCTGTAAAATACAACACTCGTTAGCATGGAGAGGAAACATAATATAGAATTAAATTATGCATCTAAAGATACCTGTTACCATCCTACTGGAAAACAGACTTTTAAAATTGATTAAACTAATTGTAGAAATCCCACTTCTGCTATTGTCTACAACCACACACACACACACACACACACACACACACACACACAGACACACAAACACACACAAAAACCTGAGCAACCAGGAGCCCCATCAGTGAAACCTGTAATTAACCCAAACTAAAAATTTAGTTATTTACGTGAGTAGATAATACTTTAATGTCTTATTCCTTTGTGTGTGGTCTCCATGGCAACTTAGAACAGGAATTTAAATATAAAACAATCGAATGAACTGTATCGCTAAAAAGGAATGACACGAACTAAAAAAAAAAAAATTAAGCTGCGAACAGATCTAGATTTTGTATTGCTAAAGTTTGAGAAACCAAGAGGTGTCTAAATGAAATGAAAACTGGCGTTGTTTTAATATATTTATCAAGATCTACCGTATTAGGTCATTGGGATTCAATGGGGAATGTTGGTGAAATGGTGATGGAAGGCCCAGAACTGTTCAAGTTCCAGGTTCAAGTTCATGTCAGCTGTTATTTCAGATGATATAACAACCTATTTAAATAGGTTGAATAAATAGGCTGAAAAACAGCTTCTATTCCAGGGCAGTAGCTCTTTTGAATTCTACTGTATAGTGCAGTGTTGGTGCAGTGTTGTGGGTTTTCAATTCAATGTGTGGAGTGTGAAGGATGTGTGTTTGTGTTTATTTTCATGGTCATGATGTGCACTGAAGATGGTGTTTGATTTCGTTGTACGAGGTGCAATGACAATACAGTAAACTAAACTAAACAAAACTAAACAAAACTATTTATCTTTGGATCCTCCAGTATATTATTATATTATATTAATTATATTATATTATATTATATTATATTATATTATATTATATTATATTATATTATATTATATTATATTATATTATATTATATTATATTATATTATATTATATTATTATATTATATTATATTATATTATATTATTATATTATATTAATTATATTATATTATATTATATTATATTATATTATATTATATTATATTATATTATATTATATTATATTATATTATATTATATTATATTATTATATTATATTATTATATTATATTATATTATATTATATTATATTATTATATTATATTATATTATTATATTATATTATAATATCATATCATATATTATACCATACCATACCATACCATACCATATCATATCATATCATATTATTATACATAGATATAATTTTTATTCTATAACATAACATTTCAATTTTCAATTAAACAGTATGTTGTCTGGGTACAAATAGTTTTAGGAAATAATAATCAAAGTGTTTACAATAATGTTCATTACATTGGTATTACATTGGTATTAGTTCTACAACAACAACAGCAACAACATTTGCCTATTCATTTTAACAAGTCTCCCTTATATCATTCATCCTCGATCCTCCAGTCTATTCTGTTGAGTGCAATCCCAAATGTCTGAAGGTAGTCCTACTTGAAACGAGCAAAAGCGATGAGAAAAATAAAGACTCCTTAGTGCTCTCTGAGCTTGGTGGTTTTCTTGAAGATGTTTCATTACTCAAAGTAGCTAACACCAGTGGTGGGATTCAAAATTTTTACTACCGGTTCTGTGGCCATGGCAGAGGAAGGATACTGCAAAATCTCCATTCCCTCCCCACCCCACTAACCTGCTTTCCAGCTCCGTTCTCCTGTGCAGGGCAACCAAAGAAGACCCAGCCAATCAGCTGGGACTTGTGAGGCGGAGAATAGAATATGGGGGCGGGGCCAGTCAGAGGCGGGATTCTGAACCACTCAAAATTTCCGCTACCGATTCTCCAAACTACGCAAAATTTCCGCTACCGGTTCTCCAGAACTGGTCAGAACCTGCTGAATGCCACCTCTGGCTAACATGATCAGTGTTAGACTAGCACTGATGATGTTACATAGTTTGGGTAATGAAATGTTTACAAAAAAAAAGCCCAGAGAGTATAAAGGATCCCTTATTTCAAATGTGAGCTACAAATATTCTCCTTTATTAATGAGAAAATAAAATAAAATGTCCAGTTTCCTCAGGGTGATCTATACGAAGAATATTGTGGGAAATGTAAAATGGAGGCTTCCAGACCAGAGGTGGTATTCAGCCGGTTCTGACCAGTTCTGGAGAACCGTTAGTGGAAGTTTGGAGTAGTTTGGAGAACCGGCAAATCCCACCTCTGACTGGCCCCGCCCCCATCTATTCTCTGCCTCCCGAGTCCCAGCTGATTGGCTGGCTCTTCTTTGGTTGCCCTGCACAGAAAAACGGAGCTGGAAAGCAGGTTAGTGGGGTAGGGAGGGAATGGGGATTTTGCAGTATCCTTTCCCTGCCATGCCCACCAAGCCACAACTACAGAATCAGTAGTAAAAATTTTTTGAATCCCACCACTGTTGCAGACCCAGCCATTTAGATGTCCAGTGCTGGTGGCCTAGAGGTGGAACTCTTGCCTCACAATCAGGAGGCTGTGAGTTCGATCCTAGGTTAAAAACTAACATTTGGTCAAGCAGGGGGTTGAACTAGATGACCTCAAGGTCCCTTCCAACTCTGTTATTCTATGTTCTATAAAACACTTCTAGGGCCCTTGTGTCAATAGAAAAGGGATGCTGAACTTTTAGCTCGGAAAGTGTATTACCCAAAACTTTGGTTAGCCAATCCTGCAGCCCTTCAAGGAGCCCTTGATGTCAGCTCCAAAGTTCCTCCAAGCAGACCATCATGGCCTTTCCTTATGGGAGAAAATGGTTTTTCCTGAATCAATTACGCATTGTGGTTATGACATTTTCTAAGAGGAAGACAAAGAGAGAGGGGAAAAAATCATGTCACTTCAACAGATGCGGCCTGAATGAATCACAGCCATATATGGCATCCTTTTTAACAGTCTGGGTGGTTGTAAATATGACAGGTGTTGCAGGGAAATCGGATCTCACTCTGTTCTCTCTATGGAAAATAGAAAAAGAAGAAAAGGGAATGGTAGCATTTCTTCACCATTGTTAACATATTAAAAAGCAGGGACCAGCTGTGTGTAGGTGGGAATAGGTTGAGGTGAAGGATGAAGTACATGAACCAAGTGCAAGTGCCAACCAAGTGCCTGTGCCAAGCCAAGGATAAATCAGAGCTGGGTTTACTCCTCTGGCTTAATGCCTGTGGAGATTCTCGATCATCCAGGTCAGCGGTCACCAACCAGTGAGCCGGGGACCACTGGTGGTCCGTGAGAAAATTTTGGTGGTCCACAGAGAAATGTCACCCTCAAAGCCATTAATCCAGGCTGTGCAGGAACACAAGGCTGCGCTGCCCACATGGCCCGCAGGAACACAAGGCTTGCGTCGCTTGCATTGCAACAAAATGAGGTAGTGGGGGGGAACTTGCCTGGCCACCAGGCTGCTTCTTTCTTCTTCTGCTTTTGGGCACGCAAGGAAAGCAGCAAAGGTCTTTCTTTCTCTCCCCAAGCTGCTTCTGCTGCTTTCCTTGCATGAAGCCAAAAGTCTCCGTCTCCGTCTCCGTCTCAGTCTCCACCCCCATCTTGACTGAACTGAAGAAGCTTTTTGGATGAGAAGTGAAATGTTTGCAAGGAAAAAACTAAGAGGCCCAGTTGCCTTTTGGTAAAGCACCTTTGGGACACTCTTTTGACTTGTTCCTCTAAGCCTTTCCTCTCATTTCTGGGATGTTGTGGAGTGGATGCTTGTCTGTTTGAATTCTACAGTCCCAGAATATTTGAATTCTGTCCCCAGAATATTTGAATTCTACAGTCCCAGAATACCACATTGTTATGCCATTATTCGTAATCTGTCTGTGGATCTTCTTGTAGCAGCTACCTAGTCTGTTTCTTCAGCTACTTTGCAGAGATGGCGGTTGCTATCTGTTTATTGTCTTCCCAATTCTGACTTTCTAAGGATTTGTTCATAAGGCAGCCAGAATTAGCCCGTGTCCAGGGGTGGGATTCAAATTTTTTTAGCAACAGTTGCTGGGTGGCCATGATGGACGTGGCCTAGTCGGCCACCTGCACCATGGCGGGGGCTGGGTTGCCCTTCCCGGGCTCCAGAGGCTTTCCTCAGGCTTCTGGAAGGGCAAAAATGGGCTCCCTGAGCTCCAGAGGCTCTCTGGAAGCCAGAAACAGGCCCATTTCCGGCCTTCCTGAACTTCCGTGGGGCCTGTTTTTTGCCCTTCCTGAGCCTCTACACGCGCCCTGCACTTACCTGCATCCAAAACGGGCTGCGTGGGGACTCCTGGGAGAGATGGGATGGGGTGGGCCAGCCAGGAGTGGGATTTGGGGGTTCTCTGAACTGCACAGAATCTTAGCTAGTGGCTCTCCTGAACCCCTGCAAATCCCCCAATAGCCTATCCCTGCCGGTTTCTCTTTCTTCAACTTTCCTATTCTCGGCTTCTTCTCTTCTTTTCTTCATTTGCTGTTTCTTGTAGATCAGTTTGGTCTCTTTGGTATTCAGTAAACCTTCATGGTGTACTGGCTTCAGTGCCTCTCTGTTGCTATCCTACAGGTACTTTTTTTCAAATGTCCCTTTTTCTTATTTTGGTTGGTTCAAAGTTAGCCAGGTATCTAGATTGGAAACAGCATTGTTGTCCACTTGTCTTGTTTTCCCTAAGGACCTGTTATTATCATATTATTATTTCTACCATCCTGGCTTTCGAATATTTCCTGGCTGTGATCCCAGATGTGTTTTTCTCCTTTTTCATCAACGTACCTGAGAAATTCGTGCATTTAAACATTCATTTAGAGCCCTCTTTTAAAAGCTTTTTCTTTCATTCTTGTTGTCTGTCTGTCTGTCTGTCTGTCTGTCATTCATTCATTCATTCATTCATTCATTCATTCATTCATTCATTCAGGGCAGTACAAAGGTTGCCCAGGCTGGTACCAGGAAACACAGAGACAGAATAAGACATTTTGCATCGTTATGAAAAGACGTTGCTATATTACCTATTCGTGTTTTGATTTCTCTCATTCATCATCAAGTCACCTCCAAATTGAGCCTGTTCCAGATGTGCAAACTGGAACTCTCGAAATTCCATCACCAACATTGCTGAGAATTTGGGGGAAGTCCACACTCAGTTTGCAATAGTATGTCCTGACTCTGGCTCTCTCCCCTCAAGGGTTTCAAGATGGGGTTTGCCCACCATTGCTCTTTTATGGATCATAACTTCTATCCTGAAGCTGCTGTCCAAGCAGATTCCTTCCCCTTACCCACTGGACATTTCAGTCTGCTCATCTAGGCATTCTCCTCCTCCTGTTTTCCCAAGCAAACTCACAGGAGGAGACTATTCTTTTCCTTTTCCTTTTTCGCATCTTGAAGACTCAATTTGTGACAGGCATGACTAAATATGGGTGGAGAGGTGGGGGGGGCGGGGCTAGCTCAAAAGGGATGAACCTCTTGCTCCCTCTCCTGGCCAGCATCCCTAAAAGCAGCAGAGCTGAGTCCACCAAGGGGGGAAAAACAACAACAGTTCCTAGTGAAATTGGTCCCCTATCTGCCATGTATTTCACCATCATCCCAGGGGAGATAAACTGGAAAAGAGGCCAAGTAGGAGGAAGTCGATCTGTTTTGTCAAAAGTATAAAGCTTGAATCGGGGTTGGGGGTTAGCAGTCTTGCTGAAACTTTCTTCTCATGTTAAATAGCCCCGGGCAGTGCAGTCTTTGGGTGGTGTGTGTGTGTGTGTGTGTGTGTGTGAGAGAGAGAGAGAGAGAGAGAGAGAGAGAGAGAGAGAGACAGACAGAGACAGACAGACAGACAGACAGAGAGTGAGACAGAAAGAGAGAGAGACAGAGAGACAGAGAGAGGCAGAGACAGGGACACAAAGAGTGAGACACAGAGAGACAGAGAGATAGATATAGAGAGACAGAGAGATAGAGAGAGGGGGGGAGAGAAAGACAGAGAGTGGGACACTCTCTAAATAGAGAGAGAGACACACACACAGAGAGACAGAGACACACACAGAGAGAGAGAGACAGAGACAGAGAGACGGGGATAGGGACACAGAGAGTGAGACAGAGAGACAGAGAGACAGAGAGAGAGAGACAGAGATGGGGACACAGAGAGTGAGACAAAGAGAGACACACACACACATATATATATGGAGAGAGAGAGAGAGAGAGAGAGAGAGAGAGAGAGAGAGAGAGAGAGAGAGAGAGAGAGAGAGAGATGGAGAAGGGAACATCTGTAGGAGGAGAATAGCGAAATTAAAGATTATTAGGCTCATGGCAGAAGGAGGAATACCTTGTTCTTTTTTCTTGGATACAACCATTTTTTCATTTTGCCTCTTTTTCCTCTTCCCATAGCTTCCTATGAAAATGGTGAATGCTTAACAGTCAGTGCTCGCTTTGAGATTTTAAGGGGTGATGGGTCTCCTTGAAGGCTTCTCTTTCATCCCCAAAAGAGGGGAAATAGTCTCAGGTTGAAACTTTTGTTCGACCTACTTCTGGATGCTTCTTTTAAAGGTGTGGATCATCAATGTCTGTCATCCTATATCTCAGGCCAACCCAAGTTGTGGACAAGTATTGCCTTGCTCATCAGCCTGGTGGAGTGCTGGAGAGAAATGCATTATTTCACTTTCCTGCTTTCTGTACGCTCTTTTTTCTTCTTCTCTCTCTTCCAGGCGGAACCCATGGAAACGACCCTTTCTACAGTTACAGTGAATGAACTTGAAGTTCCCATCAGTGGGGACTTCGAAATCCACGAGGAGGAAGAGGTAGCTCAGACCGAGCTGGGCAACGAAGTGGTGCCTCTGGTCACCCCTGCAGCTGGGCCAGAGTTGAAAAAGAAAATGGAACCAGGGCTCCTGGACAATACAATAGAGTCTGGGAATTCAGCAGCACAACTCCCCCAGAAAAACATATTGGAAAGGAAAGAAGTGCTCATAGGTGAGGTGTATTACAGATTGCCAATCTGGCTCCCAAGCTGTGTTTGAAGGAGAGAAGGGGATGAACTTTGGCTTCCTTGCACCGGAGTGCATGATGTGGCTTTCCAGAGTGCTGAAAGCAAAATGCTGCCTTGAGGAATTTACTGTATTGCATCGGTTAGTTGCCAGACTGATCCAGATTCGTGTAGAAAGCTAGCTGCAACCTTCTCCATTCTCCATGAAAAGACTCATCACTTCACTGGAAGGTTGTTAGAAAGAATAGGCAGAATAACAGAATTGGAAGGGACTTTGGTGATTTTTCTAGTCCAGCCCCCTACTTAAGCAGAAGACCCTATACCAGGGGTGTCAAACTCAAGGCCCAGGGGTCAGATCTGGCCCGTGGGGTGCTTGGCCCACTGGGTCACCCTGGCAACTACAAAGGACCGGCCCAAGAGCTCTGCCAGCCAAAATGGGCTCCCGAGCTCCATTTTTGGCTGTGATGGCCTCCTGCAACCCTTGGGAGCAGGGAGCTCTGTTTTGCTGGCAGAAGGTCGCAGAGGCCATCACAGCCAAAAACGGAGCTCAGGAGCCCATTTTGGCTGGCAGAGCTCTTGGGCCACCCCAGGTGCCCCTGACACAAGTGACGTCAAGCTGGCCACGCCCACCCTGACCACGCCCCACCCTTTCCCCCTGAGGTCAAACACAATCCTGATGCGGTCCTCAATGAAATTGAGTTTGACGCCTCATGCCCTATACCAGGGGTGTCCAACCTTGGCAACTTTAAGACTTGTGGACTTCAACTCCCAGAATTCCTCAGCCAGCTTTGCTGGCTGAGGAATTCTGGGAGTTGAAGTCCACAAGTCTTAAAGTTGCCAAGGTTGGACACCCCTGCCCTATACCATTTCAGACCAATGGCTGTTCAGTTTCTTTTTAAAAGCCTCCAGTGATGAAGCATTCACAACTTCTGAAGGCAAGTTGTTCCACTGATTAATTGTTCTAACTGTCAGGGAATTTCTCCTTAGTTCTAGGTTGCTTCTCCCCGTGATGAATTTCCATCCATTGCTTCTTGTCCTATCTTTTGTATGCTTTGGAAAATAGGTTGATCCCCTATTATTTGTGGCTGCCCCTTAAAGAGAGAGAAATTATCCAGTCCAATACATGTGGGGATACAGTGGTTCCTAACAGGAAATAGTTCCTTGGCTAGAATTTTGATGACCACTTCCCATCCCTTTAATCTCAATAAATGTTAAAGAAGACACAGTGAATCTTGCTTGGAAGGCATTACTTGCAACCAAGGCATGGCTAGTCTACTGAAGAGAATGACCAGGAAAGACATGATAGCAGTGTTCCAATATTTGAGGGGCTGCCACAGAGAGGAGGAGGGGGCCAAGCTCTTTTCCAAAGCACCCAAAGGCCAGACAAAGAATAATGGATGAAAACTGAACAAAGGAGAGAGACTCAACCTGGAAATGAGAAGAAATTTTCTGACAGTGAGAGCAGTCAACCAATGGAACAGAAGTTGCCTTCAGAAGTTGTGGGAGCTTCATCCCTGGAAGCTTTCAAGAAGAGGCTGGACTGCCATCTGTCAGAAATGGTGTAGGTCCCTTCCAACTCTGATAACCTGTATCTGAATCTAAGGCAGCTGCCAGACTATCTGATACTGAAAGCTAGACTATAGCTTGGGAGAAAGAAAGCAGAGGAAGGAGAAACACAAAGCTAAAGAGAAAAGTTCACATACCTAAACTTGCTCTAATGTGAGCCATCATTGCCTAATTTTCTAGTGATTTTTTTAAAAAAAATATGCTGTAAAAATCCACAATCACTTGTCATTTTCAACTTTCCCTAACATTTCTTTGCAATTTCCCTATATGTGCATTATGTTTAGCATAAGTATTCCATGTCCTAACCATTTTTACTGGATGTGAAGATTACTTTTGGTCCAGTCTGAGTCAGAATTGACTTTGAGACATTCAGTTCAGCGATTTGATCTTATCTGATTTGTTTCAAAAGCTAGATTTGATTCAGAGTCTCCAAATGCCCTTCTAAACCAAACTTTCCACAGTCCTTGTTTTTTTTATGGCCTTTTTTCTTTTGTTTTTTTTTCTCACGCTGTTTTTTAAAACAGATTTTCCTTAAAGTTCTCTCCCTGCCAGGTTTGATTTATTGTGCAACACCTTTTGCTCTCATTGTATCTGAGCCTCCTTTCATGCGCTGTTTTTATTGTTGCAGCTACGTCCCTGGTCACTGACCATAAATAAATAGAAATAAATTCCAAATTTTCAGCTTTCAAGAGGCTGCTAGACTAGAATGTGTCAGGGCTCCAATCCAGCAGAGCTCCTTGCTTCTGTTCTTGTGTACATACAAAGCCAGCCCCAATCATTCTCATAACCCTTACAGAACTGGCTATCTAATGCCCTGATCCAGTCCCTGGGGAGAAAAACCAGTTTTTTAAAAGCTTTATGGAAGGCTTAAAGTTTTGGGAGCATGAAAACCCTTCTTTAGAATCAATGAAATGTAAAATACATCAGAGGTAGCTATGGTGTGGGTAGGATGATAAAAAAAAAAGTCAAGATGGTGTGCACAACCATACAATCAAAGTTTCACTCCATTTTTATGCATGCGGCATGTTAAAAAGGGGATGAGGCTTCAGGAGTGCGGTTGCAGCTTTCCTCTTGACTATTTTGATTCTTCCTCTGTAGACACTCCATCCACCCATCGTCCATCCATCTACCTGCCCATTTCTCCCTACTTCCTCAGGCTTTTAATATTCAATTATTTTTCTTCTTCTCATGTAGATACTCCTGATATCTATCCATCCATCTATCTGTCCAACCACCCACCCACCCACCCATCTGTCTGCCTATCTGCCCATCTTTCCATCCATCCATCCACCCACCCATTCCTTCCTACTTCCTCAGGCTTTTAATACTCAATTATTTTTCTTCTTCTTATGTAGACACTCCTGATATCTATTGGTCCACCCATCTGTCCACCCATCTGCCCGTTCATCCATCCATCCATCCATCCATCCATCTATTCATCCATCCATCCATCCATCCATCCGTCCATCCGTCCGTCCGTCTGCCAATTCCTTCCTACTTCCTCAGGCTTTTAATATTCAATTATTTTTCTTCTTCTCATGTAGATACTCCTGATATCTATCCATCCATCTATCTGTCCACCCACCCACCCACCCATCTGTCCGCCCATCTGCCCATCTTTCCATCCATCCATCCATCCATCCATCCATCCATCCATCCATCCATCCATCCATCCATCCATCCATCCATCCATTCCTTCCTACTTCCTCAGGCTTTTAATACTCAATTATTTTTCTTCTTCTTATGTAGACACTCCTGATATCTATTGGTCCACCCATCTGCCCGTTCATCCATCCATCCATCCATCCATCCATCCATCCATCCATCCATCCGTCCATCTGCCCATTCCTTCCTACTTCCTCAGGCTTTTAATATTCAATTATTTTTCTTCTTATGTAGACACTCCGGATACCTATTGGTCCAACTATCTGTTCACCCATCCATCCGTCCATCCATCCGTCCATCCATCCATCCATCCACCTGCCCATTCCTCCTACTTCCTCAGGCTTTTAATATTCTTTTTTTTTTTTTTTATACAAAAGGTAAGCCGATACAAATCTCACTAACTTTCCTTTGTTGTCCCTTTGCAGCTGTGATTGTGGGAGGTGTCGTTGGGGCCCTCTTCGCAACTTTCCTGGTGATGCTGTTGATCTACCGGATGAAGAAGAAAGACGAAGGAAGCTACACGCTGGAAGAGCCCAAGCAGGCAAGTGTCACATACCAAAAACCTGACAAGCAGGAGGAATTTTATGCATAGACTGGAACCTCGAGTGCCTCGTCATCTTTTTCGGTCTCAATGCTGTCCCTTTTTTAAAACAACAACCACAACAACACAAACCTATCTCTGATTCAACCTGTCTCTTTTTAATTGAGTCTATCAAGTTTAACCTGAAAGATTGAAGAAACCAACCATTTTAAAAAGGCTTGCGCATTTTTAGAAGACAACAAAGCTGACTTGCATTGTAGTACAGGAGATGCTGAAAGGAGTACCAATGAGGGGGAGCCAAGAGGTAGACCTTTTTGGTTGTCTCCTGGAAGATCTTCTGGAATTAACAGGAAGTCCTGGACTCATACCTAACTCAGGACTAGAGCACTGATCTTTTTTTAAAAAAAATTAACTGGACACTTTTAGTTGTCAATACTTTCTGATACTCTTCAAGACGAGGGTTTAACTTCATGTGCTAGAAGATGCAATATTTGATAGACCAGGCTGCTCACAAGCCATCACCTCTTCCAACTGAGCAACTGTGCTGGAGTTGACCCTTGGGAATGCTTCCTTGAAGAAATAACCTGGTCTGCAGGGGCACTCCTTAATGCTCCTGTCTTGCTTCCTTTCCCCCTTCATCTCATCACTGTTCAACAGCCAAAAGACCTCCGATGCTACCTTTCTGTTGCAAACCCAGCCTAAGCTTGCCTTGGTTTCCAACTGAAGCTTGTGCCCAGGTTTATTGGGATTCACTGTGACGTTAAACCTTGATTAGCACAGTTTTCCAAGTCTAGGCAAGAGGCTGAAGAGCATTTTTCTAAGATATTGATCGTGAGGAGGAGATGGCAATACCAATTTTTTAAAAAGAAAGTCAAGCTATCTTCTAAAATCCTATAGGAACTAGATGATATTTCACATATCTTGATGAATGGTGTGGTCATTTCTTCAATGGTGGGGGACTGGTGGGAGGTTTATTGGGGAAACCAAGAGTAGAATGACGTGAGCCTAGTTCTTTGATTCCATGGGACTCTGTAAATAGAGGGATTTAAAAAAATATATGAAATAAGTATATAGAGAACTTGATTGGGGGAGAATTCTGGTTCTTCTGAAGCAGTAAGTTGTAGAGTAACAGCAAGCATACAAGAGAAATGTTTTGGTCAAGTTTGTTAAGCAACTTCATATTCCATTAACAATGTAGGAGAGGTGACTGTGCTGACCCCAAAGAATTATAAGGACGTTATAAACCCCAGTCTGAACAAAGAACGAGCATAAAAAATGGTAAATGAACCAGATAATTGGAATGTTGGATACCATGCAATAAAATCAAGCAATGGAAAGACCAGTGTTTTAACCTATTAGAAGGTGAAGTCAGAATAACAAATCTGTAGTAATTGTTTGAAAAAAAAGACATATGAATGATAAATGTGCTGTAATTATGTCAGTGATAGAATGTTGTTACAAGATGCTTGTTGCTCTTGGTAATTGATAATTCCTGTTGCATTAACTGAATGTTGTACACATGCACCTTGAGTAGAATGCAAAGACCAGAAGCTGTGATCATATTATTTGTGGTTGTGAAGAAAGTAGAAAGGATGTAGAGTTGTACATTAACATGCTCCTGACAAATACATATGGAGAAAAGCTGGGAATTATGTTTCACTTTTTAAAAAGTAGAGAAAGTTTAACAAATATCAAAGGTGCAGATTCCGGCATCTAAAACGTTTGACAAAAAAACATTGAAGGGGGGGGAAAAGTGTTTTTTGAACAATAGCAATTTTTATTGAATTTTCAAACCAATGCAGTTAATTATAGTAGTAGTGCTAGTAATAATACAAGTAATAATGGTTAAGAACCAAATTAACACATTTCATTTCATTTCAACCTTTTTGAGTAAATTATATATCTAAAAAAAATTAAACAGCACAAAAGAAAAAAAAGAATGAAAAAATATAAAAAACATTGTGGAAAAATTAGTACTTTTCTGTTATGTCAAAGTAATAGTATTGTATGATGTTTATTTAAATTGTTACAGATTAGTTTTTAAACTTCCTGTTAAACCTGGAGCATCCAGATTCATATTGTCCAATATTGCCTCTTCATTGCTACAAAAATTGGAGAACTCACAAATGTCATTAAGTTATGCTTTGGAACCTTAAAGATGTCTCCTTCTAGTAATATATCAGAATCACTTAAAATGGAAAAGACAACAGTTCGGATTTGATGTATCCAAACCTTTTTACAGATACAGACTGTTCAGACTTTTGGAAAGTACAGGTTAGTCCTTGATTTATGACAACAATTGAGCCCCAAATTTCTGTTGCTAAGCGACAGTGGTTGAAGTAGTTTTGCTCCATTTTACGACTGTCCTTGCCACCGTTGTGAAGTGAATCACTGTGGTTATTAAGTTAGTAACATGGTTGTTAAGTGAATCTGGCATTCCCATTGACTTTGCTTGTCAGAAGTTGCAAATGGTGATCACATGACAACTGGCATAAGTATATGCCAGTTGCCAAGCATTTGAATTTTGATCACATGATCACGAGGATGCTGCAACGGTTGTTAGTGTGAAAAACGGTCATAAGTCACCTTTTTTTCAGTGCTGTTGTAACTTTGAAAGGTCACTAAATGAACTGTTGTAAGTGGAGGACTACCTGTAACTTATTAACATTCCTAAGCTTGAGGGAAAAATAGAATTAGCTGTTCAAAACAAAATGAAAGAAATTAAAACACCAATGGTTAGTTAAAATCCTACCTATCTCATAATATTACAATCATTCGAACAGGAAAATGGATAAAAATCCGTTCCTTCTACATCTGCATTCAGCATCTACATGTTGATTTGCCCTCAAGTTCCCCAACATGTGGTTTAGAAGAATCTGAAAAATCAAGACTTTCATTGGATTGGATAGGCCAAATGAGTAAAGTGAAAATGAATTTGTTACAGAGGTTCTCCTCTCATGTACAGAGGGCAAGGACCAACAGATGGAGTAGGAACAATACCTTCATCCCTCATCCCTCCTTCATGCAATTATTATTGGGCATGTCTGAGTGGGTGGATATTTGAATGAAATTTTATTGGCCTGATGGGTCCGTTGTGCAAGATGGCACCCGAAAATAAGACCCTGTCCTATATTTTTTTTGCCACCAAAAAAAAGGCACCAGGTCTTATTTTCAGGGGATGTCATCCACTGACTAACCTCACTTGCATGCGTTGCCCCGGCTTCCTTTTCGCTGTCAGAGGCCTTTCTGGAACTTCTTCTGCAGCTGGCAAGGCTTTCCTAAAGGCCTCTGCAGCTGATAACAGAGCTCCAGCTCCTCTGCTACAGAGGCCTTTAAGAAAGCCTTGCTGGCTGCAGAAGAAATGGGCTGCCAGCAAGGCAGGTGTTGGGGTGTGCAAGGCCTGGCTACAACTGTCCAACGGTTAGTAGTAGGGCAGCTCCTCCCCCATCACCACCCTAGCTTAATTTTTACCCATGCACCCTGGATTGGGCGGGATCTTAATTAGGGCTTTTTTTTTGGGGGGTAGGGCTTATATTGGGCACATGTGTAAAAATCAAGCTAGGACTTGAGAAAGCTAAGAAGGATTAGGCCTGGTTAGTATTTAGATGGGAATCCAGTCAAAAACACCTGAGAAGAAGAACAGATGGGAAGACCGATTTCTGAATTATTGCCAAATTCAGAACAGCCACCAGGAGGGGAGCCTGATTGGAGAGACACTTAAATTTGTTGAATTCAAAAACAACAACAAAAATAAAACTGGAAAAAAGGAAAATGTTGAAATTACATGTGTGCGTGTGCATATGTGTGTGTATGTATGTATGTTCATGAACATTGTATGTTCAAACTTGAAGTTTGTGAGGGCATATGCATATTTTTTATTCTCAGCCCATATTAATCCATTGTGGGACAATCCCATTGAAGGTTATGGGCCATCTTCTGTCAGTGCAGTGCAGGTTGGTAGAAAGATGGTTTTTGATCTTTCTAGGTTTGAGAGAAAGTTGCTGGTCCAAAGTGATCCATCTAGTTGGGTGTCGAAGGGAGGATTAGAAGCTGGTTCTCCCTGTTCCTAGTCCAGCTTTTTAGCTACAATATTTGGCTTGCTGTTGCTCTCTCATCCCACTCTCACCCCATACCCCATCTCTCTACGCCAGATCTTGTGTGGAGGTACAGAGTGGAACATCCCTGGAAAGGTTGCTAAGGTTAGCAGTCATTTGGATTGTTCAGCAAACTATGATTTAAACAACTCAGCAATATGTCTGAATCCAGGTATGGCACTCTATAAAGATTTCAGTTGATTCAAGAGACCTGTTTGTGTCTGTTCCAGTGGGTTGAGAGAGATTTATTCCACGGGAAAATATGCAAGGAATTGCAGCTGTAGATATCAAGAAGATATAGGCTTCCTTTTAAGAATTGTTTGATGTCAGGACATGGAAAATCGCCTCTAGAGGTTTTGAAGGAGATTTTATGAGCCTTTAAACTCCCACTCTTTAGTCATAACACTTGAAAAAGAGAGAATGAACAGGTTTGATTTAATGGCTTTAGTCTCACCAGGAAGGAAGGTAAATCAATAGGGAGAAAGGGAAGAAAAAACAGAGCAAAATGTTATGCTTATATTTCCCTCCAGAGAGGAAGATAAATGTGGTTATCCCAAAGAAAACAGAAATCTGTTGGAGTCTTGTTATTGCCTGAGTCAGTGGTAGGAGATGGATTTAGTTGTGCCTCTTAAGTAATTGTAACCAAAAGGTTTGAACTTGAGAAGTTGAATTGTCTGCTTTAACAGAATAACATGAAAAGATGCTGAGATGTTAAGATACTGAAATTCAATTCTAACAGAATAACCGAGTTGGAAGGGACCTTGGAAGTCTTGTAGTCCAATCTCCTGCTCCAGCAGGAAGCGCTACACATTTCAGAAAAATGGTTGACCAATCTCTTCTTAAAAGAGCTTAATCAACTAGTTCACTCTGACTACAGTTAACTAGTTAACTCTAACTTAGTTCCTTTTAATGGTAGAAAGAGGGCTAATCTCTCTCCTTGTCAACTTTGAATATACTGCTTATGAGCTGTTATGAGCTGTTGAGTTTTACACTATACTGCGTAAGCATTCTTCAACCTGCACTTTATAGTTGTGCTGGATAATACATCATTTCCAAGTAGGGACACTACATGACTATAAATTATGGTGTTCACATTCCAATATATCTATAGTCACCAAGTTGGGGAGGGCTGTACTTGATTTCAAGCTTTGCAGTGAGCGAACACAGTAGTTGTCTGAAGCTTCCCACTTATATAGGGATTAAGCCACACACTTCCAATTCCAGACTCCCTATCAGACAGTAATGTTTTGGGTCTATGGCAATTTGTCATGGCCAACTCACCATGGCCCACTTGCTGTGACCAACTTGCCACAGGACAGCTCGTTGCAGGACAGGAGTTACACTAATATCAAAGAAATGGTGGAATAGAATCATTAAAGAAAGAATGCAAAAGGAGGGACTGAATGAAATGTGAATGACAAAAATTAAAACTATTTTTTATTCATTTCAAATAATTAAATTGAATCATTAAATTGTCCTGTGGTGAGTTGTCCAGTGGTGAGTTGTCCATGACAAGTTGGCCATGGCAAGTTGTCCCATTCCATAATGTTTCTGGCAGTCTTTGTTTCTCAACCTCTAAAAAGCTTCTGTGTTTTCCTTGAGGATTTGCAATGGCAGGGTCTCTCCATCTCAGCCCTTGTAAGATGTGTGAACTTTGACTCCCAGAATTCCCCAGTCAGGCATGACTTTTGAAGTCCACACATCTTAAAATAGCCAAGATTGAGAAACACTGATCTCTGGTATCATCAGGTAAAAGAAATTTAGAATTGAGGCTCTTAAGTTCTAGAACACTTTCTCTAGTTTGGTATCTTCTAGATGTGGCGCAAAATACAACTCCCAGAATTTTCAAACAAGATAGCCAATGGTTGGCAATTCTAAGAGGTGATGATGAACCAGGTAAAAGATTGAAGCCTCATGGTCCTCCAGATGTTGCTATACCTCATCAGCCTCATCCAGCATGGGGAATAATGTGAGATGCTGGTACCAACATCTGGAAAGCACCAGTTCTTTGCCTCTGGGCTTGAGCAACCCAACTGCATTGAGGCTTAATTTGTGCCTTGAAGGCTAAGCTATTTTGGAAGGTGAGACTAACAAGGCAAGAAATGATATCCTTCTGCAGAAATACTACTGTAGTAACAAAAAATGTTCCTTCCTCCTTCCCAGAGCTCTCTAGCTGTCATCCCTTGCTCTGAACATACTACTGAGAAATATTTCAGAAAGAACTGCCTTAAATCTTACTCATATCAGGACCAGCACAAGGGACCCAGCCAATCACTCTGGTGAAAGATTTATTTTGAAGAAAAAGCCTTATGAAGTTTCACCTTTGAACAAATTGCCATTTCTATTTAATAGTGTCTTCAAGTCCAATTATATATTTGTGAGTTTAGTTCTTTTCTAATTATGTTCAGCATTCTAGACCGGTTTGAGGATTGTACATTGGAAGAACCATAGCTCAGTTGCAGAACCTCTGCCTTGTAGAGAAAAAGCTTCAAGTTTAATTATTAATATCTCAGAGATAGGGCTGAAAAATATCTGGACAATTGCTGCTAATCAGAGTAGAAGTATGAGATAGATGGCTTTAGAAACAGCATTCTTGTACTCCACTATGATGCAGATAATTTTCTGTGATTCATTTATATGTGTGTTTTGTGTGAGTGAGAAATCAGAAATAGCTTCTTTAAAACTGACAATCAGAATAAGAGCAAAAAACAATACCATATACACAGTTTTATACAACTTTTTTTTAAAAAAATTCCTTTTATCAGCTTGCTTGCTGCAATGACTTCACCGTTGTTTGTGTCTCTCAAGACAAAAGATCCAATTTACCAGTTTTGTAAATAGGAAACAAAACATTTATAAAATTTCAGAAAGAAAGCATTGAGACATCTATCTCCCAATTAACTCTCAAGAAGAATTGAAATGGCAGTGAAAAATTTCATTAGAATTTAGATAAAATAGCTCAAATGATATTCTGTGCTATTAACTCCAAGAAGCAAAACATGTAAATATTTTAAAGGGTAAAATGTCTTAAAATAAAACAAGAATGTATATAACTTCTAGAGATTAGTATCAAAATGGCTATTTAGTGTCTGTTTTTAAAAAATGGAAGATGGATGACAAATTTCTTTTAAAAAGAACCACACGTTTAATTGTTTTTGACCAGAGTCTATGGCCAAAACTTAAAAATTGTTAAAAATATTTTTTTTTTGCCAATGTAACATTGTAATGGTAATGTCTATTTTTTTTTAATTACTCCTGTGTTGTGCCCATTTATAAAAAGGAGCCAAAATAAACACAAATGCTGACTTGGAGTCTTTGGTTTGTCCTTTTTTAAAAAACAAAAATGCTTTGGGAAGAAGTCAAAGGGTTTGATTTAACCCTCCATTGGAGAATCATTCATATTAAGATGAATTTGTTCCAGCAATAATGCCAAGAATTCTAGATTTCATAGCCTAATCAGTTTGTAACTTGAAAAGAAAAAGACTTATTTGAGGCTTGAATTCAAGGTAAAAATGTATAAACTTGCAAATGAATTTACCAGGAGGATTTCTCATGGTTAAGAGAGCCACTGTATCATGAATTTTAATGTTTCAGAGTTCAAACACTCAACTATGATACGTTAACCAGCCATGGAAGGAATCAACATATAATTTGCCATAATCTTCTCTTACCAGAAGAGCAATTGTTTCCAGCTGGGGACAAATGGAACCGATGCTACGAATTGAAGTCCGGGTTGTTTAGACTGCAAGACTCCAGGGGCAGATAATTTGTACTCCAGGGTGTTGAGGACTTGACTTTGGAGCAGCTGACTTGTGGCCTTTGAAAACTCTTAAGAGAATATATGAGCTCCAGGAGAGTAGAGATAAATATTGCCATCTTCCAGACGAGAACAAGCTGCAAATTAAGAAAGGAGGATATTTTCAATTCAATTCAGAATGGAGCTGGAAGGGACCTTGGAGGTCTTCTAGGCCAACCCCCTGTTCAAGCATTTTATTTGTAGCTTGGGGTTGAAATGAGGGGTTGATGCTCTCTGAGCTTGATTGTTTTCTTGCAGAAGTTTCACTATCCAAACTAGGCAACATCATTGGTGTAAGACATCATCAGTGCTCACACTAATGATGTTACCTAGTTTGGGTTAGGAAATGTCTGCAAGAAAACAACCAAGCTCAGAGAGCACCAAGGACCCCTCAAGCTGCAAACATTTCCATAAACCAAGTTAAATTCTAGAACAGAGGAAAGGATTATGAATATGTAGACATTGGTCAGTAGAGCCAATGTAAGCGTAAATTTTGTGTCAAAACCATACAATGTAATTTAAGCAGAGCATTTGTTATGGTTGTACATTGTTTTTGACAGGTTGGAAAAATGTGAATGGACTCGTGGTGAAACCACAGCTGCACCTACTTGGAGAACTTGTCCTACATTCATCAGCATTTTAAATAAATGACGGGAGAAAGTACAGAGGGACTGTTATACAATTTGCAGATGATACAAAGCAAGGAGGGATAGCTATTACCAGGAAGGCAGACTCTGTTCACACAAAGCCCCTATGTTTGTTTGATTTGGGGTTTAGCATGATGTGTTAATCCAGCCAATGTTGTCTTACAAACCATGGCTTCTCACTTATATAACTCCCTGTAATTGTGATTTATTCAATCACACAAGATTAACAAATGTGTGAATTCATTCACAGTCAAGGTAGTAAAAGAATGTTGGGCTAAAAATGCTCAGTCCACAACATTAATATAAAACTCAATAAATGAGTTCAAATTAAATATCGAAGAGCATAAATTGAGGAGGGGCAAGAATTGATCCAAGAGCAGTACTGATACCTGATTTTAATTCTGTTGCGATCTAAGGCCCCAGATCACAGAAAGCAAAATTTGGTTTTGTTCTGTGATGTTCAGATTGTGGCTTCCTTATGCCAAAATCTGAATGTCAAATTTTAATTAAGACAGGATTATATCTGGACAATGTGAATTGGGGGAAGATATAAAACAGGGCTCTCCAAACTTTGCAACTTTAAAACTTGTGAATTTCACCTTTCAGCCACTCATGCTGGCTGGAGAATTCTGGGAGTCCACAAGTCTTAAAGTTGCTAAATTTGGAAACCCTAATATAAAACCAAGTCCTCTTAAGAATACAGTATTGAAAGAGTCAGTTATGTGTAGCCTTCATTCTGCAACACATCAGAAATGGATTTATTTCCAACTTTTCCAGTGTTATGAATGGAACAGAATAAACATGATCTGTCTCTTAATCCCAGAGTAAAGATCTGCAGATACTCAAGAAAGGGATACGGAATAATATACTTATTTACTTTTGTTTAATTCATAAAACTTGCCTTGTATCAAAAGGCAAATGTGCACTTTTGGTTCTGCTATTCGGGTCTCAGAGCAAGAACTCCTGGGACAGAATTTTTATGAAACAACCTATACCCGAGCTAGCAAAATTAACCTCAACTGTTCTGTACTCAGAATATTTCTTGTATTAGCTTCACTTAGTAGAAGGAGCAATTGAGCCAGGGACAGCAATTGACAGTCCTAAAGGGCACTTAAGAGAGAGGGTGAAGGAAGAAGAGGAGAAGGAGGGATGGCCTGAGATTAGGAACAATAGAGCCACTATACATTCAGATCAGTGGTGGGATTCAGATTTTTTTCTGTGGGCGGGCGTGGCTTGGTGGGTGTGGTGTGGCTTGGTGGGCATGGCAAGGGAAGGATACTGCAAAATCTCCATTCCCTCCCCACTCATGGGAGAAGGATACTGCAAAAGCCCATTCCTTCCCTACCCCACTAACCTGCTTTCCAGGTTCATTCTCCTGTGAAGGGCAACCAAGGAAGACCGAGCCGATCAGCTGGGACTTGGCAGGCAGAGAATAGGTGGGGGTGGGGTCAGTCAGAGGTGGGATTTGCCAGTTCTCCAAACTACTCAAAATTTCTGCTACCAGTTCTCCAGAACTGGTCAGAACCCGTTGAACACCACCTATGATTAATTAGATTATTTTTGAATCCCAGAAGTTAATTAAAAAAAAACACACACACAATAAATGCACTGAGCATTGAAATGGCTAAGTCCAGGACAGCCTGCTCACCCTCTACTCCAAATTTTGCAAGGGGCACCCAAGTCAACCAACAGGGCTAAGTTTTAAGGCACTTCCAGAAGGTCAGAAGGTGGGGTGGACCTCACTTTCAGTGGCAAGATTTTCCAAAGGGAGGGGGCATAGCAGAAAAGGCTGTTCTCTTAGATCCCATCAGCCAAAATTCCTTGACCAGTGGGGTCAGCAGTCTGCTGCTTCTGCTAGAATGAATGGGGTGAGCCAATTCCATAGGGACAAAATGGTTCCTCAAATTGCCTCGCACTCATGTTGGAAGCCCTGAGGCACTTCCGGGTTGAAAGGATTAGCCAGTGACATCACCATTGCTCTGGGAGACACCTAGCTCAGGGCTTCTTTCATGTCCGTAGCTGGAGCGAAGGACGGGAGCTTACTCTGCCCTCAGGCAGCACTTGGCTCAAATGTGGACTTGCTAACCTCCAGCCCATCATCCTACCCATGCGAGCCACTCGGAGGTGGTATTCAGCAGGTTCTGACCAGTTCTGGAGAACCAGTAGCAGAAATATTGAGTAGTTTGGAGAACCGGCAAATACCACCTCTAACTGGCCCTGCCCCCATCTATTCTCTGCCTCCCGAGTCCCAGCTGATCGGCTGGGTCTTCTTTTGTTGCCCTGCACAGGACAACTCTGAACATATCAGAGTATATTCATGAACTGGAATAGAGCATGGTAACAAGGTCAGCCAATGAATAGGCATAGCAACTAAATCAGTCAGTGAGGACAGTTTGGAAACTGAAACTAGAAGTAGCCTAGGCTGGAAACTGAAACTAGGCATGGCTCTATATTAAGCTCTGCAACTCTGCAGCTATGTTAAGCTCTGGGACTGTCTATTGAAGATGAAACTAACTTGCTTGCCTGCTGAACTGAACTGAAACTGATTTCTGCTTCTGAGCTCCTGGATTGCTACTGAAGACTGGAGCTCTGCTCTGAATTTGCAACATGTTTCTGTCTGAGTTTGCTCGGTGTTGGAGAAATCTACAACTGGTTTGTAAAATCTGCTTATTATGTTTATAAAGATGTTAAATGAAGCATCAACCATCTGTGTTAATTTTTCTGGTGCTGAATTAATGCTGCAAAACTGAACAGAATGGAACTGGAAATCAGGTTCGTGTGGTCGGCTGGGAATGGACATTTTACAGTATCCTTCCCCTGTCACGCACACCAAATCATGTCCACCAAGCCATGCCACACCCACCAAGCCACACCACGCCCACCAAGCCGTGCCCACAGAACCGGTAGTTAAAAAAAATTGAATACCACCACTGGAACCACCCTGCTCCTCGGTTCCTCAGATAACCTGGCCCCATGCCATGAAGGACTTAATGAAAGAGGTTTGTGAGGTAGCTCATGCGCCACCACGATCTCCCCAACTTTACATGTTCTTTTATTCATGCAAAAAAAAAAAGATTGCTGTGTATTCTCTTGATTAGAATCCAGGTGCCTTATTTACATTTTGTCTGAAATTAATTCAGTGGATTCTTTGAAATGTAAATGCTCGGAAGTGCTATCGCTGAAGGAAAAGTGGAAATTTGTCCTCTGAGAAGTAAGTGACAGGCGGTATAGGTAGAAATAATTGGCAGTTCAAATATGTGTGAGCAGGAGCACTTAGGATTGTTGCGAAATCCTCCAGGAAAGGAGACTGAACCACTGGTGTCAATCATGGGCTGTAAATGTTTTGATTACAAACCAGAAATTGCTGGTAGATTTTACCCCGTAAGTTGCCTGCTTCATTATTCAATCAATCATACGGAAGTGTGAGATGAAAGGTTGCAACGCTTCCCTCCAGATATCATACACGACTGTGATATTATTGGTCCCCTGTAACCTTCTGCTGATTTTTTTTTTACAACCTTTCATTTAGTGATTGCTTGAAATTACAACAACACTGAAAAAAAGGGACTTATAAATAACCATTTTTAACCCTTACGACCAGAGATGGTATTCAGCAGGTTTTGACCAGTTCTGGAGAACCAGTAGTGGAAATTTTGAGTAGTTTGGAGAACTGGCAAATACCGCCTCTGACTGGCCCCACCAACCTCATCTATTCTCTGCCTCCCGAGTCCCAGCTGATTGACTGGGTCTTCTTTGGTTGCCCTGCACAGGAGAATGGAGCTGGAAAGCAGGTTAGTGGGGTGGGGAGGGAATGGGGATTTTGCAGTATCCTTCCCTTGCCATGCCCACCAAGCCACATCCACCAAGCCATGCCACACCCATCAAGCCACACCATGCCCACCAAGAACAGGTAGTAAAAAAATTTGAATACCACCACTGGAACCACCCTGCTCCTCGGTTCCGCAGATAACCTGGGCCCGTGCCACAAAGGACTTAATGAAAGAGGTTTGTGAGGTAGCTCGAGTTCAGATACGTGACACCACAATCTCCCCAACTTTACATGTTCTTTTATTCATGCAAAAAAAAAAAAAAGATTGCTGATCGGCTGGGTCTTCTTTTGTTGCCCTGGACAGGAGAACGGAGCTGGAAAGCAGGTTAGTGGGGTGGGGAGGGAATGGGGATTTTGCAATATCCTTCCCCTGCCATGCCCACCAAACCACACCCACAGAACCGGTAGTAAAAAGTTTTGAATCCCACCACTGCTTACGACCATTGCAGCACCCCCCCATGGTCATGTGATCAAACTTCAGGTGCTTGGCAATGGACTCATGTTTATGACGGTTGCAGCATCCCCGGATCAGGTGATTACTTTTTGCCACCTTCTGACAAGCAAAAAAATCAATTGGGAAGCCAGGTTCATTTTACAACCATGTTACTAACTTAACATCGGCAGTAATCTACTGAACAACTATAGCAAGTGAAGTTGTAAAATGGGGTAAAGCTCACTTAACAACTGTCTTGCTTAGCAATGGAAATTTTGGGCTCAATTATGGTCATTAAGTCGAGGACTATATTGTCCGTTTCTTGCAATCTAAAATGTAAAATATGCAAAATAAAAAAAAAATCGGCTGAGAGCTTTTTGTAGATTCATGGTTCTTGTGTTTGAAATCCCAGTGATCTCAGCTCCAGATCACTTTGCAAATCCTCAAAGAAGGCTGTGAAGTTAAGGAAATTATAAATATATCAGAATTTAATGTAAGTAGACAGGTCAGTGAATTCCTCACTCTGTCTCCAATTAAGAAGTCAGTGTTGTGGCTCTGAAGTCTGCATTCCAAGTTGTGTTTGTACAAAAGCAAGCCAAGAGAAAGAAAGGGGTGTGTGCACGTGTGTGTATTTCTTTGCAAGTGGCTCACAAAAATCTCTCAGAAGAATTAATTTCTGGAAAGGAAGAGTTTGTAACATCCTTTGAAAAAATAAAAGAAGATTTAAGTAAAAGTCCCGGTCTCCAATTCAAAATCGACAAGCATATTAAAAATTTACAAAAGGCAACCCACAACCAATCAATTAGCAACAAATGGAATGTTAATACACTTAAAGCACTCTGAGCAATCCCTGGCTACAGATGGCTATTAAGCTACACTTGGCAACATTGCTCAAAACTTCAACACATTTAGCTGCTGAGAGATGGGGTTGATACATGAGTTTCTTCCTCCAAGTTTGCTCTGAAGGAAATGTTATAAACAGCGCAAAGCTTTATACATGGCCCCCTGTCACCAGTCCCACCAGTACCAAGAGTGACACCAGAGATGGCATTCAGCAGGTTCTGACCAGTTCTGGAAAACCGGTAGCGGAAATTTTGAGTAGTTTGGAGAACCAGCAAATACCACCTCTGACTGGCCCTGCCTCCATCTATTCTCTGCCTCCTGAGTCCCAACTGATCGGCTGGGTCTCCTTTGGTTGCCCTGCACAGGAGAATGGAGCTGGAAAGCAGGTTAGTGGGGTGGAGAGGGAATGGAAATTTTATGGTATCCTTCCCCTACCACGCCCACCAAGCCACACCAACCAAGCCACACCCCACAGAACCGGAAGTAAAAAAAATTTTTAATCCCACCACTGACACCATACATAAAAAAAAGAATTTACCAGATTTCACCTCTAAAAGTATCAAACCTTAAATTCTCCTGGGACTATCTGAAGTAGGAAGCGGTTGGCAAGATCTGAAGGAATAATTCAACCAGATTTATTTATCTTTTGTGGTATAAACACACTGTTACTCATCTGATTGGGTATTGTCTTTTATAGGTAGGCCTCAACTTACAATAGTTCATTTAGTTTGAAGTTACAACTTGAAAAAGTGACTTATGACTTTTTTTTCGCACTTCTGACTGCTATAGCCTCCCCATTGCTATGTGATCCAAATTCAGATGCTTGGCAACTGACTCATATGTATGACGGTTGCAGTGCCTTGAGGTCATGTGATCAGCTTCTGTGATCTTCTGACAAGCAAAGGCAGTGGGGAAGCCAGATTCCCTTAACAGCCGTGTTACTAATTTAACAGCTGCACTGATCCACTTAACAACTATGCCAAGAAAGGTCATAAAATGGGACAACATTCTCTTAAGAAATGTTTCACTTAAGTGACAGAAATTCTGGGGTCAATTGTGGTTGTAAGTCATGGACTAGCCGTATAATGGACTTTTAAGACTGGAAATTTACTGTGTCATCAATAATCCAAATACCTATAGTGTGTATATTTTAGTTAAGCAGCAGATCCAAAGCTATGGAGGGTTGTCTTTTGATGCCCAACTTTCTCCCAGGCCTACCCCATCAAGGAGGGACCATGTTTGTAGCCTCCCAGCCTTCAAAACACTGCCAATATTGAAAGAGCTTTGAGCAAGCTGTCCTCTGTAAAAGGAACCATTGCCCTAAACTGGGATTAGTCTCTCAAATTATTCTGAAGGCTCAGTACTTTTTATGAAAAGCAAGCAAGCATTTTAGATGCTTGACCAAGTCTAAGAGCTGTGGTGGCACAGTGGTTAGAATGCAGTATTGCAGGTTAAGTCTGCCAACTGCCAGTAGTTCGATTCTCATCAGCTCAAGGTTGACTCAGCCTTCCATCTTTCTGAGCACTGGTGGGATTCAAATAATTTAACAGCCGGTTCTAATGATTTCTTCCAACAACCAGTTCACTAAACTGCTCAGAAAGTTAACAACCGGTTCTCCCAAAGTGGTGCGAACTGGCTGAATACCACCACTGCTTCTGAGGTTGGTAAAATGAGGACCCAAATGGTTGGGAGCACACTGCTGTCATTGTAAACTGCCCACAGAGTAAAGCATTGTGAAGTGGTATATAAGTCTAATTGCTATATAATTATATAAGTGCTATTGCTGGTATATAGGTGCTAGTAGAGTCCAAGAATTCTTTTAAGATTTGAGATTTCTCACATTCCTTTTTATTAGTTGATGAACCTCAAAGGGGAAAAAGAATACGAGGGGAGAAACACATTGTAACATAAGACACAATAAAACAAGGGGGAGCTCAAAACAACCTTCCCTCACCCTTGTGTTTTCCTAAAGTTATATTTATTTCTGCCCTACCTTTATTATTTTTGCAAATAACTCAAGGCAGTAAACATATCCAAGACAGCTTCTTCCTGTTTTCCCCACAACAACAAGCCTGTGTGGTGAGTTGGGTTGAGAAAGAGAGACTGGCCCAAGGTCACCTAGCTTTCTTTCATGGTTAAGGTGGGGCCAGAACTCACTGTCTCCTGCTTTAGAATAGAATAACAGAGCTGGAAGGGACCTTGGAGGTCTTCTAGTCCAACCCCCTGCCTAGGCAGGCAACCCTACACCACTTCAGAGAAATGGTTATCCAACATCTTTTTAAAAACTTCCAGTGTTGGTGCATTCACAACTTCTGGAGGCAAGTTGTTCCACTGATTAATTGTTCTCACTGTCAGGAAAACTTTCCTTAGTTCTAGGTTGCTTCTTTCCTTGATTAGTTTCCACCCATCTTGCCCTCAGGTGCTTTGGAGAATAGCTTGACTTCCTCTTCTTTGTGGCATCCCCTGAGATATTGGAGCACTGCTATCAAGTCTCCCCTAGTCCTTCTTTTCATCAGACTAGACATACCCAGTTCCTGCAACTGTTCTTCAAACGTTTTAGCCTCCAGTCCCCTAATCATCTTTGTTGCTCTTCTCTGCACTTTTCTCGAGTCTCAACATCTTTTTTACATCATGGCCTGATGCCTTAACCACTAGACCAAGTCAAATTATGGTTCCATGTAGCTTGTTGAAAAGGTAGCTAGAAGAACAAGGTTTGACCTACTTAATTTCACCTTCACCCCCACTCCATTCCCCCCAAATAATTCAATTGTGGAATAAATGTGCATCTCCCAGGACACCCGTTTTCACATTTCCACACGTTGAGTTGAAATTTAAGAAAGGAATGGAGAATTATAAATTGGAGAACTATAAAACCTTCTTTATCTCAGAGATACCTAGACCATTGGACAGTGGTTTCTGAAAGGCAGAGATGGGTGAAATCCCACAAAGATTTCAAAACGATTTCTGGGGTGCATTACCTGCACAATGAGGTCAGAATCCTGTGTTTCAATGTGTTTTTTTTCCCCTTGAGAATCCAAAGACGTAGAAACAACATGATTACCAAAATGTTTTTATTCTAATTTACTGGTGGGAAGCACCGATGGGTTCCAGATTGGGTATACTGCTTCCTGAAAAAACATTTTATCAAAGGAGGAGCAAATTAGGTGGGCTTTTGCACAGGGCTGCATTACTGCCAATCTCCTAAAAAAGAAGGTACAGGGTGCTCTTGTACTTTCCATATGTCGCTATGTTTATTTCATGCAATGTTTTTATTTAGCTACAAAAAGTGGTGGGGAGGTAAGGGAGATCTGGCAGCAGATGTACTTAGAGTTCTCCTAAATTTATTAGGAGATGCTGAAAAAGGAGAGACAGACAGAGACAGAGAAAGAAAAATACGGACACCTTCTCCAAAACACTTGGCAGAACATAATGTATAATTGCCTGACTGATCTTTCCAATATTTGTACATGCATAAAAATCTGTTTATGAACTACCTCCTTGTTTTCTCGTTCAACTGCAGACATCCAAACCAGAAGTGATAAATTATTGTAAAAGAACAAGGCATACCTCTGTTTTTCAATAGGCTGGGATTGCCAGAGATAAGGTTAAGGCACAGGGGACATTGTGATCCAAGGTAGCACGATATCCTCGGGAAATGCCAATCGCAGAACCCGATTCATTGCTTATTTGTGTGAGAAGAGAGGAGCTCATAGTGAATCGGTGACTAAACACAGGTCTCTAGGCTGATGGGGTTTGAAAGAAGTTCGCTCCTCACAAAGCTGCAATAATTGCTGCCCTTTCACAGACCTCTTCTTTTCATCATCTGCAACTTTCCTATCTTTTCTGAACCACCTGCCTCTGTTTATTATAATTGCGTTGCTACTTTTTTTTTTCATTGTTTATTTTAGGAGAGGAGAACTATGGCCGCTGAGTAGCTGTAGAAGTTGTAGGCGACAAAAGATGCCGGCAATTAGAGATAATTAGCAACGGGTGATCCATGTTTCCTATCCTTTTACATTTTTAAGATCTTTGTGACTGATCATGGAACGCGAGGCAACCCACAGCCTTCATTCCTGAGGAAAACTGATTTTTTAAAAATCGTGGAATCATAGACTTGGATTTTGGAAGTCATCTAATCCAACTTCCTGCTCAGTGCAGAATACATTAGAGCACAAGTGTCAAACTTGATTTCATTGAGGGCGGCATCAGGGTTGTGTTTGACCTGTGGGGGGGAGGTGGGGATGTGGCCAGGGGGTGTGGCCAGCATGATGTCACTTGTGTCAGGGGGGCATATGTGGTGGGCTCCGGAGCATCGTTTTCGGTTGCGATGCCCTCCTGGAACCCCCTGACAGTGAAAATGGAGCTCGGGTGGGCCGTGTGCAGCCCTCGCAAGTTCCGTTTTCACTGGCAGAGGCACTGCAGGCCGGTCATTCACTATTTCCAGGGTGACCCCAAGGGCCAGATCTAAGCACTTCGCAGGCCGGATCCGACCCTCAGGCCTTGAGTTTGACACCCCTGCATTAGAGTATCTCTGAGAGATAAGCATTCAATCTCTGTATGAAAATCTCTAGTGAAGGATTTACCAGTTTATGGATTAGCCTTTTCTACTGGCTTCCCAGCTAATTGAATCCCAACTTGACGGCTAGGTTGAACTTTGTGTTTTTAATCTACTGGGTCTGGTCCAGAGTTGGTATTCAGCCAGTTCTGACAGGTTCTGGAGAACCAGTAGTGAAAATTTTGAGTAGTTTGGAGAACCGGCAAATCCCACCTCTGACTGGCCCTGCCCCCATCTATTCTCTGCCTTCCATCGAGTCCCAGCTGATCGGCTGGGTCTTCTTTGGTTGCCTTGCACAGGAGAACGGAGCTGGAAAGCAGGTTAGTGGGATGGGGTGGGGAAATTGGGATTTTACAGTATCCTTCCCCTGTCACGCCCACCAAGCCACGCCCACAGAACCGGTAGTAAAATTTTTTGAATCCCACCGCTGGTCTGGTCCCATCACCTGCAGCAATAAAATTTACTCCCTCTTCTATATGATTGCTTTTCAGACATTTGAAGATTATTATCATATAGCAAAATGTGATTTTGCTATCATATAGCAAATTCACGAAGCCAAATCTTGTACTCTATCCTTAATAGGCTTTATGAGATACCTTGATACATCCCTCCCTGTCAGAAAACAGATCCAAGGCTACAGTTTTAACCCTCAGTGTTCCCAACCCGGGCAATAATGAATGAGAATAAAACAGAGAATCCTATTTTTTTTTCCTGATTCCCACTTCTTTGCTTCAGGAAAACACATGTAGGGTTAATATAATATAAATGACCTACTGTTCTACTTGTGTAAAGAAACAGGAAATGTCAGAAAAATAGAAAAGTTCCCATTATTCTCTTTCAAAATTAAGGTCCACAATTTTTCTCTTATTTATCTCTAAAGAAAGAAAAATGTCTTCTACAGAAAGTCTTCTATTGTCTGCCATTGTATGTCCCCAAATTTGATACCACTGATATTGTATCTCGGTGCAAGATGTGGGGGTTTCATCCATTGCTTTGGGGGAGCAGAAAGGCAACAAATTAGGAAACAATAACAGTATAATTTTTTTCCTTTAAAAACATTTGAATAACCCACTGTGAACAATTTTTGGAATATTTCTTATCACCCTCGGATACCAATTTTGGAGATTGATGCAATTTGAGCAATTAGGGCCCACCCAGATGCTGTTGGTTTTATTTTAAAAAAAGGTTATTCGATTTATACCCACTGCCTCATTTTTATTTAAGATTTCCTGTAAAATAAGACTTAATTCAGTGGTAGAAGCACTGTCTATAGAAACTTGTCTTACAGAGGGAGAGGTGGGAGAGGGGAATGATAGATTTTAAATATTTCTACATAGCTGTGGTTCAAATCTTCAAAGAGGCCAGGATTGTAGGTTTTATACCCCCTGAGGCCAGGTGTCAAACTTCATTGACATTCTGGCATGAAAATTGGCCTTGTGGTTTGGCATAGGCCCAAGTAATTGCTTCTCTAATTCACGAAACCACCACAAAGATTTCATTATATTTGGGAAGGAGAAGGCGTGCCTGATAAAGACTTAGCCACCTTGTGAGAGCAATTCATTTGCAACCCGAGTTAGTACCTAAAAAAAAAAAAAAAGATATTTCCCCCCTCAAACTCAACCAAAAGATATATTATGAAGACTTCGACGGACTCTCTTTTCTGGTGCTGGATTCAGAATCCATAAAGCAAGGGTGACACCTTTTATGGATTGATGCTTTGAATCTGAACCATTGCTTGCTAAAAGGTGAAGAATGTTCTGAAAGTTTGATATAGTGATGATCCATCCATCTCCATAGAATGAGAACGGGTGAACATTAGAAGTGAACATTTCCAGAAGGGCAGCTTTGTTGCTGCAACTGCTGAGGTGCAAATACAATGGTATTGGTGGTTCCTCACTTCATTATCTACTGACTAGAATAGAATAGAATAGAATAGAATAGAATAGAATAGAATAGAATAGAATAGAATAGAATAGAATAAACAGAGCTGGAAGGGACCTTGGAGGTCTTCTAGTCCAACCCCCTGCCTAGGCAGAAAACCCTACACCATTTCAGACAAATGGTTATCCAATCTCTTCTTAAAAACTTCCAGTGTTGGAGCATTTACAACTTCGGAGGCAAGTTGTTCCACTGATTTATTGCTCTAACAGGAAATTTCTCTTAGTTCTAGGTTGCTTCTCTCCTTGATTAGTTTCCACCCATTGCTTCTTGTCCTGCCCTCAGGTGCTTTGGAGAATAGATTGACTCCCTCTTCTTTGGGGCAGCCCCTGACTACAAGAGGCCTAATAGTGTGGAGCTAGAGGGTTAAGGACAGGGGTGTCAAACTCTAAATGTGCGACCCCCCCCCAGCTCCATTTTTGCTGGCAGAGGGTTGCAGGAGGCCGTCGCAGCCAAAAACGGGGCACGAGGGGGGGGGTCTGCGCACAGGCTGCACACGGCCCCGGGATCTGTTTTCGATGGCAGAAAAAAAAAACCAAGAGAAAAGGAGAAATGTTTCCCCCTTTGCATTTGAGCATGCAAGAAGGGACAGGAAAGGAGAAAGGGAAAGAGAAAGACAAATAAAAAGAAGGAAAGATGGGAAGGGAACAAGGAAGGACAAATAAGAAAAGTGGCGAAGGACGAAGAAAGGATGCAAGAGGGAAGGAAAAAGGAGAAAAGGAAGGAAGGACATTATAATGAGAGTGAGGAAGGGTCTGGGGGAAGTCCTGCCATAGCACTTGGCCACCACTGGAGCTCCTGATATGAGTGACATCAAGCTGGCCATGCCCACCATGGCCATGCCCCCCCCCCCGAGGTCAAACACAACCCTGATGTGGTCCTCAATGAAATTGAGTTTGACACCCCTGGTTAAGGGTTTACACTGTGAGAGATCCTTGGTGCTCCCTGAGCTTGGTTGTTTTCTTGGAGATGTTTCATTACTCAAATCCAAACCTATTAGGAGCCTTGTTGGTGCCGTGGTTAGAGTGCAGTACTGCAAGCTACTCCTGCTGCAGCCAGCTGCCTGCAATTTGGCAGTTCGAATCTCACCAGGCTCAAGGTTGACTCAGCCTTCCATCCTTCCGAGGTGGGTAAAATGAGGACCCAGATTGTTGGGGGCAATAGGCTGACTCTGTAAACCGCTTAGAGAGGGCTGGAAAGCACTGTAAAGCGGTATATAATACTTATGTAATATATAAGTCTAAGTGCTATTGCTATTGCTATAACATCATCAGTGCACTACCTAGTTGTGTCATGAAACCTCTGCAAGAAAACAATCAAGCTCAGAGAATACCAAGAGTCCCTCATTTCAATCCTGAGCTACAAATATTCTCCTTTATTGGTCTACATTTTGTTGGTCTACATTTTGTTTCCACTTTGCCTATTACTTTGTCAATACAATTGCTAATCTACTTCATCCTTTCTTGCTAGCCATGCACACAGAAGATATCCTTTGACTTTCATTCCAGTGAGATGTAATTAGCTAGGTAGTAATGTATTTCCTATAACAACCAGCAAACTTCTTTCAGCTATAGTTATTAAATCTGCTTCAATTATCACTGTTTAACTCAGAGTCCTGCTTTCAGGAATGTTCACATGCACACCCCAACTGCTGCCATCTCTCACAAATCCTGGCTCATTAGACACAGTGGTGGGATTCAAATTTTTTTTACTACCGGTTCTGTGGGCATGTCTCAGTGGGCATGGCGTATCTTGGTGCGTGTGGCTTGGTGGGCGTGGCAGGGGAAAGGATACTGCAAAATCCCCATTCCCTCCCCACTCCTGGGGGAAGATTATTGCAAACTCTCCATTCCCTCCCCCACCCCACTAACCTGCTTTCCAGCTCCGTTCTCCAGGGCAAGCAAAGAATACACAGCCAATCATCTGGGACTCGGGAGGCGGAGAAGAGATGGGGTTGGCGGGGCCAGTCAGGGGTGGTATTTGCTGGTTCTCCAAATTACTCAAATTTTCTGCTACCGGTCCTCCAGAAATGGTCAGAACCTGCTGAATACCACTCTAATCAGACAGAGTGAGGAGGTCACCTCAGCTGGTGGATTTGGGATGTGATGAATGGGCAACCAGTGGCTCATTCCTTATGAGTATATGCGATTGCCAAGCTATGGACACAAATCATTTTGATGTTTGGGAATATTGATAATTCTGATAAATAAGTATAGGATGATTCTTCAGGCACCTGATTAGCATGTTTATGAATTTCTACACCTGGCATATAATCAATCAACTGTGCTTGTTTCACCCACTGGACCAAGAGAAATGGAAGTTCAGTGTTTATTATGGAACTTGTCACAAATATGAAAAAAAACCTCACAGGCAGGTTTTGTTTATTGATACTGGCTTGGAGACCGGCAGTAGAAGGCTGAATTCCCTTGTTGAAAGCTTCTTTAATCTGCTTGATTAGAGGATTCACTTCCAGGGTGATCTGAAATTATTTCATCAAAAGGAGACCAGACTCTAGGCAATAAGAAATGAGCATTTATCCCCTTGAAATAACTTCTAAGGCATGATCGGTGTACCCCTAATTCAAAGTAATGGGGTGTTATGAAATTAGGGTGAAATTGTCTTTGTCTTTTGTAAACCTGGTAATGTCCTTAGGATGGGTTTTATCTTCATGTCAGTTTTGAGGCACTTGGAGAACAAGGGCATAAACGTCAATTCTAGTTTCACCAGTTTTTATAAGGGGAAAGTATCCTTCCCCTTGATTAATTTTGACACTGTTCCAGTAGTTTCATTATTTATTGTCCAGAAAGAGCTTAGCTCAATGGGAGAACCCTTCAGAAGATGTCAAGTTGAGCTCAGAAGATTTCATTAGAAGGATCAAGTAGAAGGTGCCAGATAGAACCATTGCTTTGCCTAAAATCCTGGATCAGTATAGTCAAATCAGAGCAGGTATGATTGGATTGGAGAGAAAAAAAAATACTAAATTGGAATATGACAATGTCCTGCTCCTAAGAGAAAACTCAGGGGAGAGAGGGAATTGATAGCTCACAGATCACTCCTATAATGAATTCCTAGGTAGGTTCTTTTATCCCTGTTAATTCTCATCCTTGTTTGTTGATGTGACATAACCTTTGGTTGCTTCACCGCCATTTGGGATGCATTCCTGTTTACTCAAGGTTATTTTTCTATGGTTGGAAGGAGGACAAGACCCATCAAATCCAGTTAATATGTCAAAAAAATATTTGGTCTGGCACAAAGTTATGAAAACTTCAGTTCTTCTCTGTGAGGCTGGGTATTCCTTTGCCTGTCCATGAGATTGCGTGCTCAGTTGAGATGAGGACAAGGTAGGCTCAGCCAATTTCCTGGTGTATGAAATGGAGGCTCAGAACCAGTGGTGGGATTCAAATTTTTTTACTACTGGTTCTGTCGGCGTGGCTTGGTGGGCGTGGTGTGGCTTGGTTGGTGTGGCAGGGGAAGGATACTGTAAAATCTCCATTCCCACACCACTCCAGGGGAAGGTTACTGCAAAATCCCATTCCCTCCCCACCCCACTAACCTGCTTTCCAGCTCCATTCTCCTGTGCAGGGCAACCAAAGAAGAGCCAGCCAATCAGCTGGGACTCAGGAGGCAGAGAATAGATGGGGGTGGGGCCAATCAGAGGTGTTATTTGCCAGTTCTCCAAACTACTCAAAATTTCCGCTACCGGTTCTCCAGAACTGGTCAGAACCTGCTGAATATCACCTCTGCTCAAAACTCTTCTATAGACAGCACAAGATAATATTGTTGATTTAGTGTTACATGGCACACATAATTCAGGCCTCCCATACCTTGTCACTATTTATCACTCCTTGGATTATGGCCTTCAAGATGGCAGAACCCATTCTGCTTCACTCAGCAGGATTTTGAGGTCACATATTTGCAGTTCTCTATTAAGCCCCAACCACCAGTGCATTACAATAAAGACTTGTATGTTATAATAAGTACTTGATGTTCTTGGAATATAAATATATCAAGAAAGCGTTTCCCATAATTGCTACTTTTTAGCTCTGTTTGCAAAACATACTTAGTAAACTCAAGGGTTGATGTATTGGTACACATTAAACCTGATATGCTTGTTGTTGTTGCTTAGGGTGCTGTGAAATTGAGTTAATTTATGGGTTGGGTTAATTTATGGCTCAGTGTATTGTGCCAACTCAGAATATGGATTATGTAATATGGTTAGCATGGGGTGTGAAAATAGCAATTCAAAGCTCATTTACTTGGCTTTGGCATCATTTCATATTGACTTTGCTCTTGTTGTCCTGGGTTATGAGGACAAAGAGTTGGGAGTTTGGAGGGAGAAACCAGCATGTTGGGTTTTGTCCTTCAACCTCTTGTGTTCCTAGTCTGAGGTTGGGACCATAAGGTAAAGGTAAAGGTTCCCCTCGCACATACATGTTAGTCATTTCTGGCTCTAGTGGGTGGTGCTCATCTCCTTTACAAAGCTGAAGAGCCAGCACTGTCTGAAGACGTCTCCGTGGTCATGTGGCTGGCATGACTAAATGCTGAAGGTGCACGGAATGCTACGCTATTACCTTTCCACCAAAGTGGGCCCTGTTTTTCTACTTGCATTTTCACATGCTTTCGAACTGCTAGGTTGGCAGAAGCTAGGACAGGTAACAGGAGCTCACTCCATTATTCAGTGCTAGGGATTCGAACTGCTGAACCGCTGAACCCTTCTGATAGACAAGCTCAGCATCTTAGCCATTGAGCCATCGTGTCCCTCTTTTTTTGGGGGGGGGGAGGAAACCATAGTGTGATTCTATTGGTCTTCTGCAGAGCATGTTACATCAAATCCATAGTTGAAGTATCTGTAGATTCTGACAAAAATGAACATCAGGAACTTGAATTATGGAGATTCTTTCACTAGATCTACCCAGAAGAAACAATATAGGGTTACAAAAATTCTAGCAAATGAATGGCTTTTGATGAACTGGCTGTCCTCTTCATTCTTAACAGGGCTGCATATAAAACTTAAACTGAATCCTTATCAGCCTGGACGTTGGCTATCACATCTGCCTACATTTGTCCTGTGTTGTCATGACCTCCTGGGTGGGAAAAATGTTCACATGCATATTGCATCATAGCCTATTTGGATGAATTCATATGAAAGATAGAAGGGACAGAAACATTGGAGAAAAAGAATCAAGGGAGAGTTGAGCAGGGACTTCTTCTTATCTCCAAAGTCGCTCTTTCAATCTCTTTTGGATGTGCAATTTAGGGTCTAGAGCAACAGAAAGAATTGTCCAGGTTTCAAGGCTGAGTTCCTTGAGACCATGCTCTTTTAAGAAGTCCCAGATGAGTTCAGCCTAAAGATATCGAGAAGAAGGGAATCAACTTCTCTAAGGTTGATGATAGCCTTTCCTACTTGTGCATCCAGAATTGCTACTGCTTGCTCACTTGAACTCCTAGATCTCAATCTTTCTTTGACTATCCTGTCTGCTAGCTCTTCTAGATTTATGGTTCTTCCTCTGTTATTTTGAACATTGTACTAGATTTTACTTAACCTTGTTGAGAGAGTCTTTTGCTCACTGACCTTTCTTTAATGGATTACATTTTTGCTTGTTCCCTGTTTTGGATAGCACAATGGTTGATGTATAGCTTTCTATGCAGTAGGAAGATCTGATAACTGTCCATGTGTTGGTAGAAAAAAAGGATGTATGTCTAAGCAGCTGCTAGAGCAATAGCTTCTCTTTCCTGTGGACAGCCACACATTTTTTGTAGCTCCACAATTTGATGTCATTGCAGAAAAGTCCTTCTGTCTACTAAGCCAGCTGGTTAGGCTCAGAAGTCAAGAAGAGAAGGAACCAGGCCTCTAAAGCAAACTTTAGTTCACTGGCAGAACAACAAACTCCAACGAATGCAGGTGCTAAGTCAACTCTAGGTGCACAGGAAGTTGCTTTGAAATTATACTGACTGGTGGGACTTGTTCTTGTTTAATGCTCTCTTCAAAGTTCATACATTTTGTTATAAATGGACATGGAAAGAATCCAGTAATGCATTTTTTCCTTTGTATAAATAAGATGCTACGATCTTCCTCTTTGAAGCTCAGGCGGAAATGATTTATGTTTTGATACCAAGCATGCTTGCTGCCTCTTTACCTTCCACATATCTACTGATGTACAAAATCTACAGGCGCCTTGCTGTGTTTTTAGAATGTTAATGTTCCTTGTATACCACAGTTTCTAAAAAAATTCCCAGCAATATATTTATCTTTCTATGGCCATTAGCAGAAAAATGGCACAGAGAAAATTCAGACTTTTTTTTTCTTCCTCAGTAAGAACAGCCATAGAGAGTTCATTTACTGGAGGCTGTGAATGAATCCCTTTCATGACTATATGGACTTGTCTATACCAAAAGAGCTTTTGTGTACAGGGCAATGCGTGAAAGAAAATACAGTTTTGGGAGAGGGGTACTTGGATGTTTAAAGTCCACTTTGTTCCCTAATAATGTTGCTGTGTAATAGGAATGAGGGCCGTTTTAAATGAATTAGGATAAAATTTGTACTATCTATTCTAGAGGTAGTTCAAATATACTTTTCCTTATAAAGTGTAGAGATGTACACATAAGATATATCCATGAATGTTAGATAGAGGCTGGAATTTTTTGGGATGGGGGGGAAATCTGTGGGCAAAGATAGAAGGTTAGATGATTTTGTTAAAATTTACAGGGAAATTGAAGAATCTCCAGTTTTTCTCAAGGGTAGGGACAACTAAGTGATGCTTTTCAACCTTCACAACTTTAAGGTGTGTGGAATATCAACTTCCAGAATTCTCCATGCTGGATTGTTGAAGTCCACACATCTTCAAGTTGGCAAGTAGAGAAATGTGGCTTCTCACATCTGTACTCAATCCCCAAACAAGACATTCGGTGACAACTTATCCAATAGGATCTTTTCAGTACAGTGCTAGTGTTAACATCAAGAGAGAGTCTTACCCTCGAAATAAGCAGAAATTTTGAGTGGTTCGGAGAACCGGCAAATACCAACTCTGACTGGAGATTTTACTGCCACTCCCACCAAACCACGCCCACAGAACTGGTAGTAAATTTTTTTGAATCCCACCACTGTTCCCCACCCCACTAACCTGCTTTCCAGCTCCGTTCTCCTGCGCAGGGCAACAAAAGAAGACCCAGCCGATCAGCTGGGACTTAGGAGGCAGAGAATACTTGCCAATAATTCTGATGATTTAGAAAAGTTTTCTGCATATGCACTTTTTAAAAATTGATTCGAAGGAAACAAACTACCTGAGTCGAAATACAGTCATATCAAATTTAATGTTTCAAACCAAGTTAATTATTTGAACCTAGGTTATGCTTTTTCATTGCTAATATCAAACTTTTCACTGTTTAAGATATGACACCCTTCACAAATACTATGCGTGGAAATATTTAAAATATATAACCCAAGAGGTAGTTCTGTGTGAGGAGCAGAGGTGATATCCAGCAGGTACTAACCAGTTCCGGAGAACCGGTAGCGGAAATTTTGAGTAGTTCAGAGAACCAGCAAACACCACCTCTTACAGGCCCCGCCGCCATCTATTTGCCTCAGCTGCTCACCCTATGCTGATTCACCTCAGAAAGTCATCAACCAAGAGGAATTTTGTTGATATTTTATTATGCAACAAAAAGGCATTTTTCTTTCTCACTTTCTATTGCTGTATTTCTTCGCTAACCATCAGAAGGAATGTTCTGATTGAGAACTGCATTAAAATGCAAAATTTATCTGTCATTTTTTGAATTTTCAGATTTATATCTCCTCTGTGACTTTCAGTTCTCTTACCTTTCAAATCAATGCTAAAAGAAAACCCACCCAGGCATATTTACAAAAATGAATAAGAGCATTGCTGTTTCCTAATACCTTTTTGAGAAATGTTTCATGTGCTTATGTAGTTATTTATGGAGTCCTGCCTTGGTCCTCAGTGTTCCAGAACTTTGAAAAGGCCATTGGCCCAAGACAGTAGACACAGTTTACTTACTGCGGCAGACCCTGGGCCAGATTAAAGCTAGTGATTGGCAGATAAACTCTTTTCTTCAGCCTTAGTTGACTGCCTTCACTGTTCAGGGCTCAAATTCCCTGCATTCCAAGCCTGTCGCTGGTCTCTTTTATAACCTCCCACTTCCTAGCTTAGCAATGAAGCCGTTGTGGCAATTTCAGGTACTGGAAAAGGCCTTGGGACCTCTCCTTCTCAACTGCCATCCTTCCAGACATCCTTTTCCATCTCCTCCCTCCCACTCCCCATCATTCATGCATCTTAGAGGTTGGCCCCCTGCCTTCCTGGGGACAGGCCCCTTAATACCTCAAAGCCACCCCTGAGATAATCCCACTTTGCTTCCATCCTAGCAGCCATAATGACGCTCCTTTCTGCCTGCCTATTCTTGCTCTTGCTTCTTTTCCAGGACCAGGGTTCTGTTGATGGGGTTCGTCCTCAGCTGAGAGGTGAGTCATAGCATATCTTGGTTAGCTTTTGCAAAACTTTGCCAGGTTAGAGCAGCCATGCAGAAAGGAAACCCAGAAAGAGGCAGCCGTCTGAATGTTTGTGGCTTAAATATTTATATGACGGGTCCTTTCCCTTTTCCTATCACACTATAAAGCTCTCTTCCCAGCTGATGCTTTGGTCTTAATTTTGGATTCAGCACTAACCTAGCATCAAGATTAACTTTACTTTAGTGTTACAACATTATTGTGAATGCCAGTTTTATAATCCCAGTCCAAGAGCTTCTGTTCTCAATCAATCAATCAATCAAGGGGGCGTGCATAAGCGCACCAACGTCCCTGTCCTATTGTTTCTTTTATTTTTCTTATATGTATCCATTTCATGTATTCATAACTATGTTTATACCTATTATCTTGTAAGCGATTGACAAATCAAATTAAATAAAAAATAAAAAAATTATTTGAGTTCAGGAAAGAACTGAGTGCCTAAGTAGAATATATAGAAATTGAGCACCCTCTCCAGTCTCCAATAACTCCAATAATTGCCTGCACAGCGTCCTGTTGAAAGAAATAATTTCATGAAGCCCTGGGATTTGACATTTGATTCCGGAGCCTTTTCTGGCTGGGGGAATTGCAACTTTATTCTGCTTCTGGAGAGCAAGTTGCAGTCTGAGATTCTCATAGAATAACTGGGAGATAATTTATAATGCCATGGTAGAGCTCAGTGAAATGGGTTTTCTAGGATTCTGCACAAGCTACCAATGTCCTATTTAGCCTTCTCAACTGATTTCTTGCTTCTGTGAGTAGGAGGTAGCTGCCCGTCTTCTCAAATAAAATCTACTTTCAAAGATTGCACCGAAGGAGAGATAATGAAAAGGTTTATCAATAGAATAAGAAAGAGGGAGTCAGGAGAATAGAAAGCTTATTATTTAATCTGTGGAACTCCTTGTAATAGGAAGCCTTTAGTGCAAACAGTAAGGCTTGATTCTTTTTGGAAGGTAGCTGATCCAAGAAGGTCAGATCCAAGATTTAGAATAGAACAGAACAGAATAGAAATAATGGGATGGGATGGAATGGGATGGAATGGAATGGAATGGAATAGAATAGAATAGAATAGAATAGAATAGAATAGAATAGAATAGAATAGAATAGAATAGAATAGAATAGAATAGAATAGAATAGAAATAATGGGATGGGATGGGATAGAACAGAACAGAACAGAAAATAATTCTTTATTGGCCATGTGTGATTAGATACACAAGGAATTTGTCTCTGGTGCATAAGCTCTCATGGTACATACAAACAACAAAGTGATAAGTCTTAGTGTATATGCAATCAACAGTATAAATACAAACAACAAAGTGATAAGATTTGAAGAAGGTTTCAATGCAGATCAAGCTATAATGGATACAAGTATTTCTTTACATACTAATGCGTTTTTAATTCTCTTTTCTACAAATGCAGAAGAAAGTCATAATCTAAAACATCCATCAATGGCTATTAGGCATAGCAGTTATTTCTCTCTCGACCCTCTTTCTAGCAGCTAATGTTTTCAGGGTTATTGTATTCATCAGTTACAGCCCTGAATATTTTCCAGCTCTTGAGCTTGCAATCTCAAATTCTGGATCCATAAGAAAAAGAGATGGAAAGAAAAGAAGAAACAAGGGAAAATTCAGACACTGACCGTTAAAATTATAGTTTTTGGTCTGTCTTGCTGAACAAAAACAGCAATCAGTTCAGTGACGGTTGGAGGAAATGCAAAGGGAGATGGTTTTTCAGAAGATGTAATGGAATTACTTTGACTCTCACACTTTTCTTGCTTCTTAAGATCAAATTTTCTTTTGACCCTGAAGTTAGCTATTCTACCATACTCCTTTGGCAGGAGATTTCAGGCAGTTACTGTATTTGCTTACAATCTCTAGGGATCACAGAATAGAGCAAATATGTGTGATGGGTAGTAAAAATATTTTACTGCAATGTAAAGACATGATGGATTTGTCAATATTTTAACATTTCCTCTGGTTTACAAGAGGATTTAATATAAATTCTCTCTTGATATACATACCTACCTACTTACCTATCTACATATGTATATATACAATGAGTGTGTGTATGATTTATGTAATAGGACTGTGTTTGACATATTTATTTTTATACATCTTTTTGCTGTATGGTTTTTGTATGGCTCATTTCTTGTGAGATGGGTGGCTCTATAAATTTGATAGATAAATAAATAAGCATTTGTTGGACAAAAATAGTCTGCATCTGCCGGTCCATCCTTGACTGTTTGGGCTGCTGGGTGTGAATTTCTGTGATTTTTAGAGAATGGTGTGAAAGAGGCAAAAATACAATCTTGTTTTTGTTTTTTTCTCTGCAAGCCACCAATGTCAGGACAAAGACCGTGCCATTATTTCTTTTTGGCTTTATTATAATGACTGCAGATCAAACCTGAAGGCAAATCAGAACAAAGGCAGAGCCTCCATCGTTAATGTAAATCCCAGAAAAGTAATCCCATTTAACATTTCAAGTCCTATTAGAGTGAAATGCTCCGAGTTAAGCCAAAAACCTTCAACCCACCCTACAACTTGGTCAAAGATTTATGTGTAACATTAGTGAGTGTGTTGAACACTGAATATTCAAAGAGGATTGAAATATATACCCCAGTGGTTTTGTTATTTTGGAGGGAATATAGTCCTAAAGAAAAATACATTGTTACTGGCGTCATCTGACATACCATAATTCTGGTGCCAACAGACCAGCAGTAGAAAAATTGGAAGGGGGACTTAAGTCAGGTTGAAGGTTTATATATATCCTCCCTATTTAGGGTATGGTGTGAATCTTGGATAGTTTGGGATTAAACCACCTCTGCCAATAGCCCCATGTTCTCACACTCCATTTTAAGATGTTCCAGTGTCTGATTTTCCCACAATTGACCAAAGTCAGCAATAGAGGCTGAGGAGGAATGAGGAGAAGAAACAAGTTCTGGGATTTGTCTCTCCAAGAGAATTCCAGTACTAAATTCACAGGGAAAAATACAACATATGGAATAGTCTACACTAGAGGTCATAAGATTGTAGCATAACAGGAGAAATCATTGGAAGAAACTGTGAAGTTTTCATATGGGAAAAGATCATAAGGATGAATGTCTGTGGAGATTCTCAATCATCCAGGTTATGGTTGTCCTAAAGGTGCTTTTCCAAAATGCAACTGCACTTTCTTGGGTTTTTTTTCTCTTTGAAGGTGTTTCTGAATAAGTGAAGAAACTTCTTGGGTGAGAAGCAAAACATTTTCAAAGGAAAAATAAAACTCAAGGAAGTCTAGTTGCATTTTGAAAAAAGCACTTTTGGAATTATCATAAGGTTGGAATTCTATTTCCATCTAGTTGAGACGAAGTCCAAATGAATTCAGTGGGATCTACTTCTAATAGATCAGTGTCATACTTCTAATTTTTGAAAAAAACAAAACCTGTCCCCTTCTCCCAAATAGGTGCCCAGTGTAGGACAAGACCTACAGATCTGGTGTTCATTGTGGACAGCTCCCGAAGTGTGCGCCCCAATGAATTTGACAAAGTCAAGATTTTTGTGTCTCAGGTCATTGAGGCACTTGATGTAGGTCCTAATACAACCCGGGTTGGGGTCATCAACTATGCCAGTGCTGTCAAGAACGAATTGTCCCTAAGAACACACCAGACGAAGACCAGCCTCTTACAAGCAGTTCGCAGGATCGAGCCTCTCTCCACTGGGACCATGACAGGCCTGGCTATACAGTTTGCCATCAACAGAGCATTCAGTGAAGGAGAAGGAGCCAGGGTGAGATCCCCAGAGATCAACAAGGTGAGATTGTCAAGAAGCTTTTATTTTCTTCTTGCTTTGTTTTGTGGCCATCATTCCATGAACTTAGTTCTCCCCGTCTCTTGTTTGCAACCTGTGTTTTCAGGAGCACTGGTGGTCCTCAAAGTTCATTACATTTTGTGGGTACTTAGATGATTTTTTTAATGATTAAAGGTCTAATGAGATTTGGCATAGTTATTAGAAATCAAATAGTTCAAATAGCACCACTTGAACGCCATTGGCATTGACAAATTTACCATCAGTCACTTGCAAAAGGCAGCTTTACTCAAAACAGTTTACATCCTGTGATGATTTCTGTTACCATTAAACATCCACTTCTGCCTATCCCAGGTCCTTGGGAAAGACTTGATAGGTAGACAAAAATGCCAAATCCAGTCTGAGCATCTGACTGACTGTGCAAAGAACCATAATAATATCTGAACCATTAAACTGCAGGACTAATGGGAAGTGTGGAAACTTAATGCTCCTGACATGTCTCAGGGCTGAGGTCTCCAAAAGACATATTCTCCCTTCCTAGGGACCTCATCTTCTCACAGCAATTTAATGAGATACAGTAGAATCTCAGGTTGCGACCATAATCCGTTCCAGGACTACGGTTACAACCTGATTTGGTCATGACTGGAAGCACGACCATCTGCACATGCACAGACCCCAAAAAACAACAAAATTGGTGGTGAAGGGGAAATCGCCATGGCAGGGAAAATCACCACAGATATTTTTGGGTTTGCTTGGTCATGACCTGAAGATCTGTTCACGACCAGAAGCAAAACAGAAGCAATAATTCTGGTTGTCACCTGATTTGGTCGCGAACAGAAGCGTTCGTGACCCAAGATTCCACTATACTTGCTTTACCACTATTATTAGCTACTAGGAAAAATGTTTAGAATTCCCAGCTTCATGTGCACCACATCTAACAAGCCTTGGAAGGTCACTTGAGGCCTATAGACCTGCAATTGATCACTAACATCCAAGAGGAATATAGGTTTATCCTTGAACAAATGCTTTCATTCCTTTTATTTTTCATATTTAATTTCATAACATACCTTCTCTTCCCCAAACTGCTCTTCTGCTTTTCAGTTACCAAACTGACGCTTAGTCACAACTCAGGGTAACAACCTTTTGATGAAATGTCTCCTCATCAAGTCCTTCAGGAGGAACAAATTTTACCTTCTGCCATACATTCCTTCCCGCTTGTCTTTGTTGTTTTCTGAAGTACCACTTCAGATTCCCTGACCTCATAGAACTAGTCACAAAGCCACAAAGCTCTCATGGTACAGTTTGGAGAATTGGTACACCTCAGCTTTGTGGGATGATGGGGTCAACAAATTCATCAAGCCATGATGCTCTGTTGGTTAAGATAGGCTATAAAAATGTAGTTCTTTGAAGAACAGATTTGGGTGAAAGTGAAGAGCCCTTCAAGGCATTTAGGTTTTAGGTATAAGTGCCCTTTTCTATAAGCATTTTATTCTTGGAGGGATTTAAAGTTAGCTAAATATAGTTGACTTCATCACCTTGAGTTTCCCTCACAGGTGGGCTAGAAGCTAAATATATACCAATTGCTAAAGTCAGGTATTCCTTGAGGAGAGCCATAAGTCAATGAGAGAAAAAAAATCTCTTATGGAAAAGAACTTGAAACACTAAATTAAGTTCCTTTTAGGTCCTTAACATTTTCACAAAGATACCTGTTATTGTTATTGTTTTTGTTGTTATGACTATTTCTGGTGCAGGGGAAATATTTTTTACCTCAGACAGAAGGCCCTTCCAACTTCATTAAAAGAACCTTATGGATCATGAAGACCTTTGGCCTTAAGGAAATGGTAGACCACAATTTAGCTGGCATCTCATTGTTTTTAAACCAAACAGAGTTTCAATTTCTTTCACAAGCTGAAAAGAAAATTTCTGCTTATTCTCTTTTTCTCATAAAAGAACAGTTTGTGCGACATGGTCCATGCATTCTGTTTCCAAATATTGATTCATGTCAAGTCACTGTACATGGGAAACTGGTTGTTGCGCTCTGATTCATGACTACAGATGTTTGTTCAACACTTGTAAGAAACGTTTGTACATAAAGTTGCATGTGTGAAGTCTTTTTATAGTGTTTAACTAGGAATGCCTAAAGATGGAAGCTGATTATCACAGTTGATTATCACATGGGCATCTGTCTTCATTCTATGTGTGGGGATCAAGACTAAATATTTATTTATCTGGGACAGATTTTCTTTTCTTTTGCTTGGATAATCACAGTTTATTTAGCTTCTATTTTTTAAATCTCTAATTCCTAATGGAGTCATTCTTTTCATTTGGGATCAAGATTCAGAACTCTGGTCTGTTCCTTCTTCTTGTGCCATATCCGCCATCGGATGTTGGCGATCATGTTGGTAATCCTATTTTTAATCCATAGCCGCATAAAAAAGTGCTGTTGAGTTTTGTCCAAACTAGTCCCTTAGATTTTGAAGCCATGATGTTCTTCTGCCTGGACATCATTTGCCTTCAATCTTTCCTTGGAGGATTAAGTGAAGTATGCTGCATTTTTCTGGTTGTTGCATCCCATGTCCAAAATATTCTAACTTTCACTTTGTTATGGTTTTGATGATTTCCCTTGCCTTTCCCAGGCGGGTTATCACCTCCTCATTTCTGATTTTGCCAACCCAACTTGTATGTAACAGCTGCCTGTAAATCCACATTTCAAATGCTTCTAGTCTCTTCAAGTGACTTTCTGTCAGAGACCAATTCTCCACTCAGTAGAGCAGGATAGACAAGATGTAGCATCTGACAAGCTTGATTTTCAGTCTGGTCTGTTTAGAATGAGCAAATGACTCAAGATCTGATTATCTGCTTTGGCAGTCCAGGTTAGGCTGGTTCAGAATCTTCTTACTTTTTTTTTTTAAAAATAGGTGGGTAGGTATTTTCACTTGTTTTTCTCAACATATGACATGGCCAAAAAATCTGTTCACGCTTCTTTGACCTGCTTATTCACAGCAGTGGAACGTGCTTCCTAGGGAGATTTCTTTCTCTGCAACACTTCTTGGACTATATAAATGAATTGCTTAAAGGCAAAAAGGGTTTGTTAGTGAAGCTATGAAGTTGCAAATATCACACAGTCTTGATTTCTTAAAAAAAGAGGGAGGCATAAGAGATTTTACAGCTCCACCTATTGCTGAGATTGGTATGTTACACCATTTCAAACACACCAATCTAATTCAGTTTGTCTAAATGGTATTTGCATAACAATCCAGTTAAGGCCAAGTTGTATGTGGACCTTTCATTTCTCAATTTCTTTATTTATTTCAATAAACTCAATTCATTGACACCAATGTACAATGAACTTAAAAGGAGTTTGTGTGGGCTTTAAAAGTTAACATTAGACAGAAATAATTAGTGTAATGGTATATGGGGAGGACCTTGGCAAATGGGAGGAAGAACCCCGGATGGCACAACAGGCATGTAAAAGATTTCTCAGCCTACAGAAGGAGAGCAGATGTGGGATCCATTTCAGAAAGGACCCTCCCCAGTTTCCAGAAAGTAAAAGGAAAGAAGGGGAGAAAATGTCTAGGAAGTGTCAGCTTTGGAAGCCATATTCCACGCTGCCACATAGCCTGGGAGAGTGGAAGAGGGGTGATTTCAATTAAGTAGCTCTAAGTAGACAAAATAAAATTCTTTTGTTAGTCCAAGGTCATTTAGTATGGTGCAGTGTGAAATAAGGATCTTACGTTTGGACGGATCATGATTGGGCCATCATGATGTGATGGCGACCAAGGGGGGTGGGGGTGGATTTGTAGTTTGAGAAATTGTGGAAAGCCAAAAAAACCTTTTAGATTCAGGTTTCCACAGATGTGCTAGGTGCTATTGTAATAAAGGTACTTTTGAGATATGCTTATCTCGAAGTTACTGATTGGAATGGAGGTTTGCTGGAACGCTGACAGGGACATTCTCAAGCATCCAGGTTATGGTTGTTTCAAATGTGCTTTTTTTTTTTTTAAAGGCTTTTTTTTACATATCACTTCTTATCCAAGAAGCTTCATCAGTTCTGACCTTTATCAGCTTCTTGGATGAGAAGCAAATGTTTTCTTCTTCAAAGAGAAAACATTTCTTCCTCCAGAAAAAAACATAGTCCAGTTGCATTTTGCAAACCAAAAAACCCACCTTTGAAACAAAGGAGAAATGTTTTCAGTAAATGTTCAGTAGAAATGTTTCTAGAAGCCTGGCACTCTGACAAGTCAGCCATCCATAGACACATAGACATTAACAACATCTATAGGTTATGTAAAAGAGACAATCAACCAGCCCAAAAGAGAACGAAAAGACTCCAGCACTTCTCCATCAGCAATCAGCGCTGGGATCAACATAGATTAACTCCAAGGTTAACTTCAGACCAACAATCAAGTAAGCAATATCCCAATCAAGAAATTGGTCCTTGAAGAGCCCAACCAAACAATCTCTAAGACTGTTCCCACCCACCCACAGACACGCAAGACACCAGAATATAAATTGACAGTAAACAGCAGATAACAGATAATCAGAGTTGGAAGGGACCTTGTAGGTCATCTAGTCCAACCCCCTGCCCAAGTGGGAGACCCTGCACCATTTCTGACAGATGGCAATCCAATCTCTTCTTGAAAGTCTCAAGTGATGGTGCTTCCACAACTTCTGAGGGCAAGGTGTTCCATTGGTTGATTGTTTCCACTGTCAGAAAGTTTCTCCTTATTTCCAGGGTGAATCTCTCCTTGTTCAGTTTCCATCCATTATTCCTTGTCTGGCCTACAGCTGCTTTAGAAAATAGCTTGACCCCCTCCTCTCTGTGGCAGCCCCTCAAATACTGGAAGATTGCTATCATGTCTCCCTTGGTCCTTCTCTTTACTAGAGTAGCCAAGCCCAGTTCCTGTAACTGTTCTTCATATGTTTTAGTCTCCAGTCCCCTAATCATCCTGGTGGCTCTTCTCTGTACTTTTTCTAGAGACTCTTTTCTAGAGTCATCAGCACTGATGATGTTACCTAGATAGGGTAACAAAACATCTGCAAGAAAACAAGCAAGCTCAGAGAGCCCCAAGGATACCTCATTTCAATCCTGAGCAACAAATATTCTTTTTTGGTAATGTTTTCAGTCTGGCAAGATTCTGTTAATATAATCTTACAATAGAGTTAGTATTCCTTGCTTTGCTTCTTGTCTAGATTACCCCGAAGGCCTGACAATGAGATCCATGTCCTTTGCAAGAGATATCCCTTGCTACCTCATTTCTTCAGCAGCTGAATGTGATTCAAAAATATGCTGGCTGGTGCCCTACTTTCACAACCGTTCATGCTGCTCTTGCATTTTTGCCACTGAGCTCTCGAGAAAAAAAGCCCTGGATGTAACTGAGCCTATGAATCAGGTGCATTGTATCACCTGACACTTCTACAGCAGAAACAAGGAAGGTATCTTCAAAGCAAACGATACCGTGAAACTGAATGGGGCAGCCAAGCACTTGCATGCAATAAAAAAAAAAAATCTGGATCTCTCCCCTTTCAGATCTTTTCCCCCCATTCTTGTTGTTCTTCAGTTGATTTAATTATTAGAATGCTTCACCTTTTATTCACCTAACTTAGCCAGGCAGATGTCCAGCAATTTGAACAGCTGTAGCTGCATTTAACTCTGAACATAATGAGGCTTCAACAGGCTGCAGCCCTATGAAGAGAAGATTCTTGAAAATTTGGAGAAGAGGCATAGAATATGCTGAATGGGATTGGGGTGGGATGTCAGGTCTGCCCATGGCCTTTTAGAGTTACATGACAAATGTTTATATAAGGTGACATCTGTCAAGGGTGGGTCAACAGCGTGATTGATGCCCTATTCCTTTTTTACATATGAACCACATTAAACAGGGATGAAGTTTTGCAGTCAGCATCCTCATACACATACACACACGTGTGTGGGGGTGTGTGTGTGGGGGTGCAAATAAAATATGAACTATATGAAAAATGTTTAAGGAACTGGAGAGAAAAGACAGAAAGTAATTTTAAGATGATAAATAATTGTATTTGATTCTGACCAGAAAAATCCAATTATGAGTTTTTTAGAGAAAAAAATAATAAAAATCAAAGAACTATTCTGTTACACTTCCAGTTGTTTCTTTCTTTCTTTCTTTCTTTCTTTCTTTCTTTCTTTCTTTCTTTCTTTCTTTTCTTTCTTTCTTTCTTTCTTTCTTCCTTCCTTCCTTCCTTCCTTCCTTCCTTCCTTCCTTCCTTCCTTCCTTCCTTCCTTCCTTCCTTCCTTCCTTTCTTTCTTTTCTTCTTCCACTCATTTCAGCCAAATATATGGCTCTCCCTCCTGGCAATCAGGCAGCACTGGCTCGTGTTATGGTTCATCCCTTTTAAGGCCCAGATACATTCTCTCCTTTTACGATGTACTCTGGGGGCCTTTCCTTGGGCCAAAGTGCCTTTTAATAAAGGAGCGAGAGATTATTACAACATCTAGGGAATAGGATCCTTGGTTTCTATTTGTGGTCGAGATAGCTGAATATTAATCTCACTTGGTATGATAAACATCATCAGGGAAAGGTAAACAGCATCCCTCCATCTCAACTATTGCTGGGCCCTGTTGGGGGAAAAACCCCCCAATGAAGTCTTCATTGTCTCATTCCCAGGTGGCTATTGTAGTGACCGACGGTCACCCCCAGGATGGGGTGAAAGATGTATCAGCAAGGGCAAGAGCTCTTGGGATTGAAATCTTTGCCATTGGCGTGGGCCGCGTTGACATGCATACATTGCGACAGATAGCCAGCCAGCCCTCGGACGACCATGTGGATTATGTTGAAAGTTATAGTGTCATTGAGAAGCTGACCAAAAAGTTTCAGGAAGCTTTCTGTGGTAAGTCTGAAACTTTCCTGAAGGAAACACCTATGAGAAGTTGTCCTTTCCCAACTACAAGATGTTCCTGTCTGTGTATTTCATTGTTAAAAATAGGCAGGTGATTAGAAATAACTAGGAAGCGAAGAGAATTCACATGGGGCATTTTATAAGTCGCTTAGTTTATACTAAGCTTATACGTTATATATATTAGTTTAGGGCTTACCCAGCTCTAATACTGTATTGTGATAAAAAATTGTGGGGGATACTATCCTGAAATACATGCAGTATTCTTGGCAACTGAAGAGAAGCTGCTTGTCCTGATATTCTTTGGTAGTGTCCCATCCAAATACTCACCATATCTGATCCTACTTACGTTTGGAGACTAGATAAAATCAGCCACATTCTATCACCTGCTAAGTCTCAGGAAATATAGGTAAAGGTAAAGGTTCCCCTCGCACATATGTGCAAGTTGTTTCCGACTCTAGGGTGCTCATCTCCATTACAAAGCCAAAGAGCCAGCGCTGTCCGAAGGTCATGTGGCTGGCATGACTAAACGCCAAAGGCGCACAGAATGCTGTTACCTTCCCACCAAAGAGGTCCCTATTTTTCTACTTGTATTTTTTTTTTAACATGCTTTCAAACTTCTAGGTTGGTAGAAGCTGGGACAAGTAACGGGAGCTCACTCCATTAAGCAGTGCTAGGGATTCGAACCTCCGAACTGTCAACCTTTCTGATCGACAAGCTCAGTGTCTTAGCCACTGAGCCACCTGTGTCCCTGTATATCCTGCACCATAAAGTGCCTTTTGCCTAGGTTCTGGGGCTGATGCATCTTCTTTGTTTAGGATCCTCCAAGCATGCATATGTCTCATGGGCGATTAAGCAAGAGATCAGGGGTGGGATTCTACCAGTTCACACCTATTCGCTAGAACCAGTTGTTAACATTCTAAGCAGTTCAGAGAACCGGTTGTTAAAAAATTTGAATCCCACCCCTGCAAGAGAACCTGGTTAAAAAACTTATGAAGAAAGGAACATTTAGATGGTTTATAAGGTCAGATGTTGATTCCAGGAGATTGGAATTGATAAAGTTTCTAGGTCAGGGGTGTCAAACTGGCAGACTGCGGACTGGATGTGTCACGTGCAAGTTTGACACCCATGTCAAAGAAGAATGATACTGAAGCCAAAATATTTTGATCAAAGAAAAGAATACAAGCACTTTTGTTTCCATGCAGAGATTGCTTCTGTGCTTTGTGCTTGGAGTGGAAAAGAATGAAACTTTGATTTTGGGTTTTACCAATTAGATTGATAGATCTTTATAGAAATGGCTTGTTCATATTATTATGAAAAAGCAAAAAAGGTGTGATTTGATGTCAATGCCTTATTCTACTGCAACAGACAGAGTCGGAAGTCAGTGTTTCTTTTTTCCTTATCCTTGCTCACTTCTCTTCCCCCTCTTCCCCATCCCCGTTTTCCTATTTACTTTTGTATATTGCATCTCATTTTATCTTATAACTCCATAAAAACGTTAAACCGAGAAAGAAGAATGATACTGAAAGTTAAAGTCAAACCTGCTTGTTACTGTGTTTATTGTTTTATCACTTTACAGTTGTGTCAGATTTGTGTGCCACCAGAGACCATGATTGCCAGCAGCTTTGTGTCACCACAGGAGCCTCGTATGCCTGTGCTTGTGAAGTGGGTTTCATTCTTAACAGTGATGGGAAGACCTGCAGTGGTAAATAATTTTTGGTCAAAACTTTGTAAAGGGAACCAAAGTTGATTCAAAGTCATGGAAATGTGTGACCAATTCACAAAGTGTGAAACACCTCATTCAGATAATCAGAGTCGGAAGGGACCTTGTAGGTCATCTAGTCCAATCCCCTGCCCAAGCATTTCTGACAGGTGGGAGTCCAATCTCTTCTTGAAATTCTCAAGTGATGACGCTCCCACAACTTCCGAAGGCAACTTCTGTTCCATTGGTTGATTTTCTCACTGTCAGAAAGTTTCTCCTTATTTCCAGGTTAAATCTCTCCTTGTTCAGCTTCCATCCATTATTTTTGTCTGGCCTTCGGTTACTTTAGAAAATAGCCATGCCCAGTTCCTGTAACCATTCTTTATATACAGTATTTTAGTCTCCAGTCCCCTAATCATCCTGGTTGCTCTTCTCTGTATTCTTTTGAGGGTAAACTGCCATGCTGTAAAACAGCCAAAGAGAACAATGAACATGCTTTCAGACATGAATCTTAGATTCTGAATTTGTCTTGTCTAGTGCAGGGGTCTGTAAACTGGCACCGGTCTGAAGCATGCCAGAAACTAGTCTATGAAAACAAGTGAAGCCCCATCCATTGGTTGCAGGCAGCACATGAAATTATGCCGCTCCAGTCCACAGAAAAATCTACATGCGTGGAATCAGTCCCTGGTGCCCAGAAGGTTTGGGGCCACTGGTCTAGTGTACAGTTCAGTAGTTTATTATTGTATATTATGGTGTATAGTAGAATAACCCATTCTTGAAAATAGGGGGCCAAAGCAGAAATTATAGGGCTTAAACATAACAACTTATTTTACTTCTTGTAGTGAGGACACACCACTGAATTCTTTAAATCCAGTTTTTAAAGAAGCGTTGCTATCTGAATGGAAGAAGTGATTCTTTTTTTCAGTAGTGTCCTTTTTTCCCGTTTTCTGTTTTTCACTTCCCTACAGTATGTAATGGAGGCGCTGCCACAGATCTCATCTTTCTGATAGATGGGTCGAAGAGTGTGAGGCCTGAGAACTTTGAGTTGGTGAAGAGATTCATTAACCAGATTGTGGATTCTCTGGAGGTGTCAGATAAAAACACTCAGGTGGGCCTGGTCCAGTACTCTAGCTCAGTCAAGCAGGAGTTCCCACTGGGGCAATATAAGAACAAGAAGGATATCAAAACAGCAGTGAGAAAGATGACATATATGGAAAAGGGCACCATGACTGGCCAGGCTTTGAAATACCTCGTTGACAATTCCTTCGCCATCTCTAGTGGAGCAAGGCCTGGTGTCCCTAAGGTGGCCATTGTATTTACTGATGGACGCTCCCAAGATTACATCAATGATGCAGCCAAGAAAGCTAAAGAATTAGGTAAGCATTTGGAAATTAGGGCCACAATTTGATGAGAGCTCAGTTCAGTCAGCTGCTTAATCTCATAAATTGAGAACATTGTACTGCGAGGGGTCCTTGGTGCTCTCTGAGCTTGGTTGTTTGGGACACTGATGAAGTGACCCTAGTTTGGGTAATGAAACATCTGCAAGAAAACAACGAAGCTCAGAGAATACCAAGGACCCCTCATTTCAACCCTGAGCTGCTAATATTCTCCTTTATTGGTAGATTGTATTATATAAATGAGAATTATATTTCCACCATAGTAGCACCCATGGTGGTATGCTACCGGTTCGGCCTGGTTCGACCGAACTGGTAGCAAAAATTGCTACCGGTTCAGCTGAACTGGTAGTAAAGAAAGCTTCCAACGATCAGCTGAGAGGAGGGAAAAAAGCCTCAGCTGAGAGGATAAAGAAGAGGAAAGCGCAAGATCGGTCCTTTCACCCGCCCCTGCGCTTTTCTCTTCTTTGTCCTCTCAGCTAATAGATGCTTCAGGGCTCAGCTGGTGTGTGGAAAGCTGCACGCATGCATTAGGCACATGCTCAATCACCGAACCAGTAGTGGAACAGATAGGATCCCACTGCTGCATAGTACATTCCCTTTTCTCTTCTGGGGTTTATCAATCCACTCTTTTCTGTTGCATCCAACGCATGCAACTATGATTTCATAATGTTTACAAAAGCTAGATGTGAACTTGACAAAGCCAGGAGAAACATAACAAAGTCATTTGCCTGATGCAATACCTGAAAATCATTGTCAGAAGATAAGGTGATGGCCCCTAGAGAAGTAACAGTCCAGACGAAAAGCTTTTATTTATAATCCTTCCATGTTTCCCAGGCTTTTTTTTAAAAAAAAATATTTACATACAGACCCGCACAATGCTTTTTGATCAATAGTGCTTTTATTCTGCTTTCATGAACAGGGCGAGACGCAAATGATTAGATCTGGTTTGTTTCAGGGTACAAGATGTTTGCTGTTGGAGTGGGCAATGCCATTGAAGATGAACTCAAGGCAATTGCCTCTGAACCAGTGGCAGAGCACTACTTCTATACAGCTGATTTCCGAACCATCAACCAAATTGGAAAGAAGCTGCAGACTAAAATATGTGTTGGTAAGTGAAGTTGTGCATAGGATATTAAGAGTGCAACACTGTGACTTTTTGTTTTGACAAATATCGTGTTTCCCCGAAAATATGAACTACCCTGAAAGTAAGCCCTAGTTTGATTTTTACATGTGTGCCCAATGTAAGCTCTATCCCCAAAATAAGCCCTAGTTAAGACCCTGCCCACTCCGTTGCACCTGGTTGCATGGGGTGGGGTGAAGTGCATAGGTAAAAATCAAATGAGGGTGGGGAGGGGGGGTGTTGAGCTGCTTACCTTCAGACAGTTGCAGCCAGGCCTTGCACATCCTGACTTCAAGAAAGGCCTCTGATGACAAAACATCCCATCCTGCCATCAAGGTGAGTTTCTTAAACATGATGACTGTCAGGTAGACACAAAGCTGGCCCTACTATTATGTAAAATTAAGCACTGATTTCCAGCAAAGGGAAGACAATCTGTTAGAGGATATAACAACTCATATCATATAGTCCAGGGGTCCCCAACCACCAGTCCGCGGACCGGTACCGGTCCGTGGAACAAGTCCTACCGGGCCGCTGGCTTGCTGGGCGCCGCCATCTTGTTTTGATGAAAAAGTGCTTCCGGTGAGCTTTTCCGGGTAGAAAGCTCACCGGAAGCACTTTTTCATCAAAGCAAGATGGCGGCGCCCAGCTGATGTCGGTACCGGGCCGCGCCATAAAAAAGGTTGGGGATACCGGGCCGTGGCGTAAAAAAGGTTGGGGATCACTGATATAGTCTGTCTATTATTTTTCAAACCTGCTTCCCTCAAGGAAGGCAGAGAACACTGTCATGATCAACATTGAATTAAATTGCTCAACTGGTGAACTTCTCCATGAAAGTGATGTTGGTGGAGAGTCTCCTCCCTTGTTGGGTCTCACATTTCAAAGTGCTTCAGTCTGACCCTGAACAGATGGTAGAAAGAATCAATCCCTTCAAGAGTTACTTGTAAGCTATTATTTGAAATGCTCAATTAACCTTCTTGAGGATGGTCCAGCCATCAGTTGAATGCTCAAAGAGCTCAACTCATTTTCACAGCAAGGATTAGTCTGTTCTTGCATCTTGAGTTAAAACATACTCAATGCTTACGATGTTCAGTCTCTTTCTGTGAAATGATGTTTTGGGTTGTTGTTTTTTTGTCCAAGTAGGGGCTAGAACACGACAAACACATTTCCAAAAGTGAGGGCTGCAGCCCATTGGCTTTCACAACCCATTGCAGATCCACCCGTAAAAATACCAGATGAATCAATGTGCCAAAGGAAGGGGTTGGGAACTTTTAACAAAATTTCAGAACGACAGAGTTGGAAGAGACTTCAGAGATAATCTAGTTCAACCCTTGCTCAAGTGGAAGACCCTATACCATTTCAGACAAATGGCTGTCCAGCCTCTTCTTAAAAGTTTCCAGTGATGGAGCACCTACAACTTCTAGAGACAAGTTGTTCTGCTCATTAATTGTCCTAACTATCAGGAAATCTCTCCTTAGTTCTAGATTGGATTTCTTCTTGATTAGTTTCCATCCATAGCTTCTTGTTCTTCTTCCAGATGTTTTGGAGAATAGGCTGACCCCCCTCTTTTTTGTGGCAGCCCCTCAAATATTGCTATCACTGCTATCAAGTCACCTGTAGTCTAGTAGTGGGATTCAAAAAATTTTACTACCAGTTTTGTGGGTGTGCCTTGGTGGGCGTGACATGCCTTGGTGGGTATGCTTTAGTGGGCATGGCAGTGGAAAGATACTGCAAAATCTCCATTCCTCCCCACCCCACTAACCTGCTTTCCAGCTCCGTTCTTCTGTGCAGGGCAACAAAAGAAGACCCACCTGATCAGCTGGGATGTGGGAGGCGGAGAATAGATGGGGGCGGGGCCAGTCAGAAGTGATATTTGCTGGTTGTCTGAACTACTCAAAATTTCTGCTCCCAGGTCACAAGAACCGGTCCAAACCTGCTGAATACCTCTGCTGTAGTCCTTCTTTTCATTAAACTAGACATACTTTTCATTGTTTTAAAAAGGGGTTGGGGTAGAAGTTAGTATGATAAATCTCTGGAAGTCAAATTGTTTCTCTTTCCATTCTTAAACACACACACACAGACACATCAACATTTCTTCCCAAATGATCCAAAATTGTTCTTCTGAAATTTAGTTTTCAAATGACAGAATTTCAGCAGTACAATTTTCTCTTTGAAAGAAAATTGGTTTGAATAGGCCTCTTGGTTGTATTGAACTTTTACTTTTGAGGAAATAAAACACGCAAAGTGCGGCTGAGAATTAGTTATTGCTGAATTTTAATGATGCAACGTTGCAATCTCAAGGCCAAAAATAGAGTGCTCTCAAATGGTTTGTAGTCTGCAATCACAGGTTGCCTGTCTGTGGACTAGACAAAATACTTTTCATAAACTTTCATCATTTCATAATACACAAGACCTATTTCCGATATTTTACTTACTGAACCGTTTTGTCTTGTCTCTTCAGAGGAAAATCCATGTGAATGCGAAGCTATGGTCAAATTCCAGAGAATGGTAGACAATCTCATAAAGGCATTGACCCGAAAACATATCCTTTTGGGGGCACTTGGAATAGAGTGCATTAGGGCTTCTTTGGGGCTTGAGGTGATTATGAAAAGCACAAACCTGATTTATACCAGGTGATGTACCTGTCCACTGCGCTTGAGATTTGAAGAGGAGGATATTTATGGTTCTTCCTAAGCAATGAAAAATGAGTGATTGCTGTATGTGTTGTTTAGGATTATTTATGTAGCTACTGATCTTATTTCAAAACCAACTCTCTACCCACAGTGCATACAATATTCCTCATATCTCCTGCTGTGATGTAGCGATAGATGATAGCTAGCTAGCTAGATAGATAGATACTGTATACCTAAAAGTAGATATAGATAGATGATAAATGGAGATATGAATGGATGGATGGACAGATAAGTAGATAGAGATAGATAGAGATAGATAGATAAATAATAGATAGTAGATAGATAGAGATAGATAAATAGAGGCAGACAGACAGATAGATGATAGATAGAGATATGGATGGATAGGTAAGTAGATAGATAGATAGATAGATAGATAGATAGATAGATAGATAGATAGATAGATAGATAGATAGATACAGATAGACAGACAGACATAAAGATGATAGATAGAGATATGGAAGGTTAGGTAGATCTCTCTTTCCCCCTCCCTCCCTCTCTCACCCTCTCCCTCCCTCTCCCTCCCTCCCTCTCTCTCTCTCTGGATAGTTAGGTAGATAGAGGTAGATATACTAGTGTGGCGTGGTGTGGTGAAAAATGATCCTGGAGAAAGGGGAGGTCAGAAAGACAGAAAGATGCTGTACTCACTCCTTTTCCATTTTTTGCTTAAGTGACTTTTACTCTTGGCAGCCATTAGAACCTTTCTATTTTGCTTAGAATGGTGTTTTGCAACCTGAATGACTTTTTAAGATGTGTGGACGTCAACTCCCTTGCTGGCTGATGAATTCTGGGAGTCGAAGCCCGCACATCTTAAAATTGCTGAGATTGATTCATATCTGTATCCAACAACTTTGTTTTTAACTTATTTTTGTTCCTTATTCAGTATTTCAATGATTTTTATTCATCCATCTCACTGAATTGAAACCACTCAAAATATGTTCATCTTCTTTCTATGTATGTTATTCCTTAAGTCTTGCTCACTGGAAGCTGTATCAAAAAAGCTTGCGATTCTAGAAAACAAGATCACTGTTTAAAAAGTTGGATATTGTGGCTTCTTACCAACTTAAAATGAATGTACCAGAAGACTCTTGCAGATGGATATGTCTTTCTGATGGTACCCAAAGTTCAACTATTGGAAGTGTCTTGGGGAAATGAAAAAGTCGAATCTTTAGCATTTAAACCATAGGAAAAGCTTACATTCTTGTTTATTGAGTGTAACTAAACTTTCTTTACCTCACAGAATATGCATGCATTAATTACCTGGAGAATTGTTTTAACCAAACTTTAATATATACATTTATTACATTTTAATGCATTGTTTTGCAGGTTCGGTGGATCCTAATTGAGATGTATTTTTGGCTTGGTGGGAATCCATTGTGTACTTTTTTTTTTTTTTTTAAAGAACATAATTTGATGTATGTGATGTTGAATATTACGGGTTTTTTTAAAATGGTAAATATCTATGAATTACATACAAATACATGAAAGAATGATATACTTGCTTGAATATGTTAGAATACGATGCATCTGCTACACACCTGAAAAAAGGTGAGTTTTGATATCTAATAATGATAATAACAAGAATAATAATAAAGACTGAATTTTCTGCTCCTAGCAGCATGACCCCTAGTATTAAAAGGTCACATCTGACCTTTTTTTTTTCTTTGTAAATTTTATTTGAGTTTTCACAAAAAAAAAATACAAATAAAACATCTTTTTTGAAAGTAGCATAATCCCGGGTTACATTTCTTCGTACAGACACAAATTCAATTTCATGCTCATTTTTATGTTCTATTCCATATCTTATTACTGTTTTACATTTTCTACATAGCTTCTTCCCTCTTTTAATTTTCTCAATTTTATTTTAATTATCTCGTCTCAATTCAAATCATTATATTTATACTTTTTGTCTGTCCTGTTTCAATTTCATATTATCTTTTCTCATTAAACAAAGTTTCTCCTGTAGTTGCTGATTGGAGTATGACACCTTTATATCTTTTAATTTTATCCATTTAACTCTTATTTAAGCTTCAATATATACTTTAGAGTTATAACGTTCAATATAATACATAACTTCCATTCGGATTCTGCTTGGTACATTCTTAAAATACACACTATATTCTTAAAAAAAAAGATTATAAATATATGTAATTAAAACAACACATTCCATTCCAATTCAATTCTATCATTAATGTTAATATTCATTAAAATCTTAACTTCTTTAACATTACTTTTCAATTAAATATCATACTTCTATGGGAACAGTTATAAGCTTTCCATAATTAATTCCCCCCCCTTCACTTATATTTTATAAAACATTAACTAATTAAAATGTTCCCGTCCCTTCCTAATTCAATTTTCTCATTTAATTTTATTAACAAACATTTCACTAGATTACAGTAACTATTTTATCCCTCATTTTAATCATACATTGTTTCCAATTTTCTAAAATTATTTCTATTACTAATATAACAATACAATTCTTATGTACCTTTACAGAATCCCTTTTTCAGTTAAATTTTCACCCATTATCTCTAAATAGGCCCTGTTTCTCTATATCTTGTTTCTGTCCTTTGTAACTTCTTTTCCTTTCCTTCTTCCCTCTCTTCTTCTCTCTCCCCTTTTTACCCCCTTGTCTCTCTACCTCTATGACTCTCTTCTGAATTCCCCTCTTCTATTGCTTTCCAATATTATATTTATTTTTTGAACTATTTTTCTATTCTTTGCTTGTTTTTTTTAAGTCTTAAATTCTCCATTCTCTTTCTCCTCTTTCCTTTTTCTTCCCCACATAGAATTACTTGTTCATTAAAGATGGCTTCTTCTTTGTCCCAGTCTTCTTGTTTTGCAGACGTTTCTTGTTGTTTCTCATAGTTCCAAATCTCCATTTCTAAGAATTGAAAAACGAAGCCAAAAGAACCCCTGCCTTCTTGTGCATCTTCTTTTTACTTTTTAAGTTCCATTTTCAATTCATCCAGAAGTAGTGCCATTGTATAAATTTTTAAACAACCACCTGATTAATTTTAGTCATTCAAATGCAATAACCAAAAATCCAAAGATCACCAAGTAATCCAAATACACGCAAGCTGTTTCTTTTTACTTTTTTTTTCATTTTCTCTTCCTGGGGTTCTGTTATTTAGTTGCCAAGTTTCAGTTAAAATGTATCTTTTAGAAGTCTTGTTGAAGTTTTACTGTAGATTCCTTTTAATTCCAGGCACTCTCCTCCCTTTTTTCCAGATCCTGCCCTTTTATTCTTTTTCTCTCCTTTCCTGCTTATAAAATTTTTTTAGTGTCCAGAAATCTTTATTATCCCTTTGACATTTTGTTTTATTTTCAGCTTAATTGCCTGTTGATGTCAAAGTGGATTTTTCCCCCCCGATTTCTTATTTAAGTCTCTTAGTTGTCAGTATAGGGAGAGGGAGAGAAGACATACTTCTTTTTTTCTCTTTTTCTTCTTTCTTCTCTCCCTTTCCACATCTGAGTTTTCTATAGTGAATTCATCTATGAATGTAATGACAATGACAGCAATTATGATGCTATCATTAGCTTCTAGATAGATAACTTCTAATGTACCAAAGTGTTGGAATTCATTGTTGGAACATATTTATATGCAACAACCATAGTAGTATTCAGCCAGTAGATGGCAGTGTTTACAAGTTTATATCTATGGTATATACTCTATGCTCTTTTGTTCCAAGCAGTTTCCTGTTTCCTGTTACAGTAATAGAGTTGAGCAGTAAGGCACATGGTGACTGTTCTCTTTATTTGCTCTATGTGGTACTTTATATAAACAGAATTTCTAACACAAGGATATTCCTAGGGTGTAATTAAAAGTCAAGACAGTAGCCATTATGGTGTGATCGAAGCTCAATCCTTTTTTATGTGTGATACGAATAAAATATGGCATAACTTCAATTACATGGCTTGGCATCATCTTGACTTTTTTTTTTTTTACCAAACCCTGTAGATATTCCTGAATGTTATTACTGCCTATATGCTAGATGAATATGATAACTATTTAGATGGTACAGTATCTATAGGCCAGTGAGCCCACCCAGGGATATGACCATTCCTGTTGGCTTTAGAAGATTAAAAACCAAGTCCCAAGCTATGCTATCTGTCTTTATCGTTTACCACCACTGCACCTTTTTCAGTGTGTGAGCACAAGTGGTTGAACTTGAGTTCATTTTTTTTCTTTCAAAGTGTTTGTATCAAAATATTGATACTTGAGGATACATAAATGGTCTTTGCAGAAATTTCATGCTAAATGAATGTTGTTTTGTCTGAAAAAAAATAAAAATAAAAATCACGGAAGAGTTTTGTGGCTTATGCTGATCGTCTCTCTTTTCTTCATATCTTAATCTTATTTTTCTGATTAAAAAGTTAAAAGTATTCCAAAGTAAAGGAATGTCAAAAAGATAAAAAAGTCAGGCTTGATTGGGTGAAAATCTTCAGGAAGTTGTTGGCTTTTATGCATTCTCAGTTTGTCTTCATGATGGTGCAGTGATCGACAAGCTCAGTGTCTTAGCCACTGAGCCACCACATCCATTTTCTTTTCTCATATATAGCTCAAGACATATTTACAGCCTTTAAGGACCCAAGCACAATCCATAGTGATAATTTTGTGAGCCATATTTAGTGCCAATAGATGGATGCTCCAGCTATTTTGCTACATAACAGCCCAAAATAGCTAGAATATATTAGCAGTCAGAAAGCTACTTTCTGCTTTGTTTTGGGTCAATTGAATAGAAAGAAACATTAATTAACTCTCTTTTCTCTTCTTGTACCAGTTTAAAATACGAAAAGTTGCATTCTTGGCGCCAATGTTAATTAGACATTAGATAGGCAACAATGTTTGGCAATGTAATTAGACTTTCTGAAAAGACTCAAACCAGCTTCTGATGCCAACTGCAAAGAAGTACGGCCTTTATTCCAGACACATTCTTAATCTTTTAATTACATGGTCCACATTAATTACGTAGAAATAAAGGTGACGTAGTAAAAGAAGCAATGTTGAATTTAACCATATGCGGCTGATGGGCAGCCTGTGATTTAGAAATGACTGCATCCTAAAATATATGGATTTAAAATATTTGTAGAATGTGCATCCCTTACCAAATATCAGGCATTTTCTACATTAACAAATGACCCCTCCTTTATGTAAAACTTGAAGTTTAAAACACAACCAATAAGCTGTGTGTTGGTTTCTGAAGAAATAGTGTAAATTGCTTGACTGCATCAGTTTTTATTTCATAAGGTATTTACCAACAAAATGGAAGACAAGTTAAATATCTCTGCATGAGGATGTTTTTGAAACTATCTGGAAGCGACAGCTGATTCAGAATGTGACTTGGCTGCACCAATTACCAGATGGCTACTGCATGCTAACCAAAGTGCTGGTTAATATTTTGTATCTAAATGGATCTAAATGTCTCCAGGATCACCTTCACCTAATTTGTTTTATCCCCATCCAATTAGAGTTGGAAGGAGGCCTACTTCAGGTCTCTTCACTTAGATCCATGATGGCAAACCTATGGCACGCTTGCCACAGGTGGGAGCATGCCACCAGCATGGGAGCTGCAGGCAAACTTACCTCACTGCGCATGTGTGCACCTCACAGCTGATTTTCGGGTGGCTTGAGGCCTTTTTTGGCCTCCCAAAGGCTTGAGGAAGGCTTCTGCAGACTTCTGCAGGCCTTGCAGGCTGAAAACTAGCCCCATTTGGTCATGTCCTGTTTTTCCGAAAATACTGGAGGTGACAAAACAGGGCTAGTTTTTGGCCTGCAAAGCCTCTAGTAGCCTGCAAAAGCCTTTCTCAAGTCTTTGGGAGGCTGAAAAAAGTGCAGGTAAGGGGGCGGCGGGGGGGGGGATTGCACACGCATGCATAGGGGACATGGGGGGTACGCATTGCCTTCTGGGTGCTGGCATACGAGCGGGAACATGCAAACACACACACAATTTTTGGCACAGGAGCCCCAAAAGGTTAGCCACCACTGACTTAGATATTGCTGTCTTCTCTGCCAAGAATGAGTGCAGAGAACAGCAACAAAGAAAGATGATTAGGGGACTGGAGGCTAGAACATAAAGAACGGTTGCTGGAATTGGGTATGTCTAGTTTAATGAAAAGAGGACTAGGGGATGACATGATAGCAGTGTTCCAATATCTCAGGGGCTGCCACAAAGAAGAGGAAGTCAAGCTATTCTCCAAAGCACCCGAGGGCAGGACAAGAAGCAATGGGTGGAAACTAATCAATGAGAGAAGTAACTCTATCCTACCCTACCCTACCCTACTCTACTCTACTCTACTCAGACCTCAGAGGTGGACCTTTCATTTATCTTGCCTTCATTGAAATATTTTCCCCAGAAATCAAGAGGTTAGCTAGCCAGGCCAGACCACTCATTGAGTCTGGCCTAGCTGCCTTTGTTTCTCCTTCCACAGCATCCTACTACATTATCTTTTACCAGTATATCCACAGAGGCACCTTCATTCCAGCCTTCCTGCTTTTAATAAGTTTTGCATGCAAGAAACATGTTGTCCAATCTCAGCCAGAATTCCACTGATATAGAAAAATAAAATGCAACATACTCTACAAGACCACCAAGATTAGGCTTGCAAATAATTCTTCCCAAGAGCTTTAACATAATAAGTAAATGCAGGTTACTTTTATAAAAAGCTTTGCAAATCACTTTTCTCCTCAACCAATTAGGGTTTCACACTAACCACTAGATGGTACTCTTGGAATGAAAATCAAGCTTGTACTCCTTATATTTCCTCCCCGGTTTTGATAAACAGGCTTCCATTTCCTCTTTCTTTTTAATTTTGTAATGATTTTTCCTGACATTGATGATAATTGAGAATAATATTATTTAGCCTTTTGTAATTTGGGGGTGAATCAGTTAAGGTTTTTGGAGTGGGTGTTTTTGTGCAGGTGAACCTGAGTATCATATACGTGCCTCCTTTTCCTGCTTCTTGCATCTTTCAACATGTTGTTTCCTTGCTCTGCTGAAAGAAAAATTTCCCAGTTGCACTGAATCAAACCAAAGCACGTGAGAGCTTCAAGAACCTACAAGCAACTTATTGATTTTTATTTGATATACTCCATCTGAGGTTCAGAGAGCATTCCTTCTTGGTTTCTTGCAGTACTTGTGACTCCCAATGGGAAGTGGCCCTTGATTTCTGGCTATCTCTGGTTGGTGCTTACTCTTGTTTTATGAAGAGGTTTCATTTCTCTTTCAATCTCTGTTCAACAAAACCCAGGGCTCAACTGCATATTACACATATATGTACCCTGTTTCTCCAACAATATAGCTTCCCCCAATAGGAAGTCCCAGCATGTTTTATAGGCATGAAATGAAATTAAGCCCCTCCCCCCAAATTAAGGCCTATATTAAAACATGCGAAATGGGGGGGAATGGTGGGGGGGCTTGCCTTTAGAAAGTACTTTTGTTGCACACCCGGATATGGTGCTGCCTGCGTTGACCCCGATACGAAGTGCCCCACCAACGCCAAGGTCAACATCCAAGCCGTCGCCGCCCGCCTGAAGATGCAAGGGGGGGGGAAAATTAAGTCACCCCTGAAAAGACGGCCTAGCCATTTTTTCGGGGCTCAAAAAAAAAAAAAAGACCCAGCCTTATTATATGAGAAACACGGTATATAAAATCCAGTTTCAGTTGCTTGTTATTTATCAGTTTGAATAGTATTAAACTGGGCTGCCTACTTTTGTAATATTACACTCTAGTAGATCATTTGTAAATCAAGCCGGCATCTGTGGGCTCAGTCTGAAACACAATGCCATCTCTCTTTGATCTGCAGAAAGATCTGAGGAAGTGATCTTTTCTCCAGTTTAGCTATTTCCCTTTGCCTTTTTTTAGACCTTGAATTGTAACTTCACTCACTACATTCTTCTTCTCTGTTTCTCTGCCATCGATGTAGCAATAGCAATAGCACTTAGACTTCTATACCACTTTACGTTGCTTTACAGCCCTGTCTAAGCAGTTTACAGAGTCAACATATTGTCCCCAACAACCTGAGTCCTCATTTTACCCACCTCGGAAGGATGGAAGGCTGAGTCTGGTGGGATATGAACTGCCAAATAGTCAGCCAGCAGTCAGCAGAATTAGCCTGCAGTACTGGACTATAACCACTGTGCCACCGAGGCTCATATAGGAGAAGGGATGGCAGAACCAGGTGGTGGAGTGAAAAGTGGTATCAACCTAGAATCCCTACATAGCCACAAGAGAACTAAATCCAACTCCCCTCAAGTGCTGCTGACTCTATGTAACTCTAAGCAAGTGCCGACTAATAATTGAGAAGTTTCCTGTGCATAGGCTTTTAGCAATAAATCATTTTAATTGAATCTTCATGTGTGGAGCTTGTGTTTTGTGCCTAACGGATGTCTCTTAGTAAGACTACACCTCAAGTACTGCATCCAGTTTAAAAAAGATGTTGAGGCTCTAGAAAAAGTACAGAGAAGAGCAACCAAGATGATTAGGGTACTGGAGACTAAAACATACAATGAACAGTTACAGGAACTGGGCATGGCTAGTCTAGTGAAGAGAAGGACCAGAGGAGACAGGATAGCAGTCTTCCAATATTTGAGGGGCTGCCACAGGGAGGAGGAAGGGGTCAAGCTATTTTCTAAAGCTCCTGAAGGCCAGACAAGGAATAATGGATGGAAACTGAACAAGGAGAGATTTAACCTGGAAATAAGGAGAAACTTTCTGACAGTGAGAACAATCAACCCATGGAACAGCTTGCCCTCAGAGGTTGTGGGAGCGCCATCACTTGAGACTTTCAAGAAGAGATTGGACTGCCATTTGTCAGAAATGGGGTAGGGTCTCCCGCTAGGACAGGGGGTTGGACTAGATGACCTACAAGGTCCCTTCCAACTCTGATTATCTGTTAACTTCAGTTTTGATACAATTTACCATTCATATTGCCTTATTTTTAACTTGGTTTATTTTTTTTTTTGGAAAAGCAGCATTGGTGCTGAGCTTCCTCAGTCTTGTTCAACTCAAATTATTCTTTCAGAATTTTCCACGCATCTTTCTTTTCCATTACATCTAATCCTTGACTTATAACAGTTTGTTCAGTGACCATTTGAAGTTACTACAACACTGAAAAAAAGTGATTTATGACCATTTTTCACACTTACTGTATATCCGTTGCAACCTTCTGATGGTCACGTGATGTCAGATGCTTGGCAACTGACTCACATTTATGACGGTATCCGAGGGTCATATGATCACCTTTTGCGACCTTCTGACAAGCAATGTTAATGGGGAAGTTGGATTCATTTAACAACTGTGTTCCTAACCATGCAGTGATTCACTTAACAATTGTGGCAAGAAAGGTCATACAATTCAATTAACAACTGTCTCACTTAGCAGCAGAAATGTTGAGCTGGATTGTAGTCGTAAGTCAAGGACTACCTAAACAGATATTTCTTCAGATGATGTCCTACCATCTGACTTGTTTCTCCATTCCCTTCAGTGGTGGAATTCAAAAATGTTTACTACTGGTTTCTTGGGCATGGCTTGGTGGGTGTGGTGTGGCATGGCTTGGTGGGCGTGGCAGGGGAAGGATACTGTAAACTCTCCATTCCCTCCCCACCCCACTAACCTGCTTTCCAGCTCCATTCTCCTGTGCAGGGCAACAAAAGAAGACCTGGGACTCAGGAGGCAGAGAATAGATGGGGGCGGGGCCAGTCAGAGGTGGCATTTTCTGGTTCTCTGAACTATTCAAAATTTCCGCTGCCAGTTCTCAGGAACTGGTCAGAACTGGCTGATATCACTTCTGGTTCCCTTCTTTTCCTCTTGACAGTTTGAAATCTTCTTTTAGCTTCTGACATCATTTTAATGTTGGCTCTAGATTCTAGATCCTGAATGGAAGGAGAGCCCAGGGAAGATAAGGGACGTGCATAAGTGCACAATCGTGCCTACCGTCCCTGTCCTATTGTCCCCAATTATTAGTTCTTATTTCTTGTATTTAAACTTATGTTTATTCTTGTTTCTGTTATATTGTAAGCTTTTGACAAATAAATAAATACATAAATAAATAAAAATAAATAAATAAGATGCAACAGGTGCCTTACACTCATTTGCAATTTTAATCCTACGTGCGGTGAAGCTAGGAGGTATTTGCTTTGCCAATCAACGTTTTATTTACATTTTTCCCCACACAGGGTGCTTCTTTAGTCTGCATCCATGACTGTCTTTGCCATGTACGGATATTTTTGAAACCAAGCCTGCTGAGAGCTATTTTAGTATGTTTGTTTGGCTTAGGGTAGCTCGGGTTGAGTACCGGTAAATATAACCAGACACACGAGGAAATTGTTTAAGGCCTCTAGTAGCAATCTCCCTATCTGAGCCACCAATTTGTCGGCAGGCCCAGGGAGCGGCAGGCAGTGCTATTGTATTCATGTCTTGTTATTAATGATAACGATGGAAAGAACATGTTGCTGAGAATAAGGCAGTCGCACATGAAAGGATGCACAATCACATTTGCAAGCAGCAATACACCTTGCGCATGGCAAGCAGCAAGCCCTGAGCTTTGCTTTAATGACCGCCAGTCAGAGGAAGACCAAGGTGAGTATGGTTACCTGGCTCGAATGAGAGCAAAAATCAAGGAAGATTTCAGAATCGGGTTTGGAAGGGCAGTTTAGCAAAATCCTGTCTTTGACGGGGAGAGGGCTTGGCACTAGAGAGATCCCTCTATGGCTGTCTTCCGTATTTCTTTTTAAAGTCTTATGGCTTTGGTCAGTAGCTTGGATGACTTCATCTGACTTCAGACACTGAGTAGGGCTGTGCCTGGTTTGTTATTGGATGGGTCGTTTTCAGGGAATTCCAATGTCAACGGTCCGAGTAATGCACTCAGTGAAAAATAAAATAAAATAATCATAAAATATTTCTCTGGTCTTTTTAGAGTTGCCAACAGAAAGGGAGGGGGGAGCAATGCAGCAGCTTGCAAAACCGAAACTCCATTCCATAAATGTTTTCAAAGATAGTACCTAGGTGACTGACGTTTCTGCCGTGCAAAATTCTAACTGGAGAGCATGATTGATGACTCTTGGCTATGGATGTGTCCCATTGGAGAATATGAATTATGATACACCCAGGGGGTGGGGGGAAAACCAGGGTCAAGGGTGACAATGAATGATGTGTCTCAGTGCCGGACATGTTAACTCCCAATGAATCCTTTTGAAGTTTTGGAGGTTGGCTCAAGACTCATGATTTAATTGGGGGTAACTGCTGGAATCCTGACACAGAACTCCTCAAAGGCATGTTTATTGGACACATCAAATCAGCACGGTCAGTGAAAACCAACTCTGAAAAGTTTTCCTCAGTAATAACATAATTAAAATAGACTTTGATCCCCTCTCCTATTGTCACAGGTCACCTTCTCCACCCAGGATGTCTGGTGGGCTCCTTAATTCACTTTACTCCTCCTTCAACTACCACCGGTGTATTTGACCTTGGTTCCCATGAGAAAGCTTTTTGTTTTGACTACTAGCTAGGTTATCATGTTTCCCCTTCTCCTTTACGAGTTCGTAGTGACTATGAGGCAGTAGAAGATGGCTTCAGCCAGATTCCCTTCAGAGTTGACATCCAGGCTGTAGAGGGAGTCAGAATACAAGAAAAAGAAAAAGTCACAAGCAAGTCTTTCTCCTCTTGCCAAGAAAATGGCAGGGTATGTCCCTGAAGCCCCTAGGGGCCAAGTTCAATTTAAAGGAAATTTAACCTGTATATTAGCTGATTTTGGAGGCAAGAGGCAGCCTCTTGCTAATATGTTAAATTTGTCCCTCCTCCTTAAAACATTATGTGTGGAAAAAAATTAGCTTTCCTTCCTTCCTTCCTTCCTTCCTTCCTTCCTTCCTTCCTTCCTTCCTTCCTTCCTTCCTTCCTTCCTTCCTTCCTTCCTTCCTTCCTTCCTTCCTTCCTTCTTCAACCTGGTACTCACCAGAAATGTTGGGCTATGATGCCTACTGCCTCTCACCCAATTGTAAGTGCATACCCTTTGAACTATGGTGTTGGAGAAAACTCCTGTGAGTCCCTTGGACTGCAAGGCGATCAAACCGGTCAGTCCTAGAAGAGATCAACCCTGACTGCTGCTTAGAAGGCCAGATCCTGAAGATGAAACTCAAATACTTTGGCCACCTAATGAGAAGGAAGGACTCCCTGGAGAAGAGCCTAATGCTGGGAAAGATTGAGGGCAATAGAAGAAGGGGATGACAGAGAATGAAGTGGCTGGATGGAGTCACTGAAGCAGTTGACGTGAGCTTAAATGGACTCCAAAAGATGGTGGAGGACAGGAAGGCCTGGAGGAACATTGTCCATGTGGTCATAATGGGTTGGACATGACTTCAAAACTAACAACAGCTTTGCTGGAATGATAGCTGTCTTCTAACACATCCAGTGAGCAACTTGGTTGGAAAAATGAGACTCCATTTCAATGCAAGATCAAGAGCACCTCTTAATTAATTTAATTGCCTTCTCAATTTTGTTTGAGAGACAGTTTCATTTTGCTTGAGAGCCAATTGCCAAATTTACATCCTTCTAATTTTTTCCCCAGTCAGTTTTGATGTAGAAACTAAGGCATCAGGGAGACCATGAGTTCTAGTCTTGCCATTAGGCCCAAAGCTAGTTAGGTGACCTTGGCCAAGTCCCTTTCTCTCAGCCCTTGGAAGGAGGCAAAATGGCAAGCCACTTTTGAAAAACTTCACCAAGAAATCCTCAGGCGCTTGTCCAGGCTGTCTCCAAAAATTGGATTCGTTTGAACAGATGAAAACAATTTTTTTTGCTCTTCACTTTTGTCTTTAGAAGAGAGAGAACAAAGTCAATATTATTGACCAAACACAGAAAAATATCTCTACGGTCTTCAGTCTTTCTATGTGATATCCTTTGCTCCCTTATGAAGTTTTATTGCTAACAGGAATAAGTTCTTTTGTTGTGACAGGAACCACAGAGTTTTCTTTTTGGCCAATCTGCCTGAGACATGCAGCATGTTTGAAATATGCCTTTTTGTGGAGTTTTCAAAATTCACTTCTGAGGCAAACGTTCCCATCTTTGCTTTCACAATCGTTAGGCAGATCTCTCTTATATCCACCCACACTGACAAAACCTTGCGTTCTATAAAAGATAACCACCACAAATCAATCCTCCGATATGGATCTTTAGTTGGGGTTAAAAAAGAACAAACAAGATAGTTTGTTATCAAATACGATTGTGTTACTTCTAAGTGCCTTTTCATTCTCCTCCCCAGCTTTATTTTACAACTATCTTTTTAAACAACAACAACCATCACCTTGGATGCTTTGAAAATGAAAGCTGGACAGTGCTTACAAAGCACGAAGAGAAACTTTTTATGCTCTTATGCTGCAGCCTCTGGGGTGGTGGTGATGAAGAATGAGTCAGATATAGAAGAATACAGCTTCAGTCTTGCCACAAATCGTCTGTCAAAGAATGTTATGAAACCCAAGCTGGTTTTTTTTTTTAAATATGGAAGCTATTAGAAATATTTATCCATCTATCTACTTGTTTATAGCAGGATAGAAATGTCTTGAACTTTATTGTTGGAGATCCGAGATGAATCCAAACTGAACAGTTTTCTTTGGTACAGGAGCAGTAATGGCAGAACCCGGGGGAGGGGGTAAAAGAAGGGGGTAGCCTAGAATTCATACATAGTCACAAGTGAACTAAGTCCAGCTGCTCTTGAGTGCCGTTAACCCTTATCAAACTCTATCTAGGTGACAGTTAGTTGAGAAGATCATGTACATAGGCTTTTAGCAAAAAATCAGCCCAAATGAATCTTCATGTATGGATGTAGTCTTTCATACCTGACATTAGAGGCACAAATAACCAGGGTCAAATTAAATGCGAACACTGACTTGATGGTGCATAATCTGCAAAAGGGATGCTATAGCAATGGATGAAAATGCTAAAACAGAGATGGTAGTGTGGGGTGGGAGAGGTAGTAATGTATCATGAGCCTCAGTGGCACAGTGGCTAGAGTGCAGTACTACAGGCCACTTCTGCTGACTACCGGCTGCCTGCAATTTGGCAGTTCAAATCCCACCAGGCTCAAGGTTGAATTAGCCTTCCATCCTTCCAAGGTGTATAAAATGAGGACCCAGATTGTTGGGGGCAATAGGCTGACTCTGTAAACCACTTTGAGAGGGATGTGAAGCACTGTAAAGCGGTATATAAGTCTAAGTGCTATTGCTGTTGCTATCATAGTTTCATTGATGGTATCTCTGAAATCTACTGGTGATCTGGGTTATGAGTTTAGTTTCTATTTGTTTCATGTGCCTCCACCAGACACTTTCCTTAATTGATATCTTAAGCAGGCAACTAAACAGAGGCTTTGATCTAGGTAATAACATGCTTTATTCCAAATTACAAGCTATTTACAGATTGAAAATCAGGCTTTTATATACAATCTTTCCAGCTTTAATACATCCTGCAATCTAGGGAAAAATAAGTGGCACCCATTGATGATTTTAAGGAAATCTTTGGTGAAAGCACAGAATAACGTGACTATATTGTGTGAAGTTGCAAGGGTTTTACTTATACTTAGGCAAAGATATACACCCTGAGGTTTAATAGGTTGTTGCTGAGAAATAATCTTTTTCTGTTTATGGAAAACATGTCCTTTTATATAGCACCCAGCTTGAGCATTTCCAGCTAATTTCCAACTGCCTGCTAATGGTGTGAGTGAGACAATTCATGCAGAAGTTGTGTGGGTACAATTATTCTTTTTTTCTTTCTCATACCTTTTCTCTGCATATCTGAAGGAGAGGAGAGTTAAATGCATCATCAGCTTAGAGTCGTTTCATTCCCACAAGTGCTCTGAAGTCCAACCCCTCCTGAAGTCCGTTAACTCTTATTTGGCTCCAGTTTAGTGCTGAAGTTTAGTTGACCAGATTCTTGTCTATAGGATTGACTAAATCTCCTATGCTATAACCTAACCAATGGTCCTGGTTTTTTGCACCAGACAAAATCATGGCTTTTAGATCTGCAATATTCATGCACCCCTTTTAGACCTGCTGGGGCCACAAAACAAGGTAAACATGGTTTGAATAGTAAAGAAGATAAACAAAAGCAACAATATGATAAAAGATTTATGCCATGCACCAGAGCAATACCAAGCAAATAAACTATCCTAACTGCAGGGGATGAGAGGAAAAAAAATACCTTTCTCCAAATCTTTTTAGCATTTAGAGGTAAGACCCCTGTCTGGTTGTATGGAGAGACCAGGCATATTGCAGTCATGTTTGGGTAGGTATTTTCCCAACAATACCCATCAGTTGCTGTTTCCCTTTTAATCCAGATATGGATTATATCCTACCCTGTAATATAAATGGCTGGTTTTGTCTCCCTTTTTATGTATCCCCTGAAGGGAACCAAATTCTTACCACCTTTTCTTTAGTTGGAAATGTTACAAAACTGCCAAAGTAAGCAATGTTGTAAAAAAAAAAAAATCTATGTGCAATCCAAGGGGATTTGTCAGGCATTAGTGGCCAGACCATATGTGCAATGTTGAAGCCAACTACTTTATTATATTCTGCCTGTTATACAAGAATCTTCTTTCTATTCAGGGAACAAGACAAGGGTGCCCACTATCACCTTTGTTTTTTGTGTTAACTTTGGAAGTGTTAAACAGAACTATTAGAGATGAAAAGAATATAAAAGGAATGAAAATTAAAAAGGAAGAATTTAAGCTGCAAGCATTTGCGGATGATCTGGTTTTCATTTAGAAGACCCTTTAGAAACAGCATCAAAATTGATAGAAAAGATAGAGACATATGGAAAGGTGGCTGGTTTGAAAATAAATAAAGATAAGACAAAGATTTTGACAAAGAATATGCTATCAAGACAAAAGGAAGAACTGGCAGACCTATTGAAAATTCAAGTCACGAATAAGATCAAGTATTTGGGGATATATTTGACAGCAAGATGTAGTACATTAAAAGAGAATAATTATATTAAACTCAAACAGCAGATAGCGCTAGATTTGGCGAAATGGGAAAACTTACAACTTTCACTAATAGGGAGAATCTCAACAATCAAGATGAATATATTACCCAGAATTTTATATCTGTTTCAAACAATTCCAATTAGGCTTGGAAAAGATTATTTTGAAGATTTAAATAAAATTGTGTTGAAATATATATGGCAGGGTAAGAAAGCGAGAATAAAGTTAAAACTTTTACAAGATGCTAGAATTAGAGGAGGATTTGGTTTGCCTAATTGGGAATTGTACTACCAAGCTACAAATCTGATGTGGGTTAAGGAATGGATAACACTAAGAAATGCTAGATTGTTGACATTAGAAGGACATGATTTGTTGCTGGGGTGGCATGCTTTTTTATGGTACAAAGGAACTAAAACACAGAGGTATTTTAGAAGACATTATATACGGGAGTCTCTGTGGTTAAACTGGGAAAAGATTAAAAGACAATGTTATTTGAAAATTCCAGTCTGGTTATCGACTATTGAAGCATTTTCGTATCCTATAATATACAAAAAGGAACAAACAGTTAGATATGGTGAAACATTGAATGAAAAGGGTGAACTTAAATCTATGCAAAAACTAGAGGAACAAGGTATAAAGATGAATTGGTTCTCATATGCGCTAATACATTCAAGGTATGATAAAAATTCTAAAACAGAAGGTTTCTATGATAAACTGACTGACTTAGATAAGATTTTGACAGGTACTGATGAAAAGGTGATTAAAAATTATATGGATATTTATTAGAAATTAAACTAGAAGAAGAACAAGTTAAAGAAACTATGATTGCTTGGGGGAAGAATTTTGGATATGGGATTGATTTAGAGAAATGGCAAAAATTGTGGTCTCAAAATTATAAAATGACAATGTCAACAGCATATAAAGGAAATTTGTATAAGATGTTTTACGGGTGGCATTTTCCCTCGACAAGAATAGCAAGAATGTTCAAGAATAAATCTGAAAAATGTTGGAAATGTCATCAGACACCTGGCTCATATTACCATATGTGGTGGACTTGTGCGGATGCCAAAAAATACTGGACTAAAATCCACATGTGGTTGGAGAAAATGACAAAAAACATATAGACTTGAAACCAGAGATATTTTTATTGGGAATTTTACCTGAAATATATAGCAAAGACTTGAAATACCTGATTGTAAATGTATTAACAGCAGCTAGGATTGTATTTGCTAAAAATTGGAAAAATGAGAAGATACCACCACAGGAGGAAATAATTAAGAAAATATTGGAATGTGCTGAAATGAGTAGATTGACATTTGAAATTAGAGAACAAGAGGATAAACAATTTTATAAAATTTGGGATCTTTTCTATCAATGGTTAGATAACAAAGTACAGTAATGAAATATGTAGATTTCTAGAAAATAATAAATATATAAAGATGTACTTTTTTTTCTTATTATAACTACAAAATGATTTTAGGATAGATTTGGGATGATAATATGAACTGTTATACAATAAATTAAGTAAATTATGGTTATCTTGTAAAATATGAATGAATAAAAGTATAGTCAAATGATTGATTAATAATGATACTAAGGTATTTAGTTTTCGATTGATAATATGAGATTATATGTAATTGAAGACTACAAAATGGAAGCACAAAACAATTTGTAAACCAACCGGCACACTGTATGTGCACCTATGGAAGACAGCTTGATGTTTTTATGTTTGGTTTGTTTATGTTTGTTTTTAAAAACCAATAAAAATTTTTTTAAAAAAGAATCTCCTTTTTATTTCCAGAACAAGACTGCCTTTCTTGCCCTGGGAATAGATAAATAAGCCTCAAGGGAGCTTACGGAGAGTCAGTTCTGGATCTCTTGAGGATGTGCAAGGATTCAAGGCTAATTCCCTACTTAAGACCTCTCCTGGCTGCCTGGGTATTTCCCAACAGGATTTCTACTTTTATGATGAACTGATTTTATATGAGTTCTCCGTCCAAGGGGCTCATGACAGCATTCTTCCTTTGACCCTATTAATTGTTGAGAAATAATGGGTGTATTTCAAGGAGGGAAAAAGAGTCCATCCTTTTCCTGCCTGGCACCTTCCATCTGTCTTTGGTTCTAACTTAGTTCTCAATGTCTCCTTTTTACAGTGCCATTCTTTCTTAGCCTGCAAAAAACTTTTAGGAGGGTCTGAAATTTCCTTTTGAAATAATACATCTATCCCGACCTGTGCCTGGATTTCAGCATTGTTTCTTTATTCGTGTGAGAAGCATCACAATTAAAGTGAGGCTATTATATGACATAAAATTTAAAATATAAAATACAAGATTAAAATATGTATCAATTAAACAGATCTTGCCCAGATACTAACAACTGACAAGTTGAAACAAAGAGGCACGTAGCATGCCAGAAAAGACATGATCCTGGACTTTTATTTGGATACTCAAGCTGGATGTTGACAGCAAGATTAATTGCATTATGTTGTGCTACCATGAGGTCCTCAAGTGTACGCTGATAGGGACACAAAGGGCAGGTATACATACGTGTTGTTATTTGCATGTCTCCACAATTGCAAAGAATGGAACCCTATTTGTTCAGAGCTTCTTGTATCTGTGCTGAGTCTATTCAACAATTTCCACACTTTCCAGCTTTTGTCAGATCCAGGGCCAGCTCCTCTGTTGGTTCCATCCAGTGTTGGTTCTTTACAGCTTTCCATAGGTCCACTCTGCTTTCAAATTCTTCAAAATTTTCCATTGACTTAAGGAAGCTTTTCTTAGATGTTAGCCTCCGCTGAGCTGGTTGTAAGGCCATAGAGAGGATGCTGTCTTGCTATTACATCTTCCTTCCCTTTTCCTTACCACTTTCTATAGAGGGATGATCAAGAGCACCCTGTCATACTGCATTACTGTCTGGTTTGAAAGCATTACTGATTCGGACAGGAAGGCAGTACAGAGAGTGGTCTATCTATTGATGATTTGAGTCTCTCTCTCTCTCAATTTTTTTGGCATATGTCCATTGATGTCATCCCCCTTTTTTGGTTAAAATTTAGATCAAATTCGAAAGATCTGCAGCTTTTGCAGATTTCTTTCATTTCCTTGCTTTTATTTTCCTTCTACCATTAGTGGGGAGTTAAGTCTCTGATTGCCTGCACCATGCTGGGAGATCTCTAAATCAAGATATCACTCCTAAACATACATTCCCTCAAACTGGCCTCTTCTGGCTATTAGGATCCATTATTTTCTCTTTTCAAGAAAAGCTTAAGATTGCGATAACTGTGGTATTTGTGGCTGAAGTGCATTTATTTAGACCTGATTGTTCAAGGAGCTCTTGGGCAGATCCTATCACCCGGCACACACCCCAGTCTCCCTTCTAGTAGCTCAATGGTTATTTCCTTTTTTCTGTATTTCAAATTATTTTATGTCCAGTGGTGGGATTCAAATTTTTTTTTACTACTGGTGCTGTGGATGTGGCTATGTTGGCATGGCCAGGTGATCATGTGACTGGGTGGACATGGCTATGTGGTCATGTGACTGGGTGGACGTGGCTATGCGGTCATGTGACTGGGGGGGGGGTCTAAAGTCTTTTTCACTTTTTTTTCTTTTGCAGCACCCTCCTGCGCCCCGTTTTTGGCCTAGTAGGTCTCAGGGAAGCCTCCTGGGCACTGAAAAAAAAAAGCATTTTGAAGCCTTCTAAGGTAAGTACAACAGTGAGGGCGGATCAGATGTGCGGCACGATTTAGAGTATCTAGAAAGCAAGAAATCCGATGATTTCCTGCTTTCTAGCTAATCTAAATCGCGCAAGACAGCTGATCGTCACCCAGCTGATAATCGGAAATACCGGTTTGCCCACTACTGGCCATGTTTTAAGTTGTGATATCATAATATGACTTAACCCAGGGATCCCCAAGTCCTGGATCACAGACCAACCCCGGTCTGCAACCTGCCAGGAACTGGACTGTGCAAGCAAGCGAAGCCATATCTGCACACTCATGGGATCCAGGCAGTGCATGAGACCATGCTCCCCTCTCCCCCCACCCCGGGTCTGTGGAAAAAACACCCTCCAAGGAACCAATCCCTGGCACCCAAAAGGTTGGGGGCTGCTGACTTAACCGATAAGCTCAGCTAATAGCATTTCAGGCTATCAAACACTGTTCTGCTCAAAGGAATGGCATACCATTTTACTCAATGGTAGACTCCTTTTCATAGGAAGTCTTCCAGCATTAATTTGATACACATTGGGGTGGAGATGGAAATAACGGAGTGTAGATTCTTATGCTAAAGAGAGAGGTGTACTTGAGATCATCCACAGCCGCTTTCAACTCTGAAATTCTATTGATTTAGTTGTAGTGATTGTGACATGTGACAATGGGCATTAGGAGAACAAGCAGTCCTTGCTTAGCAACTGCCTGTTTAGTGATCACTCACGTTTACAAAGGTGATGAAAAAGTAACCTTATGCTAATCTTTAAACTAAATGCATATTTTCCTGGAATTTGCATAGAAACTCTGTAGACTTGGCTTGCTAAAGACCTGGCTTTGTTTTCCCATTGCAATTTAAAAAACCGCATAATTGTTTGAGTTCTCAGCATACACCAAGCCACAAACCATGTTTTGCAAACTACAGTGATGTTTCAAACACTAAATCAGATTCAGATATTATGATTTAGGATTATGTCAAACTAGCATAGCATATTTTAAAATGACAGGAATTGCAATTTCTCTGACTACCAGGAGATGGAAACAGCATTCCATGCACAATTCCTTTTAAGTATTCCCCCCCACCCCATGCTTTTATGGATAATATATCAGATTAAGTTCAAATATTTGGAGAAGCAATGGATCTTTTTAAAGAGAAAAGTTGAAAGTGAAATCTAAAGAAAAGGAATATCTCTTAAATATGGAATTAATGTTTGAAAAGATATATATATATATATATTGCGGGAGAGATGGGGGAAAAACACATTGATTGCACTTTGAAAAGGCAGCCAAATGAATTCTTTCATTTCAGCGTGTAGATTTGTTCATTCTGGGGACAACCAACCCTGTTTTACATTTCCTGTTTGCACCTTTAGAAATGACATGAAGGAAGTAAATTAGCTTTGGGAATCCTACTTCATCCATTTTTGAAACAAGAGCAGCTGCTGAGAAATGTTCTCCTGGCTTGCAAAAAATAGTTTGTATGTTGGCATAAATCAGGTAACACCTGAATCTTGCACCAGATGCTTCTTGGATGGAGTTTAACAATTCTAACATTGTCCTGGAAACTCTAATAGCGATAGCATTTAGTCTTGTTTAGAGTCAGCATATTACTCCCAACAATCTGGGTCCTCGTTTTACCGACCTCGGAAGGCTGAGTCAACCTTGAGCCAGTAAGACTCGAACTGCTGGCAGTCAGCAGAATTAGCCTGCAATACTGCACTCTAACCACTTCACCACCACAGCTCTTAGAGTCCTAGAGTTTTTCTAGTCATCTCTGCAAATAAAACTAAAATAACTAATTAATTGCTCTTTCATGACAACCAAAATCTGCCACTTGAGGAAGCCGATCCCCTCTGCCTCACAGCAGGGCCAGCCTTGTGTGCTCTGCTCCAAGTGGAACTCTTCCCCAATACCCACTAATGTGGCTGCTATACACAGTGGGAAGGAAATTCCCATTGAGGCCAAGTTTTTTCCCATAGCTAACAACAACTCAGCTGTTATGGCTGAAAAATAGCAATAGCAATCACACTTAGACTTATATCCCGCTTCACAGTGCTTTCCAGCCCTCTCTAAGCGCTTTACAGAGTCAGCCTCTTGCCCCCAACAATCTGGGTCCTCATTTTACCCACCTTGGAAGGATGGAAGGCTGAGTCAACCTTGAGCCTGGTTAAAATGCAGTTTCTCAACCTCAGCAACTTTAAAATATGTGGATTTCAACACCCAAAATTCCTCAGCCATCAATCAAGTTTGCATTAGACCCAGAACTAACTCAACCCCCCATTCCCACTTTAAAGAAAACACCAGAGTTGATATCCCAAAGATGCTTTTTCAGGAGGCCACTGGACTTTCTTGTTTTTTCTTTGAAGATGTTTTGCTTCTCATCCAAGAAGCTTCTTCAGCTCTGATAGGATCGTGGGGAATGGAAGGATTTATATTCCTTGCAGACAGCTGGTCATTTGCATCCTTTTAGAGGGTCATTGAAGGAGGTCAATGACCCTTTAAAACAGTGATTGCCAACCAGTGGGCCGGGGACCACTGGTGGTCTACGAGAAAATTTTGGTGGTCTGCAGAGAAATGTCCCCCCCAAAGCATTCCCCCCAAAGCAATTAATCCAGACTGCACAGGAACACAAGATTGTGCAGCCCACATGGCCCACCCACCTGCTGGCTCCACCCTTCGGCCGAGCGCAAACCTTACCTTGAGTAGAGCCATGGGAGCTGGAACTGGAAGGTAAGACCAATGGCGGGGGAGGGAAATCCGCCCCGGGGTGGCTTGCTGACATAGGTGGGAAAGTCGGTCCCATATTCCAGAGCTGCAGTAGTCACAGCAGTGGCCCTTTGGTCATCCTGGAGCAGCTCCTCCAGTCCATGGCAGGCCGGTGCATCCGGGTGGAGGAGCAGCTGCTCCAGGATGACCAAAGGGCCAGTCCTGTGACTACTGCAGCTCTGGAATATGGGACTGACTTTCCCACCAACGTCAGCAAGCCACCGTCAGTCAAAATTCATATTAGTGGTCTGCAGGATTTAAAATTATGAGTTTGGTGGTCCCCGAGGTCCAAAAGGTTGGTGACCCCTGCTCTAAAACAAGGGCCTTCAAACTTGGCAAGTTTAAGACTTGTGGACTTCAATTCCCAGAATTCCTGAGCTAACACGACTGGAGGATGAATTCTGGGAGTTGAAGTCCACAAGTTTTAAAGCTGTCAAGTTTGAAGACCCCTGCTCTAAAAGGATGCAAATGACCAGCTGTCTGCAAGGGATATAAAACTTCCCATTCCCCACTACCATCCAGTCAGAGCTGAAGAAGCTTCTTAACTGAGAAGCAAAACATCTTCAAAGAAGAAACAAGAAAGTCCAGTTGCCTCCTGAAAAAAGCACCTTTGGGACAACCATGACTGGGAATTTCTACAGACCAGAGTTGATACAGAATGGATTTTCTCAGGTGAAGAAAGGAAATAGAAACAATCAAGAACAGCCGAACAGTTTTCTGTCAGAAGCCCCACATTTTAAATAAAGGGGTATCTTCTGATTTTTTAACCTCTTTGCTTTTCATCAATGTCTTGTCTTTTGGGGTGAGGGAAGAGCATAGATTAAAAGAAACTGTTGCTGTTCTTGTTTGCTTTCATATCAGAATTTTGTGTCCTGGGTGTGATCTGCCAATTACTTTGTGTGATCCTTGAGTCTCGAGCTAGATTGTTGGGGAGGTTAGTCTTGTAGGTAAGGTAACTTGTATGCTGACAGTGCCAGTTTATTCTGAAAAAAAGGATTTCCCGAGAAAACAGACCACAGAAAAAGAGGAATGAACACAACATCTCAATAAAAAGGAATGTGGAAATTTGCCTAAAGATAGTCAAATCAAATAACAGACTCTTGGAAAAGATTTTCTAGAACTGTTGCCCAAATTGAAACAAACAAGAGACCGAGAGAAAGGAGGAAAAATGGGTCAATTAAAGTCTTTCCATCACTTCCTATCCTGTCCAAATATATTGGCAGGCCTACCCAAATCTGTCATCATTTCAATAACACTGCTTAAATCAACAACACCATGGATTCTTGGCATGCTTGCAAGCTTCCAAAATGTCAGATTTGCATACTGTCATATTTTAAAAACTCATTCTGACCATAGATTACTTCTCATGAGAGGCACGAGAAAAGAAGAACCGGTTCCATGGATAATGGCAATGTTGAAAGCTTTTAATTCAAAAGGGCGAGAGTTTTGTCTCAATGTTGATGTTGCCTCCATTTTGGCCTCCAAATTCCACTTTGAGAGAAACCTTGGCAGAAGGCCAATATGGAGTAGGTATGGACACACTTCCCACAGGCATTTAATTGGTCATTAAAAGAAATAAAATACAGGACCAGGCTAGGTCTTGGCTTGATTCAAAAGGAATATACCTATGTTCCAATGTTTAACATATTTTAAGATGGATACTCCATGAACCATTATTTTATTCAACTGATTTTTATGCTGCCTTTTTGGCCCTCTTGTTGTACTCAAACTTCAGTCACCTAGTTACTATCCTTGAAAACATTTATGGAATGCAGTTTTGGTTTGCAAGCTGCTGCACTGCTCCCCCCTTCCTTTCTGTTGGCAACTCTAAAAAGACGAAAGAAATATTTTATGAGTTGACAGTTATTACCAGAAAGATTATCAGACACTCATTCCTTTCCACCTTATTGCTCTTGATGGATTACAATGTCCGTTCTTTCTGAAATAGGAGCCCAACATGGGTGTAACATGGCTCTGAGGAGAAAATGAATCTTCCAAGTTCGATTTCATTCAGTTTCTTTTTAAAAAGAGACATCCAACCTAGGACTAAGGATAATTTTCCTATCAGCAAGAATCAGTGGAAAGGTAGGTCTCCAAATGTGGTGGGTGCTCCATCACTGGAGGTTTTCAAAATGAGATTAGACAGCCATTTGTCTGGTATGGTGTGAAGTCTCCTGCTTGAGCAAGGGGTTGGACTAGAAGACCTCCGATGTCCCTTCTAACTCTATTATTCTACATTCTATGTTTTACTCATTCTGGATCTTTCCACCTCATTGCCATCTCAATTTGTGCATATTGTGATAAAAGTCCATGCCAAACTTTTGAAGTCTATTTCTCATAATTTATACATGCTTACGTGCACTAGTGGACAATTCCCCCGCCCCCCCCCCAAACAATTGCCAGCTGTTTTTGAGCTCTTATTTTTTATGCAAGAGGTTTCTCACTAGGTTGTTTGGAATTCCCTACAACTTATTCAATTTCAGGAGCAGGAGGAACTTGCCTCACAAATTCAGGAAATGGTGGATGATTAAAGGATAAGTTACATTCTGACATGCTTTAAGGCTGCAGATGTGACTTAAGTCTGTTTTAAATAAGAATGGAATTAATGGAGGTTGAAAACCTCAAAGGTTGGACAAGCATTTCTCTTGGATAATTAAGAGGATTCTTGCTCTGGACAGGGGTTGCACCAACCAGGTGAGTCTATGTTCCCTTCCAAGTCTGCAATTATAATTCCATAATTCTAGGTTATTTCCTATCTTAGTCTGGCCTTACCCTGGTCTCTTCTATCACCACATTCTGATGCCTTCTGCACCCAGTGAACATTTGTTTGATGCTCAGCTAACAAGATGATGTGCCCAGTTGTCTGTAGATACAGACAGGTTTGATACATGATCAGGGACTTCACTTGGTCAGAGTCCCTCATAAGCCAGCATTCCTTGCCTGTAAACACAGCACATTCATTTGGATGATTATTAAGTGGATGCTGATTAAGACAGAACTGTGTCACACCAAGCTGGATGAACAGTCACTAAATCCAGCAAAGACCTAACTATGTTGCTATCCAAGATGACAACTCATCCATGGGGGTACTGTACCAAATGTTTCAATATTCTGTTCAGATAGTTTAATGCAATCATGCTGGGGTTTAACAATCCAGTTTCATATAATTGGTTTTGTAATATATTTAAGAAATCTATTTGCCACTGAATTACACGCTAGCAGTCAAAAAATGAATGTGTCTGTCTGTCTCTGTGTCCCATTAAGATTGCTTAAATTGGTACAAACTCCTAGCTTTTATTGTTTTTTCTATGTTCAATTAAGAATTAAATTGAAATAAACAAACATGGCTCTTTCTAACAATGGAAAGTTTGGTCCTGTTCAGCAGCAGAATCGGTTCTTTTATGTCATTGAAATCAATATAGAATGTATATTTTTGGGCTTCCCAGCAAGAATTGGGTATGTCTAGTTTAACAAAAAGAAGGACTAGACTTTCCTTTGAAGGATCAAGTGATCAGCATTTGATAAATGCACTGTTCCTTGGGCGTCGGCAATTACAGATACCCAGCACTTCTGAAAACCAATGTAATTAAAGCTGTGAATGCAATAAAAAAAATGCAAAGGTTGCAATGGAAGGAAATGGATTTTGTCCCATTAGTAAGGGAAATGCCATCTGAATATAACATGCTGGTAAGTGCTATGCAGTAGGAGGAAGCCAGGTATCCCTAATGGAGACAAACAATGGGTTGTATCTTTCTTTCATTGTTCATTTGTACCATTACATTATTTACTCATTTCAATTATATGCATTTATTTGGCATTCCTTTGAAGTACTATTGTTTCCTTCCTTCCATAGGTATGCATGAAGGCAAAAGTTGGGCGACAAATTGAGTTGCACAACTGATAGAAATGATGCAGTATGCATAACTTACACAATAATGTCACAATTTATACAATGTCATCTTTATTGAGCTGAATTTCCTCCCTCCCTTTTCCTCCTTCCCTTCCTGTGAGAAATTTCCTGAAGACCACTGCCCTTCATTGTCTTAAAAAAATTCAAAATATTATATTGTTGTGTTCCAATCAATACAAACAAAAATAACATCCATTTTTCTTGCTATACCCTGGAATGATACAGGTCACTGTTCCTACAACACAATACACGAAACCAATCTTAGTTTGGTGGAACTGTGAGTTATTAAGCAGATCACAGGTGGCTGGATTAGCAGGGAGCCTTTAGCCCTAAACCAGAATTAAACAAACACATAACATATTAAGCCAAATCAAACAAACCAAATTAAAGCTGTAGCTTTAGTTGCAACCGCAAGAGCACAGCTTCAACTGAGCACCTGCTGAAATAAGACCCTCATTGAACTACTCCCATTCTTATGAAGTCTTGCCAAATTTACTCTGATCAAATGAGGCCTCCTATCGGTTTAGGGGAGGCACCTAAAGCCCCTCCCTATGGATTGTTGTTCTTCTTTTTCACACCTATCCCAGTACTGAGCTGGATCCAGACTGATTGCAAGTGACAAAGTGTGCTCGTTTAATTAATTTCCACTTCAATTTGAACTAATTAATGGCTGACTAACATATCAACCCACATAATTATGTATCAAAATAAATAATCTTACAAGTGAAATGAGGCAGCTGCGTGCAAAATAATGAAGACTTGCCCTCCATGTAAGCAAACCCCCGTTCCTGGCTTCCAATGCTGGAAATAACTATGATCCTCCAGTTTTTCAATTAAATTCAGATCTCGGTAAAGTCGCTTGAGCATCTGCTAGATGTTGTATAGAAGCTCGTCAGTTAACTATGAAGATGCTTGTATCCTTTGCCAGGGAATGGTTCCCCCTATGGTTTAAACCATCTTGGCTGAAAGAATAAATTTCCTATATTCTTAATGGGCTTCCTAAACAACAACTATCACTTCTTCACATTTGCAGGCTGTTGCACTGGTTAATTTTTCTAACTGTCAGGAAATTTCTCCTTAGTTCTTGGTTGGTTCTCTCCTTGATTAGTTGGATGATTAGGGGACTGGAGACTAAAACATATGAAGAACGGTTACAGGAACTGGGCATGGCTAGTCTAGTGAAGAGAAGGACCAGGGGAGACATGAGAGCAGTCCTCCAATATTTGAGGGGCTGCCACAGAGAGGAGGAAGGGGTCAAGCTATTTTCCAAAGCACCTGAAGGGCAGACAAGGAATAATGGAGGGAGACTGAACAAGGAGAGATTCAACCTAGAAATAAGGAGAAACTTTCTGACAGTGAGAACAATCAACCAATGGAACAGAAGTTTTCCCTCGGAAGTTGTGGGAGTGCCATCGCTGGAGACTTTCAAGAAGAGACTGGACTGCCATTTGTCAGAAATGGTATAGGGTCTCCTGCTTGGGTAGATGGTTGGACTAGATGACCTACAAGGTCTCTTCCAACTCTATTAATCTATATCTAATGTGTCAGTTTTCATCCATTGCTTCTTTCTTCTGGTGCTTTGGAGAATAGGCTGACTCCCCTTTTCTTTGTGGCAGCTCCTTAGATTATTGGAACACTGCTATCATATTGCCCCTAGTCGTCCTTTTAGTTAAACTAGACATACCCAATTCTTGCAACTATTCATCCTGTGGTTTAGCCTGCTGTCCCCAAAGTATGTTATGAAAAAAGTATGGTGTGGAAAAAAAAAAGTGGCCCAAACTCACATAGTCAGAAATATAGCCATGGGGATCTTTTATAAAAAAATAATATTCACTTTGAAAATTGGCATAATGAAATAATATATATGTGTAACTCATCTCAAGTAGATTCAAGAGATTCAGTCTTGACATTTCTCCTGTGTCAAGGACAATAGAAGTTATGGTGAGCCACAGTGGCGCAGTGGTTAGAGTGCAGTACTGCAGGCTATTACTGCTGGCTGCCTGCAATTTGGCAGTTCAAATCTCAAAGTTGACTCAGTCTTCCGTCCTTCTGAGGTGGGTAAAATGAGGACCCAGATTGTTAGGGGCTATATGCTGACTCTATAAGCTGCTTAGAGAGGGCTATAAAGCACTGTGAAGCGGTATATGTCTAAGTGCTATTGCTATTGCTACTGGAAATTGTAGCTCATGAGACCAAAGTTCCCACCTTCGAGCTAAAGGACTTCTGTGAAGAGATCTGGGAAAGGCTTCTGATTCAGAATCAAGAGCTGATTAGTAGTCTCTAGACCTTCTCACCTTCCTTCCACATGAAATACTATGTATGCTCTAGCCTCGGGCAAATGATTTGTTTCAAAAGAGGCTGTTTACTCTTACTGGTAAATGCTAAATGGTCCCAAGTTTCACAAACGCCTAAACAAGATTGTCAGTGAGAAAAAAAAAGTTGGCTTGTTTAATGCAGACTCAAAAAGAATGAATTCCATCATACCAGAAGAACAGGGAAAGAAACAGATGGCTTGCTACGTAGAGGTGAAGGGAAAGACACAGAAATGGGTTTGTGTTATATATTGTGAATGAAGAGAAATGAAGTTTCCGAGATCAACCTTTATGAATGTGGGAGGCAGATATAAGTGCTAAGGTGACAATGATTAATAAAGGACTCTGCCTGAACTGCAAAGGAAATTTAAGAGCAGCAGTCAAAGTAAGAGTAAATCAATGGGCTTACATACCAAAAAAACATAGGAAATGATAATACTAAGACAAAATATCAAGGGAAAACATCTATGGAGATTCTCAGTCATCAAGGTTATGTTTGTCCCAAAGGTACTTTTTCAAAAGGCAACTGGACTTTGTTTTTCTTTGAAGACGTTTTGCTTTTCATCCAAAAAGTTTCTTCAGCTTCTTCTTATCCAAGAAGGTTCTTGGGTGAGAAGTGAAATGTCTTCAAGCAAACAAAAGTAAATTACCTTTTGAAAAAGCCCATTTGGGAATCAAGGGCAAGCAGATGTTAGATTTTTCTTTTTGGATATTAGGTCTGAAACTCTGCTTAAGCTCTACCAAGACTTTATCTGGTCCTAAGTACCGTGTAGCTAGAAGAGATAGTACATAATAAGTGAGATCCACATCTGTTTACTTTTTCAAAGAAGAGATGTAACTATCTCAAAGTGCAATTTGAGCACATGACCTATCACAGGATGTTTTGTTTTAACCAAAATTTAAAATCTCAAGCAGATCTCAAGGGAGAAACAGGCAGGTTCCAGCAGAGGGAGAATGTTTGCAGGTGACTGAGAGAAGAATAGTTTTTTAAAAATGAGAACGAATGACTTCCAGGATAAACACATCCTTGAATGCACAGTATTGTGTATCATAGAACAGCAAAGACAAATCTTTAGTTTTGAATCATGTAATTGCTGCAAGCCCATCATTGTTACACATATTCACGGATACTTTATAAGAATAGACTTTTTCTGATGGGCACCAATTTAGCTCTGTTCTTGACTTCAGAATTTGAAAGATAGTTTAGTTCATTGAATCAGATGCTTTGCAATCCATTCAGGCCCTTTGGAATCAAGCTGAGTGATGTGCCGATTCGTCTTGAACACTGAACCAAATTGGATTTTTTTTTAACCAAATGGGGTTGAATGATCAAATCAAACTTGATCTATGTCACGGGTGAATTGCACAGGCCTTGGCCACATTTCCTTACCCTGATGGAGTTCAAAGACCAATCATTTTGCAGGGTGCCAAGATGTCTGACTGCCCGGGCAGCATTTATTGCTTTTATACAGTTTTTACAAGCAGAAAAACATAATATGAAAACAGTTTTGGGATTGGTGAATTCCCCCACCAGTCCTTAAGAATATACAAGTAAGGAAGTGATGCTGCTAGCAGGTGAGATCATGTACAATCCAGGGATACCTCTGCTAAGTGAGATCATGTAGGTATTTGAGGTCCAGAGGCACAGCAGTGTGCTGCTTGCGCCCCCTACGGGATCTACATCTCTACTACATTACCCTAGATCAGGGGTCTCAAACTGAAAGCATGTGGGCCAGATCCTGTCTGTGGGATGCTTAGATCTCATCCGTGGGGCTGCCTTGGAAACAGTGAAGGACCAGCCCACGGTGCTTCTGCCAGGGAAAACAAAGCTCAGGAGAGCTGCCAGCTCCATTTTCGCTAGCAGAGGGCTGCAGGAGGCCATTGTTTGGTGCTTTCCCTGATCTCGCTTTCCTTTTCTGGAAACAAAGGATCTCCCCAGCCCCACCTGGGCCACTACAGGTACCCCCAACATGAGTGATATCAAGCTGGCCACACCCACCCCAGCCACACCCACTTGCCCCCCCCTCAAGGTCAAACACAACCTGATGTGTACGTGGTCTCTTCCCAGCAAATGTTGGGCTCTTATTTCAGAAAGAACAGACATTGTAATCCATCAAGAGCAGTAAGGTGGAAAGGAATGAGTGTCTGATAATCTTTCTGGTAATAACTGTCAACTCATAAAATATTTCTTTCCTCTTTTTAGAGTTGCCAACAGAAAGGGAGGGGGGAGCAGCGTGGCAGCTTGCAAACTGAAACTGCATTCCATAAATGTTTTCAAAGATAGTAACTAGGTGACTGAAGTTTCTGCCGCGCAAAATTCTAACTGGAGAGCATGATTGATGACTCTTGGCTATGGATGAGTTCCATTGGAGAATATGAATTACGATACACCCGGGGGGGGTGGAGGGTGGGGGGGAAATCAGGGTCAAGGGTGACAATGAATGATGTGCCTCAGAGTTTGCTACACCCAGGCAGTGCCAGACATGTTAACACCCAATAAATCCATTTGCTCGAGACTCATGATTTAAATGGGGGTAACTGTCGGAATTCTGACAATAACATTTGATGGTGGAGGCCTTGTACAACTTCTTTAGCCTGCTATCCGAGCACCAAAGTGTGTAGTAGCTGATGGCTTGCTTTGCAATCTTAGGACTGCTAGCAGGGATTCTTTTCCTTCTGGGCCTGTGGTTCGGCCTCCTGCTGTTGCAAAAAGCATTAGAATTAGTCCGTATGCATTCTCTTTAGAAGGCCACCTGATCTATTATGCTCTCCAGCCCAGAGAAGGAGAAACCTGGGAGGGGGGCGGATATTTGATGGAATACAATTTTCAAAGGACAAGCAGTTATTTCTCAGCTCAACAATTTTTCTTCTCTCCAGTCTGAAGTGGATATTTTGACAAGACAGCTGAAAGCCTCCCCTCCACCCTCTCCACTCACTTAGGGAATGAATATAAATGGAAAGCCCTCTGTTAATTACTGCAATTTGATTGATATCAACTTTCATACAGTTTTTCTTTTGTTCTCTTCACAGTTTGTCGTTCAGTCTTCTCGGTCACATTGTACTCTTTAAGTTTATTATTTGGACTGCAATTAGAAGAGCTGAATCTTGGGAAAGAAATGTCACTTGCGCAAAACTTTTTTTAAAAGTTATTTTTTTTTCCTGTTTTGTGTTAACATTATTGAAAGATAGCTTAGGAAAACAGGCCCGAGAAAAATAACTCCAGGGAAAAAGAGTGGCTGGATAATATCTTTTTTTTTAGTTATTCCCTTTTATAGATTCACTTATTTGTGCACTTTTGGTCACTTTCACACATTATTGTTACTGGATAATACGGTTGTCAATCAGCCAGTGAAATCACATGGTTAATATGTTGACCAGGACTAGAACCACTCAGGTTTAAACCAAAGCTGCTTTTCAAAGGGCAACTGGACTTCCTTTGTTTTTTCCTTGACGATGTTTTGCTTCTCTGTCAAGAAGCTGCTTTAGTTCTGACTGAATGGTAGGGAATCAAAGGGTTTGTATTCTTGGCAGTCATCTGGATATCATCTAGGCTTAAGTTTTTACTTGATGAGGGAGCTCACTGGGTGACTTTGGGACAATTAATTCTCCCTCACTCCAGTCTCCAGTCTATCAGAGACTCATTGTTAAGAGGAAGACATGGGCAAAGCCTCTTAAATATTGTACATCAGCTGCAACCTTTCCATGCTCAGTTGGTTAAGCTCTGGTCATCTCTTGTTTGGACTACTGCAGGTATATCCCTAATGGAGAAAAACATGGAGGTGACTGCTGGATTGATGGCAGACTCCTTCCCTCACTCTTGCTCTCTCCTCTCCATCCATGTATTTTATTAGGAAACATAGATAAGGTGGGCTCAGAGCCCTCCTAAACATACTGATCTGCTACAAATCTAATGGCGATGTCTGTTTTACTAACTAAATTCATGGAGACCCAATCCTAAATGGATTTGGCATGTTGCATGAACAAAAAAACATATGTGATGTTAGTTTTCAAAAGGTAAACCTATTGGGAAACATGTTGTCTGAAATAGCATCTTCTTCCTTCATCTATTTTTTTTCTGAGACAATTAAAACATTTGGCGAGTGTCCCAAAGGTGCTTTTTCCAGAGGCAACTGGACTTTCTGTTTTTTCTTCAGAGCTGAAGAAGCTTCTTGGATGAGAAGCGAAACATCTTCCGAGACAAAACAGAAAGTCCAGTTGTCTCTTGAAAAAGCACCTTTGGGACAACCAATGAACTGGAGGACAGAGAATCTCCATAGACATTTTGTGAGTGATTTGCATGCAGAGCTGATAGAAGCTTAATTTGAATTGCAAGATTAAATGGTGCAAGGATTGACTGGCTGATAAACCGTGGGAAACCATGTTTATGAACAAATTAAGTGCTGGTAGGGTGAGTGGGGGGATGAATTGTGAAAATTAGAAATACATTTGGTCTCTATTCATTATATTTTCAGAAAGGATAGTTATTAGAAAAACATTCACATTCTGTGCATGCCGTATTATGCATAACTTACATTTTCCCCCTTCTTTTGAGTTGGTAGCCTTTCTTGTCACTATGTGTTATTTTGTGTGTGGGAAAAAAATTGACAAGTCACTCTTATGCTAACTAATCCATAAATCCAGCTAAATATAATAAAGATAGATGTGCCCATGATTTCAATTCAGAAACTTCCCCTAAACAAAAAAAAAAGTTGAATTTTTGGGTCTGTATTCCTTAGGTGAAGAAAATCAGGACATAAGAGAGATATGGAAATTGACTCCCAGAAAATAATTGTCACATTGCTGAAGACATCTGTGAATAGACAACTCCTGGGTCCATTGTCACATTCATCTTCATCACTGTTCCTTGCCTCCTTGGTTTTCAACCTAGAAGAATTCAACCCCTGATATTTCAATACCTGAAATACCAATCTCTGTCATTTAAAGCATCATTAATTTTCTTAGTAGGTAGCACAGCTAGAAGCCTTGAGTGGTCCAGTTTTAATTTAAACCCTCTGCTGAGGAACAACAGTTTGCTGCTCTAGGGTGTATGTACCAGCCACAATGGCCTCAACCTAGAACTGTCCATGATCTCCCCCACTCCCATCCTGCATATCTATTGCTCTGCTTTTGTAATTCTTCCCACATACTTTGCTTAGAACATGTCAATATACCATCAATTAAGGCCAAAGGTGAACGTTGGCACCTTGTTTGGCACATACAGCATGAACAATTAAATGAGATTTACCTGGAAACATCAAGACATATTCTTTGGTGTAATACCAAGAAGGCAGTCACAATTTATAAAGCCTTCATAAACTGCTTGGGCTTCTTGGAATGACATTGAAACTGTAACTGATTCCTGGACTAATATCTTCAAAAAAGATATTAAAATGGGAACACGTGAGTAAGAGAGATCTAGTGGGTGACTTAACCTTAGTGGGGAATTTGCAATTTTGGAAGAACAAAGAAATCATGTAAAAAAAAACACACATTGGAATTATAACATTTCAAGAGATGGATGAGTCCATATCAAGGCATCAGGATAGCAGTGTATGTATTGTATTCACTGTGTGGAAAATATGCTTCTATTAGGAAATATTTAATTTAAGGAAACATTGATGGGCGGTAGGATATACAACATATGCACATATGTGTTTGTGTGTATAGGGTAGCCACCATAAGAAAAGAAAAGCAATTTCAGGAATACAATTAAGAAGAACCTACAAATTTGGAGAAATAGATCTTGAATAATGCAGTAATCTAAAAAAAAAAAAAAAGAGAGGACCTTTTCTCTCCATCCAACAGGATTCAAAAGTTAGTCTTCCCAACGATATGTTTGAAACTAAGTAGATTTTTAAGTATTCAGGACCATCTGTAGGTAGTCCTCAAGTCACAATGACTAAAGACGATCATTTTCAAGCCAAAATCCTTTATATGGCCAGGTTGCTCTGAGCCAACAAATGACTAAATAGTGCAAAATATTCTATTACAAATTGTGTTTAGCTGTTAATGATTCTCCATAACATGCTTGATTAAAAACCTGCCTGAGTTCTAAATCTAATGAACCCCTAAACTTTCACATTAGAGACATTAATTATGTCAGTCCCAGTGGCGTCCCTGCCTGGCAGAGTTAACCTGTTTTATTAAGAGAGAACGGAGGGGTTGCTGTGAAGGGAACAAAACCCAATGAAACCACTCTCCCCCACTGAAGCAATAATGAATGTGATGTCAACATCGGTAGCCTGGTTTTTTGTTTTTTGTTTGGCCGTGTGGCTGAACTTTTCAGGAATACACTCTATTGGGCTTAAGTATAATGAAAACAGGGGGTACAAATGGCATTCTGTACAATCTGAGCTGGTGTCATGCCCCTGTCGGAGTCTGAATCCGAGGAGGAAGATGAACAGCTTCCAGGGAGCAGGAGAGCGGCTCCGTTGGCTGTGGAGGAAACTGGGGAAGGGCAAAGTCAGGCTGGGCAGAGCAGGGAAGAGGTAGAACAAGGGAGAGGGGGTTCAGAGGAAGACCAAGGCCCACCCCCCCTTCATCCTAGGGCACGCAGGGAAGAATGGAAAAGGGAGCAATGTGGGTTGCATTGCTTACAAGGGAGAAAAGGGCCCTGATCCCCTTCACAAGGCACACCTAGGGAGGGAGTTTAAAGGAGAACCAGTTGGGAGGGGCGTTTGTCGGGAACAAACTGTTGAGTTTATCTAATGTTGTTTTTGAGTTCCTGGCATCCTCCCAACTGTTTTGATATTCTGCCATTTGATATACTTCACTTCTGGAACTCCTTATCTTACCCTGCCGGATTTATTACCTTGTCTTGCTTTGTTGGATTTATAGTTTGAAGTTTTCTGTTTACACTGTTTTGGATTGGAATATCTGCAGCCAAAGGCTATTGCAGGTTTCTGGGGGAGTTTTTCTCCAGATCAGAAGGTAACCAGAACATTGGGGGCAAAGTTAGATGTGAGGATAAATAAATAAATAAATAAATAAATAAATAAATAAATAAATAAATAAATAAATAAATAAATAAATAAATAAATAAATAAATAAATAAATAAATAAATAAATAAATAAATAATAAAGAAAGAAAGAAAGAAAGAAAGAAAGAAAGAAAGAAAGAAAGAAAGAAAGAAAGGAGCTAATAAAGGGACCTCCACTTATTATCTGGCTGGGTTGCCTTTGTGCTATGGCCCGGGTCATCACAGCTGGGAAAATCCATTGTAGTGGGACTGGGACCCTCATCCTAAAGATAAAGGTCAATGTTGTGATGGAATGAAGTCTGAGGTTACGGAAAGGAGGGTCTGTCTCCCATGGGCATCGGGTTGGTGGAGCTTGGAATGTCTGTTAGGCAGTAAGAAGGCAAAGACAGCTCCTCCCTTGCAGTTTATCTATAGTTATATATAGCACAAGTAGCACAAAAGTTGTGTGTGTGTGTGTGTGTGTGTGTGTGTGTGTGTATAATGTTTAATATATAATGTTTTCTCAAGTTTTTGCGGGTACTTACATGTATGGCATTCAGCTTTGTTCGGGTATTTTCCCACGTCATTGTAGTTGTGCTTTTAAATATATATATATTGCACAAATAATACGCTTATGATGTCACGATGCCTGACACACATATAAATGTTGTCCTTTTTCTTCTCTTGGTTGATTCCATGGATATTACAGGCAAGAAGAGCTCTGTTTATCCAACAAAATGAAAGGAAGAATGTCAGGTAGATAAAGTGCTAGCTAAGCTTTCAAAACCTTGGTTGCTCCTTCTAGTACTAATCTCAGTAGTACGTAGCAATAATAGTAAATGTATTAATCATGTCCCTTAAGCACAGTGCAGAGGGAATAAGAGCAGCAACTAATACAACCAATGGGGACTCTAGTATATTAACAAAACCACATCAGATGCTAAATTGAGGGCTACAACAGCTGCTTTCTTTGATAAACATTTGCTAAAGTCCTACAAAATTTCTAAAATACAGGTAGTCTTCGACTTACAACAGTTCATTTAGGGACTGTTTAAAGTTACAATGGTGCTGGAAAAAGTGACTTATGACTGTTTTTCACACTTATGACCGTTGCAGCATTCCCACAGTCAGGTGAACACAATTCGGATACTTGACAACTGACTCATAGTTATGACAGTTGCAGTGTCCCTGGGGTCATATGATCCCCTTTTGTAACCTTCTGACAAGCAAAATCAATGGGGAAACCAGAGTCACTCAACAACTGTGTTACTAACCTAACAACTGCAATGATTCACTTAGCAATTGTGGCAAGAAACATATGAAGAACGGTTACAGGAATTGGGCCTGGCTAGTCTAGTGAAGAGAAGGAGACAGGAGAGCGGTCTTCCAATATTTGAGGAGCTGCCACAGAGAGGAGGAAGGGGTCAAACTATTTTCCAAAGCATCTGAAGACCAGACAAGGAATAATGGATGGAAATTGAACAAGGAGAGATTCAACCTGGAAATAAGAGAAACTTTCTGACAGTGAGAACAATCAACCAATGGAACAGAAGTTGCCCTCGGAAGTTGTGGGAGTGCCATCACTTGAGACTTTCAAGAAGAGATTGGACTGCCATTTGTCAGAAATGGGGTAGGGTCTCCCGCTTGGGCAATGGGGTTGGACTAGATGACCTGTAAGGTCCCTTCAAACTCTGATTATCTGTTATCTGTTAAGAAAGCCTGGAAAACGGGGCAAAATTCACTTAACAAATGTCTCAACTTAACAAAACAGAAATTTTAGGCTCAATTGTGATCCTAAGCCAAAGGCTACCTATATCTCTGGCCAGTCTTACTGTTTGAGGTGAAGGAAGATTTTTATTTCCATCTGAAAAACCTTGAGTTATAAATTCTTCCTCCCCCCCTCCCCAACATATAAATTTTGCTTGTGTTGCTCATCTGCTGAGATCGAGCAGACTTGGCAAATGATATTCCACAAAACGTTTAGAGTACATGTGCCTATCCATAAGAGCACTCAGTTGTGCATAACAAGTGGTACAGAATCCAATTATGCTTTCATTACACTATCTTCCCTATTACATTGATTACTAAGTCCGCTGAAACTAAGCAAAAAAAGATGGTTAGTTAGCTAATTATTGCTCAACATACATTCTGAGACCTTGTTTTGTATGTTAAACACCAGCTACTGCATTGGAAATCACTACTATAATGATAAAAGCCTTGAGACAGAAGAGGTTGCTATGGGATTTCATTTGTAACAGAATTCTCATCACCTTAGCATTTAGTTTCAAGCCTCAGTCCAGTCACATAAAAATTTATCATAGAAGGATCGAAACTGTGATCCTTCAAATATACCTGGACTTCTGTTTGCAGAGTTTCTGTCCATTAGCTATCCTGGCTACATATGCTACCTGACTTTAATTCTCTTTCAATATGGGGATCCACTCACAGCTCAGAAAATTGGCCACCCTGGTTAGGAAATTCTGGGAGCGGACCTCCATACATCTGAAGAATGCTTACATTTGCGGGGGAGGGAAGGCTAATTTGGAGGGTCACAAAATTCCCAGCCTGACATAAAACAAGGATCGACATAAGAGTTTTTACTAGAAGGAGTCCTAACTTAATAGAGATTAGAGGAAAATCTTCCTATATCTCTGGCTTATGACAAACTGTGGTTTAGCAAGCCAAGGGAAGATGGGAGGAGATCAGGCAAACTGAAAGGACAGTGAGAGAATCTGGCAACCTTCTTAAACAATGATCTACTGAAGGAGTACTTTATACTGTATTATAAACTAATAAAAACTTTTTTTTTTAAAAAAAGAGAATCTCCATAGACAGATGACTGTACTTTTCCTCTTCTGAATCACTTGGAAGGGATGTCTATTTTGGGTTGGAGAGCAGAGCAAAGCAAAACAATAAGAGTGGGCAGTAAATCAATTCCAATTTTACAGAATATACGAGAGAAATAAAATGCATTATTAAAAAAAAATGCATAACACTCTCCTGGCAAAAAGAAAAAAATATCTGGCACTTTTGCCCACTAATTTGATCATATCTGTCAGCAGAATGAAGGCTGTCAAATTCCCTTCAATCCTGTCAAATCAAACCAGCTTTCCCCCCCACGCCACCTTCGTTGCTTCAGGACTGAGTTGAAACAAAGCAAAACTCAATTGCAGTACTGACATAACATATTACCGTATGTCTGAAGAAATCAACCCTGTGAATTATTGTGATCTGGTTTATTCTACTTTTTTTTTTAAAAAAAAAAGTTTTATTATTTTTTTTAGACAAACATAGACAAACACAACATAAAAACATCAAGCCATCTTCCACTTATGTACACTTTCCTGTAACAGATTATGCAATCTAGTGCCCAATGTTATGATTCTAGTTGCATAAAACCAGATTTTTATGCAATGCTAGGCAGAACATGTTTGCAAGATCCAATCTGGGTCAGTCACCAAGATCAGAGGTTCAGTTTTCTGAACTTTTGGACTTGTGCTGGAGTCCAATGTCAGAGAAATTCCCTCTACTGGAATATGTGTTTTGAATGATGTTATGAGTTGTTTTTATGCGATGCCTTCCTATTGGTTGATTGATGTATTGATGGCCAGTGATTGATGTTTCTTGTGCTGTCAAGCTCTCGGTTTCTAAGTACTTGATAAGCTGGTTGTAAATCAGCACTTCTGTGACTGACATGGGGCCCGTTTCTCCGGCTTCAATAATTTCCCTGGATATCTTTGTACCTGCTTGGCCAACAATCTTAGTAATACATTTTCCCCATCTTTAGTTAGGCTGATAGGAATTAAGGAGGTAATAACAACTGGAGGGCCACATCTTTGGTGGAGAGAGTGTGTGTGAAAGATCCATATGCAATCAAAAGTTGAATATACGTACATAGATTGAGATAGGACCTGTTGCCAAGGGCTTACACACTTCATCCTCCATAAGTATTCACTGTCAGCATAAGACTGATGAATGAAAGTTGGAATAAGTAAATACTTGATTCTGCAGAGATGAAAGGGGAGATGTTTCTAATTGATCATTTACATAGTTTATTCTTCCTGTTTGCTCTCAAAGTTTTCATCCTCTTTCCTTGTGGCAATTTGCATAATCTTATTCCTAGGTCTGGATAATGTAAACAACATTAATTGCTAAGGGAAAATAAAAATAAAAATCCAGTGCACTGAAAAGATATATAAACAGATTTGTATATCAATTTTGAAACTACTGTACCATCAGAGGAGAAAGAGAAAAGGACGTGAGTTCTACAAAATGTGGACTTGACTGCTACAAGCTGGATATCATATTTGCTCATTCCTTCCTCTTTTCCCTCTAATATTCATCGATGTTTGAAGAAATAGTAAGTCAATTTCTTTACTGACTTGCCTTGAGAGGAGGGGGAAGGGAGGGAGGAGGAAAGAGAAAGAGAGACATGCAGAATTTTATGTCTATGGAGATTGTCAGTCATCCAGGTCATGGTCGTTCCAAAGATGCTTTTTCAAGAGGCAACTGGACTTTCTTGTTTTTCTTTGAAGACATTTTGCTTCTCATCCAAGAAGCTTCTTCAGGTCTGACTGGATGGTGGGCAAATCCTTCCATTCCCTACCATCCAGTCAGAGATGAAGAAGCTTCTTGGATGAGAAGTGAAACTTCTTCAAAGAAAAACAAGAAAGTCCAGTTGCTTTTTGTAAAAGCATTTTTGCTGCAGAGTATGATAATATGAGTTGTGTTATGATTGAATAGTGCTCCTTAGACTCATGGATTTGAGAGTTATTCAGTGTTAATTTGTTGCTGTATTGTTTTCATTTGTTATTCTTCAATTATTATTGTTATTGCTTTGTTATCAACCAACAGGAGCCATTGAGTCCATATCATCTCTCTCTCTCTCTCTCTCTCTCTCTCTCTCTCTCTCTCTCTCTCTCTCTCCATCCATCCATCCATCCAATATACAACACCTCATCCAGTATCTAAGATGCTTTTTGGCTAGAGATATCAAGGATTTAGCGGGAAACATCTCATTGGGAGAGTTTGTGCTCTCCTAATGAATCACACTAGAATTTATTTATTTATTTATTTATTTGATTTGTCAATTGTTTACAAGATAATAAGTACAAGTGTATACATAGTTGTGAATATATGAAATGGGTACATATAAGAAAAATAAAAGAATAAGAGAAACAATAGGACAGGGACGGTAGGCACGTTGGTGCGCTTATGCACGCCCTACAGACCTCTTAGGAAAGGGGTGAGGTCAATAGTAGACAGTCTAAGGTTAAAGTTTTTGGGGTTTGGGGAAGAGACTACAGAGTCGGGTAGAGTATTCCAGACATTGACCACTCTATTGCTGAAGTCGTATTTCCTGCAATCAAGTTTGGTGCGGTTTAATGGTGCTATTTAAATGAGCTCTGCAAACTATTAGAAAGGACATACCAGGAAGTTGGTTGTTGCAAACACGAATTGCCTTCTTCATGGCAAAACTTTATTCTGGATTTAAAATCTTCCACAGCTAGTTTCTGCTTGTATGGGCCTACACAGCCCATTTTTGATGGTAGTCCTGTCAGAAGACATGTCTATGCATGCACTTTCCCTACCATGCTGGGAAAGTCCTTGAAACAGCCTAGCCTTAACACACCAAAAAGAATGACTTTACCCAGACTTTACCAAGTGTCCCTTTGGATGTTTTGTTGATTGCTGCTACTAAATAAAGACATTGTGGGAAGTGGAAGAAGTTGGGCAACTCAAAGTCAATTCCTACTTCTGGTCTTCCATGATAGCAATATCACTTAGACTTATATACCACTTCACAGTGCTTTACAGCCCTCTCTGAGCAGTTTATGCAGTTAGCATATGCCCCACCCAACAATCTGGGTCCTCGTTTTACCCCCCTCGGAAGGATGGAAGGCTGAGTCAACCTTGAGCTGGTCAGGATCGAACTCCTGGCTGTGGGCAGAGCTTGTCTGCAATACTGCATTCTAACCATGGTGCCACCACACTTCCTATATCATAATAGACCAAGAACATGTAAAGAGCATTTTGCTGCCTCACTGCAAAACGAAGTTGCTGAAATAGCTTGCTTCACACTGAGAGCTTGTATTCAGAGAGAATAAAGTTTATACAAGCTACAGGGTAAGCACAGTGTAATTGTCGATAATTATCTCCCATATGTAGGAAAAATATCAAGATGCTTATTACAATTTTTTTTGGGGTATAATCATACCCCTATGCTCTGATGAGGATTTAGTAATGGGGCTGTAGGAATTCTGCCAATGCATATGCTGAGAAATATGTGCAAAAGAAAAAAAAATGCTTTGCCTGAAACGAAGAAGCTGTGAACTAATCTGGCTGGAGTTCTTAAAAAAAGTTTGTTGAATCAAGTGACAAATATCCAAATGCTAGGATCCCAAAACTGTGTTTTATTGACCTCCATAGATGGAATCTTGACTTGCTTTAAAAAAGCACATCAGGCTTTAATAAAAATGGGTACAAATGGAGTTCACAGTTTAGTTTCATTTCAAAGGCTGCCTGAATTGGATGCAGGTGGTATTTTAAATGAAGTGGCACCAAAATCTTCTTGCACAAAGAAGTTTTCATTTTATGTTTATTTTTCTGTCTTGTACTAAAGGATCAGAAGGGTTTCTTTTTGAATTCCTCTTGGTGGTTTGTAAGCTGACTTTATGGGCTGGAGGTGATGAAGGGTATCACTACTGCTTCTGATTGTGTTACTGTCTGTATTGTATCTTTTCATCATTGGGAGGCATTCCTATAGCTGCTGTGATTTCCCCACTGAAATAATTCAAATGGGAACCATCTCTTCTTTTTGTAGGTAGAAAATAATACAGGATGCACACGAAGGTTAGGATGCATTTGATGGTAATACGGGTTCACCGACACTGAAGGAGGATCTGAGTTAACTTTCCTACAGATTATAAATTCACTTCTAAAACGGATTCATTCTTTCTTGCCTAAAAGAATAACTAACCTACCCCATATCCTTTGCATTATTAGAAAAGTATTACTTATAATCTGGATCATGCCCTGAAATGTCTGGAAGTTTGTGTCAATTCAAAAATCTCCTCCTCCTCCTCCTCCTCCTCCTCCTCCTCCTCCTCCTCCTCCTCCTCCTCCTCCTCCTCCTCCTCCTCCTCCTTCTTTTTCTCCTCCTCTTTCTTCTCTACTCCTCCTCCTCTCTTCCTTCTCCTCCTCCTTCTCTTCCTCCTCTTCCTCTTTCCTTCTTTTTTCCCTTTCCTCTTCCTCCTCCTCCTTTTTCTCCTCCTCCTCATCTTTCTTCTCTCCTCCTCTCTTCTCTCTTCTCCACTTCCATTTCTCCATCCATCACCAAATCAGTGGTGGGATTCAATTTTTTTTACTATCAGCTCTATCACAAAGTAGATGCCAATCAATATTTTAGGTGGTTTTCTTTTCAAGAGGCAACTGGGCTTTCTGGTTTTTCTTTGAAGACATTTTGCTTCTTGAAAGAGGGTTTAAAGAGGCCATCTATGTCAAAATTGAACAGCCTTTTCTCAACAGAGGGAAAGGGATATGACATCATCTATCTCCAATCTACATCAAGGTTGATTCAGTCTTCCATCCTTCCAAGGTCGGTAAAATGACCTCAGATTGTTGGGTGCAACATACTGATATTGTAAGCCACCCAGAGAGTGCTGTAAAGCACTAGGAAATCTAAACATTATTGTTATGATATTAGTGAGGTATTTTACATCACTCTAGTCTTCTTTTAGGATAGAACCAGTGACCTGAAGTGGCTCCAGTAGTTGGAAGCAGATATTATTGGAAGAGTTAGAGCAGCATTACCAGAGCATGAAGCTCAGAGCTACAAGTCGGCCATGGGTCACGGGTTTGACAGCCCTGTTCTAGAGGAAACAGACCAAATGAGCTATTTATTATAAAGCTACATTAAACAGAATCTTGCAAGTTTGAAAATACAAATCTCCCACCATTTCCTTTACAATCTGATAAGTGAAGGAGGTTCCTTTCTAAGTTTCCCTCTCCTCTCCTTATGCAGCTGCAGGGCTGTACTCTCTCTTATCTGATCATTCCTTAGTGTTCTGACCTAGGCTTCCTTAAAAAGCATAGAACACAATCTTAATCCCAGCTGTGAATTACATTCATTCACAAGGTTTCACACACAGTCTTTCAGGGGAATGTTGATAAACACTCAACTTATCACACTTGGAATGCGGCCAGAGAACTAATTGCCAGATGCAGGGCAAGACCAAACTTGACTCAGAGTGAAACAGGATTTGTCAAAGCTTGTGTTCTGAGCAAACGAATTAATTGCTTCCTGCAAAAGCTCACGTCCCATTTGCTCCTCTTTTATGTCCTATGGGAGGGGCCAATCATCTCCGAGGTGTGGCCTTACTCCTGAGTCGACACTGCTTTCTCAATTGTTCTTGTCGTCTGGTAGCCCTGCGCATGTGCAGGCTGGGAACTGGTTCCATAAGCTCCCCCGCCTCACAGCTGTCTGAGTCTGAAGACAGCTGCTGATTGCCAGCCTGCCCTGGCTCCATCTCTGCCTCTGATGCAGCGCCTTCCTCTGGATTTTCCTCAGCCTCCAGGCTCGGCTGAGGTTCCTCCCCAACCTCCTCACTACTGTCTGACTCTGCTGCCAGCTCCTTCAGCTGCTGGCAGCCCACAGGCAGCAACTCTTCCTGTCCCTCAAGATCCTATATGCAATTACAATGCACTTTTATAAGGAGGATATGTTTTGGTCTGGTCATCTTGCTTTCCCCCAATGTGTAAACGAAGGCAACCCCTTTGTAACAGTGTCTGTACATCTGTGTGTCCTTTCTCCCTCTCTTTCACTTCTGTTTGTACTTTTCTGGTTATTGATATCTCTTCTAACTTAAGTCATGTTTTAGAAATGCAAGGATAGCTCACATCACTGCTAAATCCATATCCACCTGGCAGTTTTATTTCCTTGGTTGAACTGAAGTACCTTTATTGTGTTAACACCATTTGTGACCCACAATTTATAGCAGTGGCTGGAAAAATGAACTTCCTTCGCAATATAGCAGAGAGGAAGATCTGTAAATCTAAAGTATTTAAAATTTGTTTATTCATTTGTTAATTGAATTTATGTAGCGGTCCATCTTGTTGCTGCAACTTTGGTTGCTTTAAGATTTAAACATCAAAAACAACAACAACAACAATACAAACACACACACATACACACACACACACTCAAAACAATAAAACCATAAAAAGCATCATGGAAGAGCACCATTCATTTTCTAGAAGCGTAACCATTTAACAAGCTTTCCACCAACATGACTTGATTCCCAAGTTAGACGACCAAGCCACGTCTTCAAGTTCTTCCACATGGCCAAGATGGTTAGGGTCACACTAACCTCAGAAGGAATGATGTTCCAAAAAGTGGTCATTGCAGTAGAAAAGATTAAGTTCCTGGATCTCACCAGATGACATCCCTTCACAGATGGGATCTACAATATGCCCTTTCTGCCAGATTTCTTCTCTTCTCTTCTCTTCTCTCTCTTCTCTTCTCTTCTCTTCTCTTCTCTTCTCTTCTCTTCTCTCCTCTCCTCTCCTCTCCTCTCCTCTCCTCTCCTCTCCTCTCCTCTCCTCTCCCTCTCCCTCTCCTCTCCTCTCCTCTCCTCTCCTCTCTCTCTCTCTCCTCTCCTCTTCCCTTCCCTTCCCTTCCCTTCCCTTCTCTTCCCTTCCCCTCCAGTACAATATGATTTAGTGGGAAGACCTACCGTTTTAAAAAGCTGGCATATAAAGAGTTGACACTGGATTGTTTGATTCACGTGTTATCCATACCAATAGGCTCCAACCTATGTCTTCTAGTTTGCTGATACCTGCATGACGGTTGTCTAAGTAGTTAGCTTTATCTCCAAAGTGAGGCAGACAAGAGATGAACCAAATGTAAAGTTTAAAAAACTGGGAAAAGAAAAGAAGTAGTAATGGATAGATCCAACTGATACATCCATCCCTAATACACACTCTAAAAAGAAACAGCGTTCCTTGGGCCAAACCAGTCATACTCATAGCATTTAAACTGCTTTGCCTACTATTGATTTAGAAATGGCATCTAAACAATTGACCTCACTCCTTTCCTAAGAGGTCAATAGGGGGCGTGCATAAGCGCACCAATGTGCCTACCATCCCTGTCCTATTGTTTCTTTTTCTTATTTGTATCCATTTCAGGTATTCATAACCATGTTTATCCTTATACCTGTTATCTAATAATTGCTTGACAAAATAAATAAATAAATTTGTCATCAAAGCAGTTCCCTCTATGTCTCTCTCTCTCCTGTATATATTGCTATATATATATTGCTATATCTACACTACATATAAAAGCTTCTTCATCAATAAACATATCAAACTGCTACCGACCTATCAAGCATTGAGGAGCCAAGAAAGATCCTGCAAGAAGAGCAGAGGCTGCTTCCTATCACCAGTAAAGCAACAAATGAATCTAGTGGACAAAACAAAGGGGCCTTTTTAGTTCCAGAGATTGGGATGTCTGTCTCTTTTTTCACAGTTTTACCTGGAACTTGTGTGTGTGTGTGTGTGTATGTGTATGTGTGTGTATCCTTAGGGATTTGTATGTGTGTGTATCCTTAGGGATTTCAATAGCTGTAACATCTAACACAAATGTTCCACAATTCATTTTAATGAGAAGCAAGTTTGTGCCACAACTGGAATTAGCCTGTCACTAATTATCACTCGTCAAACAGACAACACAACACATGGCAGTTTTAATTCCTGTATATGTTTACAAGACGAGACCTCCTCCTTCTCCACATCTTTACTTTTCTTCTGTACATTGTTGTACAGGAATAATAATGACAACAAAAACAAAAACAACGATAATAAGCAAACCTAGGAGGGGCCCCCCTCCTCTCTCTAGACCTGGAAACCTTCATGACTGGAAAAAAACTCTCAGTGAAATTTGCTCTTTGAAATAAATTAGCAAAATGTACTGTATATAAAATGTCTCCCTTTTGAAAAAAAGAAAAGAAAAAGAAAGAGGACTGACATGTAATGATATTTACTAGGGAGAATATAAGGCTCTTATTCTAGTACAGCCATGGAATACATAGGCCAGAGGTGGTATTCAGCAGGTTCTGACCAGTTCTGGAGAACCGGTAGTGGAAATTTTGAGTAGTTCGGAGAATCGGCAAATACCACCTCTGACTGGCCCCACCCCCATCTATTCTCCGCCTCCCGAGTCCCAGCTGATTGGCTGGGTCTTCTTTTGTTGCTCTGCACAGGAGAACGGAGCTGGAAAGCAGGTTAGTGGAGCGGGGAGGGAATGGGGATTTTACAGTATCCTTCCCCTGCCACGTTCACTAAGCCACGCCCACAGAACCGGTAGTAAAAAATTTTGAATCCCACCACTGACGTAGGCGTCTGAAGCTGTTTAAAGATAAAAGTGAACAAGTCTTTGACAGGGAGATTCAAATATATCGTTGATATACTGAGGCAAAGATAATAATAATCAATATTTAAGGAACTCTTAACTAGAGTTGTAAGTTAAAACATACCCCTCTTCTAGAAAAATAAAATATTTTAGGATATACTAAAAAGGCAGAATATTTCCCCTAAAAAGAAAAGTAGAAACTCAGAGAGGCAGAAACTCAGCCCCTCCCCCACCTTTATTAATAGGCCATTACTCTGGCCAAGGCCAATGCATTTTACATAAAAAAGATCTACTCCAGGTAAAGCTATAATAGGAATTGCCCAATGCCTTTTCAGTGCATCATCATCTAGCAAGGCTCAACCAAGCCTGGGACTCAGAACAGCCTACAGAGTTGCCCCTGCATGGCCCTATGGGAGCCTGACAACCAATCAAAATGCAAGCTCAAATTCAAATCCCAACAGAGGGTATAAAATAATTGCACTCTCAGCATCTCAGCCCTCCCTTCTTTTCCTTCACCCAACATCTTGAAGCATGTGATCGTCCTTTTCACTTTGGAGCTCCAAGCCATGTGGTCCTGTTCACCATTAAACCATCTTTCCAAACAGCCTCCATGTTTCCGGTGTCTTTTTCCCCACTTGGAACTGAACCCAGAAGGATTTTTCTTCCAACACTAGGATGCTTTTAAAATCCTCCTAATCTGCAATTTACACAATATATGGGCTGCATGGTATACAATCAATTTATATATTGATTCACCTCAGAAGCTATGGTCCCTTTGAAATTAAAAGGAATCCCACATTATGAAATTAGCAGAAATTGTCCAAATGCCCCAGGGTGGTTTTGAATTAAGACCTGCTACCATGAAGCAGTAAATCATTTCAGAATGAACACAACTAACGGGAGTGACTAAGGGGAGCACATTACGCGCTGTAATAATGGATTTACTGAAATTTTCCATAGGTGAACTGCTGAATTAAAACATGAACATAATATTAATCTCAACGTCCTGGGAATTAGGACTCAAGAGGAAGAGGATAAGAATGGTCTTAAAGGGTCAGATGGATGGCTACATTAACACAGCCAGTGGGGCTAATGGTTAGTGTTAAGTTAGAAATTGGGAAGGTGACGTTCAAATTATTATTTGGCCATGGAGATCCCTGAGTGTCATTTTAGGTTCATTGTCATTTCTTAGTTTATCCTACTTATCCCAAAAGCCTTTGCAGTGTTCATCAGGGCAGCAAATAAGGTGAGGAGGTTTGTTCCACATATTTTGTTTTGCTCAGGAGGAAGCAAAAAGAATCACAACGCAAATTATGAACACCTCCAGTTGAAGATCTAAATAAATTTCCCCTTGGACTAAGGGGAATTGGAGCACATCGATGTGAGGATTTAGAGCCAGACTGAAACCAGGTTTGGATGTCTGGATTCTCATGACATCAATAGTGTGGGAGAATTAAGATGACCAGTTCAGAAATTGCTACCTTGACAGCACTGCATAGTCCATGCAAAATGAGATGTGAAATTAATAAAATTATACGACAAAAATCTTCTTCCTTTTCTGTTTTAAAACTCTTGCCTTTAACTGTAGGAGAAGAGCAGGATGAACTAGAAAGTGGAGTTAAATATGTCATAAGTTTGCAGTCAATGCACTGCCACAAAAGATCCAAGTTCCTTGAATTCCATTGGCCCTTATCTAGCAGAAATTTAGTTTTGATGGTTCATTGACTAAATTCTTATACATAGATAGCAATAATAAATTCTTCTGTGCTTTGAATTCAAAGAATGCTCCAGGTTATTTGTACCTGCCACCTAGTTTTCCAGTCTTCTTCTTCTTCTTCTTCTTCTTCTTCTTCTTCTTCTTCTTCTTCTTCTTCTTCTTCTTCTTCTTCTTCTTCTTCTTCTTCTTCTTCTTCTTCTTCTTCTTCTTCTTCTTCTTCTTCTTCTTCTTCTTCTTCTTCTTCTTCTTCTTCTCCTCCTCCTCCTCCTCCTCCTCCTCCTCCTCCTCCTCCTCCTCCTCCTCCTCCTCCTCCTCCTCCTCCTCCTCCTCCTCCTCCTCCTCCTCCTCTTTTCTTCCACCTTTCCCATCATTAAAGCCTTCTCTAGGAAGCTGGTTCTTTGCATAACAATCCAAAGTGGGGTAATTTGAGCCTGGCGGATGGGCAATGAATTTTGTCTTTATTCTCAGCATTTCAAGTCAGCAGAAGAAAAGGTCTGGGGAGTGAGCCATTGTATGGCTATCAAGGTCCATTCATCCTGTACCTAACCAGTTCAAGATACCAATATTACTTATTGGCTTTAATTCTTGGCTAGGGCACATCATTTCTCCAGGATCTTAAGGTAGCACAGAGAGAATCCAAACCTCCATTTTTTTTCCTGCCACCAACATTTTTTGGAGGGGCTAAGCGGAGAAAAAGCATGACTGGCCCCTAGTTGCTTCCAAGGCTGCGTGGGAACAATTTCCTTGGTATCAAAAAAGATATAAAGGCTTTAAAAAAAAAAGGTTTATTTAGAAGATAACCTTAGAAGAGCAGCCAGAGGGGGGGAAAGTGAAGAGGGGCAAAAAAAATCAGGAATCCCTCCCTCCAGAGCTTCTCATCTCAAGATACTGTAAGTAAAACTAAGGTGAAATCACTTAGCCCTGTAGTAAGCAAGATGTGACTTTTTTTTTGCTATCTACAAAATGGTGTGAAATTGCTGGATTGTGGCAAAATTCTTTCATCTTAGCAATGGGGGACTTGATCCTTAAGGAGACGTGTTTTTGGTCCTTGCTTTGCATAAAACAGAGTGGGGGATGTCAGAGATGGAGATGTGCTGCCTTTAGTCCAGATCCCATCCCATCACCCTGACAGCAAAATGGATACTTTGCCTGGATGCTTTTAAAGGAAGAGACGAATCAAACGTTATTACAGGTTTTACACCCCTGCCTCAATTTGCATTTTTAAAAGGTATGATCTTTCCTAGACTCTGAATACCGCCTTTTGTGTTTACCAGTTAGATTGATTCACTGTTTGATAGGTTATAATTAAAGCAGGCACATTAAGGATTTAACAGGGCTTCTTATTGTTAAGAAGGATTAAAGGGGAACTGGGGTTTACACTCTCTCTTAATTACTTTGATTAACAGAGAATATGGAAGTCTGAGATAGAAGGCTTCCTTTCTGACCTTGGAAGAGGGCTTTGTCTTTCGGGGGGATCTAATCAACTCTACTGGGACCTCTATGAACTGCAGCCTGGACAGTAAGGTTTGTAGCACAGTTAGGAAAATAGAAAATTGAAGTTTTTCCCCCCCTTCAAAAGTGAGACTATAATAAAAAAAACTAACTATGCCATTTTGACAGATAGGTCTTTTGGGATGTGTTCAGTGGTGGGATTCAAATAATTTAACAGCCGGTTCTCTGCCCTAATGATTTCTTCCAACAACCAGTCCACCAAACTGCTCAGAAACTTAACAACTGGTTCTCCCGAAGTGGTGTGAACTGCCTGAATCCCACCACTGGGTGTGTTACAATTGATCTTGAGGATTTCATTATTTCAGGGACTGCTCACAAAAGTTGTCTAGATCCAGAAGGGAAACTGTCCTAGCCTCAGTGTCTCTTCTACTCCTGAGGATGCTCTCTGCCCCAAATAACTCCCTCTTCCCATTGCAAGATGTACAGAGGTGTAAAATAGAGATACCAATGAGATGAGATGCCATTTATGGAACTTCATCCTGTACTGGGCAACTGTGTTCAGATATGTGCTAGTTGTGAACTTTAGTTTGTACATTAAGTTGACATAGCCTTAGTTTCTCCAGGGAGACTCCAAATGAAAGACATTCCAAATATTCACAAAAATGTGAGGCTCTACTCAGCTTTGGCTTATGCACCAGTTGTGGCCTATCCTAGGGAAAGAAGTCCTGATGATAGTAACTTATGTCCAGTGGTGGGATTCAAATGTTTTTTACTACTGGTTCTGTGGGCGTGGCGTGGCCGGCGTGGCTTGGTGGGCATGGCAGGGGAAGGATACTATAAAATCTCCAATACCACCCCAGTCCAGGGGGAAGGTACTGCAAAATCCCCATTCCCTCCCCACCCCACTAACCTGCTTTCCAGCTCTGTTCTCCTGTGCAGGGCAACCAAAGGAGACCCGGCTGATCAGCTGGGACTCGGGAGGCAGAGAATCGATGGGGGTGGGGCCAGTTAGAGGTGGTATTTGCCGGTTCTCCGAACTACTCAAAATTTCCACTACCGGTTCTCCAGAACTGGTCAGAACCTGCTGGATAGCACCTCTTCTCTGCTTATGTCCTTCTCCCCTCTGAAAGTAACTATTGCAATAATGCATGAGGCTACTCAGAAACTGCATTTGGTACAAAATGCAGGAATCTGCTTTGGGACAGGTAAGAGACATTATACGAATATAACACTGGTCTGTAAAGGCCTATGATTACTACCAATAGGCTTCTGTGTACTAGGAGCTGATTTGACCTATAAATCTCTACATCAGGGCTGTTAAACTCCCGGCCCATGGGCCGGATGTGTCACGTGCTGGCCATGCCCACACATGGTTTAGTGAAAGGGGAAAAAAAGTCTCGATACATGATGCGACACCAATGTGACAATGTGAGTTTGACACTCCTGTTCTACATGGTTTGGTGATCAGGTCCATGTAGAAGAAAGTCAGGCAGAGACAGAGGGTGGAGTCAAGAGAGGAATTACCCTAGAGTTGTTATGATCCCACAAATGGTATAATGATCATCTACAGACTTATTGTGATTTAGTTTCCAGTCTAAACACTCTTTTTTGAACAACAACAACAACAACAACATAATACAGTGTTTCAGGTGAACCATTAACCAATGTCAAACAGTGACTAGAATAGATATCTAACCCAGATCCATCTAAACAATGAGAGACTTATGAAAATAGATCACTTATGGGAATGGAATGGGACTATTGGCTGCTTTGGAAAACTGTTTGTTTTTTTGAATTATATGTTGAAATAGTCAACAAAACAAAACAAAAGAGCTCATGCTGTAATAATTTCTGCCTTGGCAACCATTCACCATAAACACTTCCAGCCATTCCTCTCCCTGTCTTTCTGAATTTATTTTAAAATGCCCCTGAAAATTGATTGGTGCTGCTTCAGTTAATTTCTGATTTAAAATGGGACACCTGGGTAGGGCTGGCTCTCTGCAAGATGGCAGACTGCATTTTTCTCTTTCTTCCTCCCTGTTATGATGGAAAGGAAAAAAAAAGTGCTGAGAGAGGAGCAGAGGATAAAAACAAAGCAAAATAATTCTCACTTTCAGAGTTTCTACAAAGTTGATTGGCTGCCTTCTCTACTTTTGTATATCCAGGAGCATTGGACGTGACCCCACTTTGCTATCTCTCTTTCCTTAGGAAATCTCTAATCTCCAGACTGTTGTATGTTCAGGAAGAAAGCATTTGTCTGCAGGCATAATTTTAACCCAGATGGAAGTTTTGGCATCTTTCCACTCTCCTTATTTTCTGCCTTGAAATGGCATTTTCCCAATTTAGGAAACGACTGAGATCTATTGGAACTATTCACAATGATACCCCCACCCCCAGTTATAGTATGATCTGATCATTAGGGGACCCCCTTCGTGTCAAAACTGAGCATCTATTTCAAGGTTCCAGATGGTTCAATGAAAATGTCACGCCCCTGGTGGAGACTGACTCTGAGGGAGAGGAGGAACAGCTGACAGGGAGTAGAAGTGTGGCTCCGGAAGCTGTGGAGGAGGCTAGGAAAGGGCAGAGGCCGGCTGAGCAGGCAGAGGAGGACCCAGGCCCATCCCCTCTCCATCCTAGGGCATGCAGGGAGGAGAGGAGAAGGCCTTTATCCTCTTCATGGGCTGCAGGTGTGACAACTGAATAAGAGGACGGACCTGTGTACTGGCAAACGCTGGAAACAAATCGTGTAAATATCTCTAGTTTGGCGTCCTTCCCAGCGTGTGTTATCTGGATATCCTCCAGCCCTTATCTTGCCTGTGTTGCTTTTTTCCTTCCCTAGAGCTAGGGTGGGGCTTTGCTAGCAGTGGTGGCTCTTCTGTCCCAAGGACCGGCCCATAGATTTCCACTGCTCTCCTCTCCTCTGCCTTCTGTGCATCCACGCGGCAGGCACTGGACCCAGCTGTTCCTCCTCTTCCTCATCAGCCACCTCCAGACCTGGGGGCTGTTGACTCTCTGTCAGGTTTCCAAGTGATGAAATCCACTTAAAAAGAAAAGAACAAAGTCCATCTTCCAAGACAATTTCTTTTATTTAGGAAAGCATCAAATTGGCAAAGTCCGTAGTAATTCCACATCTGACAAAACTCGAAATTACCCCACAATATTAGAAGTTAGAAACCCCCAAAAGTCACATTCTCCAATAGAAGTAGTTCAGCGTTGTTTGATGTCATAAATCTCCACCTCAAGGGGCCTAAGCATGGACAGCTCATTTTCTCATGGGAAGAAGAATCATCTAGCCTAAACAACTCTATCTCCACTCTTCCCCTCTTAGGAATGCGGCAAGCCCGAAAACTTCCCCCCCCACCCATGACTGCCAAAGAGAAAGTAAGAAAAAGAATATATACTAAGCCTAACTAAAATGGCTACACATATGCCAACTTCGGGTTCGACACTCTCCATCTGAGGGCTGACGGACGGCCCAGGCTCCACCTCTGTCTCTCTCTCTCTGGCAGCTCCATTCCCTCTCCCCTCTCGGAGCTCTCAGGTTGCCTTGATGCTGGCCCTGACTCCCACGCTGCCTCCTCATCTGATTCGGCTGCTGGAGGGGCTGGCGGCCAACAAGGCCACAACAGCTGTCTTCTTTCTCCCACTGTTGACCTGGAATCCAGGACAACTGAGACCTGCCAAGTGCATGGTGGTGGTGGAGTGCAGGGCCGCCAAAAGGGATGGGAGGAGATAGACGGGCAGGCAGGAGGAATTGAAGGTCATGCTGCAGTCATCAATGAGGGCTGTTTGCAGATCACAGGACTGCAGGGGTATTACCAGAGCCATGACTTCAGGGGCTAGCATTAGTAACTACCGTGGAAAGTTAGCACCCATCCCTCTCCAAGAAGAATAAAATATTTTGAGAAATATTAAAAGGGCACAATATTATATTTCTCTGAATGAGAAATGGAGAAATATGCTGTTGGAAATCAGCCCCCACCTTTCATAATAGCCCATAGCAGATGTCAGCACTTAAGAGATAAAGCGATAGCTAGCTCTATTCATAAGCAAATTCCCTGCAGTAAGGACTGAACAAAGATAGGATTAGCCCTCAGCCACAATAGGAATTGCCCAACAAGCCCCTTCATTGCATCAGCCCAACTTCAACCAAACCTGGGACCTCAAACAACCAAAAAGCCAGCAATGACATCTACAATAGCCAACAGAACACATGTTCTTGCACAGGAACAGGAAGCTCAAGTTCAAAGCCCAAGAAAAGGTATAAAAACCCCTCACTCTCAACTCCGTGATCAGCTACCCCGACTCACACTTGCTTAGTGGTTCTATTCATCATCTAAACCATCTTTCCAATCAGCCTCCATGTTTCCAGTATCTTTCTCCCAGCTTAGAACAGGACCTGGATATTTCTTCCAATACTACCATTAGTGCAATGCCACTATAATTTCAAATATTCATTAAGTAAGGATTACCTGCATTTCTTGTTAGCAATGGACAGAATCAAGCTTCTATCCAGTCTATGGCATCCTAATGAAATGGAAACTTTAGAAATACCAGACGGAAAATTAGGGCTTCTCAAGGCAAATGCAGAAAATGCAACAGCTAAACATCTTTGCATACATCGGAAGGATGCAGTGATGAACCACTTCTGAAAATATTGCTAAAAAAAAACCTGCAGGGACTTGTCTAGGCAGTTGCCAGGAGTCAACAGTGACCTGGACAAAAAGAAAAAAAAGCAATCAAGCAATAAAAACTCCCTAGGAAGGATCCAGCTTCAATTTTTCAGGCAGTTTTTGATTCCTGGTCAAGATTGGGAAACAAGTCCATCAGCAGTGCTTGAAGAGTGAAATTAGATGGCTTTGCTGACATTTGTAGAGGGGAGGAAGGAGGCTTTCAGGTAGCTAGAAAAAGTGAAGTTAGAGGTTTCATGAAGCAGAAATTGAGAGTGGGGGGAAAAAAGGTTGAAAAAAAAATCTACAAAATAGGAAAGGAGCAAAAGCTGGAAATGGGTTGATTTGGACCATGACATGAACTAAGCTGTGTCATGAACTACTCATGAGAATAGGGTTGCATGGATCCCCTTCTCTCAAAGTCTTGCACGTGGATGCTCTAAAATTGGGTACTAATTGTAATATTTCAAATAGGGGGTCTCCAAACTTGGCAACTTTATGTCTTGTGGACTTCAACTCCCAGAATTCCTCAGGCAGCCATAACTGGCTGGGGAATTCTGGGAGTTGAAGTCCATAAGTCTTAAGTTGCCAAGTTTGAAACGCTAGACAAAGCTATGAAATGTGCCGAGAATCATCATATCGACTGGGATAATATAATTAGCTTTGGAAAATCAAGGCTACTTTTTATCCCAGCCTCAAACTCTTACTTTTCCTGTTACCGTTGGAAATAAAGATTAGTGTAGCCCACAGATCTTACAAGCTGCATGTCTGGGATAGAAGATAAATAGAGAGAAACTAGACAAGAAATTGCAATAATATCTGGAAAAGGATGCTGGAGCAGAAGATACAGTTCCTTCCTTCCTTCCGATTGTAGGAAGTTAGTACTCACTCCTCTTCTAGAAAAATGAAATATCCTAGGAAATATTAAAAAGGCAGAATATTTCCTCTAAAAAGAGTAGAAACTCAGAAGCAAAAGCTCACCCCCACCTTTGTTAATGGGTGGGCCATTAAGGCCTAGGCCAGAGTATTCTACATAACAAAGGCCTCTGCCCATCTCACCACCTGGCCTGGGAAGATTGCATCAGCCAGCACTCAACTGAAGCCATGTGGTCCAGACAAAGCCTACAAAGTTAACTAAGACCCTCACCCCTGGGAGTCTGACAGCCAATGGGATATACTTCTTGCACAGGAACAGGAAACATTAAGGTGGGGCCCAACAGAGGTTATATAACCAAGGGACTCTCAGCATCTCTGCCCTCTTTTTCCCTCCTTTTCTTTCACCCAACATCTTGAATCATCCTTTTCACTTTGGAGGTCCTCTCCATCATTAAACCATCTTTCCAAACAGCCTGCATGTTTCCAGTGTCTTTTGGAACTGAACCCAGAAGGATAATTCTTCCAGCAATTAATTCCTTCCTTCCTTCCTTCCTTCCCTCCCTCCCTCCCTGCTCTGCTCCTTCCTCCTCCCTTCCCTTCCCTTCCCTTTCCTTCTTTCCCACAGGAAAGAAATGGAAAGAAACAGCAGGTTGCACAATAGATGGAATAGGATGAGAAGAAAAAAAAGAATGATCAAAAATAAAGTCAAGGCAGCAAGACTGTGAACACTTGTAATTTGCTGATTTTGAGGATTAATCCTTTGCTTTCAGTTTCAAGCACTCTTTCCAAAATGAAATGAAATGTAATGTAAAACAAAACAAACCCAGCAATTAAACCTTCAAATAAAACAAGCAATAAAATAAAACTATCAAAGAAACAACAGCTAACGTTGCCTGGTAATATTTCTTTCATTAAAATGAAAAAAGGGTAATGTAGAAGTTCACAGCAGATGGAGTCAGTTAGGAATCATTAAACAAAATAAGGGAGGAGGGAAGCCCAGAAACATTGAAAAGAAGTCTAAATTTGGCAAAAACCTAACAGAGATGTTAACCAGCTGGACTTCTCTATAGAGGATATTTCATAATTGCATTTTAAAGGCTCCCTTTGCATGTAGTGGCAGTTTAAGAATAAAGGAAGGGTTTTAAAACATTTGAAGCCTTCTTCTTGTCAGAATCTGAAGCAGCATAAAGTAAGGAAGACTTTAATTCTTCTCTCCTGCTCTACAAAGTTCCCATCTGTATCAGATGCTATGTACATAGTGACAAATAGCCACTCAGTGTAAATCAATGTTGTTCAATCTCCTCCTCCTCCTCCTCCTCCTCCTCCTCCTCCTCCTCCTCCTCCTCCTCCTCCTCCTTGTATTACTGCAAGTGCAGGATCTGCTTTTTGGATCATTGAACGCCACTTTGCACAGTCAGCTGCATCTCCAGGGCGCAGGCCAACGGCTTGCATATTTTTGTTGATGGTGTCTTGCCATCTCTGTTTTGGGTGCATGTAAAGTCACTGGTAGGCAGTCTTGGCAATTGTGGAAGGTGCTGTTCTCAGGACATGTCCATACCAGCGGAGCCAGCCTTCTCTCACCTTCTCTATAATTGGTGTCACACTAAAATGTTGAATGGTGTTGTTTGTGATGTGGTCAAGAAGGGAGATGCCTGATATCCAATGGAGCATTTGCATTTCCCTGGCATGGAGATAGCGTTCAGTCCCTCTTGCTGCCCAGCATTCAGTGCCATGCAGTGCAACAGGGCAGATGGTTGTCTTGTAAATCTTAGATTTAAGTCAAGTTGGCATTCTTCTGTCACATAACACACCATTGAGTTCTTGCCAATGCATCCATGCTGCATTCACCCTTGCTCGCACCTGGCACCAAGGTTGAACAACACTGGTATAGATAAATAAATGGAGCCTACAAGAGCTGGGCACAAGCAGCCACCTGATTTGAAGGCAGAAATATGGGGTAGACAATTCTTCAACCTTCTCCAGAAGAAGGTTAAATTCTCCAACCATTTCTCAAGGTCATGACAGCAGTGTTGTTTTTGAACTGTTCATTGTGCTGATATTGAAAAAAGCTCTATGGGACAAACTTCCTCTGGGAAGTTTCTTCCTTCCTTTTTTCCTTTGGGATGGAAGTGTGGGAAAGCAGAAAGTCTGCAGACTGTACAAGAGAAAGAAGCTAGATCAGTCATCAACAGATCCTTGCAATTGTATCAGTTTAACAAGCCAAGGAATGATAGATTGCTGGAGAGAGAGATCTGTACAAGGATGTACAGGATCAGCAGTGGGCATAGAGGGAGCTGACTTGGTCATTTTGATGGAAGTGCCACTTTTATATATGTCACATGGAATTGCATGGATGTCAAAAATAATGATGCTTACAGCATAACACAATGTTGCAATTGCCAATAGATCAACTTCTATATATATACAGACTCATATCTTATCATGAAATCAGAGCAAAGAACCAGACTTCAATTCCAAACTATGGGAATTGCTCCAAAATTCAAAAGAATTTGGTTTCCTTTGAAACCAAACCAATATCTCTTTCATAAGCTGAATAAACACTCATAGACTGGGGACTGGAGGCTAAAACATATGAAGAATGGTTGCAGGAATTGGGTATGTCTAGTTTAATGAAAAGAAGGACTAGGAGTGACATGATCACAATCTTCCAATATTTCAGGGGCTGCCACAAAGAAAAGGGAGTCAACCCATTCTCCAAATGGGTAGGACAAGAAGCAATGGATGAAAACTAATGAAGGAGAGATCCAACCTAGAATTAAGGAGAAAGTTCCCGATAGAACAATTAATCAGTGGAATGGCTTGCCTCCAGAGGTTGTAAATGCACCAACACTGGAGGTGTTTAAGAAGAGATTGGACAAATCATTTGTCTGAAATGGTATAGGGTTTCATGCCTGAACAGGGTGTTGGATTAGAAGACTTCCAAGACCCATTTTAATTATGTTATTTCTGTTAGAGAAAAATTCTGGATAACTTCTTTACCCCATGCTAGAATATATAGCCAAGTGCAATGTTTATCAACCATCAGTTCTTGAGTTTTTAGAATATGCTTCTTTAATTTACTTTTCCTTCCCATTATTAAAATGCTTCTTTCATCTTTCGGTTGCTAAGAATATGGGCCTCCTGTAGGAATGTGCGATTTCTGAAATACATCAGTGAGAACAGGTGCTAACACTATAGGACTTTTTTTCTTTTAATCTATCCCCTCATTTTCTCAGCTCATCAAGTAGGAGGACCACTGAAATCATAGCATCTTGTTTATTCATATTTTAAAGAGCCTACAGATTTCTGTTGACGTATTTCCAATGGCCCTATGCTAAACTATTCGGCCCCAGAGTTTTAATTAAAATTTCATAAGATGGTTGATGGACTGTATTTGATCACCAACTGATCCTTGAAGTCATATCCATTTAGATTGGACAATGTAGCTGCACGCGATCTGCTTCTGTTTTTGAGCTCATTAGAAAGCTGCTACTCAGGGAAGTTAATTATCCATGGATGGATGTATATATTTATCTCCTTGCAAAGACCTGGGTTCTCTAAGTATCATTTGGCCTCTTCAGACTTTCACTGCCCTCCTCTAAAGCCACTTTGGTGTCTTTTCATTGGAGTAAAACCAGGATGTGATGGAATCAGAGTTACAGAAAGATCCGCTGTTAAAAGAATGGTATAAGAAGAGTGTTTATGTTGCCCAATTATTTTTTGATTGCTCTATTTTGTTTTTTTTAATTTAATTTATATAATTTACATAGACAGCTGTTTCAACCTATATCCAAGCTACAGATATTCACCATTATTGTAAAAGAAGCAACTCCATCAAACAACCTTTGGTACCCAAGGAAACTGTTCCAGCAGGGGAATTCTGGAAGTTGAAGTCCTCACATCTTCAAGATGTTAAGGTTGAGAAATCCTGATTTAATGAAACATGATAGCAAAGGAATCCATAATAGGATCATATAGAGCTAAAGACTGGTCCAATATTTTTTTTAAAAAAAGTCAAAATAGATTCTGGGGACTAACTGGACAGGTTCATGCAGTTTGGGGCAGTGGTGGGATTCAAATTTTTTTACTACGTTCTGTGGGCATGGCTTGGTGGGCCTGGTGTAGCTTGGTGGGCGTGGCTTGGTGGGTGTGGCAGTGGAAGGATACTGTAAAATCCCCATTGCCTCCCCACTCTTGGGGAAGGTTGAAAAATCCCATTCCCTCCGCACCCCACTAACCTGCTTTCTAGCTCCGTTCTCCTGTGCAGGGCAACCAAAGAAGACCCAGCCAATCAGCTGGGACTTGGGAGGCAGAGAATAGATGGGGGCGGGGCCACTCAGAGGTAGCATTTGCTGGTTCCCCAAACTACTCAAAATTTCCACTACCGGTTCTCTAGAAATGGTCAGAACCTGCTGAATACCATCTCTGGTTTGGGGGCAACACCAGTGGTCTGACTGACATTGTCCAATCTGCTTTTTTTTTTTTTTTTAACTTTCAACCACAATCCTGATATTTCCTGGTGATCTTTTATTCAGAAAGGTCAGGTCTGTCTCCTCTTCAGAGAAAATTGACCAGGCACAGCCAAAGTTTGGTATCTTCCTTTAAATGTTTAAGAGGTTTATAATAAAACCAGCTTTCTCTCTGCCATCTTAACTAATATCACCCTGCCTTTATGCCATTCTGCCAATCCATCAGAAAACAGGCCATCAAACTAAGTGAAAGTCCCTGCCAGGTGATTTCCAGTAGATAGAACTTTAAGTGCAATGTTAGAGTAGTGATGAAAAATTGCATTATGATTTACTTTCGTGAATAAACATTGGCCACTTTACCTGCAACACTGTGTATTTTTCTGTACCGTTCCTTAATTTCCAATTTATTGTTAATAACCCCATCAGTACCTTTATCCAAGAAGCAATTACCATATTATTAGTTGACCTTTAAGGCATAGTGAATGAAGTCTCTGCTTATATGATAGGATTTATAGTTCCATTTTAGTGCAGTAAATAAAAGGCAGGCACAATATATTTGCAGCCAATCAAAGATTGCATTAGCAGAATCATAAGTCTACCTGATCAGTAGTTTCAATTCTGAAGTAAGACTCCTTGAAGTTTTCAGTTCTGCACACACACACTCTAAGAACTGAAAACCATTTGTATATGCCTGCTAACAAAGTTCTATTCTCCAAAGCACCTGAAGGCCAGATAAGGAATAATGGATGAAAACTCATCAAGGAGAAATTCAACCTGGAAATAAGGAGAAATTTTCTGACAGTGAGAACACTCAACCAATGAGACAGCCTGCCTTCAGAAGTTGTGGGAGCTTTATCACTGGAGGCTTCCAAAAAGACACTGGACTGCCATCTGTCAGAAATGATGTGGAGTCTACTTGGGGGGGGGTTGGACTAGATGACTTCCAAAATCCCTTCCAACTCTGTTAATCTGTATCTTTATCTAACCAAGGTTTGAGAGAAAAGCTGTAAGAGACTCATCTATATAAACCTAAACAACTAAACATGGCTTATAAAAAACATGGCAAAGTTCACTTAACACCTAGCCCAAATCATATTGGACATTGTTACTTAGAACAATGCGTAAAGTTGGGTTTTAAAAAGATCTCAGAATCAGTTTGGTATGGAAGGTAAGGTTATTTTCCTCCCTTCCTTCTGTTATATCCAGTTCAGGAAACTGCCTGAACAAGTCCATGCAGATTTCTTGACAAGGGCTTCTTTTTTTTTCAGAAATGGTTTGCCACTGCTTCCTTCCAAGGGCTGAAAGAAAATGACTGGCCCAAGGCCATCCAGCTAGCTTTATGTTTAAAACAGGACTAGAACTCCCGATCTCCTGGTTTCTAGTCCGATGCCTTCACCACCACACCATACTGGGTCTCTGGTGGGTAAGGTTCTGGATTAGAAATCAGGGCATCATGAATTGTAGTCCTCTCTTAGGTGGGAAAGGCAGATGAGCTATTTTGGGACAGCCTCTTTTTCTCAGCCCAGCCCACTTCACAGGATTGTTGTTGTGGAGAAAAATATATGATTATTTTAATTATCTACACTGCTTTGAATGCTTTAAAATATAGGCAGGATATCTATCTGACCTAAAAACAATCTAAAGACCTTGAAAGTTCACTTAATCATTTAGCAAGTTAGCTTGACTGAATAAAGATATTGCTGGAATAGTTTAAAATTGTCCTAATGAAACTGGTAAATCAAAATCTTTTTCTTTCCCTATTATGGCTTTTTGAGCATATCTGACCCAAATTCTATTAATGTGTCTGTTAGGATTTTCATGATTCATAACACTCTTCTATGTGTTCCTTGAGGAACGCGGTGGTCAGTGGCTAAGATGCTGAGTTTGTAGATCAGAAGGTCAGTAGTTCGACAGTTGGAATCCCTAGCACCGTGTACCAGAGTGAGCTCCTGTTACTTATCCTAACTTCTGCCAATCTAGCAGTTCGAAAGCACATAAAAATGCAAGTTAAAAAATAGGGGCCACCTTGGTGGGAAGGCGACAGCATTCTATGTGCCTTCAGTGTTTAGTCATGCTGGCCACATGACCATGGAGACCTCTTTGGACAGCACTGGCTCTTCGGCTTAGAAACGGAGATGAGCACCACCCCCTAGAGCCGGAAACGACTAGCACATATGTGTGAGGGGAACCTTTACTTTTATGTGTTCCTTATCTATCAATTGATCTGTAAGTTCTTTCTTTGAATTCCACACAAACTTTCTAATTTGAATACATAATTCTCAGTGTGTTTTCTTTCTTCCTTTTTTTTAAATAACCCAAACCCCAGAGCATTTGAAATCTTTTTGCTGCTATCTTTATTTGCAGTCTGAAAGATGCAGGGTTACTAAATTCTAACCTAGTCTAATCTATTCTGCAGCATTTGGATTCATCAAACACCCCAAATACGCTTCTGAGGACGGTTTTGAATGCATCGTCTGTCTTTTCACATGCATATTAGGTTGCTAAGCAGCTGTACAATTCCATGAAAAATGGAATTTGATTTAAGACGTTGCCAACAGGTGTTACCTAAGTTCCCTGTGTGCACTGAAACTTTTGTTTTTGAAAAGGAAGCACTTAAAACTTAAGTTTAAAACATATAGTGCTGCTTTTTTAGGAAAAAGAAAATCAGGAATAACAAAAAGAAAGAAATCCTGGACTGGCTCTGATCTGTGCAGATAACAGGTAACAGATAGTCAGAGTTGGAAGGGACCTTGTTGGTCATCTAGTCCAACCGAGAACTGCATTAACAAAACAAGTCCAACCAAGAACTGCATTAACAAAATATAAGTGAAAGTGATTAATACCAGAAATAGCCATCTCTCATCGTATGCTGATGTAGAGTCATTTTCATCAGATGCAAAAATAGAGTTATCAAATTTGGGTTGCAAAATTCCAGATGACCACCTTGCTGCCTTCTAGTAGCCATTTAGATTTTTTTTTTTTTAGTTCCAAATACATAAATTTTGATTTAATACCATGATGCTTCCTGTCCATTGGCTGAAATAGCCTCTGGCCTCTAAAGGCTTATACTACAAGAAAGAGATTTTTTTGTTCAGTTTTCCTGAAGTTGCTGTGGCAACTTCAGGAGAAGTTTCCTTTGGTTGCTCTGGCTGTCAGATTAATTGGATGACCCGTCTGAATTTTCCACAGCATGAAGTTGCTAGATCGAAGAGATTTCTCTACCTACTTCACCTCCACCTTCATGAATATTGAGAGAAAATCCCCAAAGCCTGTGAATGTTTCATACATCTTGGGTATTCTGCAGAGACGTCTTGAGAACTCACAAGTGATTTTGAGCAATGCTAACATTCCCTAACAATGGAAGCCTAGTTGATTGGATGATCTGAGACAAGGGCCCAAAAATGCTCAAGGACCCACTTCAGTTTAATGCGTCTTTTGTTAGGTTTGAAAAACTTGAGTGGGTAGTCTAACCAGAACATGAATCACAGAGAATGAAACACGCAGACACAGCGCTTTCAAAACACAGGATGGACATCTTTTGAAATCTGTAGCCTTTACAAGAGTCTACTATTTGGATTGTTTAACACAAAGACTTGTATTCTCAAAGGCAATCAAGGAGTTGATGCACATTAGAAAAACTGAAACTTTTTCAACTCTCCATTGCTTGGCAGGTTTATAAGTTGCCCTAGAGTGGAGATGCCCAATCTTAGCAACTTTAAGATTTGTGGACTTGAACACCCAGAATTCCCTAGCGAGTCAAGGCTGGACACCCCTGCCCTAGAACTTTTATACTGACAGGAAGTATATCTGCTTAACATATCTTTTTATTTTCTAAAGAAGCAAACATTTATAGAAGTAAGTGTGATAGGGTTGGAATTGAAATGAAAACTATTAGGACAGATCTGCTGGCTGGCTGGCTGGGGAATTCTGGGAGTTGAAGTCCATGTGACTTAAAGTTGTTGTAATTGAAAAACTTGGATTTGCCTTTCCTTCCTCCTCAAGAAAGTAGAACTCTTGAAAGGGTTCGCATTTCAAAAGGAAACTTTTACTGGGAGAAAGTGATAGGAAGACAAAGAAGGCAGGATCTGAGGATTCCCATGCATAACTGTTAGGTTAAAAGAGATAGAAACCCTCCCCCTCAGCCCGGTGCAGGACAAGCCAATCTGCAGGTGCAAAGTTGATTTGAGAACCTCAGGCTGAGAAGGTGATAAGTTGTTCTCAGACGTCACTTGCTGGAGCCCCTAGTGCTGAGACAAAACAGATGGCCCTCTAGCCATTCCCTCCTCAAAGTACAGGATTTGCATGCAATAGGAAAAATGTTATAAAGTGAGGAATGCATCCAGCCCTCCCCCCCCCAACAGAATGGCAGTATCCTGATAGAGATCTATAGCAGGGGTCCCCAACCACCGGGCCCCGGACCGGTCCCGGTCCGTGGATCATTTTGTACCGGGCCGCAAAGAATGAAAGTAGGGCCTACTTTGCTTGGGCGCCGCCATCTTGTTTCGACGGCGCTTGAGAAAGTGCTTCCGGGTGAGCTTGTCGGTCGTCGGTTGAAAAGCGGCGTTTGGGTGCTGAAGGAATCCTCGTGCCTTAGTTTCGTCGAAGGAGGGGGCGGCTTCGAACGAAGAGCCGTCCCGATGGCGGTGGAGTCTCGCATTACTCAGGAGGAGATTAAGAAAGAGCCCGAAAAGCCCATCGACCACGAGAAGGTACAAAGGAGGAGTTGAAGGTGGCGGGGAGAAGCGGGGGACGGCTGGCTGGCCGGTCGCTCGGCTCGCCTTGCCTTGGTCGTGCGTGCTGATGCCGGTACCGGGCCGTGGATCATTTTGTACCGGGCCGTAAAGAATGAATAATCGTGAAACTGGTCCCTGGTACAACAAAGGTTGGGGACCACTGATCTATAGGACCTAACAAAACATTGCTCTGGGCCAAGTGATGGCCACAGAATGAGTGGCAGTCTGTTGCCACTGTGAAAGGCATGTGCAAAAGGGAAAACATGGTAAGGAATAATTTGGAGCAGGTCTCAGTCTCAAGCACCATATCTTACTTCTATTTCAATTACTGGGATTTCTTAGGCCATCATGGTTAAAAGCTTGGTGAGTGGGTTAGAAAGCAGGAAAAAGGACTCCACTGGAAATACTGGAGTCCTTTAATGTGAGTCAGGAATGTTATTCATAGTTGAACAAAGAAGATAAACAAGGTAGGTTCTAAACTGTAAGAATGTATAAAGTATTTTGTATTTGTATTTGGCAAGCCCTAAATAAAATTAAGGCCATGTAACAAATGAATTTGGCAAGAATGCCATCAAGATTCATGACAAATTCATGCAGGGGATGCAATCTTCAGGGGAAGATTGCGTTAAGAATAGAATGTGTGAATGCACATAGGAACAAATATCTCCTAGCTGATTAATTTTGATTTTTCCAATTTGTTTTATCATGGTAAACTTACTACTTAGGCAAAACTACTTAGAGTGGAATTGGAATATTTGAAATAGAAGATATCAAGGTTGCAAAAATTTAATAGATCACTAGATGGTAGCAAACACTACAGGAAGTTCTAACTCTTTGTTGCCCTTTGCTGGTCCTTGACACTCACATATACAAGGCCCAGCCTTTTACCAATTTAGTTCACCTAATTCCATACTGTTGACTCCAATATATAGGAAGACCTTTATATTTTCTCCAGACATAATGTGGAGTGGGTGGCATATATTGACCAAACTTTTGGTACTACAATGAACTTTCTCTTTTAAAAGAAAAGTCGGTCAGGAATTATTGTTAATTAATATATAGCGCTTTTCCTTTCCTTTCTTTTCTTAAAGAAATAACAATGACAAACAATAACAAATGAAAACTCTGCAATACTTTTTCTGTCTTCTTCCAAATCCAGGAAGTGATCATTTCAATGAATCAAATCCAATCTTTATTACAGTCACAAACCAGCATATAAATTCAATGATTTTTTTTTATTTCTCTAGCAGAGAATTGATCTACTTATTCAAAAAGGCCTTTAGGACTTTGACAATTAAACCTCAACTTAAATATGTATTTGTGCTCTACATGTCAACGTGAACCATCTACAGAGATTAATGGTGACCTTACTGTCTATTTTCACTGCTAGGCAGTGCTTTCACTGTTAAAACTGGCACTCTGACAGATGGAGAAATAATTCTGAAATACAAATTGTCAGCTCTGAGGTGCACATGGTGCTCCTTTGGGCCAAGCAAGGAATACGGTTCATTCTAACATCACTGCAAGCTTCTTCCTATTTCTGAGAGCAAGATGGAGAGGGAGAAAGAAGTGTCAGGAATACAGAAAGAATTCAGATCCATTAACCTTCAGTTCAGCTACAGGAGTGTGTACAGGTAGTCTTTGACTAACCACCATTTGGATAGAGTGTCAGGCTTCCAAATAATAGATCATCACAAGCACAAACCCTGAAGCAGGTGGATCAGAGGTGGTATTCAGCAGGTTCTGACCAGTTCTAGAGAACCGGTAATGGAAATTTTGAGTAGTTCGGAGAACCAGCAAATCCCACCTCTGACTGGCCCCGCCCCCATCTATTCTCCACCTCCCGACTCCCAGCTAATTGGCTGGGTCTTCTTTTGTTGCCCTGCACAGGAGAACAGAGCTGGAAAGCAGGTTAGTGGGTGGGGAGGGAATGGGATTTTGCAGTATCCTTCCCCTGCCATGCCCACCAAGATACACCATGCCCACCAAGCCATACCCACAGAACTGATAGTAAAAAATTTTTTGAATCCCACCACTGAGGTGGATTCTCCAAAGAATAGCTTTATTGGAAATATCATATTGGCACATGTCTGGTAAAAAACAACTCTGAGGGGCCTCTTGGTTTTCACTTAATTAAAAGTAAATGTTTTCCTCTCAACCCCAAACAATCAGTCACATGGCCCAATCAAAGCATCGTCCACTCCTTCTTCCTCCGGCCAGGTGTGAGAACGTCCTTGATTCCCAAGAGAAAGCATTTTGTTTTGACTACACAATCGCAGCTTTCTCTAATACCCCCCATCAACTGTGCCTCCATTCAAAATCCAAGAAAGAAATCCTTAGACTCCATTAAAACAGAGAAAATTATTTTTACTGGATTTGAAGCGATAGCAACAAAAGGAAAGCAAGATCTGAGGCAAATAGGCATGGAAATTACATATTGAAAGTTATCCCAAGTTCCCTCCCCCAGGAGTCCAGACTGGTCAGCCAATCTGAAATGTGCCTAATGTCTTCAGGTGGTTTCTCACTCATCTGGTATGCCAAGAAGGTTGACCTTGGCTTAGTAGAGATAAGTTTATGCAGTTGCGTAGTAAGCAGGGAAGTATCCCCTTCTTTTTAGTTCACACAGGAATGTCTTCGCACTCTAACAATCTCTCCCCCCCAATACCAAATTACCCCTTCCCCCATTTCTATGGCAGCTGACAAGCATCAAGCAGCAAAAGATGTCAAGAAAACAGTCTTGGAGGCTGACACCCCCTCCCTATCCCTCAGCTCCGGTGTGGCAACTGGCTTCGGCCAGATCAGCTTCAGGGTTGATATAGAGACTGTTCAACGTTATATTGGCCCTTGTAACACAGAAAGTGTTATGACTTGCATACTTACGACTCTCCCAACATCAAAATTCAGGCACTTGGCAACTGACAGGTATTTATCATGGTTGTTGCATCCTGGGGTTACGTGCTTGTGTGACTTTCTTAACCTCTTTTTGACGAGCAATGTCAATGGGGAATCATTTGCTTAACAACGGCATGACTCAGCAACTGCAGTGATTCACTTAACAACCATGGCAAAAAAAAGAGGTGGTAAAAGTGGGCGTGACTCCTGTAACAACCACCTTGGACTTAGGAAATCTTGTTCCCAATTGTGGTCGTAAGGCAAGGATTACCTGTAGTTGATTTTAGCTCATGCCCACTTTAGAAAGGTAGGGGAAAGAAAAACCCATAGATTCATTTAATTCAGTGGGGCTGAGTTTGCTGTAAAAGGTCTCTGCTGAAGTCTGATCCAACCTGGAACTTAAGGCCAACCTTTTCAAAGTAAGACTTGTGTTCAGGGGTGGGATCCGACCGGTGTAACTACTGGTTTGGTGATTTATGATTTTTGTGTGCCTTCCACGCACTGTGCGCATGTGTGAAACATCCTGAGCTGTGCTACCCGGACAGCTGAGCAGCGCTGCACGCAGGTGCGCAGCGTTTGAAAAAGCACTATTTTCCTGCTTTTTCAACCGCAACTGGGCTGTGCAAAGCAGTTGAAGTTGAAAAAGCAGGAAATAAAGGACAGGTAAGAGTCCAGGTGGGTGGGTGGGCCAAAACATCAGCAGACATAGAATCGGTTCTGTGTCTGCTGCTCTTCAGAGCTACCGGTTCTACAGAGCTGGACAGAACCGGTAGAATCCCACCCCTGCTTGTGTTTGCGTGTAGCAGACCAATCTGTATCTGCCCTTGCAAATATTGCATTTCTCAAATATCCTTGGTAGGTAGAGATTTCTATGTGCATGTAGGGCATTATGGAAAATTTATGTTTGGCTTTGGTGCTGAAAGGATGATCATACATGTAGTCTTTGACTTACAACCGTTTGTTTTGGGACTGTTCGAAGTTACAACAGCACTGAAAAATGTGACAGATGACATGTGTTTCACAGTTATGACCTTTGCAGCATCCCCACGATCGTGTGATCAAAATGCTTGGCAAACCGGTCCATATGTATGACCGCTGCTGTGTCCCAAGGTCATACGATCCCCTTTTGTGACCTTCTGATGAGCAAAGTCTATGGGGAAGCCAGATTCACTTTACAACCGTGTTACCAACTTATCAACTGCAGTGATTCACTTAACAACTCTGGCAAGAAAGGTGATACAAAGGGGACAAAACTCACTGAACAAATGTCTCAACAACAGAAATGTAGGGCTCAATTGTGGTTGTAAGTCGTGGAATATCTGTGATGACCTGGGAGTGGCACAAAGGCAACACAGTCAGATAAACAATGAGTCCCTTGATTATCTCCAACTTTGCCCCCAATGTCCAAGTTACCCTCTGGCTGGAGAAAAACTCTCCCAGGAACAGCCTTTGACTGGAGAAAATTAAGTCCAAAACATGAGCAACACAAATTGTAACTTTAAAGTCCAAACAAACCAAACTGAAGTAATTAGCTTGGCAGGGCAGAAGCAAGAATTTCAGGCTTGAAGGAACGGCAAAACTCACACAGTTGGGAAGATGCCAGGAACACTGATAAGCCACAACAACACAGGATAAAGTCACTTTTGCTCCCAGCAGCCTGCCGCACTCAGCCTGCCTTTCTTATCAACTGTCTTCCCAGCTGTTGCTAATTAAGGGAATCAGGGCCCTCTCCTCCCCCATAAGCTACACAACCCACATTGTTCCCTTCTCCGTTCCTCCCTGCGTGCCCTAGGATGAAGAGGGGGTAGGCCTGGTTCTTCCTCTGAACTCCTTCTCCCTTGTTCTACCTCTCCCTGCTGTCCCAGCCGGACTTTGTCCTTCCCCAGCCTCCTCCACCGCCAACAGAACCACACTCCCACTCCCTGTCAGCTGTATGGCTTCCTCCTCAGATTCAGACTCCAACAGGGGTATGACAATACTGTATGTGATTTTTTCCCCCTTTCCATGTCTTCTATTTCCCAGGCCAGAAGTCCATGAGGTGTGTTCATAGCAAGAGTCAAATCTGAGATGCTGATGGTCTTTGTGTGTCTAAATTAGGATGCATTCTTTCATTCTCATGAAAGCTTTCTCTCCATACCTCCATCTGTATGAAACTGACCCTGGCCAGCAAACTCATGGCTATGTCATTGGACAATATGGTTTGGATTCTTCTTCCTTCCCTTCTTTTATTATGAAGAATTCTCAAGAACTGAAAAGCTTGCACGGTCTTTATCACAGTTAGTCCTTGTGGATTTGGAAATCCTCTCCTTAACTTACATATAATTTTGAGATTCCAAACAAAACCAGTAAGGTCACTTTCAAGGTAAAACAGTGACGATCTTATTGTTAATCCTGGGAGACATCGTGATTTTAATTATATTTAGTTCTTTGCTGCAAAAGCACTATTGCTGGATATATTTTTTTGACCACTTGTGTTGCAAAATTCAGAGAAGTAGAAAACCTGAAGTATAGCTTTGGAAATTGGTTCCAGAAATATGAATTAGTTCAGTTTTTGAACTGAATCTATTTTGCCCCAGGCATAGTAGATTTTATTTTTTTCAGTTCTGGAATTGTCAAAGGAATCGCCTATAACTGTGTCCCATGAAAAAGATTTCATCAGCATTTTTGTGTAAATGTTCTGCATCAACTGTGCTTTGCTCAATGTCTTTTTAGGAGGCTGGGGAAAAAAAGAGAGTTTAGTTCCCCGTATTTATGTTACTGTTGCATTATTTTTCTGAAAGATTGGAGATGTGCTATTTACTCCAAAAGCCAACAGACTTCACCAACATGGCTGGCCAAACAGAGATAAGATAGATTTGAAATGTTGAGAATTCAAGACAGCATCAAATCCTGAACTTGGAGAGTTTAACAGTGGTCAGGTCAAGGCGGGTTTGCCAACTCTCAAAATGTGATTGTCATCATTACGGGAGATTGCTGAGAATAACAGGCAAACAAGACTGAGCCAGGAAGAAAGGTCAGCAAGCAGATACTGCCTCCAAGTTTGAGCTCAAAATACAACTGGCCAACCATATTGCAAATAAACAAACAAACAAATAAATCAGAACCACAGTAAACTCTGCTTTGAAGTAGGGATGCTTAAGAAATCTATACGACTCACTTTTACTACAGCTTGTAGGCTAGTTTAAAAACTTTCTGCAAGGAATTCACTCGGGTGTTCAGACCCGGCTCCAAAATATGACAAACCCTCTGTAGTTAAATCAATGACTCCTTTATTAGGAGCGCCAGCAGCCCCAGCAAAAAGCCTCTCTCTCTTTTAGAGCAGGCTAACAAGTCTGTCTGCCAGGGAGATGAATAGTTGTCTGGCACATGCTATTCATCTCCACCCCCTGCCTTTTATCCCCAGAGTAAGGGTAGGGCTTTGCTAGCAGTGGTGGATTTTCTGTCCCAAGGACTGGCCCATAGATTTCCACTGCTCTCCTCTCTTCTGCTTTCAGCTCATCCGTGCGTCAGGCACTGGACCCAACTGTTCCTCCTCTTCCACATCAGCCACCTCCAGACCTGGAGGCTGTTGACTCTCCATCTGAGGGCTGATGGATGCCTTTGTCTCTGTTTCTGCTATCTCTATTCCCTCTTCCCCCTCGGAGCTCTCAGGTTGCCTTCATGCTGACCCTAACTCCCACACCTCATCTGATTCAGCTGCTGGAGGGGCCGGCAGCCAACAGGCCACAACATCGGGATTAAGATTGGGATTAACTCAAATCTCAGGAAAAAGCAAGCTTCACTTGTCTGCAATCCTGCTGTATCCACAGGAAGTAGAATTTATAAAAAAAAGAAGCTTTGAATATGATGGATTGTTTCAACCTTGACCATTTTCATACCCGGGGGTCCCAAATAGTTCATGCCTACGATGCTAAACTCCCACCCCAGACAGAATTTTCTTTACCCTGTTCAGAATTTCATTTGCGCTTCCACTAGATGGAACAAATGAAGTTTTATAATACTATCAGGGCTAGCAGAAATAAAAGGCACCCAGATTGTACAAATTCTACATGCAAACTCATTATGCAAGCCAAAAAATTAAAATCTAAGAGTGAAAGAAATAAAGCTAGCTTTCATCAGAACACGGATCAGATTTATTTAAATATCTACTTCCTTATCTGAAATAAGGGCAAAATACAGTAATGAATAGATTGTAATCCAAGCACTGTTCTTTTAGGAAATGCTTCATGGAATGGCGGGACCACATGTTACAATGATGCAGTGCTGGTTTCCTCACTTTGACAAAACCATCAGATCCTGTGAATGCCTAACTATACATAGAGCATTGGAAGGAAGAGAGGTCATGTGGCCAGCATGACATCACAGAGCACCGTTATCTTCCCACTGAATTGGTACCTATTTATCTACTTACATTTACATGCTTTCGAGCTGCTAGGTTGGCAGGAGCTAGGGCGAGGATGGGAGCTCACCTGTCGTGCGGTGCTCAGGTCTCAAACCTGGGTTGTCAGCTTTCCAGCCAACAATCCCAGCATCTTAACCATTGAGCTACCATGTTGCCCACTGGGCCATCCGATGTAGCTAATTTAGCATCTTCTACTCTTTGGACTATAGTTTCTATAAGCTTCACCCATCACATTCAATAGCATGGGATTTAGAGGTTCACTTATATCCTTTACTTTCAGAAGGTCCAGTGGAACAACTACCTTAAGGATTTGGTTCCCAGGAAGTTGAGATGAAACCTGTATATCTAGTTGTCAGTTTTGCAAAATAAACCAGTTTGTTTAATGCAAGGAAAATGCCCAAACTCATCAAAAGAGGTTCCCAGCTCTATTTCTTTTTTTGGAAGAAGCAGCCAGAAACACTCCTTCATCTCATAAATAGTGCCAAAGAGCAATCATTTTGACAAAATCTAAATAGAGGTGTCTTTACTAAACTGGTTGAAAGAAGCCGCAATTGCCTGGATGAATGGCTGAGTTTATAAATCTGCAAGCTTATAAATGAGTTCAGAAGATGTCAAATGCTTGTTAAGAATCCTAATTCATAAAGAGAACGCTGGTGATAATTACTTTCCAGAATTTATTAGCTGTATCCAGCTAGTCTATGTTTTTCCTTTCTTGCCATCCATTTTCAGTGATGAAGAATGTCAACCAAATTCTTTTGAAATATTGGATTTATTTGATCAAATGGATTCTTTGGGCAAACATGTGGAACAGCACATTCGTCTGCAAAATTATCTCCCTTTCTTCTCCTTTAGGTTGGTTTTGAGTTCAGAAGTTTGACAACCATCAGACAACTCATCTCTTATTACAATAATAGAACAGAATAGAATAGAATAACAGAGGTGGAAGGGACCTTGGAGGTCTTCTAGTCTAACCCCCTGTTCAGGCAGGAGACCCTACAACCAGGGTCTACACACCATGCTGGCTGGGGAATTCTGGGAGTTGAAGTCCACAACTCTTAAACAACTTCTAGAGACAAGTCCTTCTAATGATTAATGGTTCTCACTGCTAGGAAATTGCTCAGTTCTAGCTTGGTTCTTTCCTTGATGATTTTCCATCCATTATCTCCTCTCCTGCCTTTGGGTGCTTAATATTTTAGCCAGCACATATGTAAGTCACAACACTGGCCTGATGTCATCGGAAACTTTTTATCATTCTCCTACCGTCTTTGGTAGGAGCCCACAGATCGTGGTCCTCCAAAAGTCTAGATTTAGCCTCCAGAGCTGTGCTAAATTATAAACGGTAATAGAATGCATAAATTGTTCAATATGAGAAGGAGCAATTAATTGGAAGTAAGATTAATTTTAATTAATTTAAGTGTAATCTTGTCTGGGCTTTTATTTATTTATTTATTTATTTATTTGTTTGTTTGTTTGTTTAGTGAGGTTGTTGGCTTCTACTCAAAGGTCAATGATCAGAAAAAGTTTATGGACTGCCATTTTTGAAGATTGCGGTGATATGTAAGAGCATAGCAGGCTGAGATTATAAAGAATTTATTTATTAAAAATGAAGGGGTTATAAACTCCTACTGTCAACCCTAAAGATGACATGTGTAGCCATATTTTATTCTAGCCTTTGTCTATTCTTTTCCTATCTTCTTTAGGCTTTCTGCAAAGGAATTTAATACTATTTCGGGTTTACCACTCTCTAGCTGTTGAAAGGGGGCAGACGGGGTATTCAGCAGGTTCTGACCAGTTCTGGAGAACCGGTAGCAGAAATTTTGAGTAGTTCGGAGAACCGGCAAATCCCACCTCTGACTGGCCCCGCCCCCGTCTCTTCTCTGCCTCCCATTGAGTCCCAGCTGATCGGCTGGGTCTTCTTTTGTTGGCCTGCACAGGAGAACGGAGCCGGAAAGCAGGTTAGTGGAGTGGGAATGGGATTTTGCAGTATCCTTCCCCTGCCATGCCCACCAAGCCACGCCCACTAAGTCACGCCACGCCCACAGAACCAGTAGTAAAAAGTTTTGAATCCCTCCCCTGAAAGTGGGGGGGGGGGTTATAGAGATAAAGGGGGAATGAGATGTCTAGGTGGCATTCTTTCCCGTGAGAACAATGAAGAGGCCTGCAGGTGAAAGAAGGTGGAGTTTGGAGTCACCAGACTGATGGACTGAGAAGTGATTGGAGATTGTGACTCTGGGGAGACGTTTCAAATTTTTGCTTTTTACTGGGTGTAATTCCAGAATCTAACCAGAGTCAGAATTACACCAAGTCCTTGCCAATTTTTTATGTTCCTAATAAACAGACTTTAAAGAAAGATGGACGCCTTGGATTTTATTTCAGGGGACATGTTACTTGGAAGCTTGACACCTACGTTTATTCTTCCCAAACTTTTGAATGATTTAAATAGCCCACTGTGATCATTTTAACTTTAAGGCCACTAGCTCATTAGGTTAACATTAACTTGTCCGCGAGTTAATGAAATTCATGATTTAATGGCTTCCCCCCGCCCTCCAAGCATCTTAGTGGTTACTTTAGAATTATAATAATCCACAGTAAGTTATTGCTTCACATAAACAGGAAATATCCTCACATTACTATCCAGACAATATTGAGAACGTAGGTTTTTATGCAAACGCTTTAGGGAACCCATTTGAACCCAACTAAGTCTGTGACTTGGAAAAGTAAACGTAATATCAGTACGATATGTTATAAATGGTAAGTTGCTATATGCAGTGCAAGATGATATATGTGTATGTAAGTGACGCTGTGGATGGCAAGTGCAAAAATATACAAGGAAGAATATAAGAGGCTGATAAGCAGTGGTGCATTTCATTACCAAACTAGGTGCTCTAGCACTGATGACTTTACGTAGTGTGGTCATGAAACGTCTGCAAGAAAACCACCAGGATCACCAAGAGTTCAACCCTGAGCTACAAATATTCTTCAAATAATGCTGGAGCGTCACATTCCACCTGGAGTTCTTCCCTGAAATGCCCTCCTTCATTAAAAGTCATTTCAAAAGCAAACACTCTTTTGTGAAACTGAATGAGAATTAGTTAAAAAAAATCCTCATGGGATTCTCTTGCATAGAATCTTCTTTGTACTCCATAATGGATGCTTAAAAAAAAAAAATCAATGCTGCCTATTTTGAAACAGTTCATTTACAGCTGAACTTTGATCACGTCTTCCTTGGTGCAAATGAATGTCTTGTAAAGTGCAGCACATTTTCAAAGGCATGGAAAAGGCTGGTGGTTGCTATGGAGCTTTTGAGCTGCTCTTTGAGAAGATCCCCATGAGACTGGATGACCCCACACTTAATTAAAGGGGGCTCACTGGGAGAATATCTTTGGGTTATGGAAGTGGGAAGAACCTTCCAGCATGTCTTTGGCCATGCTGGATCAGGTCAAAATAATAAATTATTCAGCCAGATGTTTTCAACCAGGGAGATTTGAGACATCAGCTCTAAGAAGCTAACCTAAATTGGGTATATACAGTAAACCCAGAGATCATTGAGGAACAAATAAAAAGAGAATGGTGAATTTCTGTGTCACTTCTGGTGACCTCTGATTTGGGGGGCAGAACTGAAGGGCAGAAGATGCCACACAAATCTGCTACTTTCTGCTCTGAGTGGCTCGTTAGTGTTGCTATTAATTTTTATTCATTTATTTCATTCCTGTTCTGTGTTTTAAAAATCTTACTGGAGCAAGAGCAAAAGGAACACACATTGTGCCTTATGTCTCTTTGAAGAGGTGCAGAAAAGCCCATTGGTCTGAAACCTATAATATATTCTGAGGAATACATATAACCTTAAGATGAAGAAGACAAAGAATAATGTGGTGTGGTGTGGTATGGTATGGTATGGTATAGTATAGTTAGGGTAGAATAGAATAGAATAGAATAGAATAGAATAGAATAGAATAGAATAGAATAGAATAGAATAGAATAGAATAGAATAGAATAGAATAGAATAGAATAAAATAAAATAGAATAGAAAATATGGAATGGAATGGAATAGAATAGAATAGAAAATATGGAATGGAATGAAATGAAATGGAATAGAATAGAATGGAATGGAATGGAACGGAACGGAATAGAAAATATGGAATGGAATGGAATGGAGTGGAATAGAATAGAAAATATGGAATGGAATGGAGTGGAATAGAATAGAAAATATGGAATGGAATGGAGTGGAATAGAATAGAAAATATGGAATGGAATGGAATGGAATAGAATAGAATAGAATAGAATAGAATAGAATAGAATAGAATAGAATAGAAAAGAAAATATGGAATGGAATGGAATGGAATGGAATGGAATAGAATAGAATAGAATAGAATAGAATAGAATAGAATAGAATACTTTATTTGGCCAAGTGTGATTAGACACAGAAGGAACTGGGCATGGCTAGTCTAGGGAAGAGAAGGACCAGGGGAGACATGATAGCAGCGTTCCAGTATTTGAGGGGCTGCCACAGAGAGGAAGGGGTCAAGCTATTTTCTAAGGCACCCGAAAGCCAGACAAAGAATAATGGATGGAAGCTGATCAAGGAGAGATTCAACATGGAAATAAGGAGAAATTTTCTGACAGTGAGAACAATCAAACAATGGAACAGAAGTTGCCTTCAAAAGTTGTGGGAGCTTCATCTCTGGAGTCTTTCAAGAAGAGATTGGACTGCCATTTGTCAGAAATGGTGTAGAGTCTCCTGCTTGGGTGGGTGAGGGTGTTGGACTAGATGACCTACAACAGAGATGGTATTCAGCAGGTTCTGACCAGTTCTGGTGAACCAGTAGTGGAAATTATGAGTAGTTTGGAGAACCAGCAAATACCACCTCTGACTGGAGTTTTTACAGTATCCTTCCCCTGCTACGCCCACCAAGCCACGCCCACAGAACCAGTAGTAAAAAAAAAATTGAATCCCACCACTGACCTACAAGGTCCCTTCCAACTCTGTTAATCTGTAAAGGAATTTCTCTCTGGTGCAGAAGTGTACATGCAAAGCAACAGAGTAATAATCATAATAACAACACCATTAAGAAGGGGTAGTAGAGAAGATGAGAAGGACAATAACAATATTACAGCCAAACAACATGGGTGAATAGACATAAGACAGCACTGTCAGAATTAGACGTTCAGTAAAGTGATGGCACGAAGGAAAAACCTGTTGAAACAGGTTGTGATACTTGGGTACAGAAATATATGTATAGGTAGATTTACAACCATCCATTTAGTGATCGTTCAAACTTACAACAACAATGAAAAATGTGACTGAATAGAATAGAATAGAATCTGGAAGGGACCTTGGAGGTCTTCTAGTCCACCCCCCCTGCTCAAGCAGGAAAACCTATACCATTTCAGATAAGTGGCAGTCTAGTCTCTTCTTCAAAACCTCCAGTAATGGAGCGCCCATGATTTCTGAAGGCAAACTATTCCACTGGTTAATTGTCCTCACTGTTAGGAAGTTTCTCCTTAATTCTAGGTTGTTTCTCTCTTTGGTTAGTTTCCGACCATTATTTCTTGTCCTGCCCTCGGATGCTTTGGAGAATAATTTGACCCCCTCTTCTTTGTGGCAGCCCCTCAAATACTGGAATACTTCTATCATGTCAACCCTAGTCCTTCTTTTCTTTAGACTAGCCAAACCCAAATCCTGCAGCGGTTCTTCCTATGTTTTAGTCTCCAGGCCTTTGATCATCTTAGTTGCTCTTACTGCCAGTTTGCACATTTACAACTATTGCAACATTCCCATAAATGAACAGTTGTAAGTCAAGGACTACCCGTACTCTACTGTTGAAGGTTGAGTGGGAGTATTCCCTTGAAACACTCAACCAACAGCTGTTGCTGTATCGATGTTCTACGTGCAAATGCATGTACTGACTGGGTACCAGCCTTCTTTAAGACTCCATGATCTACAATGTCACACTGTACATTTATTGACCAATGCCAAAGATGATCTTCAGGAGAAACGAGGTTTTATCGATTTGTTTCCTTGTCGGTCTTGTTTTGCTGCAAGCTACTGGAGTGATCATGATTTGTTTTCATCTCTCACTTGTACATATCTTATTGATTTAGGAGAAAGAAAAAGTGAAGTATGATTCTTCAATCTGTTGTGACTGCATTTGCTAAAGCATTGAATGCTTTGCTAGCTGTATCAAGTGCATAATAAATAAAAAAATTTACCCAAGTAAAAGGGCCTGTTTGGGTCATCTATGTAGGATCTATTCGACAGAGGCCTCTAAGTTAATTGATGGCAAGCTGGCACTCGCATAGCTCACTAATGTATCATGAGAACCATAAGGCACAAGTATGAACATGAGTACAGGTAGGTCTCACCTTACAAGCACAATTCAGCCCAAAATTTCTTTTGCTAATTAAGAGGGTTGTTAAATGAGTTTTAGTCCAATTTACGAACTTTCGTGCCACAGTTGTTTAGTGAATCACTGCAGGTGTTAAATTAGTGACATGGTTGTTAAGTGAATCTGGTTTGACTTTGCTTGTCAGAAGGTCACAAAAGGTGATCCTGCATTCCTGGGACACTGCAACCATCATAAATTACTTCTTTCAGTGCTGTTGTAACTTTTAATGGTCACTAAATGAACTGTTGCAAGTCGAGGATTACCTGTATATGGTACATGCCAAGAAACAGCCCTGGTTCATTTTAATCCAACATTTGAAAATGCAGTTGAGGTTAGAACTACCGGTTCAGACTGGTTCTATGGAACCGGTTGTTATGATTCTGCACAATTTGTAAAACCAGCAAATCATGCCCCTGGCTGGCCCCACCCTTCTCCAACCGCCCCTCCTCTCCCCACCCAGTCAGTCCTTATCATGCATGAGCGACATTGTGTGCATGCCCAACATTGCTGACTGCGTTCTTCCCACCCAGTCACTCCTTCAGGTATTTTTCCCCCCTCCCGACGATCAGCTGTTCCTATAATCAGCTGTGCTGGAATTCCCCTCTCTTACTTATTGCTTCACCCAGGAGGCTTCCCTGAGGCCCAGAAGGCACAAAAAATGGGGGGAGGGGGATGCTGCAAAACACACACACACACACACACACAAAAACAAAAAACAAAAATACCATGCCCACCCAGTTATATAGCCATACCCACCTAGCCATGCCTACCTAGCCATGCCCACAGAACTGGTGGTTAAAAAATTTCAATCCCACCCCTGCATGTACCTGCAGTCACTTCAATAATAATAATATTATGTTGTTGTTCATAATTCACAAAACAGAGAACAGCACAATGGATATCATTATGATGTAGAATAAAGAAATACAAAAAAATAAATGAGATAGCATTATATTTCAATTAAAGGACCCATGAAAATGGTGGCTGTACTTTTTTTAATGGAATCCTATTAATTAAATTGTGCTCTCAGAATCCTTGAGTCTCGAAAAAAGCCTCAGCAAAAGATGAAAAATAACAGTGGAAATAAAATTGGACTATTTATGCAGTCTGTAGAATTAAAATCTTCCCGTTTCCATTGTGCATTTAGATTTCCAGAACTAAATGAGTAGGAAGCAATTACTTTCTTTTTCCTTTCACCGGCAGAAAGATTATCATTTTTACCGCAATGAAATGTATGGGGCATTTCATTGTTAGGGTATTTCCCTTATTTGAACTTCATCACTTGCTGGGCATTCTTCTTCCAAAATGACAAGTCTTAATCTTTTCTGGGCAGGTTCCCCATATAATCCTTCCAATTCTTTCAAGTGAATGTATTTTCCAAAAGCAGTTTCCAAGCAGTTGGCAACATCACTGGGGAATAGCAATAGCACTTAGACTTATATACTGCTTTACAGTGCTTTTATAGCTCTCTCTAAGCACTTTACAGAGTCAGCCTATTGCCCCCAACAATCTGAGTCCTCATTTTACCCACTTTGGAAAGATGGAAGGCTGAGTTAACTTTGAGCCTAGTGATATTCGAACTGCCAAATTGAAATGAGCAGAAGTAGCCTGTAGTACTGCACACAAACTACTGTGTTGCAGTTTACCAGCAGCCTGTGCAGGCGGCAGCGGAATCAGACAGTGGGGAAGAACGGGGACCAGTCTGGGAGTCTGGAGAGGACTCGGACGAGGGTCCTGCATCTGATGCAGAGATGGGGCCAGGACCATCTGGGAGTGGGGTGCTGACTCTGGAACCTCTGGAGTCTGGCAGCAGCAAGGCAGAGGAACAAGGGGAGCCTGTTCCCAGTGCATGTGTGCACAGAGCTGCTAGAAGGCAAGAGCAGCTGAGACAAAAGGGGCAACTCGGGAGTAAGGCTTGGAGGTGATTGCCCATCCCCCTAAAGCAATAGACGCAATCTACATAGACTTCTGTAAAGCCTTTGATTCAGTGGTACACGACAAACTACTCCTAAAAATAAAATCCTATGGTATCTCTGGACAACTGAATAACTGGATAGAAGCATTCCTGTCAAACAGACAACAAATGGTCAAAATCGGGAGCGCCCTATCAAATCCAGTACCTGTCAATAGTGGTGTCCCCCAAGGCAGTGTTCTAGGACCAACTCTCTTCATACTCCACATAAACGACCTCTGTGATCATATCAAGAGCAATTGCGTTCTCTTCTCGCTGATGATGTAAAGCTGTTCAATACCACAGACAATACTGGACCAATACTCGAATACAGTTCATCAATCTGGAACCCACATTACGTATCTGATATTAGCACAATTGAGAAAGTCCAGAAATATTTCACAAGAAGAGTTCTCCACTCCTCTACTCGTTGTAGAATACCTTATGCCACCAGACTTGAAATTCTAGAACTAGAAAACCTTGAATTACGCCTTCTTGGTCTGACTTAAGCATGGTATATAAAATCATACATTGCAATGTCCTACCTGTCAGTGAATACTTCAGCTTCAACCATAACAACACAAGAGCACACAATAGATACAAACTCAAAGTAAACTGCACCAAACTTGATTGCAGGAAATACGACTTCAGCAATAGAGTGGTCAATGTCTGGAATACTCTACCCGACTCTGTAGTTTCTTCCCCAAACCCCAAAAACTTTAACCTTAGACTGTCTACTATTGACCTCACCCCTTTCCTAAGAGGTCTGTAGGGGGCGTGCATAAGCGCACCAACGTGCCTACCGTCCCTGTCCTATTGTTTCTCTTATTCTTTTATTTTTCTTATATGTACCCATTTCATGTATTCACAACTATGTATACACTTATACTTATTATCTTGTAAACAATTGGCAAATCAAATAAATAAATAAATAAATAAATAAATAAATAAATAAATAAATAAATAAATAAATAAATAAATAAATAAATAAATAAATAAATAAATAAATAAAGGAAGTGCAAAGTTAGAGAAACCTTTGCAGGAAGCGAAGTCATTTACTCTGTTCGGATTAAACCTTGAAGCTCTGTGTGGACTTGTACTTCGGTTGGTTTTTTTACAGTTCATTTGGCACTTTAGTTGTTGGCAGCAGAGAAAGGTGGGTGCTTATCTCGAGGGATTGTTTGGGACTCATTACAGGTTGGGAATGAAAATAATTCCGTTGATATAAAGCGTTGATATAAAACAAGAGTTGTTTGGACTAAGCATGTGCTTAATTACGGTCTCAGGAAGCCTTTGTCAGAATACACTGCACCACCGTGACTCAAAATAAAATAGAGTTGTGAGCGTTTTTTTAAAAAAAATTACACCAAAGGTAACAGAATGTCAACTTTATTGAGACGATGGAGGTCCATCTGAGCTCTGGAAATTTGCTCTGCCTCATACTGAATTTTGGGGACTTTCCAAGCCCCATCAACTTGATGGCTACTATCTAATGCAGGGGGCCCCAACCTGTGGGGCATGACTCACTACTGGGTCATGACCTATTCATAAGCGGATCATGGGAGCGGCGGGCTGGTGCATGCACCCAGCCTGACTCACGTAAGTGGCGGTCGCTGGCTTGCAAGAGCGGTAGTCACCGGCACCGTAGCTCCACTTATGTGACATACACGCATCTAGTCCTCACACAAAACCATCCCCTCTTGCCCCCCCCACCCACTGAGCCAAACCACCAACCTGGAAAGCTTGGGGAATGCTGATTTAATGCCTGTGGGCCACTGAGAGAACATTTACCATTTTCTAGATGTGGGGGGGGGGTCTGTGGGCAGGCATAAAAATGGAGAATTGTGGGACTTGGAGTCCCTTCCCCAACTGAAGGGCAACCGAAGCTGGGAAATTTTCGCTAAATGTGGATTTGATCTTCCTTTTATCCAACCCTCTGAAACGGACAAAAATTCTCCATCATAACAAAAAAGAGCGAATAACCTCAGAGTTCAGGAGTAATAGAATGTCAAGGAGATTAAACATACAAATAATAAAGGAAGGGAATGGAGAGAACAAATTCTGTTCACCTTTATGAGTATCATTGTGCCATCTAATAAAACTGCACTTTAAAAAAAAAAACAACTGCCTTTTTTCCTGCAGCTAACAGATCCTTGACTTTCATCTTATTGTTTGTGTCCGCCTTTCTTTATTACTCTTTTCATTCTTCAGATTTATGCTCCTTTCATTGTATTGGTATAGGGTGCTGTCTTCTAGGGCTGGGTGTATTTACTTTTTTTAAAAAAAATGTTCTCTATTACTTGGCTCGCTGTTTTAAGAATTTTTCCTTGTTGCTGAGCTAGTCTTTGCAGCAGTACACCAGGGCATTGTGGTTATTTTGGATTGTGTTTCTTCAATGTGAAGTTTAATTGCCACATCGTTGCCTTGGGTGGTTCAAGGCAGAGGGATGCCATGGAAATATTAGAAAGAAACACAATGCATAAATAATGAATAAACTTTACTTGGGCAGTGACCAAGACACCATAAAACTTTTCTTCTGTTGCTACTGGCGTTGACAGTAGAATTATAATGTCCGTAACAAAGGAGATTGAGAAGAGGGATTTGGAAAAGAAGAGAAAATATGCCAGAAGTACTCTTTGCCAACCCAGTTCCTTCTTAAATGGCATTGCTTCATGATTATTTCCTGTCTGGGAGAAAATCTGAAGCTGTTTTAGGCTCGGTTCCCACAACCCATTTAATGGTAGGTTTAATATGCCAAGGAAACATGAAAAAGGAGCAAATTGATCCTTTCAGTGAACCCTCAGGAATTATATTTTGTCCCGAGGAGATTCAATCTTTTGTAATATTAAGTTAAATTCCCTCAGTCAACTTTGCTGTGGCAATAGCTGACTTGGGGTTCAGTCACTCTTAATTCTCCTGAGATTGAGACAAAACTCTTGATTTCATCTTCTTCTTTTAATGACCCCATCATCTCTTTCAGGGTGAAGTCTGGGCAACTGAATGGAGCTGAGTGTTTACTGGCCGGATGCCCTTCCTATCTCCAATGCAGAGTTATATTCAGCAGATATATTCTCATCGTGCCCAAAGAGAGAGAAATATCTGCCTCTACCTAAGATCGAACTCACAGCCTGCTGATTGTGAGGCGAGAGCTCTACCATTAGGCCACCGTACCACTGGACAAAACCCTAGACTTGCCCTGTAAAAATTAGAACCTCTCTAGGAATTCTGTCTTTACAGCTTGTCTGGTCTTCAAACCTGAGAAATGAGAACAACAGGTGGAAGGTGGGAAAGATTGTCTTGAAACTGCAATGATGTCATCTCTCATAATACTAACATTATTTGTTGTTGTCATTTTTCATAATTCTTTTCAACTCCAGCTTAGGAGGGGAAAGGGGTAGTGAGGTAGAAAATGACAGTCTTTGCACAATTGGAAGGACATTAAAGGTCTCAAAAGTTCCAAGACAAATCTGGTCATTACTGATCGTATGCTGCTTCAGCAACATGTTATTCACGTTGTGAGAACAGGGTCATAGACCCACATTTTCCTAAAAAGCAAGGCTTGAAATGTAGTTTCTTATATCTGAGCTGCAAAAATCCAAGTGGCAACTAGATGGCAGCAAAGAGACCTTTTGGTTTCCATATCTACATATCTCCTCCCAACCGAGGGAAAGATACCCCCAAAATGTTATTTTAGCGGCCAGTAGAAGTTGTGCTGAGGTCACGTGTGACCTGGCATTATCATGCAGATGGCATGAATTCTGGAATGGGAGTCGTGACATACATTATATAATCCGTGTCATTTGTGCAATGTTGCTACAAAACATATGAGGTCAATCATTCTTCCTTGCTCCCGTGCGCAGACACATATAGATATACGGATTTACTTCTAGCATCTCCTCTCCTTCTGGGGCTTCGTATAATTTCTGATGTTCTGCCAAACATAAACATCCACATACATCATCCTCAATATTTTAGGACAAGCTCAGTTCACTGCAAACTATCCTGTTTGGATTTTTCCAGTTGTTGCTATTATATTCCTTGCTTGGCACTTAGGGACTTAAATGATCTCTCTCTCTTTTTCCTCTGCAAACTCCTTTGGTTTTGGTCCAATCAGTTTTTACCCCCAAGTCATTTTTCTGCTTTTCCCATCTCCTTCCTTACCTCCACCATCCCTCGTGCACCAAGAACTATTTAGCTTAAAGCTTTATATCCACATTTCATCACACTAAATCAATGTACCATAAGAGGAAGTTTAAAACCAATCTTTTATGCATCATCACTTACAAAGACGAGAATCATTACAAGTAAAATCAATCAATAAAGCCTGTAACTCTAAAGTAACTCTGGAATTGAATCAATGAGGCTTATGAAGTAGAATGGAAAGTAGTACGCATGGGGGAAATGATTGGAAGCTTGTATATTAAAGCAAACAAACCCATTTTGGAGTACTTTTCTATCCCCTTTAAGGCTAGGATATTCATTATTCCTTTCCTGGGCTTTTCAGTAGAAATATTTCATTGAATTGAGGCAAAGGAGTAAGAGGGACCAGACCAGAGTATGTAGAATATAGTCATGTCATACAGCAAACAAAGGGATGTGAGGCTTTGGAAAACATTCTATCCAATATCTTTTTCTGAGTTCTGAATCCACTCCCTGGGGAGAGGGTGAGCTCACTTTCAAAAGCATATGAGATAAATATAGTTTATAGATCTTTCTTCCATTGCTATTTTGTTTTGAATTCAATGCAGTATTATTACCAGAGGAAGCAGATGTTAGCCGTTATCACCGATACCAGTTAAATTGCACTATGCAGCTAACATGGCATGAGTATGTGTTGTTACAGAAAGCACAAAAACAAAACCAACAAACACAAACTAAAGTTATTAATAAAATAGAAATCTGTCATCGTTTAGAGAGCCATCTGTCAGAATAATAACTATAATTCAATTTAGTGGCTTGCCTAATTTCCTCGGATTCATAGTTGCAGAATAGGGAATCACCTGTTTTATTCACTGGGTTACATTTAACCAAAGTAGATTTTAAATTTTTTAAACTTTACTTAATTCGTAAGATCTTTGGGAGGCATTTCAGTATTTTAAACATTATTTTTTTTTTGCAAAGATTGACTTTGTGAGCTGAGGTTAGTGAGGGAATGATAGTTAGCAATAACAATTTGACTTATGTACTGCTTCATAGTTCTTCATAGCCCTCTCTAAATGGTTTACGCGGTCAGCATATTGCCCCCAACAATCTGGGTCCTTATTTTACTGTCATCGGAAGGCTGAGTCAACTTTGAGCCAGTTAGGATCGACCTCCTGGCTGTGGGCAGAGCCAGCTTGCAATACTGCATTCTAACCACTACGCTACCATGACTCATTTCTCTTCATTTTTGAAATATTGATAGTCCATTCACTCTGCTGCGATATACTGTATTAAAAGCTCAAGGCAGGAATGAGCAATCCATAAAAGGTAGCAGCCCATCTTCGTATTTGCTGATTTTTTGGATATTTCTGCCAAGGTGTCTTGTAGGATCTATGATGTATAAAGTAATCAGATTTGGTGCTTGCTTCATTATATTGTGTTAGTTCTCAGATTGCTGCATAGAGAATTATATATTTTCCATTAGGGATCCATAAGACGACTGAGAACATATCTGCCAGCAACTCCTAGATTTATACTAGGTTGTTTTGCATGTTCCAATATGTACAAAGAGATGGGGATTTGTTTGCCATGCCTTGACTGTCAACTTGCCTTTTTCATTCTCCTTTTGGACAACATTGTGTAGGTGGTAACTTTCTTTCTTTTAATAATTATTTTATTAAACATTGCACTTAAAATTATAAAAATGAATACAAAAATAAAAGAATACAAACAAAAGAACCGAAAGGGCAGAAAAACAAACATCAGCTACTGGATAGATTTAATTGTTTTTTTATTTGTTTTATTATTTATTATTTTATTTTTATTTGTTTTATAAATTTATTTATTTATTATATGCTTGTTATTTTATTTTCCTGGCTCACATCCTATTTGATTGATGCCTGTATAAGAGGGTGAGAATCTGAAAATAATATTTAACACAGCACAGTACTTAAGCAAAATGGTTGGCATATGTGGGACTGATTGGGGTAGATTGTAGAGGTGACACCAATGGATAATTTTATCATATTTTATTAATCTATATATTAAATTATTGTATTTTATTCCAATTTCATTTTAAATGGTTTTTTTTATCCAATTCCATTTTAAATTGCCTTTATCAAATTTTAGTAATAATTTCTTTCTGAAATTTTGCACTTTGATATAGCCCAAGGGCTAATCAATAAAATTAATAATGAAAAACACCAGCCACTGCATAGATTTAATTGATCCAAGCTGGCTTTTTGATCGTCCTGTGCAGAATAAAAATAGCCAATGCTTCTTGTTCCTTATGGGTTGTGCTTAAATAATATGGGCTACCTGAACTCAGGTATGTTTCTGCGTCCTTACCTATTCTGGTTGACTTCTACATTTTTCCCTTACCCAGGTAAGATAAGATACCCACATATCCATGTGTTCAGACTTGCTCTTCATATCTTCATGGAGAGCAAGTTTGGTCTAGTGGTTAAGGCACCAGGCTAGAAAGTGGGAGAACATGAGTTCAAATCATGCCTTAGCCATGAAAGCCTGCTGGGTGACTTTGGGTCAGTCACTTTTTCTCAGTCCAATCCACTTCACAGGATTGTTGAGGTTGTGGGAAAAATAGGAAGAGGTAAGTGTGTTGGATAGGTTCACTGCCTTGAATTATTCATAACAATAATAATGATGGGATATTTACCTGGACTTCAGTAAGGCATTTGATAAAGTAGACCATAACCTACTACTAGATAAAGTAGAAAAATGTAGGTTAGACAGCATCACCACCAGATGGATTCATAACTGGTTGACCAACTGCACTCAACATGTAGTCCTCAATGGAACTGCATCTACATGGAGGGAAGTATGCAGTGGAGTATCCCAAGGCTCTGTTTTAGGCCCAGTACTCTTCAACATCTTCATCAATGACTTGAACAAGGGGATAGATGGGGAACTCATCAAATTTGCAGATGACACCAAGCTGGCAGGAATAGCCAATGCTCCAGAAGATAGGCTTAAGATACAGAAAGATCTTGACAGACTTTAACATTGGGCAGTATCTAACAAAATAAAATTCAATGGTGAAAAAAGTAAGGTTCTACATTTAGACAAGAAAAATCAAATGCATAGTACAGTATATGTGGTACCTTGCTCAATAGTGGACAACCATTTAAATATGATCCAGTGGTGTGCAACAGCTGCAAAAAAAGCCAATATAATTCTAGGCTGCATAAACAGAGGGATAGAATCAAGATCACATGAAATGTTAACGCCACTTTATAATGCCTTGGTAAGGCCACACTTGGAATACTGCATCCAGTTTTGGTCGCCACGATGTAAAAAAGAAGTTGAGGATCTAGAAAGAGTGCAGAGAAGAGCAACAAAGATGATTAGGGGACTGGAGGCTAAAACATATGAAGAACGGATTCAGGAACTGGGCATGGCTAGTCTAATGAAGAGAAGGACTAGGGGAGACATGATAGTAGTGTTCCAATATCTCAAGGGATGCCACGAAGAAAGCTATTTTTCAAAGCACCTGAGGGCAGGACAAGAAGCAATGGGTGGAAACTAATGAAGGAGAGAAGCAACTTAGAACTATGGAGAAATTTCCTGACAGTGAGAACAATTAATCAGTGGAACAACTTGCCTCCAGAAATTGTAATGCTCCAACACCGGAAGTTTTAAAAAAGATGTTGGATAACCATTTGTCTATAGGGTTTCCTGCCTAGGCAGGGGGTTGGATTAGAAGACCTCAAAGGTACCTTCCAATTCTGTTATTCTATTCTATTCTATTCTATTCTATTCTATTCTATTCTATTCTATTCTATTCTATTCTATTCTATTCTACTCTACTCTACTCTACTCTACTCTACTCTACTCTACTCTACTCTACTCTACTCTACTCTATTCTATTCTATTCTATTCTATTCTATTCTATTCTATTCTATTCTATTTAAACAAACAAACCAAATAAATATCTAATTACAGACTAGTAGTCCAACATTTCCAATTTTCTAGGTTCTGATTTTTAATTGCTTGTTTCTGGTTCAGCCCAACTGAAAGTCTATATCACATCAACCCAGGATTAAGTCAGAGAAGTGGTAGAATCCAAGATATTATGTTATCCACAAATCTGAAAAGATACAGTGTACACGAGAGAAGAAACCTGTACATTATTAATATACAGTACATTGCTTCTCTTCCTTGCATAATCTGAAGAACATGTTCCAAGAATGCCCTCAAAGTATTAAATATAAACATGCAAAAGGATAGGCTTTCAGTGTGGCTAGCAGAGCACATCCATGGCTGTTTTTAGCCATCTGATTAACTGGAAGACTGAAGTCAAAAGTGACCATTCAGAAAGCAGCAGGCGGATTTGTTTCAAGTGGTGATGCAACCCCATGGCTGCTGCAGATCAATGCGTTAAATATTTCATGATTCAGCATTCATTATTTATTGCACCCTTTCCCCTTCCTTAGAGCAATGCATGGTTTTCATGTGGTCCTTCCTAGGCTGAAGAGCCAAACACACTTACTTTATTTTAATGTTACCCAGAAAAGGAGATTAGGATTAACATGAGTGATGTGTGTGACTATATTTTGATAGCAACATTTGTGGAGAAGTAGACCAAGGACTCAGAGGAGGGGAAATAAATATTTTAGAGCCCTTGTAAAGGATTGCATAAACAAAAGTATTCAATGATTCTTTAGCTCCCAACTCTTTATGACTCTTTTGCTCTGCTGAAGGCCTGTCTTCAGTTTAATGCCAAAATTATCTGGGAAAGACAGGAACTGTATACAAAGCATGATAATGAGTCTTCCTTGGATAACCAGCATGTAGAATCTTATGCTTTCCCTCCATTGCCGTTCATATTTCATCTGATAAAATGCAAAGGTTTCACCCATGCTACAGTGATCATCAACTAAGACCATAAACTATATCAGTAGCGTCCCTGTGTCTTTGTGTGTGTGTGTGTGTGTGTGTGTGTGTGTGTGTGCATGTACACACAGATTAATGTGAAAAACATTACAGACTTATGATATGAGTCTTTCCCACTTTTTATGTGCAGTTGTGGTGTCACTTGCCTGCTCATGTGTGAGCTCCTATGGATGCTAATGAACTCTATGTCAAAATCTGTTCCACAGATTAATGATGTGACTGTAAGAATATTGCAATGGTTGTAAGTGTGAAGATTGGTTGTAAGTCATTTTTTTCAGTGTTGTAACTTCAGACAGTTGCTAAACAAATGGTTGTAAGGCAAGGACTACCTGTATGGTAAGTTAGACAAGAATACCTCCAAGGTCCCTTTCAACCTTATTAGTCTAGTCTAGTCTACTCCAGTTTAATCCATTCCATTCCATTCTATTCCTATTCCATTCTTCCCTTCCCTTCCCTTCCCTTCTTATTTCTATTCCTATTCCTATTCCATTCTTCTCTTCTCTTCTCTTCCTTCTTATTCCTATTCCTATTCCTATTCCATTCTTCTCTTCTCTTCTCTTCTCTTCTCTTCTCTTCTCTTCTCTTCTTCTCTCTTCTCTTCTCTTCTTCTCTTCTCTCTCCTCTCCTCTCCTCTCCTCTCCTCTCCTCTCCTCTCCTCTCTCTCTCTCTCTCTTCTCTTCTCTTCTCTTCTCTTCTCTTCTCTCTCTCCTCTCCTCTCCCCTCCCCTTTTTATTCTTATTCTTGTTCATTTCTATTCCATTCTTCTCTTCTCTTCTCTTCTCTTCTTCTTTCTTCTCTTCTCTTCTCTCTCTTCTCTTCTCTTCTCTTCTCTTCTCTTCTCTTCTCTTCCATTCCATTCCATTCCATTCCGTTCCATTCCCCAACTGGAATGAGACCCAGCAGTATGATCAAATTGGAATGGTGCTGGTAAAATATTGTGTTCTTCTTATGTTGAAATTTCTGAGCCACAGAGGAAGGATGATTGGAGGATGATTTCATCTTGCTCTGGGACTCTCCATTCAAAGCCACAATTTTATACCAAGCCTATCACTATGCCCACTATTTTGCACATATCCACTTGCAATATAGAAGGTAGCATTCCCCCCCCCCCCCCCAAAAAAAATGTCTATAGAGATCGTATTTGAACTTGAATGGAATTATGGTTGGAACCAAAAAGGATTCCTGATCCCTTCTCCCTATTTACAGCCAAACACAGAAGTGAAAATGATAATTGCATAACTAGAATTAATTAATTAATTGAGTTAAGCCTGCATCCTTTGGAGACTTTGCAAAGGAAGTTTCTGCTACCTTCTTGCAAAGAGAAAACACCCTTCAAAAATGAAGAGACGTGGTTATCAAGATTGAGAGAAGCAGAATTATTTGAATTGATTTTCACTTCATATAACTCTGCCTTTTTTCAGTCATTCATTTCTTTGGCATACCAGATCTAAGCTAATTGTTTCAATTTAAAGAGAAAGACCTTTAAAAACATGGAGAATGCTGTCAAGTTATTTTCCCTTCGATTTTAAAAAGAGTGCTATTTTTAATTCCTTTTTTCCAATAATCCCTTGATAGCCTTGATGTGAAATATTCTTCCTTCTTTGATAATTGTTTTTTCCCCCTCTTATTATTTTCCTTAACAAAGATACAAACATGCTCTTTAATCCTTCTTGACTTTAGCTTTGAGTTGAAAGCAAATCCAAAGAGGCAGATAGATCTAAAAGCATTATAGAAAGAATTCGTATCCCTCAGCTCATTTTTATTTTACTGATCTAGCCACTCAAACAAATCCATAGATAGACTTCAGATGTCACAGCTCCTGCTAATCCCATGCTTCTGTTTGGATACATATCCCATTTTTCTGCCTATCAGTGGCACCCATAAGGTGGGGGGGAGGGTGAATGAGTGGGTGGGTGGGTGGTTAAATGGGCAAGATGGAGATTGCAACAGTGCAATTGAGCCGTGCGCCTTTTCAAGTGTGCAGAATTGATGCACGTTCTAAAAAGTCCATCTTTGGTAATCCTGCCATGATTGGCGTGTTGACCCCAGCAGATCCTATGGCTGGCTTCAAGGCACTCAGAACAAAAAGTATTATAGAAAACTCAATATACATATATCCTACAGAGCAGAGGTGGTATTCAGCAGGTTCTGACCAGTTTGGAGAACCGGTAGCGGAAATTTTGAGTAGTTCGGAGAACGGCAAATACCACCTCTGACTGGCCCTGCCCCTATCTATTCTCCGCCTCCCGAGTCCCAGCTGATTGGCTGGGTCTTCTTTGGTTGCCCTGCACAGGAGAAGGGAGCTGGAAAGCAGGTTAGTGGGGTGGGGAAGGAATGGGATTTTGCAGTGACCTTCCCCCTGGAGTGGGGAGGGAATGGGGATTTTGCAATATCCTTCCCCTGCCATGCCCATCAAGCCACACCCACCAAGCCACAGCTACAGAACTGGTAGTAAAAAAAATTTGAATCCCACCTATAGAAGAGATTGGGCAACTATTTGTCTGAAATGGTACCTAGGGTTTCCTGCGTAAGCAGAGGGTTAGATTAGAAGACCTCCAAGGTCCCTTCCAACTCTGTTATTCTATTCTAAAGGGTTGAACTCTTTGCCCAACAGTGAAAAGGGAGGGATTGAATGCAACTTTCCAGTGGTCTGGATGGGCATCTGAAAGTGGAAGATCTTGAAAAGGGCCTCTCCTGTCAATTCAATGTGATTAACTCGCCACAGCCAACTCACCACAGGATAACTCACTGCGGGACAAGCATGACCCTAATATCAAAGAAATGATGGAATAGAATCATTGGAGAAAGGATGCAAAGGAGGGCCAGAATGAAATGTGAATGGCGAAAATTAAAAAAAAAATTATTTTACATAATTAAACGGAATTGTTGAATTGTCCCCATGGTGAGTTGTCCTGCGGCAAGTTGGTCCTGTTCTGCAGTAGTGAGTTGGAGAGAGAGTTGGCTGCAGTGAGTTGTCTCACTCCGGCTAATCTGAATGCACAAACAGGGTTGCAAACACACAGGCAGATCTTCAGAAAGTCAGGCATTAAATCAACTGCTCTCATTGTCCAGCAGTGCTGTTCTTTTAACTGGTGCAGTGTATGAATCTGCTTTGGGAGAGACTAGTTTCTAGCACCCTGGGACCTCTAAAAAATACACGTTTATTGTGCTAAAAAGCACAATGAAACAGGTCCTTTCCAGTGTCTCTGTCTCTGTCTTTCTCTGTCTCTGTCTCTCTGTCTCTCTGTCTCTCTCTCTCTCTCTCTCTCTCTCTCTCTCTCTGTGTGTGTGTGTGTGTGTCCGTCTGTCTCTCTCTCTCTCTCTCTCACACACACATCCCTCTCTATTTCTCTCCCTGTGTGTATAAAAATCTATCATTTATCTATCATCTTTCTCTCCTTCTCTCATCTAATCTTGCTGTCTCTTATCTCTCTTTCTCCCATTTCTCTCTTACATCTGTCATCTGTCCGTCCATCCATCCATCCATCCATCCATCATCATCAATATATCATCTATATATCATCTAGTCATCTATTCATCCATCATCTCTGTCTGTCTCTGTCCCTCTGTTATCTAATTTCTATAGCTACCCATGTCACATGAAAGTGGCTCTGAGCAGTTTACAACACTTAATTAAAAACATTATATGCTGCCTATAAAACCCTGGTAGTAATATAGAGCCCTAGAATTTCCCACTCCACAATTCCTTATAAATTCTCATCAAAGATCTATCTTTCTATTGTTCCCCATTCCTCTTCCTTTCTAAACTGGAACCCAATAATTGTTGCCTCAATAAACTGTAATCTCCCTCTACAGAGGTGTGCTCCATCTTTTGCATCAGTGACACCTATTTATTTTAAAGGACTTTATTTGGCAATTGATATTTTATCTTCTGTTTCTACTTTTCTACTTGTAAGCCATCCAGAGGCCTGAGGGATTAATGTGGGATATAAAAAATGGTTAACTAGCTAAATACACAAGGCTGAAGAGTTTATATGAAGAGTAATTGAGAGAATAGAAAAATCAATATATTATTAAAGTGGTCCCAATTACATCTTTCTTGGGAAAACCTTCTAAAATTAGGCCTCATAAGAGAGTGGCTATAAGTTGCCATTCAAAGCATAGAACATGTTAGTTTTCCCAAGTATGGACATTTTTTATCCCAAAATATGTTAGTTTGGAAATTCTGGGTGGTCAAAGAACAAATTAAGAATATTATAAGAATAATAAAAGCTGTGGTGGTACAGTGGTTAGAATGCAGTATTGCAGGCTAATTCTGCCCACAGTCTAGAGTTCAGTCTTGACTGGCTTAAGGTTGAGTCAGCTTTCCATCCTTCTGAGGTCAATAAAACAAGGACCCAGTAAACCAGAGAGTAAAGGGGAGGTATATAAGCTTAAAAATGTATTGCTATGCTATCATACTACTTCCTCTGACTCCAGTGTATGAGTCTAAAGGCTATTGCTATTTTTTTTTACCAAATAAATTCTATGGATATAACTGAATATCATTTTTTGGGGTGGCTGGGTGGGGCAGAGGAACTTTCGAATCAGTGTTGATTCCTGGCAACTAGTCCCTGAAGTTTTCTGAAGTTGTTGCCATTGCCTTTTTCCTAGGACCAAGAGAAGAATTGGTGTGGCCCAAGGATAGCCCCCTCTGACTTCATGCCTAAGGCAGGACTAGAACTCACAATCTCCTGGTTTCTAGCCTGATGCCTTAACCACTACACCAAATTGGGTCTCATCATGTTTCATTAGAATTTCAAAAATATTATTGAATCACTCTTTAACTGGCTACACAGGCACTGGTGTGATTTTGGAAGACAAGGGGAAGAGCCGCAGCCAGGGCAATGGTAGGATAAGAGGCAGCTTAGCTCACAGAAGTAATGTGGGCATGGCAAACATTTTGGTAGGAACCCTCCCTAGTTTCTCAGGATGTAAACATGACAGGGGCAAGGCAAAATATATTTTCAGACTTGCAAGATTCTGTTAATGTAACCATACAATAAAGTGAAGCCGTTTCTTCTGGGTGTATATCGTGTCTGGCTTGTAAGTCATTTCAGAGAGAAACATGGAAAATTCTGTGAAACACCCAAATGTCCTATTTCAAAATGATGAATTTTTCATGCAACAATCCTGAAGATTTCACAGGCAGTTGTTACAGAAAAACAGTGATCTTCAAATCACAGGGGTTTGGAAGACCCTGGAGATGCATCAAAAGTTCTTCAAATGGAAACATCTGTTCAGATTTTATAATTGTGATTTTCTTTGTAAAATGACACCGCTGAAATTCTAGTAAATTCACACTAGATGAAATCCATTTTGGATTTCTGATAAGGAAGCTGTTTCCACCTATGGAATCAAGCAGGGACAATGATCCGTTCTCCTCCATCTTCCCATGTCCTTCCAGATTTGTTTCATATGGGTTTTCAACCAGCCCAAGCCAATCTGAGGCCTTGGAGCTGGAATAGGGGAATCTCACCTTTCTACTAACAGAGCGGACTTCAAACTTGACAGCTTTAAGACTTGTTGGCTTCAACTCCCAGAATTCCTCCTCCAGTCATGTTAGCTCAAGACTTCTGGGAGTTGAAGTCTACAAGTCTTAAACTTGCCAAGTTTGAAGACCCTTGTACTAACAGAAGTAGCTCATGAACAAAAACTAAAAAGTATTCCTACCATTCTTCATTTTTATTACATTTTCAAACACTATTCAGATTTTAGTGCATTCTATGTCCTATGTTTGATGTTGTGATTGTTAAGCCATGCACACCTCTGGTCATATCAATAACTCTTTTTTTACACTTTCCTTCAGTCAAAATGTGGTATGGATGTTCGTTTTTATTTTGTAAGGTTCCATTTTTGCTTCTGCTTTTAAATTATTAAAGTGCTTGGAACACCCCAGGCCGAAAAGTCATCCATTGAGCAACCAGTCCAAAAAATAAAATAAAACAAGTGTCATATGGACAAACATCAACAAACAGAATTAGAAATTTGTTTAAACTTCAAAAATGTTATTTAATGTTAATGCTGGGCTTTTCTTGGTGAAAGAAGTCAGAACTCAATGTTCAAAAGATTTTACTCCCAGATGAGGGAAACAGAAGAGAGGGAGAGGCAGAACAAATAGCAACAAAGGAGGAGACGTGTCAAAATTAACATCTTTCAAAATGTGCCTCTTACTCTGATACTCTCAAAGCTAGTTTTTAATAGGATAAAATAATCTATTAATCCTCCATATCTTCTTAAAAGGAGTTAGAAAAGATCTACTTGACATTTGAGAAGCAGAAAGAAAAGAGCTTTCTAATATTAATCTGAAATGCTGGTTGAAAATGTTCTAATTTTAACTGAACATCCTTTTCATTGGGAAAAAGTCTTATCCATAATCTAGAATTATGTGGCATTATTGGGTTGTATTAGCTATGGAAATCAGGAACTCCAATTTATGTCTGACAGAATTATGCCAATTCCAAAGTCAGGGATCAATGAGAAGAATTGGCTGCATCAGCTCAGTGGCATTATGAAGAGCCCCTCCCCAAATCCCACCCTACCCCCAATCCCAGAAAGTAGTCATGTGGGACATGATATACAAAATGTTTTCAGAGTGAAACATTCAAAATACATCTATTTTGTCTTATTATTACCATTTCACATTCAAGAAAAGGACTCCTCCAATATTGTTGTGGACTTTCAAGGTCAATATACACCATACCATTGATTCCCCCTCCCCAAGCCACCACTTGGTATCTCGATCCACAACTCCACCACACACTTTCTACTAATTGGGACTTTAGGAAAAGAAGAGTAGATTTCAAAGACTCTTTGCTCCTAATTTGATGGTTTAGTCTACAACTGATTCGATCAAAACATACGCATTTAAGAAACTAAAAAAGTGTCACTCTTCCCAAGCAGACCAGGAAGGAAGCACAATCAGAACTAAGTCTATTTAATGGTAAGCTGTTCAGAGTTAAAAGTCTTCCAGCTACTAGAGGAAGCTGATCAGATATTTCTACTTTATGATAAGGCTACATTAACAGAATCAGTCTAAAGCAGGGGTCCCCAACCGCCGGTCCGCGGACCGGCACCGGGCGCATGGAACAAGCCTTACCGGGCGCTGGTTGCTGGGCGCCGACATCTTTTTGGTAAAAAGCGCTTCCGGTGAGCTTTTCCGGTAGAAAGCTCACCGAAGCGCTTGCGTCAAAAAGATGGCGGCGCCAGCGCTTCGGTGAGCTTTTCCGGGTAGAAAGCCATTTCTACCCGAAAAGCTCACGAGCTGGCGCCGCCATTTTGATGAAAAGCACTTCCGTGATGTCACGAAGCGCTTTTCGCCATAAAAGATGGCGGCGCCCAGTTGACGCCGGCACCGGGCCGCGCGCCCAGCTGATGCCGGAACCGGGCCGCGGCGTCCGAAAAGGTTGGGGATCCCTGGTCTAAAGCTATCAATTTCCAGCAATCTCCTTTATAATATGAGAAACTAGGGAGGGAACCTTCTTAGTTTCTTGTTCCACCCAGAGGTGGTATTCAGCAGGTTCTGACCAATTCTGGAGAATCGGTAGCAGAAATTTTGAGTAGTTCAGAGAACTGGCAAATACTACCTCTGACTGGCCCTGCACCATCTATTCTCTGCCTCCCGAGTCCCAGCTGATTGGCTGGGTCTTCTTTTGTTGCCCTGCACAGGAGAACGGAGCTGGAAAGCAGGTTATGGGTGGGGAGGGAATGGAGATTTTACAGTATCCTTTCCCTGCCATGCCGACCAAGCCATGCCCACCATGCCCCACCATGCCCACAAGCCACAGAACCAGTAGTAAAAATTTTTGAATCCCACCACTGGTTCCACTCTTGCTGTGTACTATGCCCTCTCTTATCAGACCATTTCCTAGGCAGCCTCTTTTTGCTCCGTCTCCCTAGGTCTTTTCCACATGCAATTACAAAAGAAAGAAAACAGTCTTGTGGATTCATTCCAAACATCCATATGGCCAAATAACTCATCAGTAAGGTGGTGAACAAATCCCTTTCCCACTCACCCTTTTACATGAAAAGGACTTTGCGTATACAGCAATTCCTTAACAGATAAATAAAATAGACTAGTCACATCGGAAACCAGTTTTGTTGTGAGCAATTCTCATAAAAGATAGGAAACTAGCAAAAACACTTGCCAGAATCTATCTGACCAAGTGCTCCTACTACATGGCTATTCTTGTTTGCGTCTTGCAAGCTTCTCAAAGACCTGCACAGGCAGTGATGTCTTACTGATTTTCTTCCTGGCATGTTATTCATTGCCTTGGATCAGTTTAGCAGTGAATAAATACACATTCCTGTTGCTTGGTGGCCTTTTCTCAAGTTTTCAACCAAGGATGAGTAAATGAATCATGAATAAGTTATGAGAATTCTCATCTAAACCCCTGAAGTAAAACTGTTTTATTATATGATATACTAGCCAAGCCAGGCAGAGCAACACTACCAATAATATTAGGAGAGGGAAAAAGAAGCTGGAAACAGCTTTTATTGGGTACAGGAATAGCTAAAAGTCAAGGGCCACTTAGCTTTCCACAATGGCTCTAGACTGATGGAACATCCTATTCCATTATGCTAAAAATCATATTCACTTTAAAAAAATCTGAAAAATCTGTACATTTGAAAAAACGTACTCAACTGAACTGGTTTTGAATTTTGCTTGTTTTCTTCCATCCCCCCAAAACTGGGTTTAGAGTTGTTAACAGAAATTGTCAGATCCATCTAAAATTGCTTCTGAAAGGCTGTGAAGTGGCACTGGTGCGTATTACACATCCTTAACAACTCCTGTTTTGAACCTCCTTCTGGTTTAAAGTTCTCAACAAATAAATGTTCTGTCTTACATATTGGCAAAAAAAAAAATCAGAAAATGAAATACAAGCTGAATAGTCAAGACGTCCTCACCCCTTTCCTAAGAGGTCTGTAGGGGGCGTGCATAAGCGCACCAACGTGCCTACCATCTCTGTCCTATTGTTTCTTTTTTATTTTTATTTCTTTTATTTTTCTTATTTGTATCCATTTCATGTATCCATAACTATGTTTATACTTATACCTGTTATCTTATAATTCCTTGACAAAATAAATAAATAAGTTGAGGTTGATAAGAGAGTAGAAGAACGGGAAGCAATCTAGTTTGAATAAATACACCATCATTGTCTTCTCTACAATTTTGGCAATGTCTTGTATTTCAAAGATGCATCATTCTCTTCTTGAAACTGTTCACAAAGAAGTCTGACATGCATAAGTTAAAGTGAATTAATATTTGGGAGAAAGTTGTTTACAAAATTCAGTACGTTAGGAAAAGTTGCAGGCTGCAAAAGCAGTTTTTGTGACATGCTTTGATTGTGTTATAAAGGCTGATGGACTCTCCCTGGCTTGAGAACTTTGAGCAAACTCTGAGGTCAAAGATTTGCAGACAGTATAATGGAGGCAACTATCTTGGGCCCCAAAACAGGGTTCAGTATTTGATAGCATCAGATGGCTTGATGAATATAATTCAGGGTAGTAAAACAAATAACTTCAAATGTCATCCCTAATATTCTTTCAGCTTTTCATCTTCTCCATTCATTCTTGTTTATAGTAGTGTTTTTCAACTTTAACAACTTTAAGACATGTGGACTTTAACTCCCAGAATTCCCCTGCCAGTAGGATGTTTAGAAACTCTGGACATTAACTTCAAAGATTAAAAACAAATTCATGAATCGGATGTAAGGAAAAGACAGTTTGTGTCACTGTTGGTGCCTTTCAATATTATGTTGATTACTTTACATTCATATTTCTTGCACTAACCCACAAGCAGAATTCAAATAGAGGAACTAACCCATATAATTCCTCCATCAGATATATGTTATCCTCTTTATGGACCTTGTCTTTAAAATAGAAGTTTCATGAAGAACTGGGGCAGAACCTGGTACAAAATTGTTGCAAAGGTGGTGTGGGCCAAAAAATAATTAGATTCATCCATCTTTAGAGCAAAGACAGTTTAGCATAAGAGAATTAGATCACAGGAATAGAAAGATCAAGAAAGGACCAGGCATTTCCGAATCTAACGTGGATTTGCAGAGCCGTGGTGGCGCAGTGGTTAGAATGCAGTACTGCAGGCCACTTCTGCTGCCTGCTGGCTGCCTGCAATCTGGCAGTTTGAATCTCACCAGGCTCAAGGTTGACTCAATCTTCCATCCTTCCAAGGTGGGTAAAATGAGGACCCAGATTGTTGGGGGCAATAGGTTGACTCTGTAAACCGCTTAGAGAGGGCTGTAGAGCATTGTGAAGCGGTATATAAGTCTAAGTGTGATTGCTATTGCTAACAGTACAATCTTCTCTGTGTCCTCCAAAACAAATCTCATGGAGATCAATGGGATTGAAGTGGATATATTATTGCAGCAGAGATGTTTCTTGAAATCAAAGAGGAAAGAGTTTGATGTTAAGAGTGACCTGTTCTTGGGACACTGTTCACCTCCCTACCAAGTCTTTCTCTCATGGCTGTTACCATGACAACCATATTTTTGGTGCTTTCACATTATTCATGCCAGAGGCCATAAAGTGATGCATATACTGTAATATCTGCAATAAAGGGCCGAAAGCCATTTGCAAACACTCTCCTGAGCAAAGCATGAGTCGTGTTGCTGGAGATAATCAACAACTAATACAAAAACAAAGCCATCCTGAGGATGATGATGATGATGATGATGACCTAGGTGCAGATCTGAATACACCATATTTCTCTGCAAAACTCCTGTTAGAGTCCATAATGCCTTTCACTCAGACTTATTTTTCCTGTGGAATAAGTGAAAAACGTATTAGCAAGCATCCATTTAAATATTCAGAAAGAGCTTGTGTCTACACTTGGGAGAAAATGGTGAGATATGGGTATAAGAGGAATTCAGGCCACACTTTTATTACTTTCTTATGAAAATGACTGCAGCGAGCAAATTACTGTGTAAAAATGAAATGAAGCAAACAGCACCTGTCAGTCTCCTCCCTCATTTCTAAAATATTGCTAGCTGAGGAAGGCAAAACCTGCCATGGATTTTTTACGAGAACAGAATTTTGAAAGTTGCCAAAATGAAGTCTATGAATTACTTGAACTAGGATCCAGTAGTCAAAAATCCAGATAGGCACAACTTTTATGAGAGAAATGAAGCTGAAGAGAAGCAAACTATTTCTAAAAGGTGTAAAGGAAGGAGTGATGTGTACAAAGAAAAAAAAATCAAGTTTGAACTGGAGAATTAAAAAAAGGAAAAATTACCCAGGATATCCTCATTGAGGCATAAAGAAGGGGGCACAATTCAAGATGGCAGCTGTAACTCTGCTGTCCCCTTTTTAAATGTCTCTCTCTGTATAAAATTCAAGAATATTTGTCTACAGCAAAGATCCTTAGAGAGGAGAGAATGTCAATCAAACTTCGCTATGTGAGGGAAAACTGTGAATGACCATATATTTTTTTTAAAAAGTTTACTTAAAAATCTATAAGGAACAAAAGAAAATGGTGAACTGAAATACTGCCTGATTAAAATGGCTATTAAAATGGACAAGATTTATATTGATCTACCTGTCTCTACTCTTAAATCACTCAGGGATTGCAGAGCAGTGATTTTTCCTTAGAATTCTGACTTAGTTCAATAGTTCAGATCCATTTCTCTGGCAGTCTGGTGTACTGTATATTTTATACCTTTTGTTAATGGGATTTTATTACAACCTGTTTTTCTTCCTTTTCCTTCTTTGTTTTTTTACCATGCTCACATAAGACCATAGAAATGGTTCATAGTGTGGTAGCCTCAATACCCTGCCACAATCTATGGAATGACTTGCCTCCAGAGGTTACGACTGCTCGAACACTGGAGGCTTTAAAGAAAAGAGTAGATAACCATTTGCCTGAAATGGTATAGGATTTCCTGCCTGAGCAGGAGGACTAGAAGACTTTGAGGTTCCTTCCAAATCTGTTATTCTGTTATATTTCTATTAATTTTCTCAAAGCTACTTGTTTTCTTTGTTACTGATGTCATTGATTACTCAAACTGATGGACACTCATCTTTTCCCTGAATAACATCAAGTTTAGGCAAAGCAGCCTTCTTGGCTAGTACATTGAAAGTCAAAATCTTTGGCCATCTATACAGTCATTGTTGGGGAAAGGTAGTTGGGAAACCTTCTCAAAGTTATTCAACATTCATGCAAACAGGCATTATCTTTGTCATTTATTAGTCACTAAATGCCCTCTTTTTCTCTTTCAACTCTGACTTCTTCATTTTTATCATCACGCTGCCATTCATGCTTGTACATGACATTCTTCAGCATTTAATATTCTAAGCCAAATGTCAGCTATGTTTAATCTGCGGGAGATTTATGCATGAAAAAGCTTTGACAGTTGCAGTGACTCACCGTTTGTTTTAAACAGGGTGAAACGAAACTTAATTTTCAGGCCAAAGGTGAGCTGATAACTCTGAGACAGGCAGGCTGAAGTCATACAGCAGGTTGTGGGAACCAACAACAGATGTCTGGGCAGGAGGTAAGAAAAGATGGAATGGTCTGCTTAATTAAACCAGCAACAAGTTATGCTGTCCTGCTTATCTGTCCTGCTAACTAAAATCCTGTATGGGCTTTCTTCCGTTCCTGATAATAGAAAAGACAATAATAAATCAGATACTGAAATGTGCTTCCCTTTCGTGGCATCCAAAATCTGTGCCTTAAGTGATCATCTACTCTGACATTGTTCGTGATGCAGTGGTTAGAATGTAGTATTGCAGGCTAACTCTGCATTCCCCATTGTCAGGAGTTCGATCCTCACCGGCTCAAGGTTGACTCAAGCCTTCCATCCTTCCAAGGTCAGTAAAAATGGGGATGCAGATTGTTGGGGGCAATAGGCTGACTCTGTAAACCACTTAGAGAGGGCTGTAAAGCATTGTAAAGCGGTATACAAGTCTAAATGATATTGCTATTCTTTCTAAAAATACCACTCTCCCTAGACATCTCGCTTTGATGCCAAGTTGCACAGATTGAAGGTAATCAGCAGTTCAATGCAGCTATATTTTCCCCATTTTGCATCCAATTGACCCTTCCCTCACCCCAAGCCAAAAGAATAGGTTGCAAAGTGAGTGAGAATGTTTTCCCAATTCAAAACATTTTCCTGCCTACTGTCCCTATACATTTTAAGGTTACTATGCCAGTGAAAAAGTTTATACGCTTACATATCTGCAGAAGAGCTTCAAACAGAAGACAGGCTAAAAATAAATGAAAAAGCATGGCTTATGTTTAAGTGTAAACACCTGGCAAATTAGACTGAAGTAGAAAAAAACAAAAACAAGATCAGTATGCATTACGAGAACCTGAAACATTTGACCCTCTACCACTATGAGCATTTTAATTAGACTGGGCATAAGATAATACTTTCCCAGACAAATCCAAAATAAAATCTACTTTATAGATAAATTTTACTATTGCCTTTGTTAATTAAAATGCATGAGAAATAAATGAATTTAGATATTCCTGAATATTCAGGTAAGCATATCTACGTAAATATATGATGCCCTATATACCTTCTGTTACCTATATACCTTTTGTTATGGATGATAGACATACAATATTAATGTTGCAAAAGAAATTATGGCTGAGCACCTATTAAATAATCAAATCCTAACTAAAATTGTTAAAAATACATAACCTGATGAATTGTGAGTACCAAGATAATATATCTATTATCAATATACCCAAACAACATCCTATTGGGTTATTGTTATGCAGAATTCTTGATACTCTCTGAACTTGGTTGATTGCTTCCAGACATTTCATTACCCAACTAGGTAATGTTATCAGTGATGTATCATACTCTTCATTTAAGTACTCTACCTGCAGGACCATCAGATTTTTCTATCCAAATTTTTCTAGCTCAGAAACAGCAGCCTATAAATCAGCTTTCTCTTCTCCATTCCACTGAAATATGACAAACAAACAATGATATAGGCTAACATGAGAGGAAAGGACTCTCCCAAGATCCGATGTATGCTTTACAGATCATCTACTCAGTTAAAATATAAAATGAAACTAAGATGATAGTTGTGGTGGCGCAGTGGATAGAGTGCAGTACTGCAGGCTACTTCTGTTGACTGTCGGCTGCCTACAATTTGGCAGTTCGAATCTCACAGGCTCAAGGTTGACTCAGGCTTCCATCCTTCTGAAGGTTGGTAAAATGAGGACCCAGTTTGTTGAGGGTGATATGCTGACTCTGTAAACTGCTTAGAGAGGGCTGTAGAGCATTGTGAAGAGGTATATAAGTCTAAGTGCTATTGCTGTTGCTATCAAGAGGCAATGGAAATATGGGAGTGGGAGAAGCTGAAGAAGTAACAGACGTTAGCTTTCTTGCCCACAAAATTCCGAGGGAATGGTGATTGCAGCTACAGAATAGAGACTTCAGCTACTTGCAGACAAGATTATGTTATAATTAGGCAAAATATTAAAGGGCATAGACATCACACTGGCAATCAAGGCCATTTTTCTTCTAGTTGTAAAATATGTCTCTGAAAGTTGGACAAAAGTTGAATGAATTTGTTGCAGGTATCTCTGATTGTAAGAACTTCTCACTCAGCCCTAAATTACTAAAAGTGGGCTGGTCATTAGAAGCATTAATAACAAAGCTAACACTTAAATATTGTTAGCTTGGCATGATTTAACTCAATCAAAAGAGAAGTTAACTCCATGTTATCTTTGATGGCACAAGCATAAACTTGCAAGTTCTCAAAATGTAAAACACTGACCAACCATCCTTGTTCATACAGTCAGGTTTGGTAACAACTTGAACAAATCACATGTCTTCAGCCCTGATACAAAAGTTTAGCAACTATACCATCGGTTCTCTAAATTGTTTAGTACGATGTTGCAAGATGACAAGTTCAACAATGGCTGATAATTGCCCATACTGTCTATACAGAGATTATAATAATTGTACTCCTGCTGCATTTGGGGATCAGGGTCCACTGTACAATACAGTTCAAAAGCTCTCACTGTTTCAGCCCTTCTGTGCTAAAAAGAAAATAATGCATACCTTTAACCCACGCCATTCCGGGTTGAAACTGAGTTTGTGAGACATCATCCGATGTGTTTAGAGGAAGTTTTGTTTGAAAGTATACGCAATTTACCTGTAAGGTGAACTGTTTTCTAAGCCTCTGGGATCTAATTATATCATCTTACTAGAATTATAAAAGCCTGTTTTGTCCTTTCTTAGTCTTTCCCCATTTGATTGATTGCCTGTTTTATTCCTTTGTCACAGATTAGTGAGGCTATAACAGCAAGTTAATAGAGAAGGCAGGGCTATAAAAAAATCAAAATATTGAAGAAACCAAAACATCAAACTCTGAAAATGCTACCATACGTCACAGATTACAGGTGCCATTAAAAGATAGAGACAACGTTCTCCTAGGAGGTGGTAATGAGATCAGGAAATGGCATATAATTAATCCCAGTTAATGACAAAACCCACAAAATATAGCATGGTGGAGGAACACTATTTGCCTAAACATTTCTTCACTCCCTTCTTTAAATTAATCATAGGACTGCCATGAGAGTAATAAAATTATCATTCCATTGCCTAATTCATAACATACCTAAAATGGTTGGTTGAGTACAAAGGTGAAATTACAAAGTAATGCAATAAATAAATAATAGGAAAGAAAGGAAGTACACATCATCGGCTAGGTCATGATATAATGTGTCAGTCTGTATTATATCTGGGACATTTTAATTATTTCTCTCAAATGTATGCATTTTAAAAAATTCAGCTCCCAGATTCCTGAAACATTAATGTGCTTGAAACAAATGTGACTGCCAGAACCCAAACAAGCTTTCTTATTTTATTCATTTTATATTTATTACAGTCACATCATTCATTCTGTACTTCCTGCATTACCATTCCATTTATTTTTCACCCCTCATTGGTTTTATTTCAACACTGATTACAACCCCACCAAAAATTCATCAAACAAAGCCTTTGGTTCTGACATTTCCCATTCAAATAGTGCTGCAGGTATGCAACAAACAGGCCTGGCTTTGGGCACACTGGATAACTCTCCCCCTTTTATAGAGAACTAAAAATAAGCTGATATCATCTCATTGCTTTTTGTTACAATGGAACCATTTTCTTGTTTTGTCATTCCTGGGACACCCTGAAGATCCCATTTCCTGTGCAACGGCCTCTGGATAGATTAGTTTCAAAGTCTCCAAAACTTTCTGTAGTCACTGAGAGATCTAAAAGACCTTGCTGAAGACACAATACTCTGCAGACAATCTATCTATGTGGTCACACAGTGTCAACCGCTAGTGAAAGGAAGGGGTTGAGGGGTTGACGCAGGGGTGGGATTCAAATTTTTTAACAACCGATTCTGTGGGCGTGGCTTAGGTGGTGGGCGTGGTTTGGTGGTCATGTGACTGGGTGGACATGGCTTGGTGGTCATGTTATTGGCTGGGTGTGGCCAACTCAATATCACTCACATCGAAGGAACGCATCTCTTTGCCTGGCCTCTCAAGACTGTGGGGATGCTGCAACAGTCGTAAGTGTGAAAAATGGTCATAAGTCACTTTTTCAGTGCCACTGTAACTTTGAATGGTCACTCCACACAAGCAAAGAATCAGCAAAGGAGGGGGAAAAAACTCCAGGGAAGTTCCAGAGACAGGAAGTCCAGTCCTGCCAAGAATGTAATAAGGGTTAACGGAGAGGCAGTTTCTGTAAGCAACACCAGAATGTTTCCTTCCTGCCTTCCTTACAGGATTAGGCCAGTAATTTCTTCTAACAACTGGTTCTCTGAACTGCTCAGAGTGTTAACAACCAGTTCTAGCGAATAGGTGTGAACTGGTAGAATCCCACCCCTGGGTTGACATGATAGCAGTGTTCCAATATTTGAGGGGCTGCTACAAAGAAGAGGAGGTCAACCTAATCTCCAAAGCACCAGAAGGAAGGCAAGAAACAATGGATGGAAACTAATCAAGAACAGAAGCAACCTAGAACTAAGGAGAACTTTCCTGACATTTAGAACAATTAATTATTGGAATGACTCGCCTCCAGAAGTTGTGGGTACTCCAATGGAGGTTTTTAAGAAGAGATTGGACAATGATTAGTCTGAAATAGTATAAGCTTGCCTGACTGAGCAGGGGGTTGACTAGAAGACCTTCAAGGTCAGCTTCCAACTTTGTTATTATGTTAGAATTGAATTTCAGCATCTTAACAGCTCAGCATCTTTTCACCATCATTGGTCAATCGGGAGCTCTCCAAAAATCCATTAAACCCTATATTTCAGGGTTTGTTTGCTTTTTCAAAAAATTTTCTCTCTCTTGACCTTTTCACAGCATCAAGGAGAATGTCTTGCACTGGTCAGTGTAATACAGCAACCCACTCATCCCTACAATGCAGTGTGTCTTATCAAGAAATCCTTCTCAGGGGAAATGAATGGCAGGGATTTTGCTCCCATGCTTAGATTTCAATAGCGCCTCTTGAAATGAATTGGAAATGAATGGCGATGCATTTGTTTCATTTTTCATTGGTTTTAAAATGAAGCGAAGCCTGACAGCACATGTCTCTTTCTCGGTGTATTTGGAGGCAATATTATTGCAAACCCATGTTCTATTTATAAGTCAGCTTTTAAAGGATGAATGACCAAGATTTGCTTTTGGTGCAACTCATTAGATTTTTGAAAGATAAAACGTGTCTTGTAGCAATATGCATCAGATGGCAATTTTTGCCTTTTGATACTCCATCACAGTTACTTCAGAAAGTCAACTCCTTCAATTTTCTCCTGATTTGTGTGTTTTTCAACAAACAAATTGAACTAATATTGAAGTTTCTAATTCTGAAAAAATTGATGATGCTCCTAGACTGGGGCCAATTTCATTTGCTTTTGAAGGTGACAGCCAGACATATATTTTCTAATATACTGGCGCCATGTAGACTAGGTATAAAATCAATGCTTCACACTATGTTAAGAGTAGCACAGAAAAAAGATAAAACACCCTGATAAATTTAGAGCAAAACTGTCAACAACTTCAGAGTTTTCTGCTATGGACTTCGCTATGTTAGAAGGATGTGTTAGGATATTAAAAGATGCCCAAATAAATAATTACACACATTCCTGAACATGACTATTGAATTGGGTGAGACAGCCCAAACTAATACAGGGAGTCCTTGACTTACAACAGTTCATTTAGTGACCACTGGAAGTTACAACATCACTGAAAAAAGTGACTTATGGCCGTTTTTCACAGTTACAACCATGGCAGCTTCCTCATGATCATGTGATCAAAATTCAGATGTTTGGCAACTGATTCATATTTATGACCGTTGCTGTGTCGCACAGTCATGTGATCCACTTTTGTGACCTTCTGACAAGCAAAGTCAATGAGGAAGCAAGATTCATTTAACAAACGGATTACTAACGCATCAACTACAGGGATTCCCTTAACAAATGGGGCAAGAAAGGCTGTAAAATGGGGCAAAATTCACTTAACAAATGCCTCACTTAACAACAGAAATTTAGGGCTCAATTGGTAAGTGGTAAGTTGAGGACATACTAGTTGGATCTCCAAGAATATACTGTTCCTTTTCATTTTTTTGTTTAGCTTGCCACGTCTGGTGTTCCATCCCGCTTTCTAGATTTGTCATTTTTTGCAAAAAGAAGACTAACATTTCATTTCATGTCTACTAAACGTACTCAGTTCCGCCCCCTCTTTTTTTTTATTTTGAAGGGATTGTCACTATAGTCTTCTTCGCCTGACTTTCTATTTCTTCAATCTTTGAGATTCTCCTAAGTGTGCTGATCTCATGCCCCTTTTTGTTTGTAGAAAGTGTGGTAGAAGAGATGGGCAATTTTTAAAGTCAGGGAGCACCTTTCTAATTCATCTCACATTTAGATCATGCAGGGGGATTCCTCATGTAATGAGCATTCATAAACTGGTCAGTGAAGCGGGTCAAGTAACACCTTCCTATCAGGTAGCAACCAATAATATTCTGTTTAGGCCCCAAGAGATTCTACAATTTCTCAATTTATATCTGTTTGTATTCCCATTCTGCCTCATCTTGCAATTTTTGATCATTGGCAGTTATAAAGCACAGCAATAAAATGCTCCCAGTATATTAAATTAAAATTAAAATCAAAATCATATAACACGACATTGACAAAGGCACAGTTCACCCTTCCCTGGAGTAACTCAGTTTTAAGTAGCTTTCCTTGTCCCCCAAGGCTGAACATTACAAAATATGGCTGTATATAATCTTGTGCATGTGTAACAATGGCTGTCAGGGTTCTGAGTAATGCATCCACCAAAAACAGAACTCTGAGGCAGGTAGCTTTCTCAAAGAACATGTTTATTGGATACATGATATCTACACGACTAGTGAAAACCAACTCTCAAGATTCCCACGGTTTCCCCCCTAATTAAAAGAGTAAATTTTCCCTCCCCAGGTGTCACCGATCACATTGTCCAATGAAGGTAGATGGGAGGCTGCTTGGTTCCTCTTCTCCTTCACTTGCCATCTGTTGGGATGATCTTGGTTCCCACAAGAAAACATTTTGTTTTGACTGGCAGCCGGTCTATCTGCTTCCCCCCTCCCTTCCCCCTTTCAAAATTTGTGGCAACTATGAGGCAGGAAAGGATGGCTTCAACCAGGTAAGCTTCAGAATTGACAATGGGTTTATGTTTGCATACACACACAAACTTACATGCAAATAATATATTATTACTGTCAGTCCAAACCCATCCATTGCAGGATGAAGGCATCTCTATTAAAGGTTATGGACAGTATCTACCTCCTTGACCCACTGCAGATTGGCAATGAAATATTTTTTGACTTCCTAGTGAGAGAGAATAATTGGCCCAAATAGCAATAGCACTTAGACATATATAATGCTTCACAGTGCTTTATAGCCCTCTCTAAGTGGTTTACAAAGTTAGCATATTGCCTCCAACAATCTGGGTTCCCCATTTTACCCACTTCAGAAGGATGGAAGGATGAATCAACCTTGAGTCGGTCAGGATCGAACTCTTGGCAGTGGGCAGAATTAGTCTGCAATACTGCATTCTAACCATTGCACCGCCATGGCTCACAAAGTTTCCCAAGCCAGCAACCATACATAAGGAAAGGCTGATATATTAACTACTACACTACACTGGCGTATCTGTATTTGTTTCTATCACGCATGCACCCATTTATATATGAATGTATGTATGTATACATACACCCATTTATATATTTTAATATCAGATCCTCATTAAAAATGAAATCAGGCATGGAGTTTGAAGATTGATGGCCATGAAAGAGGTTGGGGTTTGTTTGTTTGTTTGTTTTTGGCCATACTGGTACTCCCAGACTTCTCTTGTACAGGAATAAGCATTTGAAAATGAGTTTACTGTTAGGACAGATGATTTAAAAAGCAGTAAGAAAGGCCATTTGGCAGACTTGAAAGTGGTAGAAATCATCAAGGCGCAACACATATACACAACCAATGACAAGAGACAAGCACTCAAGCCATATTCTAGCTGTCCTAGACCCTTTTAGAACCTTTAATAAATTGTATATGTATGTAAATTTGGAACCCGAGCAACATGATGTAATATTTAGAAATTAAACATATAAATCTGAAATGATCTTTAACTACAGTCAAAACCACCCTGTATCTGGTAGTTCAAAGTCGAGGGAGGTGGTTTTCCTTTCTCCTACAAAGCTAGAATAAAACTGTCTGCCAGTTGATTCAGGACTGAGAAGAAAACATTTTTCTTTGCATAATGCATCATTACCTTCTATATAATTCACTGCCAGAAGATGGCCTCTAGTTTAAAGTTTAAGGAAATTGATGAGTAGCGCAGTCATCAACAGGTATCCACCAGGAATATTTGATGGTCTGAGATGATATGCCAGAAAAATATGACTTGACCGTTTGAGTCACTCACTTCTCTTAATCCCAGCTCTATTAATTAGGCCTGTGCAAATCAGGTCCAGTTTGATCTGAATTGTTGATTTGATTCAAACTCTCGACTTGCTCCAATTTAATTTATCTATTCATTTGGGTTGTCCAAGTTGATTTGGTTCAAATAGTCTCAATGGGACCATTTTTGTTTTTTTGTTCAAAGAGCTCGGATGCTAAAAACACAGATTGATATCGGAGGCATGTGCAGTAAAGCAGATTTCATCCAAAAGACAACACACATGTGGTGATATGTTGATCAAGACCACTTCAAAGGTTCACCAGGGTGGCCACACTTGTTGACCAACCTAGGAAAAAGGATTTAGAAACAGCCAGTGGAGGATTAAGGCTTACTGGTGCCCTAAGCACTGACAAATCTTAACTTTGTGGTGCCCTCTTTGGGTCTGGTGCCCTAAGCACATGCTTAGTCTGCTTAATAGTTAATACACCACTGGAAGCAACTCTTAACCACTGTCTGCCTACTCACTAATGAGCCTATGCACATTAGCTAAGAAATGAAAAAACCCAGAGGACATATTTGGGGTCCCTTTAAGCAATTTGCTCAGACTGAAGAAGCTACTTGGATAGTCAGCAAAATGTTTCAAACCAAAAAGAAAAATCCAGTTGCCTTGACTCAACTTGTGTCTGGAATGTACATGCAGTGATGTAAATCCTGAACTTGTGTGTCACCATCTCAACTTACCCAAGTCATAGCATTTTCATGACATCATGAGGCATTTTTCATCACTTGCTCCCTTTATCTCCTGCAGACATATCATAAGCACATGGAAGTCACCTATGTTTGACCAACTACTGGTGGTTGAAGTGCAGTATTTGCAGGCAAACTCTGCTCACAATCTGAAGTTCGATCCTGATCAGCTTAAAGGTTGACTGAGGTTGGTAAAATGAGGATATAGATTGTTAAGGGCGATATGCTGACATTGTAAACCACCCAGTAAGTGCTGTAAAGCATTAAGGTGTGATATACTATATAAATCTAAGTTCTATTGCTATTGACCAAACTGGAAAGGGTAGGATAGGGAAGGAAGGAAGGAAGGAAGGAAGGAGGGAGGGAGGGAGGGAGGGGGAAAGAGAGAGAGATAAAGATTTTTTTTGCTCTGAGAAGCCTATCATTTAAAACTTGAAGAGAGGAAAGTAAAAGATGGGTGAATGGATAAACTGGATAAAATAAGGGACAAATGTAAGGTAACAAAAACAACACACTTAAAATGTTCCCTGCACTCTTCAAAAAGGAGAAGAATTAAAATGATTAATTCTGTATCAGGCAAAGGTGAGATTATTTAACTGAAGTAACTTGTCGACTTCCCAGGTAAATATTATTTGGTGTGTAACTCAGAATAGAAAGTTTATCCAAGTAAAGGGAGAAGAAGAGCCTGAGTGGGTGGAACTTCCTAAATGTTCATTTCAAGGTTATTGTATTTAATAAGATTTTGCATTTATTGCCTATGTTATTCTGGGCTAATTATCTAGGTGCTCAGATGTACCTTTTTTCAACCCAGTAAATGCCCTTTAAATCATATTTAATTTACATAACTGGATGATTAAATGTAAAGAGAATGCTTATTTCACACCAAATTTTCCTAGCTCTTCTTTATTAGTAGGTGCTTTGGAATGATAATTGACACTGATCAGATCAAATCTGACAGCTTCATAAAATTTCCTGCTTCTTCTGTTAACCCAGCTTTACCTAACCTCCAAAGTTTTTCCCCCAGATATTTGTGAAAGGAAGATTATAGATTAAAGTGGTCCAAGGATTAGTGATCTACTTAATCAAGGAGCCAATTAGGAGCTACTTTTCTTGGATATTCATGGCACAAACCAATCAGAGATCAACTGGCCGGGTTCAAATATGAGAGTCCAGTCAGTAAGGTTGCCTGTAAGGTGTACTTAAATAAGGAGCCAAAGTGGTCCAAGGTTTAGTGATCTACTTAATCATGGAGCCAATTGGGAACCATCTTTCTTGGATACTCAGGACATGAACCAATCAAACATCAGCTTGCCAGATTCAAATACAAGAGCCCAGTCAGTAAGGTTGCCTGTGGGCTGTAGAAAAGTACACTGTGATGACCCAGGACATGGCACAAAGGCAACACTGTCAGATAATCAGTAGGCATCCCTTTATTAGCTCCAACTTTGCCCCCAATGTCCTGGTTACCTTCTGGCTGGAGAAAAACTCTCCCAGGAACAGCCTTTGGCTGCAGAGAATCAAGTCCAAAATGTGGTCAACAAAAACTGTAACTATAAGTCCAATCTAGGCAAAATGAGATAATTAGTCTGGCAAGGCAGGAGCAAGAATTCCAGACATGAAGGCATGGCAATAACTCAACATGGTTAGAAAGAGGTCAGGAACACAGATAACTGAAGTCAACACAAGATAAACTCACGTTTGTTCCCACACTCAGCATGCATCTTTTTAAAACTCTCATTCCCAGGTGTGGCTAATGAAGGGAATCAGGGCCCTTTCCTCCCTTGTAAACCATGAAACCCACACTGCTCTTTTCTCTGTTCTTCCCTGTGTGCCCTAGGATGAAGAGGGGGTGGGCCTGGGTTTTCCACTGAGCTCCCTCTCCCTTGTTCTACCTCTTTCCTGCTCTGCCCATTCCCAGTTTCCTCCACAGCCAACAAAGCCACACTCCCACTCCCTGTCAGCTGTTTGTCTTCCTCCTCGTATTCAGACTCCAACAGAGACATGACATACACAATAAAACATCTCACTTTGAAGACACCAGTCACAAGTGGTAAATAAGCATAAGCTTAAGCATAAGCACACCAACGTGCCTACCGTCCCTGTCCTATTGTTTCTCTTATTCTTTTATTTTTCTTATATGTACCCATTTCATGTATTCACAACTATGTATACATTTATACTTATTATCTTGTAAACAATTGGCAAATCAAATAAATAAATAAAATAAATAAATAAATAAATAAATAAATAAAAACATCAGGATAACAAGAAAACTTAAGTTATGGCCACTCAGCCAAAGTTCATCCATGCTACAATTCAAATGGTTCCACATTGATTAGCACCCAGGTCCTTGCAGGACCATCTATTTCAAATGGGATCCTACCGTTCAGTGTGCTTCTTCGAGTTGAACATGCTGTGAGTTTTTCCTCCAAAAGAGATTGGAAGAAGGAGAGAAGAATTTGGGGGCTGCCTGCAGCCTGCAGCCCTAAGATCCAGATGGCATCCTTCCTGTGTTTCAGGGAAGCTTGAAAAACAGAACTGTTTGGGGCTTTTGAGGACTGACATCTGCTTGCTTCGTGCCTCGTTATATCAGAACGTATTTATATTAGTTTGAATGTTATTGTTGATATAATTTTTGTGGTTCTATCGGTTGCCTGTTTACACTGAAATTTTGACGGATTGCAATGTGTTCCTGCTTTTAAGCGTATGCTTCCATAAGTCGCTAGAAATATGGTGGTATAGAAATATAGCATATTTATATTTTTAAAAAAAACACCCCAAGAAAATGGCTGATAATACAATGCTGTCATTAAAAGCATTTGACAATGTCCCTCAAAAGTCCTGGATGCCCAATTCAATTGCTGAAAACCTCATCTCAACAGCTGAACATGCTTCTAATTTTTTGTTTTTCTTTTACCGCATTGCATTGGAAAGAGTCTCTTAACATGTTCTTTTTTTTTTTATTTCTCTCTATAGCCTAAGAATATTGTGATTTGGATTTTATTTGCCTTGGATTAACCACTAGTTGGTGTGCTTCCCTCATGTATGCACCGAGGTTCTTGCTGAGGGTTTTCTTTCTAATATTTATGCTCAAGACAGTTACTTATAGATAAGAAAGAGAGTGCGGCCGCTGGAAATGCAGAAGTAAATTGACATTTGCCAAATGAAAAATGCTGCTTTGATTTGGCATTAATGTTCCAAGTGAAAGTCATTTGCAAGAGCCAGGAAATTCCATAATAAAGGGCCTTCTGCTATGTCTGCTTTTAAATCAGCTCGCAGCCATGCTGTTGAATGGAAGCCACTGAACAGGAGGGGTGGGCAGGCTTATCATCTCCGATTTTAGGAGTTGCATTACAATAGCAGAACTTTGTACTCAGGGTAGTGTTGTGGCCAGTGGTGGGTTTCAATTTTTTTTACTACCGGTTCTGTGGGCGTGGCTTGATGGGCGTGGCCATGTGGCTGGGTGGGTGTGGCTTTTTTTTGCTTTTTTGCTGCCCCCACCCATTTTTGGGAGCTTCCTAGCCTCAGAGGAACCTCTGGGGGGCGTTTTTGCTCCCCTAAAGCTCTTCTGAGGCCCAGGACGGAAAAAACAGAGCATGTGAGGGGCACGCAGCCCCCCTCCAAGCTCCGTTTTGGGAGCTTCCTAGCCTCAGAGGAGCCTCTGGGGGGCGTTTTTGCTCCCCTAAGGCTCCTCTGGGGCTCTGGGAGGCAAAAAATGGAGAGGGGGCTGAGCTCCTCCCTCCATTTTTTGCCTTCCTGGGCCTCAACAAGGGGAGTTCTGGCACAGCTGATCTATGCACAGCTGATTGTCTGGAGGGAAAAAAAAAAAGAAATACCTTAGGCGAATGTCAGGCGGGCCGGTAAGCGAGCATCAGGCGGGAGGGAGACCGGATTGGGGGCATGGCCAGCCAGAACTTACTACCAGTTTGGCAACCCACACCAAACTCTTGCTACCAGTTCGCCTGATCCGGTGTGAACCGGCTGAATACCACCACTGGTTGTGGGCCTCTGGCGGCTGACGGACCTGGCAGCAGAGTTGGACAGTAGTGAGGAGGTTGGGGAGAGACCTGGGCCAGTCTTGGAGGCTGGGGAGGGCTCGGACGAGAGCTCTGTATCAGAGGCAGACATGGGGCCAGGGCAGGCTGGAAGTCATCAGCTGCCTTCAGGCTCAGACAGCAGTGAGGTGAATGAATATAATCCACAGCTGTGGAAATAGAAGAGATTTTGCTGGAACTAAGATTGTGTTTTATGCTTTCTAAGGAAGCCTAGGTCAGAACAGGTAGGGTAGCAGCATTTCCACAGTTAAGTAGCAGCTTATTTTTGAAAAGGGACGTTTAGAAATGTGTCTACTTACTGAGTGTGACATGTGGGGGCAGATATTTTGAACTTAGGTTGATAGACCATATGTAGAACTGAAGTGTCCATGCAAAGTGTCTTATAAAATTGATTCAACAGGTGCACATTAGAAGCTAGCCACAATGCCTACTTTTTTCCTATATTTGCAAGGGGTTCTTCTGAGGCTGTTTTACTTTCAAAACTGTGGAAGGTGCTGTGGAATGGTTTCTTTTTAGATGTTTCTCTACCCCTTTGTAGATATCTTAACTGTCTCTTCCACTTGATCTGTGGTGGCACAGTGGTTAGAATGAGGTACTGCAGGCTACTTTGCTGACTGCCGGCTGCCAGCAGTTTGGCAGTTCGAGTCTCACCAGCTCAGGGGTGACTCGGCTTTCCATCCTTCTGAGGTGGGTAAAATGAGGATCCAGATTGTTGTGGGCCATATGCTGACTCTGTAAATCGCTTAGGCAGGGCTGCAAAGCACTGTGAAGCGGTATATAAGTCTAAGTGTTATTGCTATTGCTATCCGCAAGGGGAAATCATTACAGGAATGGGCATGTTCGATTCCCCCCCTCCCATTTGTGTTGGAGGCGCTGTTTAAGGTGGTTCTGGGTTGAAAAGATTAGCCGGTGACATCACCATTGCCTGGGGGATGCCTGGGGGAGCCTCTTTCCTGTCCCTGTCAAGGAGCTGGAGCAAAAGATGGGAGCTCGCCCTGCTACACAGCAGAACTCGGGTCTCGAACAGGGGCTTGCTAATCTACAAGCCAGCATCTAAACCATGTAAGCTGTCACACTCCTGGTGTGTTCAATTGAAATCCTCATTAAAACACATAGGAAAATAAGCAGGATTGCTTTGACAGTCTGTGGACATTGCAACCTGATGAACACAGGTATATTCAGATCTCTATGGGTCTATAGACCCTTGCTAACAACCAATTATCAGTTAGCATTTGCCATTCATAGGCTCATAGCTGACCACAGAGAGCTATAATGAATTCCTCTCACCTACTCTGCTTTATGCCTAAAGACACATCAATTCAATTTCCCCCCAGATTTTGTTCTATTGTACTTTATTAATTTATTTGATTCTTTTTGTTACTTTTTATTGGGGTTTTTTGTTTTAAATATGGTTTTACATTCTGCAAGCCACCTCGAGTTGGGTGAATAGGTGGCAATATAAATTCAATAAATACATAAATAAATAAATTTGACCTCCTTAAAAATAGAAGTATCAGGCTCCAAGAACTAGGAAATGACACCTACTCATTCTTCTAAGCAGATTACTTTATTGTTCCACACCCATAGACAGAATCTTGCCAAACTGAAGTGAACTACTACCTAGTCCTAGATCAAGCATATATTCTGGGGACTGTTAGGGAGGGACTGTCTTCACCCTCTTTCTCTCACACAAACTATCTGAATTGAGTTGTCTCTTACTCCTCTGTTCCTCCTGGGAATCTGGCCTGCTAGATACATCAGAAGATACTCAGTAGCAGGTCTTAAAGTTGCCATGGTTGGACACCCCTGGCCTAGTGGTTAAGGCACCAGGCTAGAAATCGGAAGAGTGTGAGTTCTAGTCCCACCTTAGGCACAAAAGCCAGTTGGGTGACTTTAGGCCAATCATTCACTCTCAGCCCATAATGTCAAGTTTAGGCGACAAGCCACTTGATGAATTCCTGTTGCAACCAATAGATCAACACTTGGTTGATCCAGGGAAAAAAAAACCCCAGACTCTGCACTTACAGGAAAATGCTAGGAAGTAAAAATAATATATCTAAGTGGGGGAAATGAGATGGGTAGAGTGTAGGATGTCTCTGTAGTTATTAGTCTTTCTGACACTGGAATGCTGCAGCAAAGAACCTAGCTAAAAGTTGCATATAATTAACCAGCAGACTTTATTACACTTCAAACTGGAAAGGACTAATTGCATACAGTGCTGCTGTTTGAAATGAAAACACTGCTTTCTTTCCAATCCAGTACTCCAGACAGGATACACATTGGGTGACAATGCAAACAAGCAAGCACATACTGGCTTTCAATTAAACCCCCTTGCCTGATAACATAGACACGTTTTAATGAAAGATGTAGGAAAGGAAACACAGGGCTTTTCTCCATCTCTTCCTTTTCAGCCAAAATTGTTAACAGAACCTCAAGAAGGGCTCAAGAGATTTTGGTAGCTGAAGCAAAGACATCCCATTCAGATTAGTATATAAAAGCTAAATGATAGTGCAGCGTAATCTTCTCCAAAACCTGCAAAGAGAGGATGTCCTTCATTGATCACATAGGTTAGCTTAGGCAACTCAATACAAATTGACTTGCACATAACTCCCCTTTCCACACCTCCTGCCTCCTGCCAGGGTGTCTCACTCTCACCTGAGGTGAACAACTCAATCCGGCAGCCTCTCTTTATTAGAACTCCACATGTTTCATAATTCAGAACATTAACCATAGTTGATGGAAGTTGATGCTGAACCACTTCTGGGAAATTCTCACCTCTGTGTTACCAGGTTGTTTGAACTCAACTAAAGCATGGAAGTTTTGTTAAGCTCTTATTTGTATGGTCCCAGACTCAATGGTTTCACATTATATTTAGGTTTCTGCCACCTGAAACCATGTCTCTTGCAAATTCATGGCATTCTGTTCATTTAATGCCCAACCCCCAGTCCATGGACAAACACTGGTCCACAGCTTGCCAGGAACTGGTCCATGCAAGCAAGCAAGCAAAGCCCATCCATTCACATGCAGAACCATGAAACCACATCCTTACCTGATCCGTGGAAAAACTGCTCTCCACGGAACTGGTCCATGGCACTCAAAAGGTTGTTGGCTGTTGATTTATTGCTTCTCGGGTGTTTGTCTAAAACAACAAAGGAACTTAGTGGTTGCTTTCCTTCAAACAATAACTGAAAAGCATAGAAACAGTTCCAGAATGAGACCAATGTATCACCAAGGATATAGATGGCTGTGCTTGTGTGTGTGCCTGCATGCACATGTTCCAATTATATTCTACTTAGGTTTAAGCAATTAACGGTGAGTACTCAAATGCATTAAGATTGAGCAGCTATCATGCATAATCTGTTGCACTTGAACAATATTACTCACCTAGCTGAAGGAAATGTAAGCCCTAGTTCAATTACTATGCACACCAACAGAGAACTTAATTCATCCTATTTAAGACTTGCCAAGAAGAATATGACTTTAAAACAGTTGCTCTGAGAATAAAAGGAAGATAAATGAAGGTCAACCATTTGCATGGTTAAATAACAAAGTGTTCTGGAGGAGAGAATGCTCTGCAAGGCTCTTTTAGGCTTTCAGATTTTGCCCAACTTCAGTTCTCCGCATACCTTCCCATTGGACATGCAAATTAGTGTTGCACTTTGGTTACATCTGAAGGATGATAGGTTCTCCATTCTTTGCATATGCATGAAACATGAATATATTTATAAGTCTTCCTTGGGAGAGGGAAATTCCTTAGAAGAGTCTTTTCAGAAGCATTGTGATGAGTATCCTATTTTGAGCATACTTGCATTATTACTTCAGGGGAATCATGGCTTGGTTATATTTTCTTCAACTTGTTGAACAGGTCAATTTTGAGGAGTCAGAAGTAGCTTGAAAAATCTGCCACAGATTCAGAGCTAGAGCAGAAGCATCCAAATAGAAGTTGGAGAAGAGTGATGGCTGACCACAGTCAACAGTATAAATGAAATTCAGAGATAAACAATATTAGTATCTCTGGTTGCAGATACTTTTTAATTCTTTGGTGCATTCCTGGCCTTTCATTTATCCAAAGAATTGATGATGTTCGTCCATCGTGTTCGAATAGGACCTTGACATCTAATGGGTTGTGGGCTGTCCATGGTGTATCCGCAGGTGGCTGGTAAGGCTCATACGGGCATGGAATGTTCTGCTACATGTCGGGCAGACATGTGTGGGCACCATTGTTGCAGCATTTGCAGCTCTGGCTTTGCAGAGAGCTTGGTTCCTTTGTGCTGTAGTAGTTCTTTTGTCTTCAGATGTCTGGCAGCCTTGGTGGATCAACATGCACCATGTCGACTGATCTTGTACCAGGATTTCCTAGAAGGTGGTGTTGATGTCCAGGGATTTGAAAAAGGATTTCGACGTGTCTTTGTATCACTTCCTTTGTCCCCCTTGCAATTGTTTTCCTTGAGACAGCTCACCCTAGAGGAGCTGTTAAGGGATGCGATGGACTGGCATCCTTACAACAGGGCCTGCCCAGTGTTAATCCAAAGAATCAACTCTCTACTAATTAGGCAAGAAATTATTCCAAGTTCTCTTCTATTAGTTCTTGAAGTTCAAGCAAATGTTGGAATAATGATAGAAGAGAATGTTTGTAGCTCAGGATTGTACTAGAATTGATGATGTTACCTAGTTGGGTAATGAAATGTCTGCAAGAGAACCACCAAGCTCAGAGAGCACCAAGGACCCCACAGAAATTATAGTGAATTAGAATAGAATAGAATAGAATAGAATTGGAAGGGACCTTGGAGATCTTCTAGTCCAACCTAGGCAGGAAATCCTACACTACTACAGACAATTGGTTATCCAACATTTTTTAAAAAAACTTCCAGTGTTGGAGCATTCACAACTTCTGGAGGCAAGTTGTTCCATTGGTTAATTGTTCTAACTGTCAGGAAATTTCTCCATGGTTCTAAGTTGCTTCTCTCCTTCATTAGTTTCCACCCATTGCTTCTTGTCCTGCTCTCAGGTGCTTTGAAAAATAGCTTTCTTTGTGGCATCCCCTGAGATATTGGAACACTACTATCATGTCTCCCCTAGTCCTTCTTTTCATTAAACTAGACATACCCATTTCCAGCAACTGTTCTTTATATGTTTTAGCCTCCAGTCCCCTAATCATCTTTGTTGCTCTTCTCTGCACTCTTTCTAGAGTCTTACTTTTGTGGAGCTGAGTAAAATGACTCCTCTTTGGACTGTTGGTTCAAATTGGACCATTCGACTGATGTAATTCAACTCTTCAGACTCAATATTTGCCTAGCCACAATGACCTCAATCTCTGTAGGTCAAACTCTTTCTAATATATAACCCTCTCACAGTTCTGCCATGAAGATTTTCTTTCTAATAAAACAGTATAACTGCCTGCTTTTCAGAAAAAAAGTCAACAAAACAATCTTTCTGTGTTCCTTCTTGTCTCCCACAAGCACTCCATTGATTCTAGAATAATAAAATGGGTAAATGGAAGTATATCACAATAGTAAAAAAAAAAAAATGTGACAGCCAGGTGGGTAGTGAAGACGACTTGTTTGTCTTTCTAATGAGGGCAGGTGCATTGTCTCCCAATATATTATCTGTCATTGTGAGCTCCTGGGTGTCAGGTAACATCCTGGGGAGAAAGGGACTGATTAGATCAGGTTACCATGACTCAAGAGACTGCATGGAAAATACAAGGATTTAATTGCAGCTACTATGTTTTCTCTTAATGTTTGCAGAAGGTTGCCCAAGGAGGGCAGAGAACATGACAACAGGATGTTTGATTGTCTTTCAAACCACTCCGTTCAGTCAGAACATTCAAACTCTCGGTACAATGATGTGACGAGAATAGAAAAATTATAGTCCACTGGATACTTTTGTATAAGAGATATTCAAGTATCTAATCATGTCCTTTCAACACACACAATTGTGCACACACACACTCACACACATGCACACACACACAAGTTATTTTTTTGCGGGGAGGAAGAACTGGAAGTGTCATAATGCCCTTTTAGTTTACTTTGCAGTGTTATGAGATAACTCTCATCAGGGGGATGACTCTGCCTATTGAGATGAGGTGGACCAGTTGCTTTCATGGTGTGGAGACAATAATTTGGTCCTCAACACCAATAAAACCAAGGAGCTTATAGTGGACTCTAGAAGGAACAAATCAGACATCCAGCCCTTGCTTATCAATGGGGAGACCGAGTGGAGCAAGTGGCCAGTTTTAAGTTTCTGGGTGTTACCATAAAAGAGGACCTGACCTGGGGTGCTCACATTGCAGCCCTGGTCAAAAGGGCCCAGCAGAGATTATACTACCTGAGACTTCTCAGGAAACAACAACTGAATGAAAAACTGCTGGTGACCTTCTACCGCTGCACCAGAGAGAGTATCTTAACTTACTGCACCTCTGTATGGTTTGCCAATTGCACTGTGGCAGATAGGACAGCACTCTGGAGGGTTAATGTCATTGCCCAGAGGATCATTGGTTGCCCTCTCCCCTCTTTGGAAGAGCTTTATAGCTCCTGCTGCCTTAAGAAAGTTCAAAACATTCTCAAAGATCCATCTCATCCTGGGCACCCTTTTTTTGAATTATTACCATCTGGCAGACGGTACAGGATAATAAAAACAAGACCAAATAGGCTGAAAAACAGCTTCTATCCCAGGGCAGTAGCTCTGTTGAATTCTACTGTGCAATATTAATGCAATATCAGGTGTTTTCAATTCAATGTATAGAATGTGAAGGATATGTGTTTGTGTTTATTTTCATAGTCATAAGGTACACTGGAGATGGTATTTAATTTCGTTGTACAAGGTGCAATGGCAATAAACTAAACTAAACTATTTCTTCATCTATAAACCCAGCTTATAGCAAACCAATGTATTTCTGGATGCAAATGTCATTGATAGCAACCCGAGTTTCTTTCTCGATGCTACATATTTTATATACGGTATTTATTTTTGGTTTATGCAGGTTCCACTTGTGCACACATGGTACAGGTAGCCCGCGACTTACGACCACAGTTGAGTCCAAAATTTCTGCCGCTAAGTGAGACCTTGGTGAAATGAGTTTTGCCCCATTTTACAACCTTTCTTGCCACAGTTGTTAAGTGTATCACTGCAATCGTTAAGTTAGCAACATGGTTGTTAAGTGGGTCCGGCTTGCCTATTGACTTTGCTTGTCAGTGTCGGGCTCCAAGTTCGCTACAGAGCCCATCAGCTCCAAACACACCTCACAGCAAGTCAGCTGGCCATGGAGAATGTCACCGTATCTCTGCTGCTGCAGGATCTGTATTTCTGCTTGTATGCTGGCCGATGGTGTTGAGAGTTTCTGCAGGATGGATTCTGAAGCAACTGTGGGTCTGCAGGATGGATTCTGAAGCAACTGTGGGTCTGCAGGATGGATTCTGAAGCAACTGTGGGTCTGCAGGATGGAGTCTGAAGCAACTGCGGGACTGGAAATGGTTCTTTCATGTATTGATGTGGTGCATATTGTTAGAGGGGGTTGGGGCACATATAGGTGGTAAGTAAGCCTTAGGTTAAACATGGTGAAGGAGGCAGCAGATGGGGACCAGTTAGTGAGGGTCGGAATAAGTTAGGAACGTAGACATGTTATAGAGTTAATAGCATTTAGGGATAATGGGTTAGGCATGGCCAAAACTAGAACTGCGTACAGGCCTGGGTGTGGTGAGGTGTGTCTCATGATAATGGCAATAAAAGGAAAGGGAGCAAACTCAAACCCAACACTAACCTTGCCTGGCTTTTAGTCTTTCTTGTCAAACAAGAGTATTTGTTGTTTGCTGATCTAATGTATAAACCATCATTGCACTACAAAGGAGCTGGAGTTTGTATTCATTTCAGGACAACTCTTCAATACTCAAGGACTGGCTGAGAGGCAAAAGGTCACAAAAGGAGATCACATGACCCCGGGACACTGCAACCATCATAAATATGAGTCGGTTGCCAAGCATCTAAATTTTGATCATGTGACCATGGGGATGCTGCAACAGTCACGTGAAAAACAGTCATAAGTAACTAAATGAACTGTTGTAAGTCGAGAACTTCCTGTATTGGAGAAATGCAGTGGATAACCTAGCAGTTTTGTGAATAAAGATGATCTATTTTTTTCTTTCTTCCTAGTGGCTCTCTCTCTCCATTCTGATTTCTGCCAAAGGGAATACAGTCCCTAATTTTTTTCCCAACTAGGGTGAAAGAGCACAAAGCTGTCTATATTGGATTTAGCTCATTTCCAATTTTTCTAATCTATTTCTTGTTTGGAATAAATGTATTCTCTTTGTTTTCAAGGAGTCTGTGTGAAAATCTAATTTCGTATTTATTTCCCCAAATATGCATTTTTCTGAATGAGAAACCCAAAGATCCCCAGAAACATAAGTCAATGGGCCAATGAGTAGATTTCAAAAAGAGAGGAACCAAAATCTTTCCAAAATCGATGTGCCTATCTCAAACTATCCAGATTTTTTTTTGGGGGGGGAGGGTGAGATGATAGAAGAAGGGGAGTGGGGTCCTCCATCAATAATAAATCACTTTTCTGGAAAACTCAGCTCTCCTTACTTCTATCTCCTACCTTCAAGATAATGAGCTCCTGTCCTCTGTAAGTGCTCTAGTTTGGAAATCGCAGAAGAACTCTTGTCTTCCTTAATTCCCATAATGGATGACTGGCTGGAAACACTGATGGAATTATGCAGGGGTGGGCTTCAAAATTTTTAGCAAAGGGTTCTCTGCCAGGTTGCTGGGTGGGTGTGGTCATGGTGGGCGTGGCCTAGTTGGTCTCTTGCACCATGGTGGGTGGGTGGGGGGGGGGATTTTTGCCCTCCCCAGCTCCAGATTGTTGAAAGCTTGGATTAGGGTTTTTCATGGAACAGTGAGCTCCGTGGAGCTGTCCAAGGTGCTGATTGATAATTTGCCTTCCGTTACTTGACTTGGTCTGACTAGAAGCTGAACTTTACTTTGTTTTACATGGAATTGAACTTTGCTTGTCTGGGATATACTGTAAGTGTTGGTATACTAGCATTGTTGTTTTAGGACTGACTCTGTTGACATGTAGTAGGCATGAGTTATTTTACTTGTTCGTGTACATGAGAAGTTTTTGACTTACGACCACAATTGAGTCCAAAATTAACTTATGTTGCTAAGTAAGATAGTTAAGTGAATTTTGCCCCATTTTATGACCTTTCTTGCCACAGTTGTTAAGTGAACCACTGCAGTTAAGTTATTAACATGGTTAAAAAAATTAAATTTGACTTCCCTTTTGACTTTGCTTGTCAGAAGATCACAAAAGGTGATCACATGGGACATGGCATCAATCATAAACATGAACCAGTTGCCAAGCATCTGAATTTTGATCACATGACCATGGGGATGCTGGAATAGTCATAAGTGTGAAAAACAATCTTAAGTCACTTTTTTTCAGTGATGTTGTAACTTCCAACGGTCACTAAATGTACCTGTAGTAGGCATGACTTATTTCACTTCTTTCAGATTATGGGGTTGGCTTAAACTTTCTGCTTTTGTTGTTGGGTCTGTGATGGCTTCATAAAATTGAATTGTTGCTTATGATTCAGCCACAAGAGAAAAACATAGAGAACTGCCCTGTGCCGATGATTTTGGCAATGTTGTCATCTATGCAATAGAATTATATGTATTTGTGCCTTGTGGCTGAATCATCCCAAAATCCTAAACGAAACTTCAGTGTAAGGCAAACACACAAAATTCCAAACTAGGCACGCACCAAGCGAGATGCCCATGAATACTGGAGCTCTTATCTGAAAATTGTAGGAAATGACCAGGCTGAGCCTGAAGGAGAGGTCAAACACATCATTAATCTCAAGTCCCTTCACACCCACAAGAGATCTGAATTCAGTCCACCTTGAATTCCATTGACTCTTGTCTATTGCCAATTTGCTTTTAGTCGTTCAGAATCTTCTAGAGAGTTTATACTTGCAACAAACCTTTTTAATCATTTGAACTGCCTGGATTTCCTGATTTCTTGCAGTTGACAAAATTATTCTTGTTTGATGGGGTGCTTTGCATGGAGATTCTTGCAGCGTTCAATCCCCTATATATTACATGACTCTGAAAAAGTACACTTCCAAATCAATCAGTTTTGGAGGATGAAAGTAAACAAACAACCACATTCATATTCACTCAGTGCTCACAAAGACTCTCCTGGAAGCCCATTTATTCCAATATTGTCAACAATGACTTGAAGATTTTGGTTAATTTTTCCCCCTTCTGTTCCTCCTTCCTCACCCCACCCTGGAAATCTGTGGGGTAAACCTGAGCTCATCAGTGTGCTGAGCATATGTTCTAGCAGTGAGCTGCTATTCCTTCCTAGGAGGGATATTGGCTGAAGTCCCTTTACTGCAGAATCAGATTGCTGCCCTTTTTTTCCCTATTGAAATCTGAGTTTTATTGCCTGATTAATGAGCTGTGCCCATCAGCTTATGCTTGCATTTCAAACCATTCTCGGTTAACAGCCTGCTGCTAAACAAAATGCAGGGACTCTGGGTTGAAGCCCATTGCATTCTGCTCATAAAACGTCTGGCTAAATAATGCTGGGAGGGTGGATTAGCAGAAGAGAATATTTTACTTTGCGGGCAGGGTGGTGGGGAAGAATTAGCAGAACAGTATATTTTATTTGAAATGGAATTGCCTTTTGTGAGTTTGAGGCAGGATTGTTCAGAATATAAGCATACCTGATCCTCTCGTGACCTTGCTTTCACTCTACGGGAAGTGCAGCCCCAGGGAAATACTTTGTCCTCCATTAAGACATTTCTAGATCAATCAGGAGCTATCCATTCATTGAGTAACTTCTGTGGAGTTATTAAGTGGTATCTTCATTCTCAAAACCTAGGGTAGGAGGAGGTCACAATAGAATCTACTTTAAAAATAAAATTTCCCGAGAACTTTAGCTTCTGGAAAACAGTGGTGCAAAACATAATAATAATGACTGCTTATATACTTACATTTTCAGGAGGAATGGATCTGCATGCTTGAATCATGGTTGAATTTGCAATATTCTTCTTCTTCTTCTTCTTCTTCTTCTTCTTCTTCTTCTTCTTCTTCTTCTTCTTCTTCTTCTTCTTCTTCTTCTTCTTCTTCTTCTTCTTCTTCTTCTTCTTCTTCTTCTTCTTCTTCTTCTTCTTCTTCTTCTTCTTCTTCAGTTTGCAACTGTAAGCCTCCCAACACCAGATGCAAAAAAGAAAATAGAAAAGTTTGTTGCATGGCAAGGAAGCATATGCTTCATTTAGAGATGTAACCAACTGCTTTTATATTCAATTCCTGGCTAAGTTTATGTAAAATTAATTGCATCGCATGTTCTGTGCATCTTTTAATTGCTAAGCCAATTAACTTTAAAATGCTCTGCATTGAAGTTCCCTTAATGGCTGCCATGGTTTTAGTTGGCTGTAGAGCATCTTTCTTTTCTTGGAATTGGGCACACTGCCATGCCTGGTTATCTCTTGTGAATCCAGCCTCCAATAGTTAACCCTTTAAAACTATTTGGAGTGGGAAGTGGGGGGTGGGGGGTGTAATTTCCAGCCTGCAAGCAGCTCTCAGATGAGTCTGTCTCCCTTCCTCGACTGGCGCCCCATAGCAACCTAGAGAAAAACCACAATTCTCTAAATGAGTGGTGCTGAAAGCCTTTCAAAAGCCTAACATGCTTACCTGAGTCAATAAAAGGGATCTGTAATTCATTTATTTGCAGAATACTTTGATTACATTTAATTATCTTTTTTTTTTAATTTTATTGGTTTTTAAAAACAAACATAAACAAAGAAAACATAAAAACTTCAAGCTATCTTCCATAGGTGTACATACAGTGTGCCGGTTGGTTTACAAATTGTTCTGTGCTTCCACTTCGTAGTCTTCAATTACAATTACATTACATATAATCTCATATTGTCAATCAAAAATTAAATACCTTAGTATCATTATTAATCAATCATTTGACTATACTTTTAATCATTCATGTTTTACAAGATAATCATAATTTACTTAGTTTGTCTTATAACAGTTCATATTATCATCCCAAATCTATCCTAAAATCATTTTGTAGATATAATAAGAAAGAAGTACATCTTTATATATTTATTATTTTCTAAAAGTCTACATATTTCATTACTGTACTTTATTGTCTAACCATTGATAGAAAAGATCCTAAATTTTATAAAATTGTTTATCCTCTTGTTCTCTAATTTCAAATGTCAGTCTACTCATTTCAGCACATTCCAATATTTTCTTAATGATTTCCTCCTGTGATGGTATTTTCTCATTTTTCCAGTTTTTAGCAAATACAATCCTAGCCGCTGTTGATACATTTACAATCAGGTATTTCAAGTCTTTACTATATATTTCAGGTAAAATTCCCAATAAAAATATCTCTGGTTTCAAGTCTATATGTTTTTTTGTCATTTTTTCCAACCACATGTGGATTTTAGTCCAGTATTTTTTAGCATCCGCACAAGTCCACCACATATGGTAATATGAGCCAGGTGTCTGATGACATTTCCAACATTTTTTGAATTTATTCTTGAACATTCTTGCTATTCTTGTCGGGGGAAAAATGCCACCTGTAAAACATCTTATACAAATTTTCTTTAAATGCTGTTGACATTGTCATTTTATAATTTTGAGACCACAATTTTTGCCATTTCTCTAAATCAATCCCATATCCAAAATTCTTCCCCCAAGCAATCATAGTTTCTTTAACTTGTTCTTCTTCTAGTTTAATTTCTAATAAATATCCATACAATTTTTTAATCACCTTTTCATCAGTACCTGTCAAAATCTTATCTAAGTCAGTCAGTTTATCATAGAAACCTTCTGTTTTAGAATTTTTATCATACCTTGAATGTATTTGCGCATATGAGAACCAATTCATCTTTATACCTTGTTCCTCTAGTTTTTGCATAGATTTAAGTTCACCCTTTTCATTCAATATTTCACCATATCTAACCGTTTGTTCCTTTTTGTATATTATAGGATACGCAAATGCTTCAATAGTCGATAACCAGACTGGAATTTTCAAATAACATTGTCTTTTAATCTTCTCCCAGTTTAACCACAGAGATGTCTTCTAAAATACCCCTGTGTTTTAGTTCCTTTGTATATAATGTCTTCTAAAATACCCCTGTGTTTTAGTTCCTTTGTACCATAAAAAAGCATGCCACACCAACAACAAATCATGTCCTTCTAATGTCAACAATCTAGTATTTCCTAGTGTTATCCATTCCTTAACCCACATCAAATTTGTAGCTTGGTAGTAAAACTCCCAATTAGGCAAACCAAATCCTCCTCTAATTCTAGCATCTTGCAAAAGTTTTAACTTTATTCTCGCTTTCTTACCTTGCCATATATATTTCAACACAATTTTATTTAAATCTTCAAAGTAGTCTTTTCCAAGCCTAATTGGAATTGTTTGAAACAAACATAAAATTCTGGGTAATATATTCATCTTGATTGTTGAAATTCTCCCTATTAGTGACAGTTGTAAGTTTTCCCATTTTGCCATCTCACAGCCACTCAACAATGGATAATGAAAGGTTTAACAGATTAACAGAGTTGGAAAGGACTTGTAGGTCATCTAGTCTAACCCCCCTGCCCAAACAGGAGACCCCACTACATCATTTTTGACAAATGGCAGTCCAATCTCTTCTTGAAAGCTTCCAGTGATGAAACTCCCACAACTTCCGAAGGCAAGCTGTTCTCACTGTCAGAAAATTTCCCCTTATTTCCAGGTTGCATCTCTTCTTCATCAGCTTCCATTCCTTGTCTGACCTTCAGGTGCTTTGGAAAATAGCTTGACCCCTTCCTCTCTATGGCAGCCCCACAAATATAGAAACACTGCTATCAAGTATCCCCTGGTCCTTGTCTTCACTAGACTAGCCATGCCCTGTTCTTGCAACCATTCATCGTATGTTTTAGCCTTCTGGAGAACTGGTAGTGGAAATTTTGAGTAGTTCAGAAAACTGGCAAATACCACTGACTGAAGATTTTACAGTAACCTTCTCCTGACACGCCCACCAAGCCACGCCCATAGAACAGGTAGTAAAAAAATTGAATCCCACCACTGCCCCTAATCATCTTGGTTGCTCTTCTCTGCACTTTTTCTACAGTCTCAATGTCTTTTTTATAGTGTGGTGACCAAAATTGGATGCAATACTCTAAGCATGTTCTTACTAAGGCTTTATAGAGTGATATTAGTACCTATCTTGATTGTATCCCTCTGTTAATGCAATTTAGGATTGCATTGGCTTTTTTGGCTGCTGCCACACACTGCTAGTTCCTTCAGAGAAATGTTTATAGGATATCAGGTGTTGAGAGCTAGGCGCAAGCTATTTCTCAGAGCAGTAAAATTACCGTTTTGCACGATCCTTGGGAAGATAGCAGTGGGGAACTTGGGTGCTTCATTTATCTAATAATAAACTGGAGTAGGTTCCTAAGCAAGTGAAAAATCCCAAGAGCACCCAGACCAAATTTTACTATTCAAAGCACAGTTAGATGTGCAGTATGAAATACCAAGAGGGAAGGAATGAATATAATATAGTAGGAGCAGAATCTGATTTATAAGTATTATTTCCAGCATAAAGCATGCCATTGCCAGAAGCTTTATATTTTATTTTTATTTCATTTTATTCTAAAGATTTATACGGCTAACCATCTCACAACAGTAGATGATTTAAAAAATTAAAATCTAAAAATCTAAACCATGACGCCTGAGGTTGAAATAATAAACCCAACTTATAAAAACAGCATTAAAAGCAAAGCTGTCCCGAGCATCTTACGAAAAGTTAACAGGGTTGGGGGACACCTTATAATTCCAGAGAGATGCTCATTCCCAGGACAGAGACTACTGTAGAGAAAGGATGATTCCGAGATCCCAGAAGATATTACTGTATGATGGAAAGGATCCACAGCACCTCTTCTCTGCTGGATCTGGTGGGCTGAACTGAGACAATTGGAAGCAGGCAGTCTCACAAATTCTCTGGTTGCTTCTCTAGTTCAGTTGTTTCCCCAAAAATAAGATCACCTTGGAATAGTTTCAAGGGATATGTTTATTGGTTGAAATTGATGATGATGAAATTACCTATTTGGATAATGGAACATCTGCCAAACAGACTCGTTACTTATTTTTTCCTTTCCAAATCTAACATGCATGTTGTCATCCCTTTGGATGGCATAGTAACAATTGCTAATATCTTACACTGATAGGTTTCATTATTCATTAGCAAGGTTGAGCTCAAACACTTCTTTCTCTTAATTCTTCAGCATTGCTAGGCTAAGGGTTGCTAATGAATAAAGAAACCTATCAGTGTAAGATATTAGTTTTGCAATTGTTATTATGCGAAGTGACCCAAAGGACCATCCAAAGGGATGACAACATGCATGTTAGCTTTGGAAAGGAAAAAATCTCTGGGAAGTTTAATATTGGCAGCAATGTTGGTTTTGTTGGCTGTTCATCAGTTCTCCCCACCCTACCCCCAATGTCAGGTCCCAAAACCAAGAAAGACCCCTGGTGATTTTTCCAAACAGACTCTTTTCTATATATACACCTATACTCTTCTCTATAACAGAGAAGCGCTCCACTATAGGAGTCCTGAACTTACAAGCATTTGTTTAGTGATGGTTCGAAATTACAACGGGATTGAAAAAAGGGGCTTATGGCTGTTTTTCACACATATGACCATTGCAACATCCCCATGGTCACATGATCAGAATTCTGGTGCTTGGCAACTGGCATGTATTTTTATAACACTTCCAGAGCCCCAAGGTGATGTGATCACCATTTGCAACCTTCCCAGCTGGCTCCCAACAAGCAAAGTCAATGGTTCATTTAAGGACTCCATGATTCACTTAAAAATTTCAGTGATTCACATAACAACCATTGCCAAAAAGATCATAAAAGGGGGCAGAGGTAAACAACTGCCTCGCTGAGCAGTGGAAATTTTGAGACTGAATTGTAGTTGTAAGTTGAGGACTATCTATACTTACATCAAACATATACTTTGTGAACCATTAAGGAGGGGCTGTATTCATTCTCTTTCTCTCACACAAACTATCTGAACCGAGTTGGCTCTTACTCCTTTAGAATGCCCCTCCTCCCTCCTGGGAATTCAACCCATTACATTTCAGCACATCCAGATAGGCTGCAAATTTAGAATATAATAACAGATTTGGAAGGGACCTTGGAGATCTTCTAGTCCAAACCCCTGCTTAGGACAGGAAACCCTACACCACTTCAGACAAATGGTTATCCAATCTCTTCTTTAAAAGGTCCAGTGTTGGAGCATTCACAACCTGTGGAGGCAAGTTGTGACACTGATTAATTGTTCTGACTGTCAGGAAATTTCTCCTTAGTTCTAAGTTGCTTCTCTCCTTGATTAGTTTCCATCCGTTGCTTCTTGTCCTGCCCTCAAGTGCTTTGGAGAATAGCTTGACTCCCTTTTCTTTGTGGCAGCCCCTGAGATATTGGAGCACTGCTATCAAGGCTCCCCTAGTCCTTCTTTTCATTAAACTAGACATTCCCAGTTCCTGCAACTGTTCTTCATATGTTTTAGCCTCCAGTCCCCTTTAGGGCAGGAAGTAAAGCCCGTTCTCTTTCTGATTGGTTGTATGACAATGGTGTATGGTCTTATGACATCACCATGAAGTGAATAAAAATGAAGGCACAATTGACGAGACTCTGGGTTGTTCACGATCTATTACCAGAATTACAGCAATTAAAAATGAGCCCATGGGTGATTCTTTGATAGCTTTTCCCCTTCTATTTCAAACCCTGCTGTGCTGAAAATGTCTTCTGCATTCAGGTCTAGCTGTTTTGCCTCAGTGTGATACAAAATAAATTTCTTTTGATTTTTTTTTTCTCTCAAGGAGAAGAAACCATTTAATTAAATTCTCAGAGTTGGGCTGCGAAGTTTCTCCACTTACCTTAATTATACACATGAGATTCTTATATTTCATGCGACAACCTCTCTCCGGTGATCTGCACTTTCCCTGTTTCATATGTGTGAATCAAATCCCAAAGCAAAAGATTAATTTAATTCATAAATCAACTTTTACTGTGGGGTTTTTATTTTTTTTGTAGAGCAGGAAACGAGAGCAGCTAGAGAGGCTATAGGTTGATAGATGAATCATGAAAAAAAAAACATCCATGTTAATCAAGTTAACTCTCCTAAAATATTCTATAGAAATTCAAAAGCACTCTGGGGATGAGAGATTAAAACAAAAACAAACTTTCCGGAAATTTGGAATTAGATTTCAATTCTACATTAATCCCAAGTTAAAAAAAAGACTTGCTGTTATTCTTGTTGTAAGTTCAGCTCTATTTTTTTAAAGTTTGTTGTTTTTTTCTGCACATGATCTCTTTATCTCTATCTCCCCATCTCCCTTTCTCTCTTCTTTTTCCTCCCACCCTCTCCCTTTCTTTTCCCTTTTCCCTGTTCCTCTCCCTCTTTCTCCTTCCTTCTTCCTCTCTTTCCCTCTCCCTTTCTCTCTCCTTCTCTCTCTCCCTTTCCCTTCCTCTCTCCTCCTTCTCCCTCTCTCCCTTTCTCTCTACGTCTCCCGCTCTCTCCCCCTCTCCCCTTTTCTCTCCTCCCTTTCTCCCCTCTCTCCCCTCCCCTTCTCTCTCTCTTTGGTTTATTTCCCTGAAAGTAGGACTTAGGAAAAAAAGCCAGGTTGAAGAATTGTGGGCAAGGGAAACTTTGGAAAACCTTAATGAAAAGCAAAACTTTCTTATGGGAGTTTCACCCAGAAAGGAGGCATCTGTCTCTTCCTGGCTTCCTGATATACTCATTCTTCCACATTTCTTTATTAAATGATCAAAAGGCCTGGTATCCCTCCACCAGTGCTTTTATTCATTACCTTTCTATGGCAATCTGCAGTTTTTTAATGTGTGTGTTTTAAAAAAAACCAGGGGTTGCAGATGTGAGCTGAACAGATTGAAGGAACAGCAGTTGCTTCAAGCTACTCAATTCATAATGCTTATTATCTTGCACAATGGAGAGAGAGAGAGAAAATAGAGGAATTATGAATGTAGAGCCAAGGTGTTTACTATTCAATGGGCAGATCATTTCTATGTAAGTAAAAACTGTGCATTTGGTAGCCACAATGCATACAAACTTATGGCCTTATGGTTATTGCCGCTTTAAGACTGTGGATGGGTTCACAGAGTTTTACCACTTTAAGAAGCTGTGTATATAAATGAGGCCATGAGAGGGCATATCTGTCTCTCCTTGTGTTCTGTCTCCATTGCGGTCCTCCATGCATAGTAAAGAAGATTGCTTGCTTGCCAGGTATTTGCTTACCATGTATATTTATGTATATAGCAGTCTTGTATATAAACCACTGTTAAAAGACAAAGCCTCTGTGTGCTGTGTTGTGCTCCTGGGTTGTCTCACAATAGTAGTCATGCTGCAAAAACTCTGACATAGTCCTTGACTTACAACCTTTCATTTTGTTCAAAGTTACAATGGCACCGAAAAAGATTGCTTAGAATAGGTCCTCATACTTAAATCTGCATCATCATCATGGTCACGGTATCAGAATTAGGGTGCTTGGCAACTGGAATATATTTATGATGGTTATAGCATTCAAGGGTCACGTGATTTCCCCTGGTGACCTTCCCAGCCAGCTTCTGACAAAGCAAAGTCAACGGGGAAGTCAAAATATGGTAATTTCAAATGGTAATACAATTGTACACATAATTAAGTCTTCCAATAGCGCAGCCATTCTTGGGATTCCATACCATACAAGGCATGTATAGAAGGAGGAGAATGTCAAAGAACATGAGGCAGACCAGAAGAAGATGGAGAGACAACATCAAAGAACACCACAACAGCATCAAATAACAATGGTTGAGGCTGCCAGATGAGCAAAATCTAGAACTTTGTATCTCCTTCAACATCTGAAATGGTGAAACAAGAAGTAAAGAAGAAGAATGGCACAGCTATTACTTCTGTGAGTCCATCACCCTCTTCTTCTCTTTCCTTCTATCTTTTCCAGCATGAAAGCCTTTTAACAGAGAGCCAGGCCTTCGTATAATGTGCGGGAAGATAACCAAGGTGGCATTCAGAAATTCAGAATTCTGCTCAACTTTTGAGCTGTACTTTTAAAATTTGGGATATCCAAAGAAACATCTTGCGTGGTTATCAAAAGGTGGATAGATAATAGCAACTAAGAAGAGTTTTGGAAGGTCATGTTGGATATTTTGTTAGATAGGAATGATGAGAAAAAGGTGCTAGCTCTTCTTTCCTACCCTGTCCAGCTCTATGAGAGATAAAGGAGATAAGATAGTAAATTAATAGCTAGTAATGTTCTCCCTATAACAACCCTACTCTTGTCTTTGCACAACGCATAGCCAACCACTATAATTCATTACATCAAGGGAGGTGAGAGAGTGAGAATAAAATTTTAAAAGATTGGATAATTCTACAATGAGCTGTGCAATGTGTCACAGCTCAAGCCTCTTCTTGGAGTGATCAAATCTTGCCCTCTGAAGCTTTCATTATTGATCATATTGCACATGGAGAGAAATACCTTGGCTCAGCTCATAGGCAGAAAACAGCCCGTAGGAAAATGCCCACACTGATCCAATATTGCTTGTGTAGTATTTGATATGCACTGACAGTGGCCTCAATTGTGAGAAATTGGAAAACCTATGTGGTCCTAATTATCTTTGTCTGTCTTCAAGCTAAGGCCTATTGGAAATGCTAAAGGGCACCTCACAAGGAAGATAGAACATAGAGTAATACAGTTGGAAGGAACTTTGAGGTCTTCTCATCAGTGGTGGGATTCAAAAATGTTTACTACCGGTTCTGTGGGCATGGCTTGGTGGGTGTGGCTTGGTGGGTGTGGCAGGGGAAGGATACTGTAAAATCCTCATTCCCTCCCCACTTCTGGGAGAAGGTTACTACAAAATATCATTCCCTCGCCACCCCACTAACCTGCTTTCCAGCTCCGTTCTCCTGTGCAGGGCAACCAAAGGAGACCCGGCCGATCAGCTGGGACTTGGGAGACAGAGAAGAGATGGGGGTTGGGCCAATCAAAGGTGGTAGTTGCTGGTTCTCCGAACTACTCAAAATTTCCACTACCAGTTCTCCAGAACTGGTCAGAACCTGCTGAATACCACCTCTGCTTCTTGCCTAAGTAAGATGAACCAAGTGGCCAGGTGAGGCCGCTTCCTTGCTTTTAGGAAATGGGGACAATACATTGCTTCAGAAAACAGCTTCAGCCAAAACAATCCTTTGAAGTTCCATACAGACCTGACAATCTCTGTCTCTCTGACCATTAGAGTCATTTCAGCTTCTTTTGAATGTTGGACTTACTTTCATAAGCTTCTTTTCCCCTAAGTTACTTGTGTGAATGAGAAAGGAAAAGGGGTTGTTAAAATTATCACTTTAATGAAAATGCCAGCTCTTCACCCTCCCCCCAAGAGTAAACGTAAGGAGATAACAGATAAATTGGACAGTCTTATTAATCAAGAGAAATGAATGTGAAATGAGAATATGAAGTCACTGAATGCGCATTAACCAATTATCTGAGAATTACATTAATTGCTAACAATGGACAAAGTACGAGCCTCAATTTAGTCCATATTAACAAGGGGGTTAGGAGATTCTTGTATTATCTTGAGCTGGAGAATATATGGCCCACTGACATTAAAAAAAGGTTGTCTATTGATTTGCTTTATTAAAAAACACACACCCTATTTTGGGGGGGAAAAAACCATATATTCTATTCCCTGTCTTATTTGGTTTGAGTAGGCATGGTTACTTTCTTGTATGTTTTAATGTGACTGAACCAACAGGGCTCTTTTGATGTTCATTCAATTAAAAAAAGGCAAAGGTTTCTCTGTCAGACATATCTAATTCTAGGGCACGATGCTCATCTCCATTTCTTGGCTGAGGGAGTCAGCATTGTTTCCCAATGGGCCAACTTCCAGATGTGTGCGCTTCAGGAGGACAGTGAGATCAGTAGTGAATAAATTTAATAAATAAAAATAAATTCCAAGGAGCATTGGAAATGTGGCCACTTGATTATTTGAGTGAGTACCACTAGTTAAAGTAGCTGTTGTACTATTTCTTTAATTGTTTTACATGTGATATTATCATTGTTTATGGTTTTGAACTAAAACCTTAATTTTAGGTATTGTTTCCATGGTATGTTACTGCGAACATCCATGGGTCACACAGGGTTCAGCATTATACAAATAGAACACAAAATAAGTCCCAATGGTGGTTTTTCAAAAGGCAACTGGACTTTCCTTGTTTTTCCTTGAAGACTTTACACTTCTCATCCAAGAAGCTTCTTCACTCTGAGTTCTGAACTGAACCCAGATCTACAGAAACTTCTTGGATGAGAAGTGTACAGTCTTCAAGGAAAAACAAAGAAAGTCCATTTGCCTTTGAAAAACCATCTTTGGGACAATCATGACCTGAATGACTGAGAATCACCATAGACAATACAAAATATGAAAGAAACTAAGAAAAAGAATAGCAGGACACTGCACAGCATTCTACATTCCCTCCCACTGAATGAGTTTTTTCTCTAATTTAGAAATAAGAGAAAGCTAGAAACCTAGGGAAAGTGGCTAGGGTATGTTAAACCTAAGCTAAGCAAACTATATTAAGTTTAAAATCTCTGAGGCAGGTCAGTTAAGTATAACTGGGTGTACATATCATATTAAGCTACAATGTGGTTTGTTTGTTTTTGCTTAGTGAACTATCTGAATCCACACTCTAAGCTTTTAGTCTGAGTGTATTGTATGAAGGCAGTTGATTGTTTTTAATTGATCAAATCATAGTTAAACAATAGTTTAGACTTTTTTGACCAGTGGTTTCAAGATTACATTGTGCAGGTGTGTTTGTAAGATGGGGAGTGGAAAAAAAGTCAAGATGGTAGAGGTGACCACATCATTGAAACTCCTTCCCTTTTTATCTGCTTCTTAATGGATACACAAATGGGTCGAATTCTAATTGTACAACAGATATAATAGAATAACAGAGTTGGAAGGGACTTTGGGAGCACCCACAACCTCTGGAGATGAGCTGTTGTTCCACTGATTGTACACCGATTGTACAATCATAGCTGTCATCTTGACTTTTTTGACCTATCCCTCCTGTAAACACTTCCGTGGTTATGTTTATATAGGGCAGGAAGAAGAAATAGCATATCCAAAGAAAGCTCAGTAGATAATATTTGAAGACAATTTTACCAAAGGTTTAAAGTTTGGTTGGGTAGAAAAGAGACAGGCAGAGAGGAAAAAGAACTATAAAAATCGTTCAGAAATACTATTTGAGAAATGTTGACTCATGTCTAGAAAATATTGAACATCCTCCCAGAATGTATTTAACGAGTATTGCTCAAGCTGTAAATCTTGTGAATTTTTCTCTCTCTTGAATTTCTGCTGTTCTGAGCTCTGTTGTGGCTCTCTAATAGCTGGGAAACTTTGGGAAACATCTGCAAACCCTAACTTAGAATGAGATTTCTCCCTGGAGCTATAGGGGAGATCTGATCAGACCAGCTGTTACCGATCTCTTCAGAAAGAAGCTGAATTGATTTCTCCTGCTGTTTGGGCCAGAGGCATTTCATGATTCAGCAATGAAAAAAAAATGACCTGATAAGATCTAGATCAGGGGTGTCCAACCTTTCACCTTCCCTGGGCCACATTAGAAGATGAAAATTTGGTTTGGGCACATAAAAAATAAAATAAAATTATTTTTATTATTTATTATTAATTATTTATTAAAAAAAGTTTATTTTTTATTTTATAATTTTCCGGCCAAATTTTGTGGGGTGGGGTGGGGGGGGAAAGAAAGCTCGCCCGCCTCGCGCCTACCTCTCCTCCTGCAAATTATTTATTTTTTATTAATTTTCCGGCCAAATTTTGTGGGGGGAGAAAGCTCGCCGCCTCGCGCCTACCTCTCCTGCAAATGCAGCAGTGGCGGCAGCGGCAGAAGCAGCAGCTGTGGCGGCGGGGCAGAAGCAGCAGCGGCGGCAGCGGCGGCGGGGCAGAAGCAGCAGCGGTGGCAGCGGCGGCGGCAACAGCAGGAGGTGGCGGGGTGGGACTTTTGGGCTGCGGCTGCCCGCCTTTTCTGTTGCTCGCCTCGCCCGCCTCGCGCCTACCTCTCCTGCTGCAAATGCAGCAGCGGCGGCGGGGCAGAAGCAGCAGTGGCGGCGGCAGAAGCAGCAGCGGCAGTGGTGGCGGTGGGGCAGAAGCAGCGGCGGGCGGGGCAGAAGCAGCAGCGGCGGCGGGCGGCAACAGCAGGAGGTGGCGGGCGGGACTTTTGGGCTGCGGCTGCCCGCCTTTTCTGTTGCTCGCCTCGCCCGCCTCGCACCTGCCTCTCCTCCTCCTCCTCGCTGGATCTTTCACGAAGGTTGGGGTGGGCGTTGGGCCACATTACGAGGTGACCTTGGCCGCATGCGGCCCGTGGGCCGCAGGTTGGACAAGCCTGATCTAGATTGTTTAAAACAAAAGAAGAACAAAGTCATCTCTCTTTGATTGCTTAGATATGGGTGTATTTCGGCCAGTGGTCGGATTCAAAATTTTTTACTACCAGATCTGTGGGTGTGGCTTGGTGGGCATGGCAGGGGAAGGATACTGCAAAATCCCATTCCCTCCCCATCCCACTAACCTGATTTCTAGCTCTCTTCTCCTGTGCAGGGCAACAAAAGAAGACCCAGCCAATCAGCTGGGACTCAATGGGAGGAAGAGAATAGATGGAGGTGGGGCCAGTCAGAGGTGGGATTTGCCGGTTCTCCAAACTACTCAAAATTTCTACTACTGGTTCTCCAGAACTGGTCAGAACCAGTTGAATACCACCTTTGGTTTCAGCTTATATAAGTAAGACAATATCACAAGCTCAAGATGGGCATATTGGCAAGGTCAGGACCTCCCTCTAAATTACCATAGAAGAGTCAAGTCAAGACCTCAACCACACCTACAAGTAGTCTTCAACTTACAATTGTTCATCCAAAATTACAACAGCACTGAAAAAAGTGATTTATGAGCGGTCCTCTCACTTGCAAACCATCGCAGCATTCCTAATGTCACAGGATCAGAATTTGGGCATTTGGCAACTGGCATGTATTTATGAGAGTTGTGACGTCCTAGGGTCATGTGATTGTCTCTTGCGATCTTCCCAGCCAACTTTTGACAAGCAAAGTCAATGGGGGAGGCCAGATTCGCTTCACCCTTCTATGATTCACTTACCAGCTGAAGTGATTTGCTTACCAATTGTTGCAAAAATGATGGTAAAATCAGGCATGTCTCATTTTGCCTTGCTTAGCAATGGAAATTCGGGTCCTGTTCTGACCCAGCTCTCAAACACAAGAAACCTCTGTAGTTAACTAAATGTTCCCTTTATTAGGAGCGCCAGTAGCCCCAGCAAAAAGTCTGTCTGTCAAGGCTCTGATAGGCACCCCCATTCAAATCATAAGTCTCTAGCCACATCTCTCAGAGTAAAAAAGATTGATTTATTAGGAGTTAACATGTCGGCGTTTCCCGGTTGCAGCCGACTCTGACACATCATTCATTTCACCCTTGACCCTGGTCTTCCCTCCACCCCCTGGATGTATATTCTCCAATGAGACACATCCATAGCCAAGAGTCATCAATCATGCTCTCCAGTAATAATCTTGCGCACCAACAGCTTCGGCTGCCAAGGTGATTATCTGAAGCATTTAAGGAATGCACTGCTTTCCCCCGCTCCCTTTCTGCTGGCAACTAAAAAGACCAAATAAGTATTTTTGAGTTGACACACTCTCTCTCACAGCAGACTAACATCTGTCCATCAAGGAGATGAATAGTTGTCTGCCACATATATTCTTGTCTGCTCCCTGACTTTTATTCCCAGAGCTAGCAGTGATGGCTCTTCCGTCCCAAGGACCGGCCTATAGATTTCCACTGCTCTCCTCTCTGCCTTCTGTGCATCCGTGCGTCAGGCACTGGACCCACCTGTTTCTTCTCTTCATCAGCCACATCCAGACCTGGAGGCTGTTGACTCTCCATCTGAGTGCTGATGGACAGCCTAGGCTCTGCCTCTGTCTCTATCTCTGACAACTCCATTCCCTCTTCAGTCTTGGAGCTCTCAGATTGTCTTAATGCTGGCCCTGACTCCCACGCTGCCTCCTCATCTGATTCGGCTGCTGGAGGGGCCAGTAGTAGGCCACAACAGGTCCTAAATGTGTTGTAAGTCAAGGACTACCTGTATATGATCCAAGCCCAGGCCCTGTTTAAAAGTGAGTCACATGAAATGATACCTCAAACAATGGAGAAATCTTGAACACATAGCCATAGCTGCCTTTTTGGCTTAGTTGTCCCTCCCCTGCCTATGGATCCCCCCCTGCCAAGCAGTTAAAAGAAATGCTGTTTGTGTATGTGTGAAACCCTAACATTAGCAGAATCTGGAAACAATTCGCCAAACATGTGCAAACAAAACGCTTTACCAAGTTGGGCAATGTTTTAGTAGCTTCATCATGCAAGATGCTAGGGATTTTTTTTAAGGGGGGGAGGGAGATGGTTTCTTGAGTTGCACGGACACAGCTCATTGTATTCTGGAAACCCAGAATGTCTGGCAGTTCAGTAAGTGGGTTAAGCATGGCAGCATAGTCAACAAGAAGTCAACATTCTACATCTATGGAATATTAACAGATATCGGAGGGCAAAAAAATCCTGAAAAAACCATATAGGAGGGGAATGGAAAGGACTGAGTAGAATTATAGTCAAGGATCCTAAATATTTCAGTATTTTGTTGCAAGTCCAACCTGTAAATTAAACCAATTGTCCAATTAGTGGCTCCTTAGACTATTAAGAGATCTGTCACAATAAGTGTTAGACATTATCTTTTCTTTTCTTTCTTTCTTTCTTTCTTTCTTTCTTTCTTTCTTTCTTTCTTTCTTTCTTTCTTTCTTTCTTTCTTTCTTCTCTCTCTCTCTCTCTCTCTCTCTCTTCTTTTTGTCCCTCTGTCACTTCATCTATATGTAATTCTTTTTTTCCTAAAAAAAGGATTTTCATTTTTATCTCCTGTTGCATTAAATTTTTAATGACTACTCCAAGCATTTGAGCACCATGAAGTTTCAACAATTCTTTCATTCATTGCAGTTGAATCTCATCTCCAATGTTTTATCATTAAATGGACAGGGAGAAGGCCAAACAAAGATTGAAAAAAAACCAGGATGAGCTATTGTAGAAAAACAGGAAAATATGATTAGCTGAGTAATTGTCCTTTTTAGCCTGACTTTTATATTTCAGATCAATTCTTTTCCGGCAAAGCAAATACCATATAATAAATTAAATTTGGTCAAATTCAAATGCCAATATTTTAATATGAGATACTAACAATTCACAAAGAAGGCCCTCTTTAGGGCTTTGATTTTCTGAAATATTGCTTTAAAAAGAAAGGGGGAAGGAGAGGAAAAGGGATGAGATGAGTTTTTGAATATCTGCCTGAATGGATAAATTTGCTAATTCAAGCTTCTCCTGATTGCAGTGTTGTAGTAGTACTTCAAGATTTTTCTATCACAGAATAAATCAAAACTCTCTCCCATTCCTTTGCTATTTAATTAAGTAGGGTTACCTGAACACGATCCCAGAGTCAGGAAACACAAATTGCACATGGAAATCAACAAGCTCTTCAAATCAAAAGCCAAGTGGCCTGATGGAGGAAAACAGAATAAGCCCAGATATATAAGTGAAAACAGATCCCCAAATCCATAACAGTTGTTTCTCCTGCTTTTTCTATAGGAGATAATGTTGAAAAATTCTTATTTTCCTCTGTCAAGATACAAGATGTTTCCTCTGGAAGATACTTAACATATTGAATGACTCCTCTCATCCGGGACATCAGCTCTTTGAACTATTACCATCGAGAAGGAGATTTAGGGTATTAAGAACAAGGACGACCAGATTTAAGAACAGTTTTTATCCAAGTGCAGTTTTGAGTTTGAATGCAGGGTCATAAGATTTTTGTGGAGTTTAATGGCTGAGAGTAGTGGGGTACTTACATTTTTAAATTGTATAGAGATTATTGTATGGTTGGTTGTGTTTAGTTTAATTTTTTTCTTTTTCTTTCTTTTTTAGTGGTGTTTGTCCAGTTTGCTTGTGGAAGAGCACCTCATTTCGTTGCACCTGCTTGCGAGTGTAATGACAAATAAATTCTTATGTCTTATGTCTTATACATTTGAGGGGCCATGAGCTGGATGATTCATTTCTCAGAAGAGCTGTAGTGAATCCTGCATTGAATAGAGGGTTGAACTAAATGGCCTCTAAGGTCAATTTCAACTTTGGGATTCTAGGCCTTGGTGTATTCCAGATTCTTTCAGAGAAAGATTGCTTGGCTTTTTGCTCAGTTGTTGCTCAGTTCTTCTTAGATTAGGGTAGCAATGCTTTTTCCCCCCACTTGTAAGACAACCATATTGCTGTCAGAGATGGAAATGTCCTGATTATCATGAGCCATTCTGAGAAACAGAGATGACCTACTCAGTGACCTTCTCTTTCACCTTGTCCAATTAGTATACATCAAACAGTGATTAATGATAACAATGGTGTGTGTTGTTCTTCAGAAGTTCCACTGTGCCAACAGCTTCAGCATACCTGCTGACTTTTCACATTTTTAAGGATCCTTCAAATGCACAACCAACTGCTGGCTGCTAAATTTTGGACCAAGGGTGCCAGGTATTCATAAGACCAGCCGAGAGGAAGAACATTTTAATGCTCTCTCTTTTGTCTTTTCCTTCCCAAGCTGGTCCAGTCAAAAATGTGATTTGCATTATCCTTGCCGTTAGCTATGACTGGCGTCAACCCTACCCCACCCAACACAGCTCTACAGAAATGAATGTAACAAATCTCTCTACAGATGACAGCTCCTCTTGGGGAATTTCTGTGTGGGCAAAAAGCAATTACTTGACTGGAATTGAGCCAGAATGTAAGGATGACCATTCCTAACTTTGCTTGGTTTTTATCTGTTCTCTGCAACAGGGACTCATTCATCCAATCTGTTCTAATTGCTGTGACCCTTATACCAGGATGGAATGCATGTCTTAGTTCCTTCTTCAGTGAGGTTTCTCTACTGAACCTAAACATTACGTTTGCATATGCTGAACTGTGTAAACATTCAGGGACATGAAACTTAATCCATTAATGATGGGCCCTCCTTGCTCAGGTTATTCCAAACATGTGAAGGACATTGTGCATATGAAAATTTTATGGATGTTGTCTTTGTGTAATGTACATCACATATGAACAAGCAGCAACTGAGATATCTATCTATTTATCTCCCCCCTCCTCCCTCTCCTATCTATCTATCTATCTATCTATCTATCTATCTATCTATCTATCTATCTATCTATCTCTATCTCTATCTATCTATCTATCTATCTATCTATCTATCTATCTATCTATCTATCTATTTCTATCTATCTATCTATCTATCTATCTATCTATCTATCTATCTATCTATCTATCTATCTATCTATCTCTATCTATCTATCTATCTATCTATCTATCTATCTATCTATCTATCTATCTATCTATCTATCTATCTATCTATCTAGCTATCTATCTATCTAGCTATCTATCTAGCTATCTAGCTATCTAGCTATCTAGCTATCATCTATCTTATGAGCTATGGTAGCGCAGTGGTTAGAGTGCAGTACTGTAGGCTACTTCTGCTGACTGCTGGTTGCCTGCAATTTGGCAGTTCGAATCTCACCAGGCTGACTCAGTCTTCCATCCTTCTGAGGTGAGTAAAATGAGGATCCAGATTGTTGGGGGCAATAGGCTGGCACTGTAAACTGCTTAGAGAAAGCTGTAAAGTGGTATATAAGTCTAAGTGCTATTTCTCTCTCTCTCTCTCTCTCTCTCTCTCTCCCTCTCTCTCTCCCTCCCTCCCTCCCTCCCTCCCTCCTATCTACCTGGCTACATAATTAGCTATTTACCTCCCTACTTATTTACCTAAGGATTTTACAAAGAATTAAAAGACTACAAAAATATTAATGTGAAAAAAAGAAGAGATGAAAAAATAAAAGAAACAGAGAAAGTCAGAAAACATTAAGAAAAAGAAAAATATTTAAAGGAACAACTTCCTATCTTCTTGCCATCAGTTACAGACATAACGGTTACCATTTCCACTATCCCAAATTGCATATCAAGATGCCCTTCTTATCATAAGCAATCCTTTTTAATCATAAATCCCCAAATTCCCAATTCATTTTTGTGCATTTTGTCCATTTTCAGCACAAAGTTCATAAAAGTGTTTTATAAAAGTAATTGCTGTACCCTCTTGGAGATTCTCCCTTCATATGAAGATATCATCCATACTTCTTATAAGCTACAGCAATGTATTTAATTTCAAAGTGCAGATTCTTCAGAAGTATTGTCCACTTCTGGTCTCCATGAACATTTTCAGGTTTCAGTGTCTGCTCGCAGCTTGTACAAACATAAAAATATACAGTGGGAGAGCAATAAATATGAAATAGTCATATTTGCCTTCCCCCTTGGATAAATTTCTGAGGATTTTGGAAGGGACACATATTTCCCACAACCCTTGTAAGTTGGCACTTGTTTTGAATTTGGGTTGTTTGAAGAAGCCAGCATTGTCTAGGTCGATCTGTCAAGTCAATCCAAAATCAAAGAAATGGCAGAAACAGCAAAACTGACTACTCTGGTTAAAGAAATGAACATAAGTACTTTTGTTTCCACATGGTAACCATTTCTGAACTTCATGCTTGATGTGGAAAAGAATGAAATGTTGATTTTAGGTTTTACAGATAAGACTGAAAGACTTCTGTGGACATGACTGGTTCATACTATTATTGTAAAACAAAAAGTTGTGATTTGTTGTTAATGCCTTATTCTACTATTACAGATAGAGTTGGAAGTCAATGCTTCTTTTTCTATTTCTTTCCCTACTTTTCTTTGCCCTTTGCCCTTCCCTCTCCCTGTCATCTTATTTGCATTTGTATTTTGTATTTTATAATCAGGGGTGGGCTGCTGAGGGTTCACAGCGGGGGGGGGGGGATTCAAATTTTTTAACAACCGGTTCTGTGGGCATGGCTTAGTTGGTGGGTGTGGCTTGGTGGTCATGTGACTGGGCGGACATGGCTTGGTGGTCATGTGACTGGTTGGGCGTGGCCAACTCAATATCACTCACATCGAGGCATGCATCTCCTCGCCTGGCCTCTGATGACTGTGAGGATCCTACAACAGTCGTAAGTATGAAAAATGGTCATAGGTCACTTGTTTCAGTGCCATTGTAACTTTGAATGGTCACTCCACACAAGCAAAGTACCAGCAAAGGAGGGGGGAAAAACTCCAGAGTGGTTCCTGAAACAGAAAGTCTAGTCCTGCCAAGAATGTAATAAGGGTTAACAGAGAGGCAGTTTCTGTAAGCAACACCAGAATGTTTCCTTCCTGCCTTCCTTACAGGATTAGGACAGTAATTTCTTCTAACAACCGGTTCTCTGAACTGCTTAGAATGTTAACAACTGGTTCTAGTGAATAGATGCAAACTGGTAGAATCCCATCCTGGTTCACAGAGGTTTGGGAGAACCCCTAGCTAAGATTCTGCACAGTTCAGAGCATCCCCAAATCCCACTCCTGGCTGGCCCTGCCCACCCCGCCCTGCCCCACCCCTCCCAAGAGCCACCACATGGCCTATTATGGATCCCAGGTAAGTGCAGGGTGCATGCAGAGGCTCGGAGAGGGTGAAAAACAGGCCTCCTGAAAGTTTGGGAAGGCTGGAAACAGGTCCATTTCCAGCTTCCAGAGAGCCTCCGGAGCCCATGGATGCTGTTTTCACCCTCCCAGAGGCTCAAGGAAAACCTCTGGAGCCCAGGGAGGGCAAAAACACACCCACCCACCCCGCCATGGTGCAGGAGGCCAACTAGGCCACACCCACCATGGCCACACCCACCCAGTAACCGGGCAGAGAACCTGTTGCTCAAATTTTTGAAGCCCACCCTTGTTTATAATACCTTATAACCCAATAAAAGCGTACATGGAAACAAAATCAAAGAAATCACGTGGTTCTTTGTGAAACCAAACCAACGTCAACTTTTTAGTTTATTTCATTATATACTCTTAACCAGTGTTTAGCCTCTCTTGGTTGCTGGAGTGCCTTAATTCTGGAAGAACCTTCCTGTAGTCAGTTTGTGCATCTGCTTGTATTTGTATACCCAACTTCTTGTATTTCATGCCTTTTACATCTAGAGAAAGAAAGTGACTGAGCCACCTGACTCAATAGAATCAGTACTGCAAGGACTGGCATTCTAATGCACTGTAATACACAGTGCAAAGTTTTGTTTGATTCTATCGTGCCCTGTCCACAGATAACAGTAAATCACAGAAAACCTGTTTACATGTAACAGCAGAAAGAAAGCTGCTTAGATCACTATGCAGGCAACCCAAGCTAGATTTCAAATGGTTTCCAAGCACAATTCCAAAGCATATGTTTCTATTTTTATGCTGTATTAAAAAGATATTTGTTTATTGTCTGAATGGTAGCGAAAATATACCCCGCATAAATGCAGATAGAGATATTTTTAGAGTTCTGCAAAGAGCTGGAGAGATGGTAAACTAGAAAATTGCAGAGTTTAGAGATAATGAGCAATCAAAATTAAGCAATTGAGATATAACGCTTAAACTTTTTAAAAGAAGGTGGAGAAGAAGGCAAAATGTTTCTTTCCCCCATTTAGAATCACCCCTTTGAAACTGAAGCTGCTTTCTCAGTTTTGTTCATACAAATGTTGATGCCTAAACTGTGGAATGGCTTCCCAAGAGAGGTTAATCAAGACCCATAGTTTTTTGTTTTCAAACTTCCTTTTCAATTTTTTCCCTCTATGAATGTTTCTCATTTGAACCTTTTCAATCTTCATATGGATTTTGTATCCCACCTACGCTTTTCTTTTTGTTTTGTTTTGTGGTCTACATGTATATTAATATGGACATGAGTTCTCAATAGAGTTGGAGCTGAGTGAGGTCCAATGGTGGGATTCAACTTTTTTTTACTACCGGTTCTGTGGGTGTGGCTTGGTGGGCGTGGCAGGGGAAGGATACTGTAAAATCTCCAGTCAGAGGTGGTATTTGCCAGTTCTCCAAACTACTCAAAATTTCCACTACCGGTTCTCCAGAACTGGTCAGAACCTGCTGAATACCACCTCTGGTGAGGTCCTCTTAACCAAGACATTCATCCACTCCTTAAGCAGTAGATTGGCCACCCAATTTACATGCCTTTTCTTTAAGGGTGAGTGTCTTTCTGTACGGAGTAATCACCAGAGCAAACAGAACCAGAAGATCTTTGGATGAGCAGCTGTTCCTTCTTGTTTGGGTTCAACCACCATTTATTTTGTCCTATCTGGAAATTTATGAGCATCCTTTGACTGAGTCAAAATCTCTAAAGCATCTCTGGCTTAGTCCTGGGTGACAATGTATAGCTGAATGTGCTCAGCATACTGTTGAAGTTTCACACCAGATTGAAATATGACATCTCTCTGAGGTTCTTGAGACACCTAACAAGGAATATTCATAGTCAACATCTCCTCCCCAATTATGACTGACAAGAGCAGTCTGCTAAGAAAGACGTGGAGCTACTCTAAATAGGACCTCTAATCGCTACCATGGGTGATCCAGAAGAAAACAATGGTTAATAGTATATTAGGAGAAGTCAATCTCCCCATGTAGGTCCCAACAAAGAACACCTACTAAAGAGACCTAATATCTTCTTCATGATCCAATCCTTGACAAAAATCACTTTGCCCTCTCTTTACTTAACCATTTTCACTTAGCATTTTCACTTCTTACTTAATGAAAAATTATCAATGGCTTCCAAATACTATACTTCTGCATCTTGCCTAAACTGTATGTTGCTAGATAATGTTAGACTATGGATTTAATGGTCTAGTGGGGATTTCCAGGGTAATATAATTATTGCAATTCCTTCTAAATGTGGAAAGTTAGACTGATTTTTACAGGGCCTTCTTGCTCTTTCTATTGACTATCATTCCGAACTTCTGCATCAATGGCCTGCCCTAAGAGCAGCATTCTTCACATGAGTGTGTATGAGTATACTTGTGTGTATCTTTGTAAGGAAGCAAGAAAGCAGAATTGCAACTGTAAATTCATTGTGCACCTCCACTTGTTTATAAGCTCCAGAATTCCTGAATATTTATTGAGCATTTCTTGCTGTTAGCAAATCCTTCACTTCACTTCCTCATTATGTCATCTCATCTTCTATACAACCCAAGAAATTTGGAGAACATGTCTAATATATGATAACACACATTCTTTTTGATGCATCCATCTCATCAAGATCAGGTGCCCCCTTTCTCTAAACTTCTAATAGTACCTTTGAGATGCCAGCAATTATTCAAAGAAATGCTCCAGTGTTGCTAAGCAACACTACTAAGTTAATGATCACTGAGTGCTTTAGGGAAACAAGCTTTTTGAAACAGATTGTAGGATCCTAAGAGATTTTTGGACTTTGCCCTGAGATCCTGATCCTTGATATGTCATCTCTAAAAGAACCTGTTGGAGTTTAATCTCATTGTGATAATTTTTCCATTTGCCATTGTCTTTGCTTTTTTCTTTTCTTTGGACAAATATGAAAACAAGATGAAGAATTATCTTCCACTGTTTGCTTTTTAATTAAGCCAACAATTATGAGGAGCAACAATAATCTCTGTATCCCCTTAGGCGCAGTGGTTGTTGTTTTCTTTTTCAACAGTTTCTACCTTTCTCCTTCCCTTCCCCAGAAGTTGATTTGCAAATGCTGAATGCCAACTTCAGTGAATATCTGCTAAGCAATATGCTTATTTATTTAAAGCCAACTTGCCTCCAGAAGTTGTGGGTGTTCCAACACTGGAGGATTTTAAGAAGAGATTGGACAACCATTTGTCTGAAATGGTATTGGATCTCTTGCTTAAGCAGGGGGTTGGATTAGAAGACCTCCAAGGTCCCTTCCAACTCTGTTATTCTTTTATATCTATGTATTTTTGCATTTCAAACTTACGTAAAACATCTTCTACTTAGGTCCCAGATCTGACTCAACAGCAGTTCATGCCCAAACCTTAATAAAGGGCTCTGTTTAAGAAATAAAGAATTAAACACTGGAATGGATTCTTTGCCCCATTATGCTGAAAAGGGAGTTCATTGAATCTGTGAAATGTAATATAATTTCCCTCTTAAATGCTTGCTTATTAAAAAGGGCCAGAAGGGCTAAAGTCACTGCCTTGAATATTGATAATGTATTCTGATAGTTTGGTATGTGTTCTACATTGCAGATTTTCATTTCTTAACAGGCAACTCTATTTTAATTGCATTTTATTTAACCGTATTTTCATATCTGAAGGTCTAATGCCAGGTTAATCCTTATACTCATTCATACAGTGTAAGAAAAATGCTGGTTGCTGATATGCTGGAAACCATGAATCCCTTGAAGATAAACATCTCAGATACAGTTCTCTGCTTTCCCCAATGCTTACTAGAATCAATGACTTTTTCCCCTCTGGGTATTTGGAATTTATTGCTAATCTAGCATCTATGAAACCCAAGTATGTTTAGTGGAAGGCAGCAAACGGAAAAAGAAAAATCCAATCAACCAGCAATATCGCCACTCACTGTATCTACAGAATCAGAGGCCTTATGATACTCCAATCCAACTGATCCGCTGAAGGTCTTCAAAGTCATGTCTGACTCTGAATCTAGGTGATTCAGGATTCTAACTCTGGGAAAGAATTGGACTGGAAGACCTCCAAGTGACCTTCCAACCCAACCCAACGATTCTACAGCCCAAGAAGGAGAGACGGTGACAATTTTAAGAGGAATTCAGCCAGCAGAGTCTCTTGTGCGCATTGGACAGCACAAATATTTATTTTTTACTTAATTATTGATTTAGACGATTTATATGGCCACCCACTCACTCTCAGTGACTCTGGGGAACTTACAAACAATTTTAAAAATCCAGGATAAAAACAGGTAAAAAGGAAGGGTTTTCAGCTTTAAGACTTGTGGACTTCAACTCCCAGAATTCCTCCTCCAGTCATGTTAGCTCAGGAATCCTGGGAGTTGAAGTCCACAAATCTTAAACTTGCCAAGTTTGAAGACCCTTGGGTAAAAGCAATAAAGATAATAATCCCTCGCTCTCCCCAGTGACAACAACCAACAGAAGGAGCCACCTGGTGGGCTCCATCCCACTCTGGGTTCCCCTGGCCCTTTGATGATGTTCTAAAGCAGGGGTGTCAAACTTAATTTCATTGTGGGCCACATCAGGGCTGTATTTGACCTCAGGGGGCCAGGTGAGCGTGGTGGGGTGGGCATGATAAACCTGAAAAGCCAGTGGAATTGCTGCTGTTGATATTGGTCAGGAAAATGGACCCTAATATTTGAAACAAATAAAGCTTTTGTTTTCTGCCTGAAACAAAGCCAGTACACGTCTTCTTCACGTGGGAAATTAGACTTTATATTTCAGGAAGAAACTTGATAGAGGAACAGCTTAAAAATGACCATAAGACTTATTTGTTCCTTTTTCTTTCCTGCATGTCTCTCTCACATAGACTCAGAAGGACTTTTGAATAGAAACATGTCCCTTTAACAAGCCTCAATTACATTATAAAATAGATTCAATTTTTTTAAAAATGTCTCCTGATTATGTTAGTCTTAAGCTACTGATTGCACCTTTACTTAAAATAAGAAAAGGTATTGTCTGAAGTTTTTATCATTGAACTTAGAGAGCCCATTTGGTATACTAGTTAAGGCAAGAAACTGGAAGACCATGAGTTTCAGTCCTGCATAAGGCACAAATCCAGCTAGGGGACTTTGGGCCAGTCACTCTCTCTCTCTCTCGACCCTAGGAAGGAGGCCATGGCGAACCACTTCTGAAAAATCTAGCTGAAAAAAATTCCCGGCACTTTTCCAAGTAGGCAAAAAGAGTTCAAAACTGAAACACTCCCCTGAAACAAACTCCTTCAAAGTTAGGACAAATCCCCAAATTACATTTCTACTCTACTGCCCTCTAAGGCAGTGATCCCCAACCTTTTTATGCCGCGCCCGGTCATTGGTTCTTTTTATGAAAAGTGCTTCCGTGACCTCACCGGAAGCACTTTTCATGATGTATCCGTGAGAAATGGCTTTCTACCGAAAGCTCACTGGAGCGCGCATCTTTTGATGAAAAGTGCTTCCGTGAGCTTTCTCCCGGAAAAGCTCACCGAAGCACTTTTTCAAAAAGATGGCGGCGCCAGCAACCAGCGCCCGGTAGGACTTGTTCCACGGACGGTGCACGTCCGCGGACCGTGGTTGGGGACCCTGCTCTAAGGAAGACACATCGATTGGTTAATTTTCTTGGTATCCGTGACACAGTGGTGGGATTCAATTTTTTTACTACAGGTTCTGTGGGTGTGGCTTGGTGGGCCTGGCAGGGAAGGATACTACAAAATCCCCACTCCCACCCCACCCCACTAACCTGCTTTCCAGCTCCGTTCTCCTGTGCAGGGCAACCAAAGAAGACCCAGCCGATCAGCTGGGACTCGAGAGGCAGAGAATAGATGGGGTGAGTCAGTCAGAGGTGGGATTTGACAGTTCTCGAACTACTCAAAATTTCCGTACCGGTTCTCCAGAACTGGTCAGAACCTGCTGAATACCACCTCTGCTGTGACAAAAAAATACAGTGAAAAACTTTTTTTAAAAAAACACCCAAACAAATCAAATTAACAAAAACCGCAATAAATAAAACAAACAGTTCTCCACATATATGAAACAACATTTTCCAGCATAAGAAAGACTGGTTTTTCAATCACAGAAATGGGAGCTAGTTAGGACATGCTGCAGCATATGCTGCCAGAGAGTATCAATCACTGCTCCAGAAGAGATACCTTGTTAGATACTCAATAACCCAGACAATATTTGACTTTAAGGGTATGCCTGCTAGATGGAAAAAAAGGAAGATATAGCTGGTGAATGTTTGGTAAGACTAAAGAGGGAGACTCTAGTTCACATCTCACAGAACTTACCAGCAGAACTTTAATATAATTTTTATTAAGGATTTTTTTTTTAAAGGGAAGATAAAAACCAATGCATGCGAATATAAAGTCAGAAATAGAAAAAAACAAATCAAAGAGAAAGCTAGACATGGAAATGAATATTTGTAGCTCAGGGTTGAACTGTGGAGTCCTTGGTGGTGTTTGCAGACCCACTTCCTTCCGCCACTGATGATGTTACCTAGTTTGGTAATGAAACATCTGTAAGAAAACAATCAAGCTCAGAGAGCACCAAGGTCCCCAAAGCTAGAAGTTCAACACAGGAAAGGAAAAAAGTAAAAGAAAGATAAGAAGGAAAAAAACACACAAAGAAGTATTCCTGATCTTTGTTACAGCAGTTATATCTACAACTATAAATTTTCCTCTTGCTTTATGGTTACACAGCTCATTAGGGGGAATTTTAGATTTCTCCTAGCCTGGCCTATTTCACATGTTTGTTGTTATAAGAATAAAATGGGAGGAAGATCCTCCAAGGTGCATCATCTGAGCTCTCAGGAGAAAAGTGAGATATGAAAGCAATGCACGAATAAATAAATCTAAAGGACAGGTAAACAATTTATTCACATCTGGAAAAGAACCCCATTACTGGTCTTTTTTTAAAAAAAATGTCTCTGCAGAGCTCAGAAATGCTCGGATAATCCAACATTATCAGACAGCAACCAGAAATCCTTAATTACTTCTAATTACAACTTTCTCTGCTTTATGCCTCCTCTGTGAAGAGGTGTGGTTTTATGCTTAAATAGCATTGTAGCTGAAGTACTCTCTAAGGGAATGCTTTGTCTTCCAAGACTGAGTTTTGATTCTCTGCATCACTAATTAGATCAGGTAAACAAGAAAACAAGGAAGATGTGAGTAGATCAGGTAAACATAGTTAATGGGGAGGAAGATACCATCGGTAGCTTATTGAAACATCATCCTAGCAATGAAACTATTAAGTTTTGAACGCTACATTTTGAGATGTATAGATACAGTATATAGATAGGATAGAGTATATATGTGTTCACAGAACACACAAAACCATCAATTGCTTCAACCATGGTTTGTTAAATCAGGCATAATTGGCAAAGTTAGTACAACAAACCAAACCGTGATTCCCAATGCACAGTAGTTGGATTCACAAATGAACCACATACAAAAAAAATATGATATTTTGGCTTACTGTTTTGTGTACACCCAACCTATGTTCCTTCATTCAATTACTGCATCAGAATACAAATTAAAAAGAACTGCATGAAAATGCTGGGGTTTTTCTGTAACTGATTGTGCCATAATATGGTTTTACTGGACTATGTAAATCCAACCCTTCTGATTTGAAAACCAATTGTATAACCTTTGTATGTAAAATATATTTATACACTACTATGCCATATACTAATACGTGGCCCTCACCTGTGGCGCATGAACCCCTGGGGTTTACAATGTCATCATAAGGGATCCAGAAGGATTGAAGAAATGTTATGATTTAAAGCTTAAGTTTTGGGGGGCCATAGCTATGGTCTGTGACTATTTATGGTGAAGGGTATTTATGGTGAAGAAAAGTTGGAGAACCATTGCTGTAATATGTTTATTCAGTTTATATCTCATTTGCTGGCCATAGGATTTACAATGGACCATGTAGAAAGCTAACAATAATCTGTTATTATCAATCTCACAAAATAGTTCAAATCTGTATAAGTATGAAATCTGTGTAAGTATCCTTCACCACAATTTTTAAATGATTTGTATTGCACATTTTATATCACCAAGAGGCTTCTGTTGCATGGTGAGTGGGTGGGTGACTGTGCAAATTGAAATAATAAATAAATGAATAAACTCACACACATGCACACACAAAAACCAACATACACACACAATAACCAGGCTTAGCAGGTTCTGCAAATGCAACAATATTTGAGTTGCTTTATGTTTAACCCAAGCATATTTAAAAAAAATACAGCCTTCAAGTATTTTGGGCAGACTGTATCTTCATAAACCTTTTAACCAACCTCTGTTCTGAAAAGCATTGTGCCCATTTTAAAAAATCAATAAAGAAAAAAAATCTGCATAAATTGATAATGATTCATTGTAAAAAAGTGAGAATTGAAACCGCGCATGTGGTAAAGAATTAAATCAACAACATTAAGGACCTGCAACTGTAAAATACTCATTTAAATTCTACTTTTTAGTTACTGCTTGCTATTCTTTGGATTTTGTTGGTGTGTGCGTGCAAGGCATATTGAAAAAAAAAATAGACATTTTGAAACCAATTGCAGGAGATGGCTGACCCTTCTGAACAGCCAAAGAATTGTCTGAAATTATCCGAGTGCCTTTGGCAATCATCAGAGAGAAATCATGGAGGTTGGAGAAAATCTCAAATGGTTATAAGAGCACAAATATTGCATCTTGCCTCTTTTTCTCTTTTAAAAAGGATAAAGGAGATCTGTAATGCTGCAGTTCACACAGGTTCACTTCAATGCCTGGCAAAATCTTTGGGAGGAAAATAGAATACTTATGTCTGAATTGTCACTATGCATTAGCAGATTATGGTGCCCACAGTGGGCCAATATGCCTGCAGATACCTCCTTTGAGATCCATAACGTTCCCTGACCTCCCTAGCATTAAATTTTGGGGTAAAGTCTTTTAATTAAAACACTTTCAGAGGCAGCTTGGCATACTTCAAAGCAAGCAACCATTTGGTAAAAATGCCCCTAAGCCTTATGTAAGTTCTAATTGGTGTTCTTAGGCAATAAAATGACAAATGATTACTAAGAAGTAATTAATGTTAACTAATAATTTAGTCATTGGTTTATTTCAATCAACCTAAACATAAGGCAAAAAAAAGGAATATCAAGTTTTTAAAATTTCCTGCAAAAAAAAAAGTTTTATATCCAAGGATCTCAACACATAGCTATTGTGGATATGCAAAGCATCCCTCCTTAAAGCAGCCATGTCCTCCAAGCACCCTTCCTTAAAGCAGCAAAGCAGCCATGTGCGCAGGCATCATTCCTTAAAGGAGTAAAGCAGTCATATTCTCCAGATACCCCTCCTTAAAGCATTAAAGCAGCTAGGTCCTCCAAGCATCCTTCCTTAAAGCGTTAAAGTAGCCATGTCCCTCAGGCATCATGCCTTAAAGCAGTAAGACAACCATATTTTCCAGGCACCCCTCCTTAAAGCAGGGGTCCCCAACCACCGGGCCGCGGACCGTGCCGGTCCGTGGAGCACTCTGTACCGGGCCGCAAAGAAAATAAAAATAAAAAAAATGGCGGCTTTCTTCGCCTTCGGTGAATGCTGCTGGGATCAGGGATCAAGGACACAAATGAAAGAAGGGGAGGGAGGAAGCAACCGAAGCCTGTTCTGCTCTCCGGCTCAGCGGCCGGTTTCCTCCCGCCTCGTTCCTCTCTCAGTCACTCTCTCGCTCCTCCACCAGCCCAGGAAGAAACTGCTTCAAAGAAGCCGGGACGACTTTCCTGTCACCGCAGCTCCTCCGAAGCACCGTTCACCCCACCCCACCCGCCGCGCTGTTCAATCCAGTGCTCCGTTCTGCCTGCCTGCCTGCCTTCGTTTCTGGTTGATTCGAGCAGCTTCGGCTGAGAATAATAACTATTCGCCTCTTTTTATCAGCCGGCTGCCCGAATCAACCAGAAACGAAGGCAGGCAGGCAGGCAGAACGGAGCACTGGATTGAACCGTGGGCAGGCGGGCGGGTGGGGTGAACGGGCGCTCGGAGGAGGTGCGGCGACAGGAAAGCCACCCCGGCTTTTGAAGCAGTTTCTTCCTGGGCTGGATGTTAGAGGTCCATCGTAGCTCTGAATGATCCCTAAACAAGGACTACAGGAGCTTCCTAGGGAAAACATACTGACTAAATGCTCCTCATTCAATTCCTGTTTTCACCAAACAGAGATAAGAGAAACATCTGCATGAAATTTTGTAGCTACACCTAGAACTAGAGAGACTGCAGTCAGGTGTCTTTAATGCTAGTTGTAGGGTAAACATAAAGTTTTGGGAATGGAAAATAGAATCCCCCCGCCCGGTCCTTGAAAAAGTGTTTCTGCTTGAAACTGGTCCCTGGTACAAAAAAGGTTGGGGACCACTGCCTTAAAGCATTAAAGCCATCGAGTCCTCCAAGCAGCTCTCCTTAAAGTGTTAGCCATGTCCTCCAGACCGTGCTGCTTGAAACACTTTCTCAGTTTTCTTGCACAAGTATGGAAAAGCATAGCCGCTTTCCTTTGTAACAGTTCTGGAAAAGTTGTTGTCTGTATTTGCAGTTAATGGTCACATGTCAAACAGCCACCCAGGCCTTTGAAAGGATGCAGCTCTTTTAATACTTTGTAAAAAGGTGCACATTGAAAGCCGCAGTGGCACAGTGATTAGAATGCAGTACTGCAGGCTACATCTGCTGATCACTGGCTGCCAGCAGTTTGTCAGTTCGAGTCTCACCGGCTCACGGTTGACTCAACCTCCCGTCCTTCTTAAGTCAGTAAAATGAGGACCCAGATTGTTGGGGGCAAGATGCTGACTCTGTAAACTGCTTGGAGAGGGATGTGAAGCACTGTGAAGCGATATATAAGTCAAAGTGCTATTGCTATTGTCCTTCCTTCCTTCCTTCCTTCCTTCCTTCCTTCCTTCCTTCCTTCCTTCCTTCCTTCCTTCCTTACTTACTTACTTACTTACTTACTTACTTACTTACTTACTTACTTACTTACTTACTTGTGGTTAGAATGCAGTATGGCAGGCTAACTCTGCCCACAGCTATGAGTTCAAACCTGACCTGACAGCTCAAGGTTGACTTCCATCCTTCCGAGGTTGGTAAAATGAGGACCCAGATTGTTGGGGGCAAGATGCTGTCTCTGTAAACTGCTTAGAGAGGGCTGTAAAGCACTGTGAAGCAGTATGTAAGTCTAAGTGCTATTGCTATTTATACTCTTCAATCAATTATATCCTTAACATATATGCATACCCATTGCACCATTAACTGTTGAGCTTAGCAATATTGTACAACGTGCCAAAATGGAGCGATAAATAGCAAGCCAAAGAAAAATAAGGCAGGAGATAAAGAAAAGGAAGCTTAGCTAAAGCGAGTTGATTATATCTTCAGATTTGCTATTATTGTTTTTTCTTAGTGTTTACCAAAAGTATCTTAATATTCATCGTGCTGCTTTCTTACAGGGCTGGCAACAGTGCAAAATATGACCAGGGTGCTTATGTGACAAGAAGCAACATTCCACTGCCGTGCTTGACATGTTCAAGAATGCAGGTGTAATGCAGCAAGAGAGGAATGAATATCCTCATAAAACAAGCAATAAATAAATACATAAATAAATATGGACAGATAGAATCTATCATTTCTATCCCTCTGATATCTCAGGGACAAACACCCTGAGAAAAGGAATATACTGGTATCTGCTCAATAGCGAAGGGAGAGAACCTTAAAAAGCTTGAGGCAACTTACAGGCACAATGGCTTGCTAAATAAGTGCAGGCCTATCTCAGATGCCTTTATTTCTCTTTTCTTTGTTTTGAATGGATGGATCAGATATATCCTCCCTCAACAATGGCTTCTATGTCTGTCTTTATTATTATTTGCACAAGAGGACCTTTGAATGTTCCACTCTGTCAGAGCTTCTAAAGCAGATAAATCTTCTAGCAGTAATCTACCTATTGTATTCTACAGCCCACATTGATTGATCATGCATTTGGCTGTCTGTTTATCTTGTAAGGTTACTTAAAAGGTATCCTGATCCTGTTTGCTTTTTTCCCTTTCTAAGCTGTCTGACAGAGTCCTTTCTATGATGGAACTGTGCTGCATGTGGATATTTTTTTTTTAAAAAAATAGCTTTTTGATGTGCAGGTATTGAAATTCTCTAGTGCAGCTCTCTAGTGGCATTCGTTCATCGGAGTTGGGGTGTAACAGCCTCTCAACCAGGTCACTACCCAGACCCAGATATTGTGAACCTTCAAATGATTTCTGATGTGCCCCACTCCCAATAGCACTGAAAGAAATAAAATGAAGCTTGGCCTGATTAAGAATGACATTACATTGTGAGATTGTAGGCAGACTTACCGGGAGATAGAGATAGTTTATCAATTTCTCCAGGCTGAATAGAAATTCACCAAGACTTAATATTAAGTGTATGTTTCTTCTTCCCTTCCTTTCCCTTCTCTCTTCCACTCTAGCCTTCCCCCTCCCCTATTTGTAAAAAATTAAGAAAGGCTGGAGAAAGTTTAGCATTTCATTTTCTCATCCTGAAATTCGGTTCTGTGCAGGAAGAGGAGTGTGATTGAAATATTTAGTTCCCATGACAACTATTACCTGCCTATTGACACCTTTTTTTTTTGTCATGAATAGCCTCAGGGCAAAACTATTCCTGCTATTTCCCTGTTAGTTGGATGGCCAAAATTCACCTGGCTGTGAGAGATGCTGAGTCTTTCTTCTATAAGTGGGTTTGGGTTGAATGTTGGGAAAAAAAATGAAGCTGGGAGAGATGTTTTTGTATTCTATTCTTCCTTCAAAGAGCCCAGGACTGTATGCATCAAACTTTTCCTGTCTAAAATTTTATCTCCTGAATTTATTTATTTATTGATTGATTGATTGATTAGATTTAAGTCTTACATTTCCTTTTGGAACCCAAGATGGCATACAGAGTATTTCCTCTCCAACTTTCCCACACACAACGATTATGCGAGGAAGGTTGAGCTGAGGCATAAAAGTAAAGGTTCCCCTCGCACATACATGCTAGTTGTTTCCTGCTCTACAGGGCAGTGCTCATGTCCGTAACAAAGCCAAAGAGCCAGCGCTGTCCGAAGAAGGCTCCGTGGTCATGTGGCAGGCATGACTAAATGCCTAAGGTGCATGGAACGCTGTTACCTTCCCACCAAAGTGGTCCCTATTTTTCTACTTGCATTTTTACATGCTTTCAAACTTCTAGCTTGGCAGAAGCTGGGACAAGTAACGGGAGCTCACTCCATTACGTGGCGCTAGGGATTCGAACTGCCGACCTTTCTGATTGACAAGCTCAGCATCTTAGCCACTGAGCCACCGTGTCCCCCAATCAAGTCAGCTATGAGCTGAGGCATAGCAACTGGCTAAAATCATTTGGTGAATTTTTCATGGCTAAAATTTAGTACACCTTTTAAAAAATAATTTTCTTTATTGAAAGTTTACAAACAGCAAAAAACAACAACAACAACCCCACACTAACGCAAACTAATACAAAGTAAAAGCAGAAAAGAGAGAAAAGACCAAAAAAAAGTGCAGAAAAAGATGATAAAAAGAAATAGATGTTTCTGATTTCCTTTGCAGCAAATATCAGTACAATTACAAAATTATCTTACTCTGATTACAAAAGAAAGCTCACTGTTTTCTATTATGCGGGTTTTTTCCCCTAATCATTAAAAGCACATATCATAGGTGATTTTTTCCCCATTTTACACCAAAAATCTATAAGAGGCTTCCAGTCAACCATAAATGTAGACATTGTTTTTTTCTCTAATCAAAGAAGTTAATTTAGCCATCATTGATTGGGCTTTCCAGGAATACATTGTTAATTAAAGCAGGAACCAAGTAAATATCACATCCTGAGACACAAAATGCATGGATAATTTTGAAGCCCTATTTAAGAATGCTCTCTAAATATTAAATGACATCTTGTCTTTTAGGGCTGGCTCAAAAAGCAGACACAACCTTCACCCAGAAATCAAGATGTTAATATCTGTGGAAAACCAAACTGAAGCAGAAAATCCACCTGACACTTTCCTGCTTCTTTGACAACAAATAACAAGAGCAGTATTGCTGGAGAAGGAAGAGCACAACTTGGGATTACAGCAGAGTTGGTATTCAGCAGGTTCTGACCCGTTCTGGAGAACCGGTAGCGGAAATGTTGAGTAGTTCAGAGAACCAGCCAATACCGCCTCTGACTGGCCCCACCCCCATCTATTCTCTGCCTCCCGAGTCCCAGCTGATTGGCTGAGTCTTCTTTGGTTGCCCTACACAGGAGAAGGGAGCTGGAAAGCAGGTTAGTAGGATGGGAAGGGAATGGGGATTTTGCAATAATCTTCCCCCTGGAGTGGGGAGGCCATGGGGATTTTGCAGTAACCTTCCCCTGCCACACTCACCAAGCCACCCCACCCCACCAAACCACACCATGCCCACCAAGCCACGCCCACAGAACCAGTAGTAAAAATATCACCACTGGGTTAGAGTCAAAAAAGGAATAGGTGTAGAGTTTCAACGTAGGTACAAACACCTCTTGAATCCTGTTGACCCTTATCTAATACCAAGATATTACTATTAGTTGAGTAGTTCCCTGTGCATAGATATGATTAGTAATAAATCAATTTAACTGGAACTTCAGCTATGGTCTTGATCATTTGTGGCTGATATTGTCCAGATTAATGTCAGGTGTGAAAGATCAGGACCCCATATGAAGTTCTAATTAAACTGATTTATTAGCAATCATATCTATGCACAGGGAACTACTCAACTAATGGTTGGCATTATTTTGCCAGTAGAGGGGTTGGACTTAGTCTGTTTGTGATTATGTAGAGATTCTAAACTTGTTCCTCTTTTGACTTCACCCTCAGGTTCTGTTATTTCTTCTCTTACAAATATAAACAATTATCAAGCTGGCTTTTCCACTGTGGTGGGATTCAAAATTGTTTACTACCAGTTCTGTGGGCGTGGCTTGGTGGGCGTGGCTTGGTGACATGGCAGGGGAAGGTTACTGCAAACTCCCCGTTCCCATCCAACTCCTAGGGGAAGGTTACTGCAAAATCTCCATTCCCTCCCCACCCCACTAACCTGCTTTCCAGCTCCATTCTCCTGTGCAGGGCAACAAAAGAAGACCCAGCCAATCAGCTGGGACTCGGGAAGCGGAAAATAGATGGGGGCGGGGCCAGTCAGAGGTGATATTTGCCGGCTCTCTGAACTACTCAAAATTTCTGCTACCGGTTCTCCAGAACTGGTCAGAACCTTTTGAATACCAACTCTGCACTGTACATAAATTTATAAAAATGTTTCATCCCCTTGTGCCACAGGAGAATTGGCTCTGTTCTCCAGATTTATATTCTGTGATACAGTGACATCAATACCATCAAGATCAGTATTTGCTGGTGAGAAGGTGCAGCAATGTCACAAAATACATTATTAAAACTTTAACATACAAAGATTAAAATACTAATTACAAACTCAGAAAAACATTAAAGAAAAGAAAACATAAAAAGTGTCGAGAAAAAAAGGAGGAGGGAAAGAGAAAAAGAAAAGATATATAAGGAAAAAAGAAACAATACATAGAGAAATGTTTTTCTCCTTCATCAAGACCAGTACATTTAATCTCATCTTCCCTAATATCTCAACCAATCCTAGCTCTTATATTTTATCTACTAACAAATAATAAAATCTGACCCTTCAGTCTTACTCAACCAACGTCTATTAAGATTGATCAGAAATATCAATATTTATATTTTAACCTTAAACAAGCAAATCCATTTCACATTCCTCTCCTTTGCAATGTAAAATGGCACAAAACGCATCTCCTGTTTTATCCTGGCCTAAAACCATGAAAGAAAAATCCACCACATCTCCACCTCCTGTTAAAAACAACCCACTCTCAGCAACTATGGTGGCTACAAGGGATTAAAATAAAGAAAAACTTTGGAAAGCTATGAATTCAGTGTGATGGACATGATTTACTGCAGAGGAAACATCTCAGAACATTGTTCAAGGGTAAGCTATAAGGCTTAACCAATTATTATTTGTGAGATGCCTTAAAATCCTCAGAGGCTGGGAATGAGCTAAATATTATCAAAGCTGTCACTCTTGCTATAAATACTTATTTTAACCCCTGGGATGTACATTTCTTCCGCAAAAATACCAGGCTGCATCTTTACCATTAAATAATGATGATGATGAAGATGATGAAGATGATGAAGATGATGAAGATGATGAAGATGATGAAGATTATTATTATTATTATTATTATTATTATTATTATTATTATTATTATTATTATTATTATTATTATTATTATTATTATTATTATTATTATTATTATTAAAAGAAAGCATCAGCTATTCTACTGCCTGAAGATGGCACTGGAGTCACTCACATGCTCAAATTCAGCTTCAATAGCAGAATATACTTTGAACGGACTGAGAATATGGATTTATCAGTCTCTTCAGTACAGAATCTTCCAGGTACATAAATGGGGGAAATCTCTATTATTAAAATTCATTCAAAGTTTCCTTCCTTCCTTCCTTCCTTCCTTCCTTCCTTCCTTCCTTCCTTCCTTCCTTCCTTCCTTCCTTCCTTCCTTCCTTCCCTCCCTCCCTCCCTCCCTCCCTCCCTCCCTCCTTCCTTCCTTCCTTCCTTCCTTCCTTCCTTCCTTCCTTCCTTCCTCCTTCCTTCCTTCCTCCCTCCTCCCTCCCTCCTTTGTGATCCCTTCTTTATTCTGATTCCGATCTATCTGAAGCAACTTTCTCCATGGTTCTTCTAAGGGCCCCAAAATTCTCCACACACACCCTTGAAACAATTCACAGAAGAAGGAAATCTCTAGCAAGTGCAGAGCTGAATTGAACGAAAGCCCCGTTTTAATTTGGAAATCAAGGCAGTAATTTTGAACGTCTCTTAAGTAGGATTATGTGCCACTTCAAACAGGTAGGAGGTTGGTATTACATGGCTGAGTTACAACCAGTGGTGGGATTCAAATAATTTAACAACTGGTTCTCTGCCCTAATGATTTCTTCCAACAACCAGTTCACCAAACTGCTCAGAAACTTAACAACCGGTTCTTCCGAAGTGGTGTGAACTGCCTGAATCCCACCACTGGTTACAACAAAGACTTAAGTCATAATAGTAATTGAAGTGGTGGCATAGCTGCTGCTTCTTGAAAGAATTCTCTTACTTTAATATATACAAAAAGCAAGAAAGAAGAAAGACGGAGGAAAAAAGGGAATATAATTAAACCTTGACTGCAGGGTTAATATTGATTATTGTTTGCATTATGTAAATAAAGAGCAAGTTAATAAGAAGAGATCAAATGTATATCATTAATCCAGTAACTCCTTTTTCCACTGAAACAGAGATATCTTGTTTGCTACAAGGCTCCATGCCAGTCACATCTGTAGTTCTTCGTATGTTGCTAAATTTCAAATGTTCCATATAAAATTGAGTCACGTTCCCCTCTTTAAACTGTACCACTCTTTTTAAAACTGCTTTAACAGACTACTGGCTGTTAAACTCAATCGGTGCTATAGGAGGTCAACTACATATCGTATGCGTAGATGTTCTTTCCATAATTTGACACTTCCATCATATAGAAATTGGCAGCCAGCACTTTTAAAAATATTTTCCGAGCTGCCGAGTGAACATGAAAACAATCTTTTGTCACATTAATTTATTTCAGGATCAAAAGAAACATAATCAAGGGTCTTAATGTATATTAATCATTTGTTTACTAAAATGAGGCATTCCTGCTCTTCAAAAAAAAAAATGACGTTTCTCTCTAATGTAGCTGTCTCAAACAGAAGTCTACTATTTGTGGGAGGGAAATCTGATTTGGTTTTCTCTTATCCCTTTCTTGAGAATAAAGAAGACGAGAACTGGGTTCACATCTCACTTTTCTTAAGGTTATCATATCTACGTGGAAAAATCCAGACCAGCTGCATATAGCAACTCTGTTTTTATTTAAGCATGATTTATTGAAGGAAACACAGTTGACTGGATTTTTATAAGATGCAGAAAAATAAACAAGAAGTTTGCTAAGTGTCTATGGAGATTCTCAGTCATTCAAGCCAAAGGTGCTTTTTCAAGAGACAGCTGGACTTTCTGGTTTTTTCTTTGAAGACCTTTTGCTCCTCTTCAGCCAACATGACATACATGCACACTTCAAACCCAAGAATACCCTAAGGCAGAAGCTTGTCTACTACAAGGATAAAACACCCAGGCAGAAATTGAGCAATGTGGTATCTGCAGTACAACTGCAGTGAGCCATATGCAGAACTGTACATTGGGGAAACAAAACAGCCACTTCATAACCTCATGGCACAACATAAGAGAGGAAACATATCAGGTTTAGATCCAGCAGCCCATCTGCATTTAAAAGACACAGGCCACTCTTTTGAAGACAACAAACTCCATATTTTGGACAAAGAGGACTGCTGGTTTGAAAAAGGGGCTAAAGAGGCCATCTATGTCAAAATTGAACAGCCCTCTGTCAACAGAGAGAGGATACAACATCATCTACCTCCAATTTACAACACAGTCCTTTCAACAGTTCCAAGAAGGCTCCACACCAATTTGCAGAACTCAGATGATCCTGATGACACAGATAAGCCTCTAGGTGGCCTTAACGACCCACTAAAAGAATGCAGATGACCAGCTGTCTGCAAGGAGTATAAATCCTTCCATTCCCCACCATCCAGTCAGAGCTGAAGAAGCTTCTTGGATGAGAAGCAAAGAAAAACCAGAAAGTCCAGCTGCCTCTTGAAAAAAGCACATTTGGGACAAGAAGTTTGCTACTTATGATGCTCAAGGACCACCCAGCAAGTTTTGCTTAGTTCACCATTGGCTTATATCTAAAAATAGATGGGACTAAGACTTGGTATTTTAGGTCAGGATTGATGATTTGATCTCTTCAGATTTTCAAACCATTTTGGGTTATAATCCTACTCTTCCAAATTCTAGGTAATGTAAAGGAGCTGAAACATTTTGGTTCTTGTTCAGCTCTGGAGACCACGCATTCTGCCCTCTTATCATAAACTGCAGCTCACAGCTTACAAATTACAATATCCTGTTTACACTGTCAAAATCAAAGGTGGTATTCAGCAGGTACTGACCAGTTCTGGAGAACCAGTAGCAGAAATGTTGGAGAACCGGCAAATCCCACCTCTGACTGGCCCCACCCCCATCTATTCTCTGCCTCCCAAGTCCCAGCTGATCGGCTGGGTCTTCTTTTGTTGCCCTGCACAGGAATACAGAGCTGGAAAGCAGGTTAGTGGGGTGGGGAGGGAATGGGATTTTGCAGTAACCTTCCCCTGCCATGCCCACCAAGCCACACCCACCAAGTCTAAGTCACACTACGCCCACCAAGCTATGCCCACAGAACCAGTAGTAAAAAAATTTGAATCCCACCACTGGTCAAAATCAAGTTGCTCATGTGATAGATTAACCGGACTGATCAATTATGATATTCATCTTAATATAGTAATGTGAAGTGTGGATTAGGCCACTGGTTTGGATAAATTCTGCAAAAACCCTATCCTAAAATATATACAGGCCAGTATATCAGGCATGATGGTAAAATCTCAGTGGTAATATATTTATTGCAGATAGAAAGATTCCACAGTTTTTTATGTCTGTGCTTACAGTAAAATTCAGAGGCCTCCCTTCTGAAAGATTTATGAAGTAGCCACGGCTATCCAGTGTGGAGACACAACTAGGCTAGATCTTTCCTGGAGGAACTTCTTCAGAAGATATTCTAAAGGTCCTGGAGTTAAAGTAGCAACGTATTTCTGGAAAGTTAGCAAGCTCTATTTCTCTAAGGGGAAGACTTACTGAACTCTTGTTTGGGCTTGGAAGCTAACAAAAGCTGGTTAATACATGGATGGAGATCACCAGGGAATATTAGACCTGAATGAGGTGGAACTAAATTTAGATTTAAAAACTTTCACTTTCAGGTTTTTCCTTGCTGGAACAAGATTTGTTCTTTCCTAAAGTTGTACATTTGGATAGAGAATGTCAACTGCTAGCAGATTCCATTAACTGTTGCTATGGTCCACGTAACTTTAATAGGTGTATACATATGCATATTTAAATAGATAATGCTTATAGCTTAGTGGGATGTTGGTAATAATTTGTTCTTATTGCCAGAAGCATTGCATTTATCTCTGATCTTGTCCATTGCATTCAGCCTGGATCCAATTGGCACAGCGCTACAAAAGTAATGTTGATTTCATGAACAAGACATCTGTTCTAGCCTTGTTTAAAAATTATGTAATATTCAGGCTTTGTCTCAATAATCTGATCTCTGAGCTTGGTTGTTTACTTGCAGACATTTTGTTACCCAGTAAGGTAACATCATGATGACGGTACCTAATTGGGTAATGAAACGTCCTTGATGTTGTCTGAGCTTCATTGTTTACAGGTAGTCCTTGACTTATCATTTATGACTACAATTGAGCTCAACATTTCTTTTGCTAAGCAAGACTGTTGTTAAGTGAGTTTTGTCCCATTTTACAACCTTTCTTGCCACAGTTGTTAAGTGAATCACTGCAGTTGTTAAGTTACTAATATGGTTGTTAAGTGAATCTGGCTTCCCCAATGACTTTGCTTACATGCAGTGGTAGGATTCAATTTTTTTTACTACCGATTCTGTGGGTGTGGCTTGGTGGGCGTGGCAGCGGAAGGATACTTGTAAAATCTCCATTCCTTCCCCACTCCTGGGGGAAGGTTACTGCAAAATCCCCTTCCCTCCCTACCCCACTAACCTGCTTTCCAGCTCCGTTCTCCTATGTAGGGCAACAAAAGAAGACCCAGCCAATCATCTGAGGCTCGGGAGGCAGAGAATAGATGGGGGCAGGGCCAGTCAGAGGTGGTATTCGCCTGTTCTCCAAACTACTCAAAATTTCCACTACCAGTTCTCCAGAACTGATCAGAACCGGCTGAATGCCACCTCTGATCACATGATCCCAGAACACAACAAACATCATAAGCGAGTCAGTTTCCAAGCATCTGAATTTTGATCCCTACCCATGGGGATGCTGCAATGATCATAAAGGCAAAGAACAGTCATCAGTCACTTTGTTCAGTGCCATTATAAATTCGAATGGTCACTACATGAGCTGCTGTAAGTTGAGAACTACTTGTATTTGCAGATGTTTCATTACACAACCAGGTAACGTCATCATGCATGACAATGATGTTACTTAGTTGGGTAATGAAGCATCTGCAAGTAAACAACCAAGCTCAGAGAGCATCAAGGACACCACAGTTCACCTGCTGTTTGTACCTCCCGGTCTGGCTTGCGGCCCTCAGCTGTAGTTCTTGAAGAACTTTCTATCAGGTATCTGGCAAAGCGGAGATGACAGGTAATCTATACGTACAGTAAATTGACTTTCACTTTTGCCTTTAGTAACTAAACATAAAATAAGGGAAGAAAAAAAGGACAAATACCGAGAACACATTTTCACCTCTGTCGCCAAAGGAACAGCCTGCTATCCAAGCATCCTTGACCTTTTGCTTCTCTTCACCCCCAGGGAAGAACACACCATTTCCATTTTTAGATCTGGAGCCCAAACTATCATAAGCCCACCTATCACAAAATTGCCAGTTTGGTCTGTCGATGGTTTGCAATTTTTCTTTGACAGAAAAACATTCAACTGTCAGGTTGCCTCACCTAGGTTCTTGAAGCGACATCATTTCGGAAGGTCTTAAGGGCACATGTGTCTGTCGAGTAATGGTCTGTAATTTGTCCCACAGCCTGTGGAAGACAGCTGCTCAGCTGAAAAGAGAGCAGCACGCTGTGCAACCAGCAAGACAGCTGAATAGAACTCAACTACATTGCTTGATCTTTCCCTGACGCAAGAAGTGGCATACAAATAGATTCAATGAAATGATAAACAAATTTCTGTGAATGGTGTAAAAGTGGCATAAATGATTCCCCAAGGCTGTTTCTGATATTTGTTATTACATGCTTTAGAGCAGGGGTGTCCTACCTTGGCAACTTTAAGACCTTTGGACTTCAGCTCCCAGAATTCCCATGGCTGGCTGGGGAATTCCGGGAATTGAAGTCCACGGGTCTTAAACTTGACCGGATTTGACACCCTGTCCTAGAGCAACCTGGATGATCTCCAGATGTGCGAATCCAATTCCCAAAATTCCTCTGCATCTCTTCTCCCACCCCTCCCAATCTCTCATAGTCATTTCCATACAGCATTATGTTTTCCTGTACTTCCTGCTTTCTCATGGGTGAAATGCAACAGCCCCACTTTTCTGACTAAACCCCACCTTCCATAGTTACAGCTTTGATAATCTTAACAGCCTTGCTTTAACTTATCTTTCCCTCCTGATCTGAAAACAACTAAAATCCTCTCCTATTTGGGTTCCTGTTTCCTGAAGCGCTTCATTACTTATATATTTATTTTATTTTTATTTTTTTTATTTGTCAATTGCTTACAAGATAATAGGTATAAGTAAAAACATAGTTATGAATACATGGATACATATAAGAAAAATAAAAATATATATAAAAGAAACAATAGGACAGGGACGGTAGGCACGTTGGTGCGCTTATGCATGCCCCTACAGACCTTTTAGGAAAGGGGTGAGGTCAATAGTAGACAGTCTAAGGTTAAAGTTTTTGGGGTTTGGGGAAAAATTCAGACATTGACCACAGAGTCAGGTAGAGTATTCCAGACATTGACCACTCTGTTGCTGAAGTCATATTTCCTGCAATCAAGTTTGGTGTGGTTTACCTTGAGTTTGTATCTATTGTTTGTTTGCTCTAGTGTTGTTATGGTTGAAGCTGAAGTATTCATTGACAGGTAGGACATTGCAATGTATGATTTTATATACTATACTTAGATCGGACCGAAGGCGGCGTAGTTCTAAGTTTTCTAGGTCTAGAATTTCAAGTCTGGTGGCATAAGGTATTCTGCAATGAGTAGAGGAGTGGAGAACTCTTCTTGTGAAATATTTCTGGACTTTCTCAACTGTGTTAATATCAGATATGTAATGTGGGTTCCAGACTGATGAGCTGTATTTGAGTATTGGTCTAGCAAATGTTTTGTATGCTCTAGTTATTAGTGTAATATTACCAGAGAAAAAGCTACATAAGATTAGGTTAACAGCTCTTAACACCTTTTTGGCTATGCAGTTACAGTGGGCTCTAGTACTTAGCTCATTTGAGATGAGTACTCCAAGATCCTTGATAGAGTTTGGATCATCAACAAAGTCTTGACTATTCCGCCTATATTTTATTTTCTGATTTTTTTTTTGCCAATATGTAGGACAGAGCATTTATTTGTTGAGATTTGAAGTTGCCATTTGTTTGACCATTCTGATACATAGTCAAGGTCTTTTTGAAGAGTAGCAGTATTGTCTGTGGTGTTGAATAGCTTTACATCATCAGCGAAGAGAGCGCAGTTGCTCTTGATACGATCACAGAGGTCATTTATGTAGAGTATGAAAAGAGTTGGTCCTAGAACACTGCCTTGGGGCACACCACTGTTGACAGGTACAGAATTTGATAGAATTACATGCATGCATAGGCAGGCATCTGGTTGTGCATACATGGAATTGATCCAGAAAATAGAACAGTGAATAATAGGGTTGTAAGAGACCTTGGGGGTGTCAGCTTTGGAAGTCATATTAAACCCAGAAACTTCCACGCTGCCACATTCCTGTGCCTGGGAAAGTAGGAGGGGGGGATTTTTAGAGTGTTAGTAGTTTGACATAATAGCATTCTTCTTTTTGGTCAAGGTCATGTTATTCCTGCACCTGGAGGAGGAGTGGTTGAAGGGATGTCTCAAGTTGGGACAGATGGTGATTGGACCATGTGATGGACTGTGTTGGGTTTTGATTTTTGATTTGCTGAGGGAAGACCCAGAACTCTCAGATTTGGGTTTTCCCAGATGTGCCAATATGACTTTTCCAATAAAAAGAAACGTTGAGAAAATGCTTCTCTCGGAGATTTTGATTGGGATCTAGTTTTGCTAGTCTTTGGTCCAGCCCTCCCCTGCTCATGGCAGGATTCCTTATAAAATTCCAGACAAATGGCTGTCCAGTCTTTTCTTGAAAATCTCCAGCGATGGAGCACTAACAACTTCTGGGGGTGAGCCATTCTATTGATTAATTGTTCTCACTGTCAGGAAATTACTCCTTAGTTCTAGGTTGGATCTCTCTTTGATAAGTCTCCATCTCCTACTTCTTGTCTTGTCTTTTCCTGCTTTGGAGAATAGCTCAACTAGTCTTCCACTCCTCAAGTAGTGGAAAGCTGCTATCATATCACCTCTAATCCTTTTCTTTGTTAGACTGGCCACATATAGTTATAGTCAGGGGTGGGATCCGACAGGGTTAACTATCAGTTCGATGATTTATGAGGTTCAGTGATTTATGATGTGCTTTCCTGCATGCTGCGCTTGCATGTCTGTAAATCGTCATCAGCATGCTACATGCAGAGAAGCAGCATTTGAAACAGCACTTTTTCCCTGCTTTTTTAACTGCAGCTGTGCCTCGCACGGCAACTGAAGTTGGAAAAGCAGGAAATAAAGGTCAAGTAAGAGCCCGGGCAGAAACATCAGCAGACATAGAACCGGTTCTATGTCTGCTGCTCTTCAGAGCTACCGGTTCTACAGAGGTGGACAGAACCGGTAGAAACCCACCCCTGGTTATAGTTGACTCAGTGGATTGTGCATTTGCTTGAGAATAGCTGCTGTCATAAACGCCATTGTCAGAGAGATAGATCTGGCCCTGTCTATTCCCTCCAGTTTTTCTATATGTTCAGATATAAACAGCCTATAGGAGGCATCTGTATTTGAAAAAAGACACTGCCTTAATTTTACTGGAGAATATCCAGAATATTCTTCCATATGAAATAGAAATGCTATTAAGTATCTCCTATTCACAACAAAAGAATGTACTAGTAAAAGCTATTGGTCTCTTGACATTCTTGAGAGGAAATGGCTCCGGTGATCACTGAGGTGTGAAAGACTTATGTTTCCTCCCTTTTAATTTCATGGTAAAATATGATATGAATAATACACTCTGTAAAAGCTGCCAGAAAAGAGAAAGCAATGAAATCAGCAGACTCATTCCTTCAGCATTCCACTTCCCACTAAAGAGGCAATATGAAGCTATTAAACCAAAAGCATCCCATTCTCTATCTTGTGATGGAGCTTGCCACGAGAGGTGGGAAAATAGGATGTTTTCTCTGCATATTTGACTCGCCTGATTGATTGATAGCAGCCACCACTATTAGTGTAACCCAGACAGAAATCTCTAAGGCAGGGAAACAGTGAGGGATGTTAGCCACTAAAATAATTTGTCAGCAAAAGGAAGAAATCAAGCTGAGCGTTTTTATGAAATATGACATCACGTCTATAACCGGACACATAGAGAGGCAATCAAGGTCTGGTTGACAGGAATGTTCACGGAGAAACAATATTGTTTTCATCTATCTCCATCTATGAGCAAGGAAGAAGCGGGATGGGAAGATAGATGCTCCAAATCAGCCCTGCTGTGCCAAAATTTGATATATTTAGTCCAACTTTCTTTCTCCTGTTGTGGCCCACTTGATTACTCCAGTTAGCAACTGTCCTCATTGCCAACTAACTTTATATTTATTTATTCAATCAAATTTCTGTGCTGCCCATCACACTTGCATGTGGTTCCATTCAGAGGTGGTATTCAGAAGATTCTGACCAGTTCTGGAGAACTGGTAGCGGAAATTTTGAGTAGTTCGGAGAACCAGCAAATACCGCCTCTGACTGGCCCCGCCCCCATCTATTCTCCGCCTCCCATTGAGTCCCAACTAATTGGAATCCCAGCTGATTGGCTGGGTCTTCTTTTATTGCCCTGCACAGGAGAACGGAGCTGGAAAGCAGGTTAGTGGGGTGGGGAGGAAATGGGGATTTTGCAGTATTTTTCCACTGCCATGCCCATCAATCCATGCCCACCAAACCATGCCCACAGAACCAGTAGTAAAATATTTGAATCCCACCACTGGTTGCATTCCATTCCACTTATTGTAAGGGTGGCTGGCCAACATGTTTCATACAAAGGAGTTAGCTAATACTCAAAAGATCAATATCTTTTGGGGGAGGGGAGACCTCAACGGCTTGGCAAGCAAACTTCCTTTTCTCCATCACCTTGCATGGCAGTTTCCTTGGCTTGGCTGATTCTGGGGTTGTTTAACCAGCTTGTCTGCCTTTACATCCCAGCTCTTAATCCATGTGGCTTCTGAAAGTGGGTATCCTTTCCACTGTACTAAGGTACAGTGCTGCCACTAGATGGGAGAGGGAGGGAAAGAGTTAACTGGGGTTTTGTTCATGCCAACATAGATGGCTAGTGCTCCACCAAGTTCAGAGACTAGTGAGATACTGATACTATTCATCGTCATTCATATATGCTAACAGATTTATCATTCATGAATTAAGCTGATTTCCTTTTCTACTCAAGGTGACCATCACCATGTTTTGTGTCAGATCAACCATTGTTATTTGAAAATTAGGTCAATAGATGGACAGCTGCATGAAACAGTTAACAGATGGTATCTATTAAATAATAATAATAGCAAAAATGGATTCTATAATTTACAAATAATATGTGCAAGTCAGTGTCAGATCAATGCCACTTCTACATTATTTATAATATATGGTGATGTAATAATATCAACTTGTTAACTGACCAGGAGGACAGAAACAAAGATGGGACAAAGGTATAACCAAATTGTTGTTTGATGATGCAGCAGAATGGCTCAGTCTGTAAATCTGAAATGTGGAGAACTCACTCTCCCAAAATCTTTGAGGTCCTCACACTCTGTCGTTGCCTCCTGCTTTGGGTAGCATCTTGGTAGTTTCCACTGTCACCACTTGTCATCCAAAGGCATCACCACACCTCCTCGCTCTAATTCCAACATGTGAGAAGCACAGTACTGTCACAATCTGTGCTGCCTTCAGACCAAAGGGCAGAACCAGAGAAGCTGAAATAATTTCTATATTGCAACCTATACATGCAGTTTAGAGGCAGATGAATAGATGCTTTTTCATGCTTTTCTCCCTCCGTGCGAGACAGAACAATCTCTGCCAAGATAAACAAAACAAAACTTTATAGATAGATAGATAGATAGATAGATAGATAGATAGATAGATAGATAGATAGATGGGGGAACCCTACTGCAGGGGTCTTCAAACTGGACCCCTTTAAGACTTGTGGACTTCAACTCCCAGAATTCCTCCTCCAGTCAAGTTAGCTCAGGAATTCTGGGAGTTGAAGTCCACAAGTCTTAAACTTGCCAAGTTTGTAGACCCTTGCCCTACTGTATTAAGTGTCTTAATCCCAACATTCAACAATGAAAGAGATTAATTAAACATCTGTACAGAAACTGCAGCCGGATTTTAAAAAATGTTTGTATCAGAAGATGCTATGCTCCTGACAGATCATAAGATGCTGCTGTTTTGCTACAAACAGCTATTCTGCCTGATTTTATAGAAGGATAGAGGAGAAAGCTTCAAATCAGTTATTGCAGGTCAAAAAAGATTCTAAAAAGAATACAGGCAATTCCTGGAAAAACAGACAATTATGGAGTTGTTCAAAGATAATAAAAAACAAAAACAAGAGACTATAGCATAACACTATGAAACAAAGATGATATTCCAAGGTAAATGTTTTTACCTGCATTTCCAGAGGTCCTGAAAAGTATATTCCCCCTGTCTCCATTATTTCTGGATGACTCTCTTCCTCTGAATTTCAATAAGTTTATTCTGACACTGTTTAATCAATAGAACTTTTGCCAGTCGGTAAGTGAACCCTTGCATTAGATTTGATGTTTTTTTGCTGGAAACTGCAAAACATGTCAAAAACTGGCATTTTTTCCCCACAAATTGTGATCAGGTGACCACAAAATACCATTGGTGGATTGTAAAGCTGACTTATTCAACATGCCGTCACATGTCCTTAGGAATGGACAGTGTGTAAACTAGGGACAGGCTTGTCTGAGATTCCTTCTTAATTTAATTTCTTGACTCATGCTCAAATCCCACTTACATGACTTGTCACCTTAGAGTGGCTCTAAGGTTTTACCCTGTTCAGTCATGTCTGATCCTAGTGGGGCTGTGCTCATCCCCATTTCATAGCCACTGTTGTCCAAAGACACTTTCATGGTCATGTGGCCAGCATGCCTATCTGGCAAAGGCACAAGGAATGCTGTTACCTTCCCACCAAAGTGGTACCTATTTATCTACTTGCATTTGCATGCTTTCAAACTGCTAGAAGGTCAGGAGCTGGAGCAACTAATGGGAGCTCACCCCCATTGCGTGGTGCTCCGGTCTCGAACGTGGGCTGGGCTGAACCTGGGCTGACAGTTTTCCATCTGACAAGTTCAACTTCTTTAAATGCTGAGCCATCGCCCCCACCTCCCTGAACCAAACCCAACTTAATAAACTGTATGAAGAATGATTGGAGGGAACTAGGAGAAGGACAAAGAGAAAGAGAAGGACCAGGGGAGACATGATGGCAGTCTTCCAATATTTGAGGGGCTGGCACAAAGAAGGGATCAAGTGAGGAACTAATACCACTCTATAAAGCCTTAGTAAGACCACACCTAGAGTTACTGCATCCAGTTTTGTTCACCACATTATAAAAAAGACACAGAGACTCTAGAAAGAGTACAGAGAAAAGCAACCAGGATGATTAGGGGACTGGAGGATAAAACATACGATGAATGGTTGCAGGAACTGGGCTTGGCTAGTCTAGTAAAGAGAAGGACCAGGGGAGACATGATAGCAGTCTTCCAATATTTGAGCGGCTGCCACAGAGAGGAGGGGAGTGTCAAGCTATTTTCTAAAACACTCACAGGCCAGACAAGGAACAATGGATGGAAACTGAACAAGGAGACATTTAACCTGGAAATAAGGAGAAACTTTCTGACAGTGAGAACAATCAACCCATGGAACAGAAGTTGCCCTCAGAAGTTGTGGGAGCACCATCACTTGAGACTTTCAAGAAGAGATTGGACTGCCATTTGTCAGAAATGGTGTAGGGTCTCCTGCTTGGGCGGGGGTGGGGGGTTGGACTAAATGACCTATAAGGTCCCTTCCAACTCTGATTATCTGTTATATAAGTGGGGGTCAACTTATTTTCTAAAGCAGCTGAGGGGAGGACAAAAAGTAATGGGTGGAAGAACATTAAAGAGAGATCCAACCTCATACTAATTTCCTGGCAGTGAGAACCATTAATCAGGAGAACAGTTTGCCTCCAGAAGTTGTGGAAGTTTTCAAGAAGAGACTGGGCACCCATTTGTCTGGAATGATCTAGGGTCTTGAGCAGGGGGTTGGACTCTAGACCTCCAAGATTCCCTGTTATTACATATTCTATGTTCTTCTTTAGGCAATCTCTAAAGGAGGAGTCTCTCTAAAGACAAAACAATTACAGGAGACCAAGATGTAGATATAGGAATAGCAAATTTTGAATAAATCTCTTCACCCTTTCTTTTTATACTGATAGACAGTATATCATTATATGATAAATACATGCAAAATATATTCCAGCAGTAGGGATGAATACTAACTGGCACAGGAAAATAGTTCACTACTTAACTGTACTTAAATGTGAAAGGCAATTATTAATTACTCCCAGTAAGGAATTTAATCAGCTTAGTCAGCCTCTGCTAATGATAATTGGAAATCTGCATTTGCACAGCTTTTAGGAATGCCTGAGAAATCCAATCTTTGTGAATTCCAGTGCGAATTGACCTAATCTGCACCATCCAGGTTTATGTGCAAATAAGATCTTAGCTAGCCAACCACCCTTCCACTTCCAGAATGTTCTGCCTCAGTCCTCAGCTGAAATAATTTATCAAAACAGATTTCAAAGCTACTTTTTCAAAAGGCAACTGGACTTTGTTTTTCTTTGAAGATGTTTCAAATCTCATCCAAGAAGCATCTCCAGTTTTGACTGAATGGTGAAGGATGGAAGGATTTATATTCCTTGCAGTCATCTGATTGTTAGCACTCTTTCTGAGAGCCGTTGAGGCCACTTGGAGTTTATCTGTGTCCTCAGCATCACCTGAATAGTGCAGATGGGTGTGGCACCTTCTTGGAACTACTGAAAGGATTGTGTGGCAAACAGTCTTTTTACAAAGTTCAGTTGCCTTTTGAACTTTGGGAAAGCCATGACCCGGATGACTGAGAATCTCCATAAATATCAAAAGATATGTCAAATGGGGAAATAATATTTCTTTGGAGATGTGTATTATGAAAAGAATATATTTGGCTATTCATTTCTCAATGTTGGTTATGTATCAATCAGTAGAGTTAATTCAGTTTTGGTTTTGGCAGTTCAAATTCAGTTTGGTTTGGCTCAGATAATTTAGCACCTCCCTCATCATTTGAATGTAAAGTTAGTTCTGGAAATCCAAAACTTTAGCCTCCCACATACCCTTCGGGAAAAACCACAAGTAGTGATATTTTTATTTTTAAAAATCTTTTAGGACAGTAGGAGAAATTTTAATATATTGGAGATTTTTATGAAGGGGATAAAACCTTGCTAAAGAAGAGAGTTTAGTGTTATTTGGAAAAGCAATTATAATGTCTTTCTTTTTTGAGATAATTGGTCAAAATTATTACATAATTAATTAATTCTACTTGTAAACTACTGCATTAATAAAGACTCAGGGATATTTAAGGAAATCCGGTAAATACAAACAGCAAATTAAAATGTTCACATTTATCATCATTAAAATAACAATGACCATGAGTAAATAATAATCAAAGCGGTCAAACAAATAACAGAAACAAAATGCATGACAAACATTGAAAACACAATAAGTGAACTGAAATTTAAAAACTACAACAATTAACTAGTAACTAGACACTATATGGAAGAGTCCTGACTCAAGTTGCATCTTATGGTGGAATGTAATCTGGATTCCCAGGGGGGAAGTGCAGAGGTGGTATTTGTTCTGACCCAGGCTTCATCAAACTTAATAAAATACAAAATGAATTTAAAAGTAAAACCTTTTTTAATGCAACACTGGGAATTACTTGAATTCCCAGCCAAAACTCATTAGACATAGTTCCTCCATATAAGAGCATCCTTTTCAGTTTTGTTGAACGCTGCCAAGAAACAGAAGTCCAATTAAAGCTAACATCAACCAACCCAAAAACCTAGAAAAAACTGACCAGAGTACAGAGCTTCACGAGAGACTCAGAGAATTACTGAACTGCTTTGCTTCCTGCAAAGCTCTTCGTCATTGAGGACTGACTTTTATCCCTAATGGGAAGGGCAATCACCTCCCAGTCTTACTCCCGAGTCGCCCCTTCTGCTTCAGCTGCTCTCACCTTCCAGCAGCTCTGCGCACACATGTAATAGGCTCCCTGTGGTCCTCTGCTTCACTGCTGCCATACTCCAAAGGCTCTGAAGGCAGCACCCCACTCTCTGATGGTCCTGGCCCCATCCCTGCATCAGATGCAGGACCCTTGTCCAAGTCCTTGCCAGACTCCCTGACTGGTTCCCTTTCATCCTCATTGTCTGATACCTCTGCCGTCTGCACCGGCTGCTGGCGAACCACAACAGTATTCAGCAGGTTTTGACCAGTTCTGGAGAACCAGTAGTGGAAACTTTGAGTAGTTTGGAGAACTAGCAAATACCACCTCTGACTGGCCCTGCCCCCATCTCTTTTCTGCCTCCCGAGTCCTAGCTAATTGGCTGGGTCTTCTTTTGTTGCCATGCACAGGAGAACAGAGCTGGAAAGCAGGTTAGTGTGGTGGGGAGGGAATGGAGATTTTACAATATCCTTCCCTTGCCACACCTACCAACCCACACCCACCAAGCCACGCCCACAGAACCAGTAGAATAATTTTAAACCCACCACTGGGAAGGGGCTACATTCCAGAAGATCAAGGCATCAAAGTTTAGATTAATTGGAGAAAGAATGTCAAGACCGATCCTCCCTTGAACTTCTCAGATTATACCTTTAATGATACAAGTAGTTGCTTTAATTTGGCAAGCTTTCTGTCCAAAGGTGAGGAAGAATAAAGGAGATGTCTCAGAAGTAATTCTATGTATCTTTCCTAGATCTTAGATCACATCTGGAACATTAAGAGGAATGGTATAAATCTTAATTCCAAGATGAGACTATTCAATGAGGCCAGTGAAGAAGCTGAGAAATAGGATCCCCTACTTCCCTTTATGCTATTCATTACTAGATGCTGAACAGGATATATACATCTATCTTACATAAGATCAAACATCTGTCCCTTGAATTCAGTGGCCATATGTACACAACATGCTTAATCTGATTATTGAAGTTGACTATTTTAATTGTTTTGTACAATATATTGGATTCTAAACTAGCAAAATCTTCCTGAGCTGTATTGTACATTATGCCAGGAAAAAAAAACCTGGCAGCTGCTCAGCTCCATTGACTTGCTTACATTTGTTGTTCTGTTATAGGTATCTAATATTGTTTATTCTGAAGGGCAGCAGCTCTCCAGAGGCTTCATCAGATGAGAGGAAAGCAATCTAAGACCACAATGAATATTTTATACTTTTCTCAAAGGAATGAAATTATTGAAAGATGGCTCCCCAGGCCATGTCAGGACTATGATATCACTGGGCTGCAATGGCCCAAATAATATATCCTCCAAGAGATGAATTGTAGATCTTCTGAGGTCATATCAAGCCTATAGTTTTGCCCCATAATTCCTGGCTGTTAATGGCAAACCTGTATTTGTGTGATACAAACACAATGGTGCCTCAGTACTTGTTGTTAGTTGATTCTGGGAAGTACGATGAGTACCAAACAATTTTTTCCCATAAGGAATAATGTAAATAAATTTAATGCATTCCCAAACCAAAGATGAATGCACATTTTAAAGGCATCATGTAAAAAGATACGGTTGTATATCATCACTTTACATGAGAAATAAACCTAAATATTAATAAATACTTAGTTTAAATAAAACATAAGCTTCACTTTACCTGTACTGATGAGGGAAAAAAAATGCAAAAATACAAAGAAGCTAAGACAAGCTGCAAGAGGATGTCCACATGGCAAGAGCTACTGTGTGACTCTTTGTTTCAGCTGGAAAGGGCAGTAAGTCACAAGGCAACTGAAACCAACAAGTTCTAACTTGTATGTTGAGTAGTAAACAAACAACAAGTACTGGGACAAAATTTTCTCATCAAAATGTACCAAATTTGATGAGTTTCAAAGCGGTTAAGTACTGAGGTACTACTGCATCTCTATAGGTTTTCTTTTGTAGGAGGTGAATAAATATAAAAGGGAAGTGAGAAGATTTCAAATAAAAGTGCCAGCTCCCAAACCCCAAGCATCATAGAGTATGCATCAACACTGAAACGATTAGACTGAGGCTGGCTCTAAACAGTGGAAGATGTCCTTGAGTTGAGCTGAACTATTGGTGATGACACATCCAAGTTGATTTCTTGGCTAGAATAAGGCTGTAGAATAGCATATTAGTGCAAACTCAGTTACATAACTATGGTATTGTCCTTCAGCAAAGAACGAGAGGAGAAAGAAATCAAATATTGGCCAGCAAATATAAGAACTGAGAGGGGTAGCTTATTTTATTTTACTTCAGTAGGTCATCTATCTATCTATGGGGGTGCTTTAAAAACAGCTCATATATATTGGTTTCCTGTTTTATTCATGTGTGAATCTTAAATGGTTGTCATGATGGCTGTCTCCAACATTTATTCAGTAACCCCTAAGATCTTCTATTGCCTATTGTCTAATGGGTCATTGCATTGATTTTTTAAAAATCAAATGATAATGCACATGATTGAAGATTCTTGAAATGCAATTGGCTTGGTGGTGTGACAGCTAGGAACAAAGGAATTGCTAAACTGTCATCTGCAGGTATTATATTTTATGGTGGTCTTTTGGAGCTTATTACTATGTATCTTCCTCTGCATACACATTTTCAAATGGAGAGCACAGTAACACAGCTAAGCATCAATTTAGCATAATGACAAGTGTTGCATGTAGATAAGCGAATCTTTGCTGGTAATCTTGGGACTATCTCCTGATGTAATCTGGGTGGCAGCCTGAGTTACATTAATGCTGTTGCTTTTTCTGGAATTTGGAAATAAAGGGGTTGATTGTGCATTCAAGACACGGGAAGGGAAACTAGATCATGTGCTTCTCAAGCAGCCCATTTCAACTGAAATTACTACCTATATAGAAGTTGAAATACTAATTATTTCCCTGGCCCTTTTATTAAAAAATAAATCCCATGAACAGCTACATGACTCTATTATGTACCAGCACCAATGACAAGAGAACAATCAATGTCACTCATCAAAGCAGTGCAATGTTTAATTATATAAATCAATACGAGGACTATATTGGTCATCTTCAATAGATAGTCTTTGACTTAAGACCACATCACGATAGTAATTTCCATTGTTAAGCAAAGTTGTGTCCATGGCTTTTTTGTCATGGTTGTTAAGTGTATCACGGCAATTGTTCAGTGACTCATTCACTCATTAAATAGATGTGGCTTCCCCCATTGACCTTAGTTGTCAGAAGTTGGCTGGGAAAGTCACAAATGGTGATCATGTGACTTTGAGATGTTGCAACCATCATCAATACATGCCGGATGCAAGCACCTGAATTTTGATCACATGACCTTGAGGATGCTGCCTCGATTATAAGTATAAACACTGTCATGTTTTTTGAATGCTACTGTAACTTTGAAAGTCACTAAACAAATGATTGGCCTAGGAAAGCCAAAGGAAATCATCAAAACCATTAAAAAAATGAATGTTAGAATAGTTTGGACATGTGATAAATACGGCCTACTTCACTTAATCCTCCAAGGAAAGATTGAAGGCAGACGAGGTCCAGGCAGAAGAAGAACATCAGGGTTTCCAAATCTAAGGGACTGGTTTAGACAAAACTCAACAGCACTTTTTCGTGCAGCTGTTGATAAAAATAGGATCACCAACATGATTGCCAGCGTCCAATGATGGATATGGCACCAAGAAGAAGAAGAAACAAGAGATTGTAAGTCAAGAACTATCTGTATGATCATAGAACAATGGAGCTGGATGAGACCATACAGATCCCAAAAACTGTGTCCTGTAATTTTTCCATGGAAGTGTTTTTAAGCCTAAATAGGCTCAATTGTAGTATGGTTATTTAATCAGAATACTTAAAACAGAAATGTAAAAATTATGGGCTGGCCAGGTCTGGGAAGGGAGTTGTGTATGTCTACAATACTACCTCTTCTTTATCTTTGAGGAAATCCCCTACAATTGTTTCCCTTTTTGCTACCAAGATACGTAGAATATATACACTGTCCATCCTTTTAGTTCTAGTTTTTATGTATGTTTTCTTAAATGTAATTCTGTTTTATATTTATCTCTTTACCATTCTGTAAGCCACCCATAGTTGCTTTATCAGTGAGATGGGTGACGTAAAAATTTAATAAATAAATAAACACGGAGGGCAGTTGGGCTGGGCTGGGAAAAGATGGATTACTGAAGGAGTTGCAAATGAGTCATACATTTGCGTCATAAGATACTGTATATGGTCTGAAGGAACTTCTTAGAATTGAATCCAAACCACTGTATAACTTCAGCATGCATGTGTGCATATGTGTATGTCCATCTATCTATTTCAAAACATCTCCATCAACCGTTGAAATGTACCCTTCAACACACTGTACTTGGTGTGACCCCCAACTTCAATTCATGTCCCTCAGAGTCAGGTAAAGTTTCCCTTCTCCTAAATCTGAGATGTAGCTTCTAGAGTGGCTGTCATTCTCATTTATAACAATGTGAGCAGGGCGAAATAATTAAATTCATGGAGATTGAATGTATTATCAGTATTAATTAAATTTAATGTTAACCACATTTAGATATAAGTTGAATGCAATCAAATTTAGTTATTATCCTAGCCCTGCCTTCCTTTGGGAATTCATCCTAGACATTCCCTTCGAAGAGTAAGTGTGACTCTGTGCTTGATAATTGCGTTTCCTCTGACTTGGAACAAAGCCATATTGTGTCTGATTTTATCAAGCGGGAGGTTCTGTCCTTCCTTAATTTCTCCACCCATCTCACTGCCCAACTGGGAGATGGTTCATTTAATGAAAGAATCTGTACGTAGAGAGACAAATGGATTCATCTTACTTTGCAAGGTAAGTCAGAATTACAGCCAAGGTCAGAAGACAAACAGGAAAAAAAGTTTAAGCATGTGTTGAGGTAGGGTAGGGATGGGTTGATGGGGGTGGGGTGGGTGGAATCTGAGAAGTGTGAAATGCAGATGATAAAAAATTGAGTTTGGAGGCAGAGACCGTTGCGTTCAGGAGTAGAATCTGAAAGTCATTCACTCCTTGTAACAGCAAAATCTGTTGATGACTACAGCCAAAATGGGATATTGAGAAATGAGAGAAAGGAAGGTTATCACAAGGAGAGGGCAGCTTATCATAAACCATACCTAGAAGCTAAGTTTTGCCTCCCTTCCCATCATCTAAGTTATAGGAGGGGAATAAATGGGGAAAAAACGGTACTCTGTTGCATCAACTGAGAAACCAGCAATTTTTATATTCTTCCTCTCCATGATCTATTCCCAGTTCAGATAACTATAGTGATACGTTATGGCTTTTCAGGTGATCATTGTTTGTTTGTTTTAGAAAATTGAAAGCCTGGATAAATGTTTGAACTGTTTTCCTTCTTTATTTTTGGACTGTGTGCTTGTGAGGCAAAGGCTGGACCTATTTTTCTTTCTGTTTGTGGTAGTTCTGTCTAGTCAATTAAAGAGAAGGGTTGGGGGCAACACGATAGCTGTCTTCCAGTACCTGGGGGGCTGGCACAAAGAAGAGGGGATTGACTTATTCTACAAAAACCAGAGGGCAGGACAAGAAACAACAGGTGGAAGCTTGTTAAAGAGCGAGCCAACTAGAAGGAAGGAGAAATTTTCTGACAATGAGGAAAATTAATCAACGGAATAGCTTGCTTCCTGGAGTTGTGGGTGCTCCATCCTTGGGGGTTTTAAAAATTAGACTGGACAGCCCTTTGATTGGGATGGTATAAAGCAGGGGTGTCAAACTGGATTTCTTGGAGGGCCGGATCAGCATTGTAGTTGTCCTCTGTGGGCCAGCCAGGGAAGCGGGGGAGGAGATGGCACAGCCATTTTGGCTGGTAGAATGCTGCAAGAGGCTGTCCAGATTTAAAATAAAAGTAAATAAATAAATAAAATAAAAAATAATCAAAAAATTTTTAAAAAATAAATGAAAATAAAAAAGACCAATACTTGAATATAGATCATCAGTCTGGAACCCGCATTACGTATCTGATATTAACACAGTGGAGAAAGTCCAGAAATATTTCACAAAAAGTACTTGTTGCAGAATACCTTATGCCACCAGACTTGAAATTCTAGACCTAGAAAGCCTAGAACTAGGCCTTCTTCAGTCCGATCTAAATATAGTATATAAAATTATATATTGCAATGTCCTACCTGTCAATGAATACTTCAGCTTCAACCATAACAATACAAGAGCACACAATAGATACAAACTCAAGGTAAACCACACCAAACTTGATTGCAGGAAATACGACTTCAGCAACAGAGTGGTCAATGCCTGGAATACTCTACCTGACTCTGTGGTTTCTTCCCCAAACCCCAAAAACTTTAACCTTAGACTGTCTACTATTGACCTCACCCCTTTCCTAAAAGGTCTGTAGGGGGCGTGCATAAGCGCACCAACGTGCCTACCATCCCTGCCCTATTGTTTCTTTTATTTTTCTTATATGTATCCATGTATTCATAACTATGTTTTTACTTGTACCTGTTATCTTATAATTGCTTGACAAAAATAAAATAAATAAAAAAATAAAAAATAAAATGGGGTGCATGAGGGCTTCCTGCGCCCCCCACCTGTGCCCAGGGGTGGGCTGTGGGGGTTCGCAGAGATTGGGGAGATCCCCTAGATAAGATTCTTTGCAATTCAGACAACCCCCAAATCCCACTCCTGGCTGGCTCCACCCATCCCTCCCCTCCCAAGAGTCCCCATGTGGCCCGTTTTGGATGCAGGTAAGTGCAGGGCGCACACAGAGGTTTGAGGAGGGTGAAAAATGGGCCTCCCAGAAATTTTGGGAAGACCAAAAACGGGCCGATTTCTGGCTTCCAGAGAGCCTCCAGAGCCCAGGGAAGCCGTTTTCGCTCTCCCGGAGACTCGAAGAAAGTCTCTAGTGCCCAGAAAGGGCCAAAATGCCCCCCCGCCACCATAGTGCAGGACGCCGACTAGGTCATGCCCACCATGGCCATGCCTGCCCAGCAACCGGGCAGAGAATCCGTTGCTAAAATTTTTGAAACCTACCCCTGCCCTTGCCCCATTTTCGCTAGCAGAGGCACCATGGGCTGTTCCTTTGCTATTTCCAGACCATTCCAGCAGGCCAGATCTAAGCACCCAGTGGGCCAGATCTGGCCTGTGGGCCTTGAGATTGATACCTCTGGTATAAAGTGTCCTGCCCTAAGCAGGGAGATGGATTAGAAGACAACTGAGGTTTCTTCCAATCTTATGATTCTATGCTCCTTTGGTCTGGAAGAAACCTACAAGCGGTATGGCTGACGAGCACATACAATGCTAAAATGCTAAACACTGATATTTGTAATGGGTAAGCAGCACTGTTGAAAGTAAAATAAATTAAGTGCAACTAAGGGCCTTTTTAAAAAGGGATGCAGTGACTCAATGGCTAAGACACTGAGCTTGTCGATCAGAAAGGTCGTCAGTTCGGCGGTTCCAATCCCTAGCGCTGTGTGACGGAGCGAACTCCTGTTCCTTGTCCCAGCTTCTGCCAACCAAGCAGTTCGAAAGCATGTAAAAATGCAAGTAGAAAAATAGGGACCACTTTGGTGGGAAGGTAACAGCATTCCACGTGCCTTCGGCATTTAGTCATGACCACATGACCACGGAGATGTCTTTGGAGAGCACTGGCTCTTTGACTTTGTAACAGAGATGAGCACTGCCCCCTAGAGCCAGGAATGACTAGTACGTATGTATGAGGGGAACCTTTATCTTTACCTTACTGGCCTTTTTATTATGCAGGCTACATCACAATTAGGGAGAATATTTATAGCTCAGGATTGAAGTGAGGGATCCTTGGTGTTCTGATGACGTTACCTAGTTTGGGTAATGAAACGTCTGCAAGAAAACAGCCATGCTCAGAGAGCACCAAGGATCCCATATTGAAATTTGCATTACATACTGTATTTCTTTTCTTTTTTCATAAAATCTGGTCCAGTGACTCATGCTAAAGTTTGACTGACAGATTATGCATTCAATTCCAGCATGTTTGGGAAAACCCCAAGGTTTGCTCAACTGTTCCACAAAAGGAGAGAAAGAATAGTTGCACAAACAAAACAGCAGTGGTGAGAATTCCAGATTGGAAAAACTATATAAAAATTCATTCAAAATATTAAAAACTTCCAGGCTCTACAGGCTGATGAGTCTTATGACCTTTCCAGTATCTCAGGACTATAAATTCCAGACTTTTTTTTTGCCAGCATAGCCAGATACAAGGGACTTCTGAACTTCTGATTTTAACACATGTAGAATATGCCAAATCTGAGAAGCTGATTTTAAATTTTTCTGAACACCCAGGAATGGAATGTTATCTATCTCTATATTTTTATCCTTACATCATATGATTTCCTCACTCCCCAATACAGCACAGACATCTGCAGGAGATGATTCCTTGGGGCTACATAACTGTCTGATTGGGACAATTATATTTGAAAAGTCAGACTAAGCATTTAATGCAACTGAAGCTATTCCTATTTTATATTACAGGCTAACAAATTTATAGCAGGAAGAGCCTTGATTAGTATTCTGATTATCTTTCTTGATCATAAAGCAATCAATCAAGCCACAGTTTTTTTTTATCAAGATTATAAGGAGCCAGGAAAGAGCAGCATTTTCAGATGCTAGTAAGCAGTCCATAGCCAGCATTAAGATTTAAAGGGTGAGATGGCAATAGAGGACAAGTAAACTATATAGCAGTGATGGCTAACCTTTTTGGGCTCCTGCGCCAAAAATTGTGCACACACTTGCATGCTCATACTCGCATGCCAGCACCCAGAAGGCGGTGCGCCCCCACGCCCCCTACACATATGTGGGCAACCCCCACCCCCACCCCGCCTCTGCCCCCTTACCTGCACTGCGCCTCACGGCTGATTTTTGGATGCTTTGAGGCCTTGTTCAACTTCCCTAAGGCTTGAGGAAGGCTTCTGAAGGCTTTGCAGGCTGCAAACTAGCCCCGTTTCATCCCTTCCAGTATTTTCAGAAAAACAGGAAGTGACAAAACGGGACTAGTTTTTGGCCTGCAAAGCCTCCAGAAGCCTGCAGAAGCCATCCTCAAGCCTTTGGGAGGCCGAAAAAGGCCTCAAACCCACCAAAAACCAGCTGTGAGGCACACACATGCACAGTGAGATAAGTTTGCCTGCAGCTCACGTGCCGGCACAAATAGCTCTGCATGCCACCTGTGGCACTCATGCCATAGGTTTGCCATCACGGCTATATAGTCAAGCACAGGACAGGATAACCGAATAACAGAGTTGGAAGGGACTTTGGAGGTATTCTAGTCCAACCCCCTGCTCAGCAGGAGACTGTTTACCATTTCAGATAAAAGGCTGTCCAATCTCTTCTTCAAAATCTCCAGTGATAGAGCACCCACACCTTCTAAAAGCAAGCCATTCCACTGCTTAATTGCTCTCACTATCAGGAAATTTCTTCTTAGTTCTAGATGGTGTCTCTCCTTGACGAGTTTCCACCTATTGCTTCTTGTCTTGCCTTCTCGTGCTTTGGGAAAAAGGAAAAAAGCCAGCTTCCTCTTAAATACTTACGTTGTTTTTTTTTCATACTCTACCCCAGTACAGGTGAAGCTAAAACTAAGATTCAACCTTGCATCAAGAATTTTCCCATGTTGGTGTCTATTACTTTGTTACGCTAAAGTTGGTGTTTTCATTTATTGCCACCCCTGTTCTTGGTGATTGGAGGTCCTTGGTTCTTGGTCCATATCAATGTTCTCTGCACCAGGGTGGAGAGAAAGGTTTTCTTACACTTGTCTAACAAGTGAAAACTTTGGAAGATCATTTTCTTTGGGGCAAATATAGGCAAAGTATTGAATATTTGAGTTTGCATGGAATGCAATGGTAAATAAAACAAAGAAATATAATGCAATGCAATGCAATACAATATATAAATAATGCATGAAATTGGAAAAGGAGATGTTTTACAGATGGGTGGCACCTAAATCTAATTATTTAATTAATGTGTGATTTAAAAAAGTATGAAGAAACAAACACGTCACAAAGCTAGTAAAACAAATGTTAAATTATTTCCAAATTATATCCAGGAATGTTCTAAAATGGTAATGAAATGGCATAGAAATAAGACTTCCCATCCTTTCTGCAAAGGCTGTGAGAAGCTTTGGTTGATTGAAATTCCAGACTGAATCACTGTTCTGAATTAAATTGTTAAGTCAAAAATGGAATTGTCAGTTGGCCTGATTTTCTGAATTGATGTGAATAATCAAAGCAGATTGAGCAAACAATTCCAGTTGAATCACTTCTTTGAGAAGAATGGATCTCTGAATTGAACTAGTCTTCCCCTACCACTCTCTATTTTACAGCATGGCTTAATATAATCCAAAATAGGTTAGTAATAAAATGTCACATAATTTGTAAATAACAAAGCAGCTGCTTTGTTCTCTTTGAAAGACTTAAATGTGTTAGATTTGGGAAAACAAAGATGACTTATGACATTTTTAGTAAGAAAATGGGACAATCTGTCACTAATCACTCCCAGTGTTAACCCCAAATATGAATAGAATAGAATTCTTTTATTGGCGGAGTGTGATTGGACACACAAGGAATTTGTCTTGGTGCAAATGCTCTCAGTGTACATAAAAGAAAAAAATACATTTGTCAAGAGTCAAAAATCATCAGGTACAACACTTAATAATGGTCATAGGGTACAATAAGCAATCAAATCATACTAGGAGTCAATATAAATTTTAAGGATACAAGAGACAAAGTTACAGTCATACAGTCACAAGTGGGAGGGGATGAGTGATAAGGAGTGATGAGAAGATTAACAGTAATAGTAGTGCAAACTTTGTAAATAGTTGGACAGTGTTGAGGTAATTATTTGTTTAGCAGAGTGATGGCATTCGAGGAAAAACTGTTCTTGTGTCTAGTTGTTCTGATGTGCAGTGCTCTATAACGTTGTTTTGAGGAAAGGAGTTAAGACCTTTAGTCTATTTTTCCTTTTATCTAAAGCAGAAACTTGAGAATAGGGATTTAGCTTGTGCAAAGACAGGAACTTTAGCATTGTTTAATGTGAACACTGCATAATGGGGAACTTTGCTTGAAATGATAATTGGTTTATGCAGAATGGAGTTTGTCATGAAAGAACAAAAAGAAGACAATATGAAAAATCTTCTGGCTCAAAGGGAAATGAGTTGTTTCCTGGTTCCCAGACCCACTGTGTTAAAAGAGGACCATGAAGCATTCATCTAAATCACCAATTTGGTTTGTGCAAATAGAAATCAAATACAGTCACTTCAAAATGCCTGGTACAATTTCTTCCAAGTTAAGGTTAGCTAGCTGGCCACCACAGTTACAATAAATAGCATTCTTTGAACTTCAGTCGCTGAACAACATTGATTTTTTCCAAGCTGGCCATCTTTTACGGCAAAAGTGCAAACTTATTTGTTGAAAATAGCCTTGTTGTTCCTCTAATAAGATATTTGGATGAAATAGAAGGGTATTTACAACCAGCAGGGAGCACAGGACAGAAATAGACCTTTGGGAGATCATGATTTTTTTCAGGGCTAATGCTGACATTATGGGAAGTTTACTATAGAAAAGTGGTCCTCCGTTAGCCATTGTCTGAAAAGACACAAACAGAAGAAGAAAGGCAAAGAAAAGCAACATCATAGGACTATTTTTTCCCTCTGGTTCATTGGAAAGGAAAAGCACAATAGGAGAAGTTTCTTTTGTATTTTTACCATTCTTAAGGAATGTTCTTGAAGTCAATATTTTATCCCCTTCCTGATTTCATTACATGTTGTCAAAATTCTCTAGAACTGGAACAAAGTTGCAAGCCCAATTACAATCAAGAACATCTCTCTCTCTCTCTCTCTCTCTCTCTCTCTCTCTCTCTCTCTCTCTCTCTCTCTCTGTGTGTGTGTGTGTGTGTGTGTGTGTGTATGTGTGTGTGTGTGCATGTGTGCAAAATGTTAGAATGGTAACCACAACAATGCAAGCAAAACATGCATGATAACGTCCACCTTCTTCTTTAGAAAATATTTTATTTATACATTTTTCCCTTTAATATACGTAAGTGTTAGTCTACAGTGTATTGCCTGGGTCTATTTACTTATACAAGATCATAGTAGTCATGCTAGTAATAATAATAACAATAATAATGATAATATTTGCTTATATATATAAATAATCTTTCCTCATTTACTTTTACGTAACAGTAATCTTTTTACTCATTTCTACCTCTTTTATCCAACCATCAATAAAACAAGTCCCATGTTATAAAATGTTATGTTTCTTCCTTATCTTTTATTTGTAATGCCAGTCTATTCATTTCTGCACAGTCTAAGATTTTTCTAATTATCTTTTCATCTGTAGGAGTATCTTCATTTTTCCAATATTGTGCAAATGCAGCCACTTTCTTGATTATAACTGCCTGGTATCTGGTTCCTCCTACCATTAGGAAGAGCTAACGCAGATACAAGCAAGGTATGAAAAAGATATTAAAGATGAAGGGATTAATAAAGAGTTGACAGAATTGGATAAAATACTAACAGGAACTAATTAAAAGATTATATTGTTATTTATTAGGTGTCAAGCTGGAAGAAGAACAAGTTAAAGAAACAATGATAGCATGGGCAAATTTTTTGGGATATGCTATAGAATTGGATAAGTGGCAGAAACTATGGGATAGGAACTATAAACTGACAATATCAACAGCATATAAAGAGAATTTGTACAAGATGTTTTACAGATGGCATCCAGCACCAGCAAAATTAGCAACAATGTTTAAAGATAAACCAATTAAATGTTGGAAATGTCATCAAATACCAGGAACATATTATCATATGTGATCGACTTGCACAGAAGCTAAAGGGTATTGGACTTAAATACATACATGGATGGAGAAAATGATTAAACAACACATAGATTTGCAGCCTGAGATATTTTTACTAGGAAAAATATTTCTTTACTATAGCCAGAAGGCTATAGTAAAGAAAAGACTTATTTAATTATACATGTTTTAACAGCGGCTAGAATTGTATTTGCCCAAAACTGCAAGAGTGATAAGATACCAATAGAGGGAAAAATAATTGAAAAAATATTTGAATGTGCAGAAATGAATAGATTGACAATAGAAATTAAAGAAAAAGAATCTGAATATTATATGGTATGGGATTTGTTTTATTAATGGATAGAAAATAGAATAAACTAAAAGGTATTAGATGTATTCATAGAGTAATGGGAGGAATTAATGTAATAGGTATATTACATACTATATATATATATATATATATATATATATATATATATATATATATATATATATATATATATACTGACATACTATATATATGGGAATGTGATTATTGCTATGTTGTTAAGTGGAATAAGAAGAATATTATTAACAATGGTTAAGTAATTTGAAATATGTACCTAATTGACACACGTTTGAAATGAAATGGATTTTTTGTATATAATTTTTTTAAAAAAATTACGAAAAAAAGGAAGAGCTAAGTCCAATATAAGTGTTCCTTTTGTGGCTCACTTAGCAATGACATTCAAACCAGAAGTTCTCTTGGCCCCACTCTTCTTGGAAAGGTAGTGTGATGACCCGGAGTGTAACACAAACGTAACAAAATCCAAAACATAACTAAATGTCCTTTAATGCCTCCAACTTGGCCCCATTGTTCAATAATTCTCAGTTGGAGATAAAACATATTCAAAAATAGTCTTCAAAAGAAAGCAATACAGTCCAAACTTAATGAGCAGATAGAGGTGAAATAAAAAACTAAAACAAACTACAATGAAGGAATTTCCACAACAGACCAGGATAAGTAATTACCAATTTCAAGGAGATAACAAGGCACAGTCTGTTGGAAGGATGCCAACCAAGATAACTTCGGTCCAAAATAACACATACTTTGCTTCTGGCAATGCTGTGTTTTAACCGTCTCTTTTATATACTATTCTTCCCAGCTGCAACCAATGAGGGGGATCATGGCCACTTCCTCTTTCGTAAGCCAAGTTGTTGCCTTCTCCGTTCCTCCCTGCGTGTCCTAGGATGAAGAGGGGACGGGCCTGGTTCTTCCTCTGACTGCCCAACCGGCCTCTGCCCTTCCCCAGCCTCCTCCACAACCTCCGGAACCACACCTCCACTCCCTGTTGACTGTTCCTCCTCTCCCTCAGAGTCCAACTCTAACAAGGGCATGACAGGTAGACTTGAAAATCATGGCTTATCTTTGGCTTCTAAATCCTGATGTAGTTGGGAGAAATGGTTTGTACAGTCCCTAAACAAACTATAGAATTGGAGCCGAGTGACCACATACAATTCAGAGTGATGAAAACAAGCCCTCAGAATACAGGTAGCCCTCCACTTACAAGAGTTTGTTTAGTGACAGTTCAAAGTTACAATGGCACTGAAAAAAGTGACTTATGATGGTTTTTGACACCTATGACCATTGCCGCATCCCCATGGTCATCTGATCAAAATTCGGATGCTTGGCAATTGGTTCATATTTATGACAGCTGCAGTGTCCCGGGGTCATATGATCACCTTTTGCGATCTTCCAACATGCAAAGTCCAGATTCACTTAACAACCATGTTACTAACCTAACAACTGTTGTGCTTCACTGAACCACTGTGGCAAGAAAGGTTGTAAAATGGGGCAAATTCACTTGACAACTGTCTCAATTAGCAACAGAAATGTTGGGCTCAATTTGATCATAAGTCAAGGACTACCTGGATAATCTATAACAATAAATTATTACATGAAAAGAGTCTAGTTAATATAGAATTAGACAAATGGCAAAAACTTTGAGAAAGAAACTATAAGTTGACAATGGCAACCACTTATAAGGAAAACCTATATAAAATGTTTTATAGGTGGCGCTTACCAGCAGCAAGATTAGTAAAGATGTTTAAAAACATGTCCACCAAATGTTGGAAATGTAATCAGATCCCAGGCACTTATTACCACATATGGTGGACATGTGCAAAAAAATGGATACACACATGGTTAGAAAAAAATGTAAAAGCAGGATATAGCTTATGAGCCAGAAATATTTTTGTCAGGTATAGTACCAGAAAAGTACGATAAAGGGAATACATATTTAATAGTGCATGTTTTGACAGCAGCAAGAATTGTATTTGCACGCTCCTGGAAAAATGAGAAAACACCTACAGAAGGAGACATAATTTAAAAAAATATTAGACTGGGCAGAAATGGTCAGATTGACATTAAAAATAAAAGAAAAAGAAACAAACAGAAAGAAAATCTGCTGCACTTTTTTTTTTCTGCATACAAATAGACATTTTTCTTGTGTTTCCCCACATCTGCTGCTTCTGATGCAAGAAATATTTTGAGATGAATCAATAATCTGTAGGTCCATTTGTGCCCCAACAATGTGTGAGAGACCACATCATTTTACTTGAAAAGATACTGACCGTGGTTTCTTCAACATCTCTATGAGTGAAACATGGGCTACAAAGCTTAATGATACCATAAATCTGTAAAGTTTTGAAATTGCCGATCTTTGTTATTTTGGCTGTTACAGAATGTGATTATGTCTCTGGAAATTACTACATGTGAATAAGTCCATTAAATGTAATGGATCTTAATTTTCTATAACAATTTACAGGATTGAAACATGACGGAGGGCTCTTCTTCACAGCCACATTAATGTTATTTCTCCCCTTTTTTTGAGTCAGAAAGGAAGTATATCAACAAAATTGCTCTGTCCCCATAGCTTATTTTTTTAACCACCATTTAGAAATGAGGCCAGATTGTGATGTTACCATCACATAATTTTATGGGGCATAATTTCAAGGCAATAACTAGTGGATTTCTAGAGATCATCAATCACTATTCTGAATGTGGACTGATACAGGGTTGGGATTCTAAGCATTAATGTTTCAAAAGCTCGAGGATTACTGAATCAGAGGTGGTATTTCAGCCAGTTCTGACAGGTTCTGGAGAACCGGTAGCAGAAATTTTGAGTAGTTCGGAGAACCGGCAAATACCAATTCTGACTGGCCCCGACCCCATCTATTCTCTGCCTCCCATTGAGTCCCAACTAATTGGAATCCCAGCTGATCGGCTGGGTCTTCTTTTGTTGCCCTGCACAGGAGAACGGAGCTGGAAAGCAGGTTGGTGGGGCGGGGAGGAAATGGGGATTTTACAGTATCCTTCCCCTGCCATGCCCACCAGGCCAAGCCACACCCACCAAGCCACACCATGCCCACCAAGCCACACCCACAAAACCGGTAATAAAAAACATTGAATACCATCACTGTACGGAATGTTCTCATGAGGGAAGCAAAGTAAGAAAATTTCTGAACTCAGGTAAATTCATAAATGTTTTTTCAAAAGTAGGTGCCTTCCTGCACATCCTCCCTACAGATTTTCAAGAAAAGATCATTGGTGGTATGCTGCCGGTACACACTGGTTCTAGCGATCCGGTAGCACCGGTCAGGAGTTGGCCCCACCCACCCGCCCCCGTCCTTTCCTGTCCTATATTTCCTTTGTTTGCAGCTCAGCTGATAGGCATGGTAGAGTGGATTGCCACGCCTCAGTTGTTTTACTCACCAGCGCTGACGGTAAGGGAAGTTTTCATGCTTAAAATTGCCCATTTTAGAACGCTCCACGCACACCCACAGAACCTGTAGTAAAATATTTTGAATTCCACCACTGGAAGGGATCATAAGCTGTCTCCTCTAACTGTCTCCTGAACATCTTTCAGTCTATCCATGTTGAAAGATTTTGGCCAAGGTTGTTTAGGTGACATCATTTTACTAGGTGCTTCAGGAATACTTAGTCTTAGAGTGAAATTCTGGGATCATTAAGTTTCCCATTAGGCTTCAAGAAGACAAACTATCATGGGGACAAATGTAATGCTGTGCATTATAAATGTGGGATTTTATCTCTTTCCCTCTCATGTACACAGGCATTGAAATTCTGCTTTGGAAAACTTGTTTTTCTATTTTCATTAAGAATGCAAGCAATTAAGACCTGCATTTTCAAAGTGCAATTCTTCAGGTTTTCTTCAAGCATCTCTCTGGCTGTTTATTTATAAATGACATTTGATATGTTCTTTACTTATTTATTTCTTGCCTTTGCTATTTTTACAAATATGTAAATTTACACATATATAAAAGGCTGTCTTCAGATACAGTTACCAGGGGGGCCCAAGGGCAGAAATTATTCACTATTACCTCCATCAATGTATTCATCAGTCCATCAATCCTTCCATCCATCTATCGATCCGTTGAGACATCCATCTATCCATCCATCCATCCATCCATCCATCCATCCAATTTAGGTACCATCCATCTCATTCTCACACTATGCCACTTGGAATAGTTTGGATAAAGTCAAATGAAATTGACAGCATTAAGAAGCCACAAATAAATATGCTTCATGGAACATTACATTCAAAATTGCCTAACTTTGTTCAGATCAACTAACATACAGTAGTGATTTGTCCTTTTGAAAGCCCCTCTCCCTTGAACCTCTCTTTCTCTCAATCATTTCTAATTATCACAGTTAATTCTTTCTTCCTCTATCCCTTTTCTGATCCAGTGCTGTTCTAGTTTTGTTCTCATGCTATTTTTTAGTTCCTTAATGAATAGCAAGGAGCCCTTAATATGCTCCTATTTGATAATTAGCATATTTATGGTCATGATGTGACAATTATTCCATTTATAGAATTTTCTTCTATCAAAAAGCAAAACATTAAATGTGTAGAAAGGAAAGGATTAAACAAAGGAGATGTGGGTTGGGTCACATCTGAGTAAGAAAAGTCTGATGTTTGGTGCTCATCTGTTAAAGGAGGAGATGGATTGACACTACAATCCTATACCTATTCACCTGGGAGCAACAAACTTCAATGAAATGGGCATACCGAGGATTCTTTGTTTATGGATGAATCACTCAGTCTATTTTCACACCATAATGCATTCATATATATTCATTGAGAACTTCACTCTATTTTACTTAGAAATTCTGTTGCAGCTAAGTAATTTTAGACTTATGATCTCATTGTGAGCTGCAGCTGGACAGCATATGTCTTACTTGAGAACAAACACAATTTTGCTAAGCAAAAAAGGGAAGGAGAGTATACATATTTATGTTAACTCATAGAGCTCTAGTCTAGATCATGGTTTATTCCAATCGTTGCTGAAATAACAATAGTTGCTTGGTTCGAAGAAATTGCTAACTAATAAATCATGCTTTATAATCTACAGTGGCTGGTTCAGACATCAAACTGAACCAAACTTGCACAACTCATGTTGTTGCTAGATCCAAAATCATCTGTATCAACACACTCATGGCACGTTATGAAATGACATCTAAAATGTGATATCTAGAGTTTATTATCAATAAAATTGGGTTGTGTCAAGAAAAACATCTTTGTATAAACCTTGAAATGTGAATTTGATTCTTTGTCAGTCTGGTCCTATGACTGGGCTGAAGAATACCATGATTTTAGGCATATTGATTTTGGATGTATGATTAAGTGGTGCCAAATGTCACATGCAAATAAAAGATTGTAGACTGCCATCTCTGATCTCCTGTGTCATAGTTTGTTGAGCATTGAAGGTTCAATCCGTAGACTTTTTAGAGCAACAAGACTGCTAGACTGACCTAAGTATTTTGTAATTATCTGTACACAGTCATTTTACATTCTACTTTAGTAGAAGGAGTGGTAAATTTAGTTTTGTCCATTATAATATCTCTAAGCACAATTCTCCAGATTTCTTGGCCTATAGAATCAAGATCCATGGAGATAAATGGTTACAGTGAAATGAAACAACTCTACTGGCAAATTTGCCCTGATGGAGAATGCAAAAGAGCTAAAGGAACAACATTGTGCTAAAAAAAAATTAAAGGTCTTTCCTCTCAATAAGATTGGCCTTTCCAGTTAGCCAACCTAATTGCTCTAATCTGTTACAAAACTAGAAGTTATACACTTTATCTTATTTCTAATTTGAAACAAATTACAACAGATGAAATTAATTGGTATTTAGGTTTTTTTTTTCAAAGTCAGCTTGGTCGGAATTCATTTTTTTCCCATTTCTCCTTCTCTGATGCTGTAAATTAGTTGTGTCTGATTACAGTAGAGGAACTTGAAATGGAATGTTAGCTTTAATTGTTTGCTAATCATCTCAAGGCTGGATATAATCCATGTTTGCCATGGTATCTAAATGCACTGGGAACTAATTAACTTTGTTTATCCCGTAATATTGAAAGTTCTTTGTACTCGGGTTGCCATTAGGTTTTTGAAACTTTCCCTGTGTAATAAGCAAGACCACAGGATAATGACGGTGATGATTTAAATGTTATGAAATGAAATTGAAATTCTTGAAGCAATATTCTCTTCTGATACAGTACACCATCATCTCCCCTGCTTTCACTCTAAATGCCAGACCAAGTAATTTGCTTATTTATCCAGGGAAGGGGGATATCAAGCACCTTCCCTCCCCTTTCTGTTTTCCTTCTTAATTTTATTTTTAATTTTAATAGTCCTTAAATAGGACTGAGAAGTTTATAAAATGTGCACATGCAGGTTTATAAGTACAGATATACATTTTGAAATGTATATGTCATGCCCCCGTCGGAGCTTGAATCTGCGGAGGAAGATGAGCCAGAACTGGAGCAGATGGAGATCGAGGAGGTGGTTTCATTGGTTTGGGAGGAAAATGGGGAGGACCAGGCCCAGCCTGGCCAGGGTCTTTCAGGATTGGGATGGCTTGTAGGCAGGGAGGAAGTGGGGGGCAGAATGACCAAGAGAGGCTAAGCAGTGAACATGAGAGAGCTCAGGCATGACGAGCAAGGACGACCCCCTCCTGATCCTAGAGCATGAAGAGTGGAGAGAAGGCAAGAACAACACAGACTGAGCCGACTACTTGGGAAGAGAGTGCCCCACTCCTCTTCACAAGGCACACATAGGGACTGAGACTTAAGAAGATGCTGTGGAGAGGGGCATTTGTCAGGAACAAACACTGAATTCCTGGAGTGTTGAGTGGCAAGGTTTGAACTTTCCTGAATTCCTTGCATTCTTTCTGGATTTCTTGCTTTGCAGCTGTGGTGCTCACAGTGTTGGGCTGGAGTATTTGCAGCCAGAGGCTGCTTGAGGTGCGTGTGTGTGTGTGTGTGTGTGTGTGTGTGTGTGTGTGTGTGATCACTTTTCTCTGGGATTTGCCAGAAATGTGGGAGTGTTTGGGGAAATTTGGAGCAATAAAGGGGCGGTTTGAACTGCCAGCTGCCTGTGTTACCTCTGTGATGTGCTCTGGGGTCATCACAGTATATCAAGCATAGGTAGTCCTTGACTTGTGGCACCATTGGGACCAGAATTTCCACTGCTAAGCAAAGCCATTGTTAAGTGAGTCATACCCAATTGTATGACCTTTTCTCCCATGGTTGTTAAGTGAATCACTACAGTTGTTAAGTGAATAATGTGGTCATTAAGCGAATCCGGCTTCCCCCGTTGATTTGTTTGTCAGACCCCAGCTGGGAAGATCACAAATGATAATAACATGACTCTGAGATGTTGCAGCCATCTGTCAACTCAAAAATATTTCTCTGGTCTTTTAGAGTTGCCAGCAAAAAGGGAGTGGGGGAAGTAGTGCATTCCTTAAATGCTTTAATAGATAATTGCTAGGCGGCCGAAGCTTCTGGCACGCAAGATTATTACTGGAGAGCATAATTGGTGACTCTTGGCTATGGATGTGTCCCATTGGAGAATATACATCCAGGGAAGGGGGAAGACCAGAATCAAGGGTGAAATGAATGATGTGTCTCAGAGTTGGCTGCACCCAGGTAGCACCGGCATGTTCACTCCTAATAAATCTTTCTTTTTTTTTTTAACTCTGAGAGATGCAGCTAGAGACTCATGATTTGAATGCAGGTAGATGCCGGAGCCCTGACACCATCGTAAATACATGCCAGTTTGCCAGGCGCCTGAATTTTTAATCATGTGACCACGATCACATGATTGCAACTGCTGCCAGTGTGAAAAATGGTCATGTCACTTTTTTTGCTGTGACTTTAAACAGTCACTATATGAACTGTTGTAAGTCAAGGACTACCTGTACTCATTCTTTACAATCCTCCCTCAATGCCATCATTGTTAGAAATTAAATGTTACTCTGACTGCATATTTGATCTTGGACAAATCCATCACATTCACAACAAATTTGTGTGCCCCTGAGCCAGTATCTGTCGTAACAGATACAATGTGTTTGGCACCCATTTTTCCAGCCAGAGACTATATCCTTGGCTAAAATAAACTGACAATCATCAATTGATTCAGCTGCTCTGCCTGCTAAGAAAATGCTGGTTACTTTACTTTGTGTTTGTGGTTTATGATTGTGTCCCCCCCCCCCCAGCCAAATCTTCAAAGAACCACCTGGTTGAAATGAATTGACTTTATGCCAGTGGCATAAACTTGACTAGTTTTTGATACAATTTCTGGTGTTTGAAGTTTGCAAATCCTGCAGTGTAGAAAGGAAAGTGAGCTTTGGGGAAAAAACAACCTTACAGTTATTTCAATCTGCCTTTTGAGCCTTGGTTTCTTTTCCTTCATGCCTGAGCTTTTTAAATGGTGCAAGTATGTACGTGTGCATTGTGAGGGAAGAGGAGGGGGAAACTACCATTAATGCTATTTGTAAGGACAATGAAAAGTTTGTAAGGACTGTGAAATACATTATTTCATTCCTCACCCTCCTACTGCATGGCTATTTTTATTTTTTAATAGCATGCCGAAAGTTTTGTATTTTTTCCATAATCTTTAAAGTTCAACCATGCATATGAAATATAGTCTTTGACTTGCCTTCTGGTACAAATAGTGGAAAATGTGTTACAAAATTTGGGGTGTGAATGGCCCTTGTGTTAACATCTTACTTTGAAATCCCAATGTTGGGATTTTAGAAGAGTAAGAATCTTCTGAAATGTTTATACTGATTTCGCTTGGGGATGGCGTTTTGACTGTGTATTTAATTCTTAAATGGAGCTGGTATGCTGAAAATCTGCTTAATTGTTTTCCTTTCAGTTAATTATTTTCCTTTTCTAATACTGAGGCATAGCACATATTGATAAAATGATATGCAGACACACTGAACAGTTGGTATGGTTGTGTGTACTGTTCAGTTACAATTCTTGTACTGTAATGTTTTATCAATTTATAGATGCATAGATTATCAATTTTAAAAAAGCTGCAGAAAAAAATAATGCAGATATATAAGCTAAGTGAAATCCAGTCTATCATAATATCACTGGGATAGGTTTGGGGTTTTTTATATATATTTTTACGTAAGTAATTGCAACAATACAGTCTTGGAATATATTAGCTCTCACAAGTTACATCATATTGCAACTACTTTTTCCTAACAGAGGTTTGCAACAGTGGAGAATTTGCAGAGTTCACTGTTTGATTGTTGGGTTTTAGTATTCTGAACTTGCTTCTCTTCCTCCAGATGTTTCACTAATAAAGAGTAAAGTTTTGGTGGGATTGTGGTTTTCTCCATGGTGGTTTCTTGATTGGAATATTGTTTTCTGCCTTATTGTTTGTCTGGTGCTGAACCCTGCCTCTCTGAAGGTTGGCTGGTGGAGGGGATGTATTCTAGTCTTTTTATTTCCTTTCTAAGTTTTGTATTGTCTCTTCTGAATTGCGAGTAAACATGGCTTATCTCTATGTATCTGTTGATTGCTGCTGCAGGAATTCCAGAAATTCTCTAGCATTTTTGGAATCGGCTTGGTTCAAACCTGAGCTACAGATTTCTATTAAGTGGAATGTGATGCGAAATGATGCACTTAGGGCTGTTTACCCCTTTCTTTGACTTTTGGTTGCTGCCTTTTTTGGAATGGAGTTAAAGTCCACACCTCTTAAATTGATCAAGGAAACACTACTCTAGATTTTCACTTATGTTCGTGGTAAAGGAAATTGGAAGCTTCTTTCTATTTTTCTCAGGCCTTTCTTTCTGTACTTTTCACTTATTTTTCTCCCTCTTTCTTACTTGTGCTCTTTATTAGTCTGTGTTAGTTTTTATGTGTGTAGTAAAACTGTAATAAACAATTATATATATATATATATATATATATATATATATATATATATATATATATATATATATATATATATATATATATATATATATATATATATATATATATATATATATATATAGTTTTAGGGATTCTTTTGCAGCTTTGGTTTTGTCTTGATCTTAAAAATACCTAGAGTTTTCCAATCGAAATTGGGTTTGAAATTGTCATTATTTGCAAAATTATATTTACAATTCAATGGAGTGTGTGATTCTTCCTCAAATGGTTTAATTTAGTCTCTAGGCCCAGGATATTATGTGGATGTAGACAGTGTCTTTAATGTCTGTTGATGGGCTTATGTAGGCTATCAAAATCTTATGTGTCTTATGCATTATTTTTTATTTTGAAACCTGATAGTTAATGACAACTGCCGAACCAGCTATACATCTTTGACTAAAATAATTTAAAGTGGTTTCAGAAGCTGGTTCAATCTGAATGCTGGGAGAAAGAATATGTTTTGATAATTCTGTGCCAGAGAAATAAATAATATAGGCTTGTAACTTTTAAATGCTACATAACACATTACCAAATGGCTCTAGAAATGCTGAATACTGAGGAACTCAGAAATGGAGTAAGTAATAGCTTTGATTTTTCTTACAATCCAGCTTTTCTGCATTAATCAAGCTGATCTTAAAATGAAACTTGCTTGTTGGATTTCTCTGAAATTGCCACCCTGGCCCTCTGCTAAGGACTCTATAGAATGGTCATTCAATCTGTAGATGTTCATTCTTCGCTACAGTGATATAAAGCATGATGCAATTTTCATTCTTTTGTTGCATGAGTTTCTCAGCCTAACTTTGAGATGTGTAGATTGGCTCCCAGAATTCCACAACCAGCATATTTCTGAAAGCTGAAGTCCAGATATCTCAAAGTTGCTGAGGTTGAGACACATGGATGGAATTTGCACTCTGGCACCTTTTTCACCCCTAATCACTTTTGCCTTTGCTGGAGACATCTATGATGCACCCACTTAAAAAAGATCTGCAAGCTTCAGCAAACTTTTTCATAGAAAGGACAGCAGGGACCTAGGAAAAAAAAATCTTATGAGAATTACCTGATGTATGAGTTGAAGGTATGACTAACTTCTTACCTAGTAAACACTGGGTGAAGACGTTTTCTGTTTTTTTTATTCTTTCATATTGCCTTGCCTCTCCTCCCTGAGTTGCAGAAAATGGACACTGTGTCAACAACCCTGAAGCCATTTTGGAGCATCTTCAAGGTAGCCACAGTAGGTTACACACACAGGTTACATATGTGGGAACGGGAGTGGGGAGATAGAGATAGCTGGGGACTAAATGTAGCCAAAATAAAATTCTGGGAACCAAGGATGTTCTCACCAGGTGCTGGGGAGGCATGGACTGAAGCCAACTGGAGTTTGGACAGTGACTGATTTGGACCATGCTATGGACATGTGGACTGGGGGAAATAACTTTGACTTTTAATTTGAGTGGGGAAAACCGTGGAACTTTCAGAGTTGGGTTTTCACCAGATGTGCCAATATGACATGCCTAATAAATTTGAACTTTGAGGAGCACCTTGGCCTCCAGAGCTTTGATTGCGTTGGGTCTGTTACTTGGAACCTTGACACAATGCTTATCAGAAGCCATAGTTTTTGGAGATGATCTGGAATTGAAGGACTGCATGAAATGATGATCTCACTCTTCTTTTTTTAGAGCTACTGGGACCCATATTTGGATTAAATTATGTCTGCAGGCATTTCAAATTTTCCATTTTGATGGTTTTCTGGTAAGCAAGTGCTTTCTGTCTCTCTACCTATAATATGACAGCCATTTTGTGGATAGATAAAACTGGCCCGTTACAATGGCAGCCACTCTTTTTCAAGTTATTTTCCCTCACAGGCTCACAAAATCTTCCCTGTTTAGGTTTCTGGTCATCGAATGAAATCTCAGGTCTTCAACGATTAAAAAAATACATCCCCTGTTCTATTTGTTCAGAATGCTTACATTTGTCTGGAATTCTGCTTTAGGCAGAATATGATAGCAACCTTAATATCTGAAAGATTTTGAGTCTGTTGATATTCACTCTCCTGTGCCCATTTATCAGTTGGCATACAAAACTAGAGGAAACATAAAAATAGCTAAAACAGGTAAAAACATTAAAGACAGTCAAGACTAAAATAATTCAATAAAGAGCAAAATCAACAAAGCAAAACAGGGCCCATTGAACAAGTAATAAACCTCAGGCTTTGGACCAAATCTTCTCTTCTCTTCTCTTCTCTTCTCTTCTCTTCTCTTCTCTTCTCTTCTCTTCTCTTCTCTTCTCTTCTCTTCTCTTCTCTTCTCTTCTCTTCTCATCTATTTATCTTCTCTTCCCTTCCCTTCCCTTTCCTTCCCCTCCCCTCCCTTCCTCTTCCATTGAATGCATTTTTTAAAAGGTGGTTGTGATGAGTGATTGGCCAGAACTTTCCAAGATTTCAACATGACTGTCTTTCAGTCATCTGCTACTTCATCCTTTAAAAATGTGATACCATTCAGTCTGCTCCTGGTTTTATTTAAAGGAGAGAGTTTCTCCTATCCATCCCATAAATAAAAGGTGACCATACTTGTGGTTGGTTTCTATGGAAAATGAAGTCTTCCCAAACATTCTAAGTACTGGCTCTAGTCTATAGCATCAATTGCTACCACTTTACTAGTTCTCATTATCATTGGCATTTTACCTAGAACCAGAAATTTGAAATCATTCAGAGTCTTTTGGCAAAACATTCTGATGTCCGATAATGTACAAATATAACGGATATGAAAAGGGGGGGGGAAATGGCAAGTCAATAGTTTTTTTTTTTTTAAGGCAAATTAAGGATTCCTGCATAAACTATTTCAAAAAGGAGCCTTAACACTTTTCTACTTCAACCCTCCCATATGCGCAACCAAAAATAAATAAATAAATCCCTTGGAAATGGAAATCAAGCTTGAAGTAAACAGATTAGTAATGGTTATTTGGTAACACTTTATTAATTAAACTTCCTAAATACATTTAAACCTAGGCATTTCATTTAGATTTATAAGGATAATTTGGATTTATAGGAATCATTATGATACATTAAGTACAGTAAATGCCAACTGATTTTTATAGACAATATTTATTGAGGTGAAACTGAAGTATGGAGCAATTTAATTATTAGCATGTACAGTTACAGGGTACGCATAGAGTCCGAATGTCAGATGGCTAGTGTTTTCTAAATCTTGCAACATTTAAGAAACTTTAAATAAATTCAAGAAAATATCCAGAACCTGGGAAATTGTTGGCTTTAAAGGAGAAGGTTCTAGTGAGTATTTTCCCTCTGGAAATATAGAAATACACCCTTCATTAGGGACTTAAGCTCTGAAAATTAGTCTTTTGGTGGAGAAAGAATTCATTAGTTCTTTTTCTGGGATAAATTATGCTATTAGCAGGAATGGTACTTGATAGTTTTTCAAACTACCGTATTTGCCGGCGTATAAGACGACTGGGCGTATAAGACTGAGCCCCCAACATTTCCACTCAAAATATAGTTTTTGTTATATACTCGCCGTATAAGACGACCCCCACTTGGAGGCATGCTTTTCAAGGCAAAAAAGTCGTCTCATACGCCGGCAAATACGGTAAGTTGTAACACTTGGGGTATTCTGGATATAATTCTTGATTGACACCCCAACCCCTTTCCCCCAAACTTACAAAGCCACCAAAATGCTTTAGAGAGGCAGCTTCGCCTTTCTCAGGCTGGCACTCAATTCCTCTCCCTTTCTTTGTGACAGCCCCGTGTGCGTGCCATCGGGACTCCAAGGGTGGGGGATGGACAGCTGCCAACTCACTCACTCACTCTCTCTCTCTCTCTCTCTCTCTCTCTCTCTCTGTGTGTGTGTGTGTGTGTGTGTGTGTGTGTGTGTGTGGTGTGGAGGGTAATTCCGGCTATCTCTGGCCTCCGCTCGGTTTTAAGGTCGCTTGGCCGGTTCCCAAGTCGCGCGCGCTGGCCGGGAGACGCGCGCCGGGTGGAAGCTCGGTGCAGGGGAGGCAGATCTTTCTCTCTTAAGTGGGGAGGGGAGGAGGGGACAAGAGGAGGGACGGACGGGACAGGGGCGGGAGGAGGGCGCTCGCTTCTTCCACCGCCCACGGACCCTTTTCTTCCCAAGGGGACCCTGGAAAGCAGCTCGGGAGCCGGGTGGCCCTGCCCAGCGGGGTCCCATCAGGAACTTCCTGAGGACATCCCCCCCGCCCCAAGCACAGCCCTCCCAGTCTTTCAAAGAGGAGGGAGAAGCGGAGGAGCAAATTGCCGCCCCGCCCCGCTGCCCAGAAGGAGGGGCGCCACAGTCCACCCCCACCACCTTCTCCCCCACTCCCTGGGCCATTACGCGGCTCGGGCTGGCTGGGCGGCCCCGCCAGAGACCCTCCCGCTCCACCCCCACCCCACCTCCAGATTGGCCTCCACAGCGCCCAGCCGGGCGGAGGGTGGGTGGGTGGGTGGGAGGAGGAGGAAGAGAGACTCCGGCTGGGCTTGAAGGGGCTTCGCAAGTTGCGGAGCTCCGCCCCCGTCGCTCTTGCACCGGAGTGACAATGTATTTACCGGCATATAAGACGACCCCCCACTTGGAGGCATGTTTTTAGGGCAAAAAGGTCGTCTTATACGCCGGCAAATACGGTAGGTCTTATTCTATGACTATACAATAGAGGTATAGAAGCCATCCTAAGTATAAACAGGTAGTCTGTCAACGTTGGAAGCCATATTTAACTTGGAAGCATCGAGGCTGTCACATTTAGTGCCTGGGAATTTGGGAGGGGGGATTAGGCTCAACAACATTCTTTCACATAAAGTCAAGGTCATGTTACCCTGCACCTGGAGAGGAGTGTCTGGAGGAAGGTCTCCAGTTGGGACAGTGTATTGATTGGTGCCATGTGATGGACTGGTGAGTTCAGGGGATGGATCTTTGAATTTCTTTTGGGAAGGGAAAACCCAGAACTCTGAGATTTGGGTTTTCCCAGATGTGCCAATATGACAACTTGAATAAAATGGAATTTTGAAGACATACTTGTCTTGGAGTTTATTGATTTGGAGTTGGTTAGTTGGAACACTGACACAGTCCTCAACTTACAACCAAAATTGATCCCAAAATTTCTATTGCTAAGCGAGACAGTTGTTAAATGAGTTTGATCTCACTGTACAGCCTTTCTTGCCACAGTTAAGTGAATCACTGCAGCTGTTAAGTTAGCAACACAGTGCTTAAGTGAATGTGTCTTCCCCATTGACTTTTCTTGTCAGAAGTTTGCAAAAGATGATTGTCATGTGACTCTGGGATATTGCAACCACAGGTGATATTCAGCAGGTTCTGGCCAGTTCTGGAGAACCGGTAGAAGAAATTTTGAGTAGTTCGGAAAACTGGAAAATACCATCTCTGACTGGAGATTTTACAGTATTCTTCCCCTGCCACACCCACCAAGCCATGTCCACAGAACTGGTAGTAAAAAAAATTGAATCCCACCACTGATTGCAACTGTCCTAAATATGAATCAATTGCCAAGCATGTTCAGAGTATTGCAGCATAAATTCAGCGCCACAAAAATAAACACAGTTGACCGAGGCTTCATTTAATTTCTTTATAAACATATAAAGTAAATTTTACAATACCAGTTGTAGATTTCTCCAACATGGAGCAAACTCAAACAGAAGCTGACATGTTACAGGTTCAGAACAGCAACTCAAGAGCTCAGAAACAGACATCAGTTTCACTTTAGTTCAGCAGGCAAGCAAGACACACAGCAGAGGAGAGAAGCAGTTTCATTTTCAATAGACAGACTCAGAGCTTAACATAGCTTCAGAGCTACAGAGCTTAATATAGAGCTATGCCTAGGCTATTTCTACTTTCAGTTTCCAAACAGTCCTCATTGGCTGACTTAGTTGATATGCTTATTCATTTGGCTGACCTTGTTACCATGCTCTATTCCAGTCATGAATATACTCTGACAAAGCACTTGAATTTTGATCCCATGACCGTGGGGATGCTGAAACAGTGGTAAGTCTTCAAAAATGACAATAAGTCACTTCTTTCAGTGTCATTGTAACTTTGAAGGATCACTAAATGAAGGGTTGTAAGTCAAGGATTACCTATATTGTGTACTCAGACAATATTGGGACAAAGTCTGCAAGAATGGTTTTTTAAAAATAAAATAAAAAACCTTCTGTGGAAAATGGAGAATTGGCAAGTATCAGGGACAGTTAGGAATGGATTGATTGAGAATGATGGAAGTTGTTAGAATCTACAAACGTGTGAAAGGCCATGGATTTCTGAGTCCGGCTCTCTGCAAGTGGTATATTGTATTACCTTGAAATACACTGTTTTCGTTCACATTTTTGATATGAAGAGCAACCTGCTGTTGGCTAAAGCAATTTCACAGCTATGTTGCTCAATCATAACTAATCATTGTTCTCCTGTAAGACCTTGAGAGAAACATATGGCAAAGAATGTTCTTTGAACCAAAACACTGTGTATATGAATACAATAGAGACGAGAGAAATAATGTTACTGGGGAAAAAAAACATCCTTCGTTGTTATTAAGGATGATTGTTTCCATTTATGAATGGTGATGAATTTTGTCAGAATAGCTTGGGGAACTAGTCTTCAAATAAATGTAGGCTCAGATAAACAGAAGAGGGTTTTTAAAATTATTTTTTGAAGATTAAATGCTATTTGTTTGCTGATGGCAAGTCTTGAGAATTTGGGAGAATTAATCTGAATAGCTTTGGATGACTAATATATGCACAGCTCAGTGCTATGCATCCAAAAGACCAACAATTCATTTCTGGTTTCTTCTTCTAGATCACTTGATTCTTTAGGGGGCCCTTTAGGGGGATCAAATATCACTTCTCTGCAGAGACAATCCAACCTCTGTCCATCTAAAACTGTTACCTGGTGCAGTCATGGTTTAACACCAGTCGTATTGTTTCCTGACTGAGTTTTTATTAAAAAGGAGATCTCTCAGAACTTTTTGTTCCCAAACATGTTTCCCATCTGCTGAAAACATGCTACCCTGTTGTGTTTTATTTGAATATTCATTGCCAGCTGCTTGCTTCAGCTCAGCCACCAGGTCTTCCCAACAATGCAGTGGTGTGAGAATTGATCCCTGATCCCCAGAAACTTTGGGAATCTTCATGGTGAAAAATCTTACACACCAATTCTCTGTAATCTGCAAGGATTGCCCATGAGACTGTATAGGACAGATGGGGAGGAAGCTGACCACTAGATTACAAGAACACAGGTGAGCAGTCAGATGAGGAGATCCAAACTCATTGGTAGCTCACATTGCAAAGAACAAGGACATATATGCAGCAACTAAGATTGTTGGCTGAGCAGGGACAAAAATTGCCGGGGAAATGATTGAAGCCTGGGAAGTCAACAGGAATGCTGATTTACCTCCAGTTTATCAAGTACTTGGCAGCACATGGAAACAACAGCCAATGACTTGATAGCTGGCCATCAACACCCCAATCAATCACTCAAAAGCCACACACAAACAAGCACCACATAAATACTACACATAAAATAGCCCTAAGAACATATTCAGCTAGAGAGAAGTTCCCTGAGGATGGGCTCCAGCCGAGTCTGAATGCTCAGAAGACTAAAATTCTACTCCAGGTAACCAACCCAGATTGGATCCTGCAACAACATTATCCTGGGATCATATATTTGCCTTCATTCACTGATTCCCTTCCAATTTTTGGCAATTGGAGGAATTGGAGAAGGATGTCCATGTGGCTGCTCTATAGTGGAACAGAGTTCAAGAGAAGAGGAAACAGATGAATTCTGCCAGCACATTGTTAAAGCTGACCAGATCATTACAATTGTTCAAAGTCAGAAAGAAATTGCTAGAAAGAAATTAATAAACTGTCTCTTCCCATAAAGAAGCCACTTATTTATAACAATATGCCAGTGTTTCCCATGATCACTAAAGCAAAGCATTTCTCCAGGAATGTATCTTCTAACATGTTTGATGAGCAAATGTCCCCATTTGTCAAATGGATTATATTGCAGGACACTTATCATGCCATTTAATCCCTGTATAATGTCACCCATGGTAATAATAACCCAAGAGTTAATATTCACTTTGAAGTCTCTGGGTTGAATAATATTCAGCCAGAAACAAGTGGTCAGGGAAATTACACCAATGTCCTTACTGTGTAGTAAGGGCTCAAATTAAATAAATCACATAGATTTTATACATCTCATGGCTCCAAAGTCAAAAGTGTTAAAGAATGGTCTATAATGGGATTAAATAGTAGCATTTTAGTCAGCTGAAATAGAGCAGAAGGATCCCAAGTGTGAAAGGAGAACATGACTAATAGTAGTACAACATATAACCAGAAAGTAAAATAAATTACATTTATTCCTCCATGTTAAATGTAACTACCACATCACAAGATCAAGGGACAGTTTGTAGTTTTGGGGTGGGTAGGTGGATGAAAAATTAGAAAGCAGGAAATTAGTGGTGATTTGATCAAGAAAGTCCTTAGAAAACAGAGCTATTTTGTAATGCATCTTCTGGTTTCCAGAAAATGTTCTTCTCCTTGAGGGAGACTTTCGTGTTTTGAGCCTTGATTTCAAGAATCATGATTAATTTAAGTCTCATTGATTTCAGCAAGTCTAATTATAACACAGTCACATGTTTTTGTTGTCTTCAATGTCCAGAAGAAATTCTCAGAAGCCTCATCCAACATCAAAGGTCAAAAGTGTCGATATTCTTTCTATGCTACCTCTTTGAAGTCCAACTTTAACATCCATAGAGCTTCAGAGGGAATATGATTGCCTGCATTATTCTGAGTATAGATTCAACATGGCATCTTAATCTCTTTTCAAAGGGTTTCATGAATGCTCTACCAAGGTAGAGCATTGCCTGTAGTGTCTTTCTTGACTGCTTGTTTGTTTACTGTTGATAGTTGATTCTGAAAGGCAGAAGCTATCGATCACGTTGATGTCTTCATTGGCACTTCTAAGATTGGTTGTTGCACCTATTGTGGGGCTGTACATAGATATTTGCCTAATCAACCAATCTCATATTTACATATTTACAATCCCATATGGGAAAATTAAAAAAAAAAACTTAATAAATTGCATTCTTCAAAAACCTTTTTGAATAGAAGTGGGGATGCCATTGTTGGAAAAAATATCCATCTGGTTCAGTTCCAAGCAGGGAGAAAGACCCTGGAAACATGGAGCCTGATTAGAAAGATGGTTTATTGATAGACAGGACCATGTGGGTTTGAGGTCCTAGGCAACTGACCACATGGAGTTGAGAGACAGAGAAGATTTATACCCTCCCTTGGGCTTTGCACTTGAGCTTTCTGTTCCTGTGCAAGAAATGTATTCTATTGGCTGTAGTCAGACTCCCATGGGGCCATGTGGGGTCATGTTGTCTGAACCAAGTTTGGTTGAAGCCTGGGCTGATGCAATATCCTTAGGAGATTGTGCCATGTAGTGAGATCTGTTGCTAGATGGGTTAATCCTTTTATCTCCTGGAGAATCATGTCTTAATCCCATTGCCCTGGATCTGGAGGTCTTTTGTCTTGTAGATAGGCTGGTCCAGTCTTTCTTAATGGGCATCAAATATCTACTGGAGGCAGGGAGCTGTTTTCTGTCTTTAAAACATATTTCTTCTTTTATCATCCAGGAAAATATAATATTCTGCCTTTTTAATATATCTCAAAACATTTCATTCTTCTAGGAGAAGGGTGGGTGCTAACTTTCTACACCATGTTGAGCTACTCTTCTAGGCATCATGATATTAACATTTAGAGACTGATAACTGAACATGATCCATATTTAATAAATATAATCTATTTTTAGAAGTCTATACTAGACTTTGAAAATAATACCTGTTCTATGAGCCAACCCCTTATAAGTAGAGAGAGGAAGAAAAAGATACCTAATCATCCCCATCCATCTGCAATTTGTAGTTCTATAATATCTGGAGGTTATGATTCTTCTGCCTGTCTCCAGGAAGGAAATTAACTTGAAGTGAGAGACAAATGTCAAAGGGGTTAATGAATGTTCAGCGTGTGACCACTTCCATCCCTACAAATTTTTAGCCACTTCCCAGAAGAGATTTCCAAAACACATTGCAATTTCTTGGGAGGCTTGGATGATAATTTGATATTTTTTTTGGTCTCTATGTCTATCTGGAAACTAGTTTTCTTTGCTTTACTGGAGATCAGTGGGGCGAGGTTCTCCCTCCTTAAAATGCAGCGAGAAGGGTAGAGAAAATTTATCCTTGGCAACTGAGATAAGAAACGTTTTCCCACCAGCAAAGCATGAACATGTGCTTTGTTTGCAAATGGGAGCATTCAAGAAAGATAAGGGACCTATCTGGCAGTTCCCAATATCGTGGTTGAACAAATAGATAAGTTCTCTTTTCATTCTATGTTGTTAACGGCTTAGTGATTTCAAGCCTTTCTCTCATCAAATATATGAATTTTTAATCCTTTAATTGCATGTCATTCTAAATGCCCTGTGTATTTTTGTATTTATCCAGTTCTGTTGTAACAGGTAAATGCTTTCTTCAGAAAGCATGCTTTTGCTAAAAGGTATTGTTAATTTTCTTCCCACCATCCTCTTGCAAAGGGAGGAACAATAGAACTGTCTGTTTTTGCTGATGAATGCAAAAATTGAGGCGGGGCAGAGTGAACTGTCTCCCATGACTTCTCCATTCAGAGTAAGCTTCAGATTAAAGAAAGGAAAAAACCTGTAAGAAAAGTAAGATTTTATTCTCCTGCTCTTGCAGTTAAAATTGCATGCATAACAAAGAAAGAGAAGGGGAAGGGGAAGAAGAGGAAGGGAAAGAACTCCATTGATATTTCTTAAATAAATATTCAACAGATCCAGAGGTCAAGTTTACTTGAAAGACTCGTGTTGTTGAAGGGATTCCTTTTCTCATTTTGAAAAGAGTGAGAAAAACATATGTCCTGGTTAATTATTTCAGAAATGCCCGTATATCTCTGAACCTCATCTATTTTCCTCAGCATTGTCATTCCAAAGATGTGGTTCCTGAGAACTTCTTTATTCAGCTGGAATCTCCAAGTGCTTCAACGACCCTCTAAAAGGATGAAAATGACCAGCTGTCTGCAAGGAATATAAATCCTTCCATTCCCCGCTATCCTGTCAGAGCTGAAGAAGCTTCTTGAATGAGAAGTGAAACGTCTCCAAAAGAAAAAACAAGAAAGTCCAGTTGCCTTCTGAAAAAAGCACCTTTGGGGCTCAGCTGGAATAGTTTCTTCACATAATTGGGTCCAGGGGAATTTTCCCTTTAAATTCACACTTGGCTTTGCGATTATTTTTCATTGGGAAGATGGGTCCTGAGAAATATATTTGAAAAACTTTACAGATTTGGGGACCTCTTTGGGAAACCCATTTCTGAAATTACTTGTTTTATTTTCCCCATCTGAAAACAGATCTCCATGCAGTTCTTTTCCCAGGTATTTCCAAAATATCTTGTATTTTGTTTATATGTGTGGCTTATACCATTATTCATCTCTCATTTTTTACGACTTTGTAATTGAGGGTAGAGCTGTGGTGACCGAATGGAGCTGAGCATTTACTGGCCAGATGCCCTCCCTGACACCATGTGGAGTTCACAGCAGATTTTTTTTCTTTATGTCCTAAATAGGGAAACATCTGTCACTGCCTAGGATTGAACTTTAACCTTCCAAGTGGGAGGTGAGAGTCTTCACCATTAGGCCACCATGCCACTCGATTATTCATCTCTCACTATGCCTCAGAATGAAGGTAGGTCTGAGAAATAATGGCCAAATCACTAACTTGTGACTTGCTAGTGCAACAATTCACATTTTATCAGAGGCAGCAATATTCTTTTTACAATATTTATTAGTACAATGTTTTCTCAACATCAGCAACTTTAAGAGGCGTGGACCTCAACTCCTAGCACACTGGCTGGGGAATTCTGTGAGTTGAAGTCCACATCTCTTAAAATTGCTGAGGTTGAGAAACGTTGCATTTGTATAACAAAACCACTCAGGTAAAACATCACACTCTATCAGTTAAATCACACTTGGAGCTGTGGCATGTTTATTTATGGCTCACAATTGGATGGCTTGACATAGTACCCTAAGTCATAAACCATGGTTTGCAAATGATGTACTAATTTATAAATTGCACAACAAACTGCACTATAGTTTAAGGTGGTATTGGAATCCCGTATCAGAGTTATAAGAATATAAAGACACATTATCAACTTTGATGGAAGAAGGTAAAGAGGCAAAGAGAAATGAAAATTGCAGCCAAATAACTTTCATCCTTAATTATACCGTTAATATATGGACACTCTTTCTGTCCCTTTCTGTATTCTTAGCAATAATTTCTAAGCAACTCACCAAATTGAAATGTTGAATGCATTAAGGAAAAAAATTGTTTGCTTAAGCATGCTAGTTTTTCAGCTCAAGAGTCAATGGATGTTTCATCCTGGCTAATATACAATATGACATGGCTGAACAGGTACAGAAGATATTAATGGATTTGAATTAAAGTGCAAGGTAAATATAATTTTCCAATATTATATGGATGAGGCAAGCATTGCACTGGAATCTAAATTTGTTTTTTTTTTAATGCTGTCATAAATTTTATTTTTGTAAGGAGCTTAGGCAAAATCTGTTTCAGGTCAATTTTCCCCTCCCTGAATTATTGATTGGAGAGTGTGGTTATATATCTTCTCATTCCAAAGAGGACTGGTGATAATTTTGTTTAATTGTACAACTATTTCTGCCGTCGTTCTGTGACCAGATCAATGCTTTGCTATGTTCTTCAGAAAGGCAGAAGAACCCCAAGTCTGGTCCAACCTTTGGCCCTGTAGTCTAGTACAGGTAGTCCTGGACTTACGACTACAATTGAGCCCAAAATTTCTGTTGCTAAATGGAACATTTATTAAGTGAGTTTTGCCCCATGTTGCCATCTTTCTTGCCACAGTTGTTAAATGAATCACTGCAGCTGTTAAGCTAGTAATATGGTTAAGTGAATTTGGCTGGACATCTCTGGGCAGATCTTCCTCCAAGCGCATGGTCCAACAGAGAAATGAGTGGCTAAAGGAGACAATTGGATCAAATTCCTTCAAATGTATTACGTCTCCAACATACAAAGAAAACAGTCAACCTTTTTCAAACATCTGTTGAGGAATCCCATAACTTCCCCCTCCCAAATTTAACAAAAGGCTCTTTTGTTAAATTAACCTAGTTTTGAAATCACACACAACATATTGAATATGTTCAGTAAATTAATTAATTAAATAAATTTAGCAGAGCCTGGGGCCATTGATTGTGTAATCCACTGGTTCTCAACCTTTTCTTCACCATGGACTCCCTTAAATACCTTTTGTGGCTATGGATCATGGCCACAGGCCCCCCAACATTTAACTCAAGATTTAAAACATAACATTTCTTCAAGTGATGACATCATGGGCCCCCGGGGTCTATGGACCGCGAGTGTTGTGGTTTGTCGGCAGCAGGTACGGATGGCTGAAGTCTTGGAGAGCAAGGACTCAGATGAGGGGCCTGTGTGTGAGGCAGGGATGGGGCCAAGACCATCAGGGAGTGGAATGCTGCCTTTGGAGATTGTGGAGGCTGGCAGCAGTGATGAAGAGGACCCCGAGGAGCCTGTGCCCAGTGCACATGTGCGCAGGGCTGCTCAAAGGAAAGAGCAGCTGCAGCAGCATGGGCAACTCGGAGTAAGGCTGCAAGGTGATGGCCCCTCCCTTAAAAGATAAAAGCCAGCCTGAGAGACCGGTATTCTTTGCAGGAAGCAAAGAAGTTCTTGCACTTCAAGCCTTGTGGACATTCGGACTATCTTGGTTTGTGTTTGAAGACTTTTTGTTTTGAATATTTCTTGGCAACTTAATCTAGTGTTCTTGGCAACCTTGCACCACCTTGGCAAGGCTTGTTTTTGTCAGAGATAATTAATTTGAAACAGCCTTTTAACCATGAAGGAACAGAATTCGTAAAGAATCATTAAAAGGTTTTTCTGTTACCTCTGTTTCGTGTTTGTTTCCTTGGAACAAGGTTTGGGTCAGAAGAACAGGTTCAGAACCACTGGTGTAATCTATAAATTCAGAATTCTCCATTTTCAAATGTCTTTGTCAGCTTTGGAAGCCATATTGAGAACAGACGCTTCCACACTACCACATTCTTGAGCCTGGGAAAATGGGAGGGGGGAAGTTCTTGGAGTGTATGTGGTTAGACATAATAGCATTCTTCTTCTAAGTCAAGGTCATGTTATTTCTGCACCTGGTTGAGAGGACATCTCAAGTTGGGACGGATGGTGATTGGGGCATGTGATGTGATGATGGGTGCAGGGGGTGGATTTGTAGTTTTTATTTATTGCAAGGAAACCTGGAACTTTCAGATTCGGGATTCCCCAGATGTGCCAATTTACTACCAAAATAAAACAGAACTTTTGAGAAGATGTCTGTTTTGGAGTTATTGTTTGGAGTGGAGGTTTTCTGGAACACTGACAGTCTAATATGTTTCTCCCCTCACCTTAAAGTTTAAAAGCTTTTCCAATTGCAGGTAATATTGAATTGGTGATTTAGCTTTTATTGTTTTTTTTTTTTAAAAAACTTCCCCCATGCATTCAATGATGCAGAGATTGCTAAAAGAAGGATTTAAGAGATGTTTTAGTTGCATATCGTGCTATGCAGCTGTTATGTAAATATAATTTACATAATATTCCTCCTGCAATCTTTTAAAGGTCTTTAAACTACCATTAATAATTAACCAATTAAAGGTAATTATCCCATTTTCCACCCAGGTTTTTCAGGGGGGAAAAAATCCTCATCATTTTTAAATGTATGTTCCAGATTGTCAATTTTACATGGGGATTCAAATCAAATTTGTTTTACCCAATGATGCCTAATTGCAGTGTTTCTCATATAATTGAATTCCTCCTATAAAGTATACGTAAAATGAAATACCTTCTTAGATTTCAAGGGTGACACATTAGGCCTTCTTTTACCCCTACCCAATTCAACCAAGGTGAAAACAAATTATGGAATCTTTTGCCGAACAACTTCAATTCTGTAACTGAGGTGGTTAAAACCCATGAAAGTGTACATCACAGGGACCCAGTTTAGAGAAGGAAACACTTTGAAGAAGGGAGAAGAGAAAACGATTAACTTTATGGGAACAGGCAATTACATCTAAATGTATTTAATTTAATTTTGATTACCTTGAAATGCAATTCAAGTTTTAGTTTTCGCCAATTATTTTTGGACAGAGAGGCTAGCTAGATTTAAAGCTGTTCTGAATACGCCTGGACTAGTGCAACACACTCTATGTGGGGCTACCCTTGAAGAGTATTTGGAAGCCAAAACCGGTGTGTGCATTTCTTGGGGGCCCTAGATTGGCCCTGTGACACTGCTGTTCAGCAAGCTGCATTGGCTTCCAGTTTGCTTCTGGGTGCAATTCAAGCTGTTGATTATCATCACCTTTAAAGCCCTTCATGGCATGGATCCAGGCTATCTGAGGAAACATCTCATTCCAATGGGATTGGTCTGACTCACCCATGATGGCAAAAAGGGCATGCTGTGGACTCCATCGGTCAAGGATTTTCAGCTGGCAGGGTCCAGGAGAAGAGCTGTTTCTGCCATGTCTTCTGTCCTTTGGAACACTGTACTCTTCCTCCCCCAAAGTGAGATCTGCTTCTATCCTCTTGACCTTCCATAAGGACATGAAGACCCATCTCTGCCAGTTGGCCTGGGCCCCCAATGAGGATACACCACTCTGTAGGTAACTATCAGTAAGAGAAGGCCCCACTTCTCCTCATGTACTTCATGGTCCCTTCTCCCCCCCACCATCTTTTAAGGGTAAATTATTATTTTGTTACAGTCAGCCAGATGTTCAGACTGGATTTGGCACTTTTGTCTGCTATTGAGTCCTTCCGAAGAACTGGGAAAGGTTGATATTAATGTTTGATGTTGTTACAGATATCGTCAAAGGATGTAAGCTGTTCCAAGTAAAGCTACCCTTTGCAATTGACGAGTGGTGAATTTGTCAATGCCGATGGTGTTCAAGCGGTGCTCCAGTTGTTTTGGGATTGCACCCAAGGCATCTATGACTATTGGTACGACCTTTGCTTTCTTTTGCCATAGTCATTCTACTTCTATTTACAGGTCTTTGTATTCTATTATCTTCCACTCTTCCACTGCTATTCTGTTGTCTACAGGTACTGCTACGTCCATTGTCCATTGGCTTTTTGACTTTATTGTTATTTACTGTTTTGTTGTTCTAATGTTTACTGGTTGTTAATGTATGTAGATGGGCAGCACACAAATCTAATAGTAAATAAGTAAATAAATACATCCAGATGGACAGTCAGGTAGGGAGAATTTCAGAGATGAAGGGTCCTTGGTGCTCTCTGAGCTTGCTTGTTTTCTTGCAGATGTTTCCTTACCCAACTAGGTAACATCATCAGTGCTAGTAAGAAGTGCTGTTTGCTGTCAGTTTCTATTCTGATGTCTTGCCTGTTTGTGTGGGGGAGAGCGGTCTTAGAGATTATTTGGTTGAGCTATTTACAAATGGCTCTTTGGCAGTTTCTTGACTGGGGTATTGCTAACTTGATTGCTGGTTTGAAGTTGACCTTGGAGTTAATCTATGCTGATCTGAGTGCTGATTCCTGGTGGAGGGGTGCTGGAGTCTTTTTCTCTTTTGGGCTGGTTGATTGTCTCTTTTGCATAGTCATACACAATCAACAAGCAAGCAGCTCTCCTTACTAGCACCAATTATGTTATCTAGTTAGGGTAATCAAACATCTGCAAGAAAACAAACAAGCTCAAAGAGCACCAAGGACCCCCCATTTCAACCCTGAGCTACAAATATTCTCCTTTATTGATTACTTGAATTATTCCAAACCAGTTTGCCTTTTCCCACCTAATACGGAAAAGAAAATAACTCCACCGCTTACTCTTTATTAGTGTTTCAAGAGAGTGCAGTCCTTTATTATCTGGGAATTAAGGCTTTGACAGTAAAACATAGTCCCTCAATCTCACTTGTCAATCAGCAGTTTGTCTGACCCAAATATTACTTCATTAACATTCCTTAAATAAATTACTGGAAGTGTTGGAAGAAATATCCTTCTGGGTTCGGTTCCAAGTGGGGAAAAAGACACTGGAAACATGGAGGCTGTTTGGAAGGTTTAATATCAGGACCACATGGCCTGGAGCTCCAGAGTGAAAAGGAAGGATGGTCACATGCTTCAAGGTTAGAAGAGATCAAGAAAAAGGACTGATATTTTAAGTTTTTTTGGGGGGGGGGGGGGGGGGTGGTTTTGGGGTTTGTTTTTTTTTTTGTTTTTTTTTTTTTTTTTTTTTTGGTGGGTTGGTGGGGTGTGTTTTTGGTTTGGGGGGGGGGGTTGTTTGGGGGGGTGTTTTTTTGTGGGTGGGGGGGGGGGGGGGTTGGGTGGGGTTTGGGGGTTTTGTTTTTGTGTTTTTTGTTTTTTTTGTTGGTTGGGTTTGGTTTTTTTTTGTGGGGGGGTTTTTTTTTTTTTGTTTGGTTTTTTTTTTTTTTTTTTTTTTTTTTTTGGGGGGGGGGGGTTTTTTTTTTGGGTTGTATTAATTTTTTAGGGAGGGGGGGGGGGTTTTTTTTTTTTTTTTTTTTTTTTTTTTTTTTTTTTTTTTTTATTTTTTTTTAATTGTTGGGTTTTTTTTTTTTTTTAATTTTTTGCTGAGAGTGCCTGGGTTTTATACCCTCTGTTGGGATTTGAATTTGAGCTTGTATTCTGATTGGTTGTCAGACTCCCAGGGGCAACTCTGTAGGCTATCCTGAGTTCCAGGCTTGGTTGAGCCTTGTTGGATGATTATGCCCTTAAAAGGGCTTCTGGCAATTGCTATAGCTTTACCTGGAGATCCTTGTTATGTAAAGTATTCTGGCCCAGGCCTTAATGGCCTACCCATTAACAAAGGTGGGGGTGAGCTTCTGCTTCTGAGGTGAGTTTCTGCTTCTGAGTTTCTACTCTTTTTTAGAGAAAAATATTCTGCCTTTTTAATATTTCCTAGGCTATTTCAATTTTCTAGGAGAGGGGTGGGTGCCAACTTCCTACAGAAGGAAAGTAACATCACAGCCTTCATCTTAAGACTAATTAACCATTACCCTCTGTTCCACTATGGTCTCTTGGAACACACAGACCCAAAATATATTCTGGTGCAAAGTATTTAATCTGCCTCCATGAACTTCGGATGGAGAATTTACTGAGGCAGGCTTGCGTGACAGAAGCAGGTTGATCTCTAATTTCACTAATTGGATTTGCTGAAGAAATAACCACGAAGACAATGACAAGATGCTTAGAGAAGGGAAGCTTTCTTCTATGGAGGTTTACTGGAGAATAGGTGCATTTGGGAGGATTTTGGAGAAATAAATAACTGGATGATTATTATAAGCCATGAGTAAATATCAAATGGAATAGTGTTTATAAGAGAGAGAGAGAGAAAAATAAAGCTTAGCTGGCATAGTAAATAGTCTTACTCAAGGTAAGATACTTTATTTAAATAACCAATAGGACCTAGAAAACCTGGAATCCCATTTATGATGATTTACTTAATTATTTCTCAGATAATGCATGGTTTTTCAGAATAAGAGAGTAACAGAGTTGAAAAGGATCTGTTCTTGTCTGCACTTTTTCTAGAGTCTCAACATCTTTTTTATATTGTGGCAACCAAAACTGGATCCCATATTCCATTTTTCCCCACTGGCCAAACTTTCTGTTCCCTTCTCTGTTTGGGACATAAGTCTAACTGGCATCTAAGGACAGCACAAACATATCCCAACAATCTCATTTCCCCCCCACTGTGTCCTCATGAATTTGTCTCATCTGATTCCCAGCCCAAATCAGAGAGGTTCTGAAAACATTTTTAGATGCTTCTGAAGGATGAAGTTTTTATCTACTTTTGGTCCAAGTCAAGTGTGAATGTTAATGTGTGTCCATTGTGAGCTATTTCCATATGTATTTGTAATTTAAACGATAAAATGCATGATAATTCACATTATTTCCAAACACCATTTTTCCCAACAAAATTGATTTCTTTTTTTATGCATGAGGTATTTATCCAGTAAGCATTTTATTGCAAAGGAGCATTTTATCCCCATTTTAACATAAAATGAGCTGAGATGAGCACAGTTTAGTTCTACTCATTTGTATGGATATGAGCTGAAAAGTATATCAAATTATAAGAACTACGGGATAACTTGTATGCCAATCTGGTCTATTAGTTGCTCTGTATTTTTTTTTTTTGAAAGAGCTGACTAATTGATATTCCTCTTAGACCAAAATCTCACATGAACTAAATAATCAGCCATCTTGATTTATTCCTAATCCCAGGAACAAAGACTCTATCTCTACTGCTTAAGATCTGAATGTCAACTCTGATGCTGGCCTGATTGAGGCTTCAGTGTTGCCACAATGGAGATGAGGATTAGGGAGGGGGGGGAGTAGAGATAACTGGTATGGGGGTGGGGGTTTGTAGTCAAAACAAAATAGTTTCCTCTAGGAACCAAGGACATTCCCACAGGTGACTGGAGAGAGGAGGACTCAAGTTACCAAGCAACCAGACAGCACTTTGATTGGACCATATGATTGATTGTTTGGGAAAAGGAGGAAAACGTTTGCTTTTAATTAGCTGAAAACTGTGGGAACCATTAGAGTCAGTTTTCACCAGTCTGTGCCAATATGATATATCCAATAAAATTGTTCTTTAAGGAATCTACCTGCCTCAGAGTTCTGTTTGCTATGGGTATATTACTTGGAACCCTGACCCTGAGACCACAATGTGAAGGCCTTGGTAAGACCACACTTGGACTATTGCATCCAATTTTGGTCAACATTATGTAAAAAAGATGTTGAGACTCTAGAAAGAGTGCAGAGAAGAGCAACCAGGAGGATTAGGCTGGAGGATAAAACATACAAAGAATGTTTGCAGGAATTGGATATGTCTTCTTTAATGAAAAGGGGGAGTGTGGCGGGGTGGTGACATGATAGTGTTCCAACATCTCAGGGGCTGCCACAAAGAAGAGGGGAGTCAACTTATTTTCCAAAGCACCTGAAGGCAGGACAAGAAGCAATGGATGGAAACTAGAAATAAGGAGCAACCTTGAAATAAGGAGAGATTTCCTGATTGAAGAATTAATCAATGGAACCACTTGCCTCCAGATATTACTGGTGCTCCAACACTGCAGGTTTCTAAAACCAGATTGGACAGCCACTTGTCTGAAATGGTGTAAGGTCTCATGTTTAAGCAGGGGGTTAGTCTAGAAGACCTCTAAGGTCCTTTCCAACTCTGTAATTCCGAAGTCATGAAGGAGGAAATGTTACTCGGTGCTGTCACATGGGATGAGCAATCCAAAGGAACATCTCTTTTCCATAAGACCTCTTCTGACCTGGATTTACTGCTGCAAGCTGTCAAATATGTCAGTCAGAATTTTCACACACTTCTCTGCACCGCCATATAGCAGAGCAAATACTGAACACACACACATAGTCCCATTATTAAAATCCAAGAGTTAGAAGCCAGCTCTACAAACCTTCTGAAAAATAACACTCTCTATTGTATTGTTTGCCTTTGATTTATCTGATTAAACACAGAGGGTAGAATTTCCTCAAGAAAACAGAAACCACCAGCATTGTAAACGTTTCCTAACTGATGACTTTTAAATGCTGAATCGGAGAAAAGATCTGCACTCCTTTTGGGTATCAGTTTAACTAGGGGTCATTAGCATTGATCTACTCAACTCCCTAGGATCATACAAACAATGGGAAAGGAAATCTCAATCTGAAATCTACCACTATTATGGTGGCACTAAAACTTCTATATTGTGAAGGTATTGATTTTAATTTAAAATCCCTGCACTTCAGAAATTTCCTACATCTACCAGTCAGTTGTTTTATAAATGCGTTCTTAATGGTCAAAGTTTCCACGTTGGATAATAGGGACTGTTGTTGAGCCTTTGCAACAGTGGTGGGATTCATTTTTTTTTACTACCAGTTCTGTGGGCGTGGCTTGGTAGGCATGGCATAGCTTAGTGGGTGTGACTTGGTGGGTGTGGCAGGGGAAGGATACTGTAAAATCCCCAATCCCTCCCCACTCCTGGGGGAAAGATACTGCAAAATCCCATTCCCTCCCCATCCCACTAACCTGCTTTCCAGCTCTGTTCTCCTGTGCAGGACAACCAAAGAAAACCCAGCCGATCAGCTGGGACTCAATGGGAGGCAGAGAATAGATGGGAGCGGCACCAGTCAGAGGTGGGATTTGCCGGTTCGCTGAACTACTCAAAATTTCTGCTACCGGTTTTCCAGAATATCACCTCTGATTTGCCACCTGGGAATACAGGCAGTCCACAATTGAGCCTGAATCTTTTGCTAAGCAAGACAGTTTGTTAAATGAATTTTACCCCATTTTATGATCTTTCTTGCCACAGTCGTTCAGTGAATCACTGTGATTGTTAAGTTAGTCACACGTTTGTTAAGTGAATCTGACTTCCCCACTGAAGGGAAGGTCACAAAAGGGAATCCCACAACCCTGGGACACGTCATAAATATGAGTCTGTTGCCTAGTGTCTGAATTTGGACCCTGTGGCCATGGGGATGCTGCAACAGTCATAAATGTGAAAAACAGTCACTTTTTTCAGTGCTGTTGTAACAGTCACTAAATGAACTGTTGTAAGTCAAGGACTAACTGTAACTCTGTTCATAGCTCCTCATCTCTAGTTCTGCATATCTCTGGGCATATGTCTCCAAAGCCTTACATGAACTTCATCTGGGGACTGAGGTCCACTTACATTAAAGTTGAGAAATACTGAATTATAGCCTATGGAGATTTTCTGTCATCCCGGTCATGGTTGTGTTGTGGTTAGCCGGCAGCAGATGGCTAAGGAGAGCAAGGACTCAGATGAGGGGCCAGGACCATTAGGGAGTGGACTGGTGCCTTCAGAAATTGTGGGGGCTGGCAGCAGTGATGTGGAGGTTCCCGAGGAGCCTGTGCCAAGTGCGCGTGCACACAGGGTTGCTCGCAAGAAAGAGCAGCTGCAGCAGCACGGGCGACTCGGGAGCAGCTGCAAGGTAATGGCCCCTCCTTCAAGAAGATAAAAGCCAGCTGTGAATCGGACATTCTTTGCAGGAAGCAAAGACTTTTTGAAACTCTAGCCTCATGGATATTGCAGTATCTTAGCTGGTATTTGAAGACTCTTGTGTTATAAAATATTTCTAGGTAACCTTATCTGTTATTCTTGGCAGCCTCACACAGTTTTGTTGAGGCTCGTGCTTATCAAAGTTAATTAGTTTGCAGCAGCCTTTTAACTGGAGATTCGTAAGAATCATTAAAAGGTTTCTGTTCCCTTTGGTTCGTGTTTGTTTTATTGGACAAGGTTTTTGGGTCAGAACAGGTTGTCCCAAAGGTGCTTTTTCAAAAGGCAACTGGACTTTCTGGTTTTTCTTTGAAGACATTTCGCTTCTCATCCAAGAAGCTTCTTCAGCTAGAATTATAGTAAGAAAAATGGATTGGATTTTATCCGCCTATTTCCAGTTTCTGTTGAGACTAGTCATCTAAGCCCCTGTTCTCTGCCCAGAAACCAGCCTGATAAGCATGTTATTTATCCGTTGGAATATTCATGTCCTTGTTATACATGCTGTACATAGTGCTGTACATCTTTCATTACTCCATTACTTTTACATATTGAATTTTAATATCTCCCGTTGTTTACTTCACAGCAGAGTGCTTTGCACTGCTTGTACTTTAGCAATGTAAATACTGCAGTTTGCTTCTCTCTTAGCAGGGAAAAAATAGCTACCTACAAGCAAGATGCCCTCAGACACTCATGCATATAGTCATACATGTGTTCAGTATGCTGCCTTTTGTGAGATATGAACTATTTTGCCTGGGGACCCTCAGCAGCTCAGCTGCTCATGCCTCAGGTCTTGCCAAGTACATGACTAGGTTTACACAAACCCAGGTTTGCAAATCTCAATTGATACATTCACAGAAGACCAAAGAAATAAATCGTATTATGGTTTAATGTGATGGCCTCATACTGGTTAAGGTGATTCCATAAATGACTCAATTTAGTCTTGTCTAGTAAGCTCGGCAAAACTGTTCCAAGTTACAATGACTGGTGACCATTTTTCATACTTACATTGCAGCCTCCCCATGGTCACATGGTCAAAATTAAGATGCTTGGAAACTGACTCACATTTAAAGACCGTTGCAGTGTCCAGGGATCATGGGATCATTTTTTGGGACCTTCTGACAAGCAAAGTCAATGGGAAAGCCAGATTTATTTAACATCTATGTTAATAATTCAATAACTGCAGTGATTCACTTAACAATTGTGGCAAGAAAAGTCATAAACAGGGCAAAATTCAATTAACAAATGTCTCACTTAGCAACAAAAATGTTTTTTTGGGGGGTCCATTGTGGTCATAAGTCAAGGACTACCTGTATTGTTGTCCATTTATAGCAGAGGTAGAAAGGTATTGTGGCCTGTCAGCCATTGGCCTCTCCAGCAGCCAAATCAAATGAGAAGGAGGTGTGGTAGTCAGGGTGAGTATCATGACAACCTGAGAGCTCCGAGGGGGAAGAGGGAATGGAGCTGGGAGAGAGAGAGAGAGAGAGAGAAGAAGAGACTGGGCCATCAGTTAGCCCTCAGATGGAGAGTCAACAGCCCCCAGGTCTGGAGGTGCCTGATGAGGAAGAAGAGGAACAGCTGGGCCCAGTGCCTGATGCATGGATCCATAGAAGGCAGAGGAGAGGAGAGCAGTGGAAATCCGTGGGCTGACCCTTGGAAAGAAAAAGCCACCACTGCTAGCGAAGCACCACCCTAGCTCTGGGTGAAAAAGGCAGGGGGAGGAGATGAATAGATATGGCAGACAACTATTCATCTTCTGGACAGATTTCTTAGCCTGTGCTGAGGGAGAAACTTTTTGCTGGGGTTGTTGGCCCTCCTAATAAAGGAAAGTTTTGCGTTCACTTCAGAGGGTTTGTCATGTTTGGAAAGCTGGGTCAGAACAAAAGGGACAAAGAAATGCATAGTTAGAAAACTTGATATTCAGCTTCAAAGGTCATCTTAGATTTAGACACATAGTAATTAGGGCTATTGAGAAGAAGTGGGAACTAGTGACTGAAGGTGACAAACTAGAAGCTGTAAGACTTTGTGTTCTATCAATAGAAGAGAATATTTGCAGCTCAGGGTTGAACTGCTAGCACTGATGACATTATCCAGTTTGGTAATGAAACGTCTGCAAGAAAGCCACAAGTTCATCAAGGAGTCAAGGATTCCACTTTGAGTTCTAGACCTGCCTTTGTCAAAAACCCAACTGGATGACATGGGGCCAGTCTCTCTCTCTCCTTTATGAAGCAGGTAATGGTAAATTACATCTGAAAAACATTGCCAAGAAAACTGCATGGGCCTGTTCATGAAGTCCCCAAGAATCAAGATGGACTCCAAGGTACCCCCCCATGCCAAAGGAGTGGTTGAGATGAAAGTTGGGATAGCTAAATAGGAAGTGAAAACAAAATGCAGAATAAAGAAATAGCAATCTCATGGACTTTTCCCTGTCACCTTGACTTGAAGCTTGTGTCAGGGTTCCGGTATTCACCCCCCATCTAAATCATGAGCCTCAGCCAGATCTTTCAGAACTTAAAGAAGATTTATTAGGAGTGAACATGCCAGTGCTACCTGGGTGTAGCCGACTCTGAGACACACCATTCATTTCACCCTTGACCTTGGTCTTCCTCCACCCCCTGGATGTATATTCTCCAATGGGACACATCCATAGCCAAGAGTCATCAATCATGCTCTCCAGTAATAATCTTGTGTGCCAGAAGCTTCGGCCGCCTAGCAATTATCTATGCAAGCATTTAAGGAATGCACTACTCCCCCGCCCCCCACCATTTCTGCTGGCAACTCTTAAAAGACCAGAGAAATATTTTATGAGTTGACAGCTTGCTTATTTTTTATTCCACTTAGATTCAGTCTAGACTGAAGCAGTATAAACATCCATAACATTAAAAAAAAATCAAATTAAGTTGAACTGTATTTTGACTTTGTTGCTTGTGATGCTCTTGTTTTATTCTCTTGATTTCATGTCTCCTTCATTTCTTTTCCTTTTTTATTATGGCCACTAGGATCTAAGTCTGAACAGGGGCCCAAGTCTGTCGGTATCTCAGAGTAGAGTCTGCAAGCACCACAATACCTGCCACTATATCCGTGTGTGTCCACCAACATTGCTGTTGGCACTGGAGAGATTATCTGCCTTGCTGGAAGTTATGAATTCATTATAGTTTCTTTTAATTAAAAGATTAGTAGAAAATCTGGTATGCTTCTAAGTCAGACAGCAACTGCAAACTTTCTTTCTTTCTTTCTAGTACAAGTTCTTTCTTTCTAGTACATTTCTAATGTCCACACAGGTTGTAGTGACATTCTTCAGAAAAATGGAGAGGTGGCTGCAGCCCAAAAGCATGACAGGAGGAGGAGGAGGAGGAGGAGGAGGAGGAGGAGGAGGAGGAAGAGAGGGAGGGAGGGAGGGAGGGAAGAAAGAGGAGGGAAGGGAGAAAGAGGAGGAAGGAAGGAAGGACATGGGCAATGGAAGAAAAGTAAGTTGGAATCATAAACAGCAACCTGATACATGATTGTTATTTTTTATTTAAAAAGAAAACCAACTTTGATTGTGTATTTAAATACTAAAATTTGTGAACAGTAAGATTGCAGAGTCTTCATTTTTAACTGAAAAGGAAATATAACTGAGATAATGAAGTCCACTCACCCAGGTGAGAAGTAAATAGGAACATCATCCTGGAGAGAGCACTTGAGAGATTTTTCTATATTCTCATATATATGCACATGAAAAATAAAATAAAATTTTATATACCTTTTAAAAAGAACATATTAATTGTCTGACCCTCAAACCAATGCTCTATATGGACAAATCTGTCCATTTTGATCCAACTTAATTTTTCCATTTCCCCCAAACTTGCATTTGCTTAGCCCTATTTCTGCATCCATTGGCAATTTCTTTTCAAGACCAGGAAAGTACTCATGCATTTTCATGCACTTCCCTTCCCTTTTTAAAAGCAACTTGCTTTAAGAAAACATTTATGTGGTTAGCCGGTCTACAAGCTCAGCCTTGAATTTCTTTCTAGCAAACCTATCTGAAATTACATTTGCTCCTTTTTCATAAGAAGATATCCATATGTGCAGGAATCTTTAAAGCTCCCAAACAGCAATGCATTTAGAAATGTTTTCAGTTCACATAGCTCTGTGTATAATTCTCCAAAGCCCACACATGAACATCATCTTGGAAGTTCTTTCATAGCAGGGAAGCATCCAATGCTACCGTTGTTAGGATTTATCAGTTAACCCACTGCCTTTTTCTGTAACCTTTCTTGCATAACTAATTCTTGTCAACCAGCCTGAATACAAGAACTCACACTCTAAATCGGGGCTCTCCACACCAGTGGTGGAATTCGAATTTTTTTTTACTACTGGTTCTGTGGGCATGGCTTGGTGGGCGTGGTGTGGCTTGGTGCGCGTGGCAGGGGAAGGATACTGTAAAATCTCCAATACCACCCCAGTCCAGGGGGAAGGTACTGCAAAATCCCCATTCCCTCCCCACCCCACTAACCTGCTTTGCAGCTCCGTTCTCCTGTGCAGGGCAACCAAAGAAGACCCAGCCGATCAGCTGGGACTCGGGAGGCAGAGAATAGATGGGGGCAGGGACAGCCAGAGGTGGTATTTGCCGGTTCTCCAAGCTACTCAAAATTTCCGCTAACGGTTCTCCAGAACTGCTCAGAACCTGCTGAATACCACCTCTGCTCCACACTTGGCAACTCTAAATCTTGTTCTGTGGAGATTCTCAGTCATCCAGGTCATGGTTGCCCCAAAGGTGCTTTTTCAAAAGGCAATTTGGTTTTCCTTGAAGACGTTTCGCTTCTCATCGAAGAAGCTTCTTCAGTTCTTTAAGACCCGTGGACTTCATCTCCCAGAATTCCTCAGCTACTTGCAGGCTGGGAAATTCTGGAAGTTGAAGTCCACAAGTCTTAAAGGTGCCATGAGCTCTGGATGTTCATGTTCAGATGCAGAATTTCTCCAGTACTTCCTGCAGGTGCCAGAGATTGATTTTGAGATCTTCGAAGTGCCCTACTGCTAAGTGGTGGGCTTCGTGGTTTATTTAATACATTTGTATGGAACCAATGCTTTCTCCTCCTGCTATGGCAAATCATCTCTTTTTCTCAGGTACCAACTTTGAGTTTCATACAACATGCCGGACTATGTTAAAATGAAATTGTATACTTTGTAATTCACTGTGCCACTGGTCCCCAACCATCTCTATCAGCATGTTGTTATCAACCTTTTGAGAGATACCAAGTTAGACAAAAAAAAAAAAAAAGGATACCACAAAAATTATTAAAACTTTTTGTGACAGTGAGTACAGTGACAGAACTCTGGAGTCCTTGGTAGCCTCGGCTTACAGACATTTCATTACTCAACTAGATAATATCATCAGGGTGAGTGAGTGTGCAGTTTGCTGGCTGTTTATATGCAGAAGCTTGTCCTGCCTTGTTTTGAAAGGGATATAATTTCTTCTTTGATGATTTCTTGATTAGGGTATTGTTTTCCACTTGCTTGTTTGTCTAGTGCTGATCCCTGCTTATCCATATATGGGCTGCCCGAGGGGATGTACTGTAGTCTTTTTTTCCCCCTTCCCATATTTTTTTTAAAAATTGTCTCTTCTGAATGGTGTGCAAATACTGTATTTACAGTCAAGAAAACTGCCAGGGCAAACTGCTATATATAAACAAGAAACAAATCTGGAACACTGCAGATGCATTCCATCCTCTCTTATTTAAGTCTAGCGTTCTAACTCTCTCTCTCTCTCTCTCTCTCTTTTTTTAACCAGCTGCTCTGCAGAAAGCCAAAACAGACAACCCACATATCTGTAACCAAGACTCAAAACTCCCTGAAGACAAGGGGTCCCACCACAAAAATTATATCAGATACACACATTCACCATTTCCAACATGGCTCACCTGAACTGCAATTCCACTTATTTTAGAATCTGAACAGTAGATGGGCTTCATTTGTTTGTTTGGTTGGTTGGTTTGGTTTGGTTTGCAAGGCCAGTTGGCTTTTTGCTGAGAAAAAGGCATTAAAGAGGGTTTCCCTGGAGAGCATGGTGAGAAACATCACCTTAAACACATGTTGAAGCATTAAATCAGTATCTTTCAAGAACTGGGTAATTTCACATTTTGCTTGCCTGGCAATATATCCTGCCGTTCATCAAAATGTTGGAGAAATATGGAACTGTCAGAAGAGTTTAATGTGAAAATTGGATACAAGATGAGTTGGGAAACATTTAGACACAGCAAAGTCTTCAAAGAAGAAGGCAGCGTTGTTGTCAGAAATGGGTCATTGCATATTTGACCAAATTTAACACTAACAGCAATAGCACTTAGACGTACATACCACTTCATATCCCTTTACAGCCCTCTCTAAGTGGTTTACAGAGTCAGCCTATTGCCCCCAACAATCTGGGTCCTCATTTTACCGACCTCAGAAGGATGGGAGGGTGAGTCAACCTTGAGCCGGTGAGACTCGAACTACCAAACTGCTGGCAGTCAGCACTCAGCAGAAGTAGCCTGCAATACTGCCTTCCAACCACTGTGCCACCACCAATACACGAACATTGTATTTCAGTGTTGAAATACAAATAAAAACTTATATTCACTCACACCAGTACACCTTCTGAATTCATGTCCTAGCTCTAAGAAGACGAAGTCTCTGCCTGCACTTTAGCAATGTAAGTACTGCAGTTTGCTTCTCTCTTAGGGGCAAAAAAACCCCCCAAACCCTCTATACAAGCAAGATGCCCTCAGACACCCATGCATGTAGTTATACATGTGTTCAGTATGCTGTCTTTTGTGAGATACGAACTATTTTGCCTGCAGTTCAGCTGCTTATGTCTCAGGACTTGCCAAGTATATGACTAGGTTTGCACAAACCCAGGTTTGCAAATTGCAATTGATGCATTCACAAAAGACCAAAGAAATAAACCGTATTATGGTTTAATTTGATCTCTCATTTGAGTTTCAATCAGGGGCTACCCTGCTTAGCTTTAGCTTTTCAAAACTAGCCATGGATGATTATGGGCTGCCACCTTACTATCCAAGAGGCAAGATTAAGGAGTATAAATGAAGAAACAATAAAGTTCTTTGGAAACGAGTTCAGAAAGTCAGCCCAAATGGACCATATTGGAAAGCCGACAATAATGGAGCCCACAAGTACCTATCTGTCTATTAATCTGCTACTGATATGTTCTATTTCCATTCTCATTTGTATTGTTATTATTCACTAAGTTTATCTTTGACTTCAAGAATGAGGTTTTTTTTGACAGGATGGTCTTTTTTATTGCTGTTGGTCTTTTATATTGCTGTTGGTCTTTTATATTGCTGTTATAATCCAGAATTGGTGGATTGGGCTATATAAAAATCACTGTGATAAATAAAAATAATAGGATTGTTTGGTTAAAAAAACATTAAAAGGGAAACTTGTATTGTAGAAATAAACATTTTTAAAGAGAACACATTTTAAAGAGATCTGCATTGAAAATGCATACATCAGGAGTAGATGTTTGCATAAAGAAAAAATAAAGGGAGACCAAGGGAAAGTTCCAAAAGATTGCATAATTTCAACTAGAGCTCTTTCAGAACATTCTTTTCCCCCTTTTTTAAAACTTATTTATTTCAGCCTGCTTAGCAAACCATATTTTTTTTTGCTGGGGCCAGGGCTGCTGTTATACAACACTCTGTCTTGATTGCTGTTTTGCTTTTGTGTTTTTTTTCCACATTGTAATTATTTGAATTGCTTTTGTTTTGTTTTGCTTTGTTTTTTAAATATTGTTAGCTACCAAGGGGAACTTTAGGGGTGAGTAGAGAGTTTAAAAGCTTGGAAAGGAGAGAAAAAACCTACTCTACAATCTGCATTATGTGTGCATGTGGTTGTATATATGCTTTCACTTTTATATTATGCATGTTGGAAACAACAGCTAATTTTAACATTGGACCTTTGGCTACAGAGTTTTCCAGAACTTAAAGAGACCTCACAGCCCATGAAACTTTTTCCTTATGGTTTGGCCTAGAGTGCTCACTGGAAAGCTCCACATGTTTTTTGGGTTCTAGAACTGGGAATTATAAACTGTAGGAAGATAAATTTATCCCCTGTTGTGTAACAGACCACCAAGTTCTTATCTTAAATATCTGCTAACAGATACAGAACCTGTAATCTCACCATTGAAGAAAAAATCCAGGGAATGCCTTCACACTCATAGAGCATTGATATGAACATCAATCATCCTTTGTTTGGGACCTGACACCAATCTGTATTTCTTAGTTAGAGACCAAATCTTGCCATGGAACTCTATTGTCTGCATCTACAATATGTGAACTATTAGGGAGGAGTTGTCTTCACCCTCTTTCTCTCACACATGATATCCAGGCTAAGTTGTCTTTTACTCCTCTGGAATGCACTCCCCTCTCCTGGGGATCCACCACCTCACTCCATTTCATCACATTCTGTAGGAGAAGAGCAGGCTAAGCTCAAAGGTGGAGTTAAATGTGTTATCAGTTTGGAGTCATTGTAGTGCCATAAAAGGTTCAAGTCTAGTCTCCTGTGAATTCCATTGATCCTTATCTAGTGAAAATTTAGCCTTGCCCAGATTCTTGTGTACAGGAAGCCACAATAAACTCTTCTGTGCATTGAACTCAATGAATGCTCCTGGCTAATTGTGCCTGATGCATTTCTTTGTTCATGAATATCATTGAACTGGGAGGGTCATGCATATGAATTCCAACTAGAATCATGCTTTCAGAAAACTCCAATAATCCCCAGTCAGCATGGCTATTCATTCAAGGAGGAAGGGACATGAAATCTAGCAATCAGAAGGTTTTTTGGAGGAGTTATATACTTGGTATGGTCAGATCTGTTCTATTCTCCTTTAGGTGTTTACATATTTTCCAATGTTTATCCTAAAATAATTGGGCTGTAATATTAATAACTGGCCTGTAGGAATACTTTACAAAGTGATCCTTAATGAATAAATCAAATGGGAATCAACCGTTACAAATTGATGAACTTCCAATTAAAAATTAATTCTTATTTTGGAACTCATGGATTCATTCTAACCTTTGTTGTTGACATTCTCAATGGATCTACAAAGTACATTTTCAAATATTGATGAAAAGAAACTGAATTTTACAAATCCAGGCCACTCCTAATTTTGAGGAGTTCTAAATGCTCAATTTATCTCAGCCCTACTCTTAAATCTAATTATTTCTCTAAATTTCTGGAACAGATTCTGGAGTAACCATCCATTTTGGTAATAGGTCCCAGTCAACTTCTTGATGGAGTAATTTCTTCTTTAAAAACTATCTCAAAAGAATGAATAGCCAAAGGGGGGGGGAGGAGAGGGAGTCATATATATGATTCAAAAACTTCCCACCCATTACTATATGAAGATGTATCATTGCAGTTGAAATGAGTTAAATTTTCTAATCATAAGACATTCCAAGAAGGGAATATGACCTTGTCTTAAACAAAGCAGGATGTGATGCCATTGCAAAGGTATGAATTATGGACACTCGCCTTGCAATTCTGAGAAACTGAAGTGACTGTCTGAAGAAAACCTAGATGACCCCAAAGTTTAATGGATCCAGAATCCAGTTCTCAATTATGGGGCAGCTTTTACTGGAATGATAAATGCCTCCTTGCATTGGGAGACAATGTCAGCTGCAAAGTAAAAAGTCTACCTAAGGAAAATACTTCTTGGTCCTTTCCTGACACTCTGGATTTTTACTGTAGCCCTTAAAAGTAACTAGTGCTGGTTGAAAGAGCAATAGGGACCTGCTAATAAATATGGGAGAATGGAAACTATAACTGAAAATCAGCAACATAAATGAACATTTCAACTAGATTAGTAGAACCCGATAAAATATAAATGTCAAAATGTTCTATGTTTGAATATCAATCTCTAGGCCAGTGATGGCTAACCTTTTTGGGCTCCTGTGCCAAAAATAGTGCACGCGCTTGCACGCTTGCACTCGCATGCCAGCACCCAGAAGTCAATGTGCACCCCCTATGCATGCATGCACAATCCCCACCCACCCCTGCCAGCCCCTTATCTGCACTGCGCCTCACAGCTGATTTTCAGCTGGTTTGAGGCCTTTTGCAGCCTCCCAGAGGCTTGAGGAAAGCTTCTGCAGGCTTCTGCAGACTTTGCAGGTCGAAAATTAGCCCCGTTTTGTAACTTCTGATATTTTCGGAAAAAGAGGAAGTGATGAAACGGGGCTAGTTTTCAGCCTGCAAAGCCTGCAGAAGCCTTTCTCAAGCCTCTGGGATGCCCCAAAAGGCCTCAAACCTGCTGAAAATCAGCTGTGAGGCTCATGCATGCCCAGTGAGATAAGTTTGCCGGCAGCTTGCCTGCCGACACAAATGGCTCTGCGTGCCACCTGTGGCATGCGTGCCATAGGTTTGCCCTCACGGGTCTAGGCCATCTAACTATTGTACGGCAGCATTGTTTATATTAAAAAACAACAACAGATACTGGACCAGTATATGCCCTCAGGTTACATCTGGTCATGATGTGATTCACAGTTTGACGTGGGACCCTGAGTCACACTAAGGGAAGTGTTATGTCTGGGAGGACGGGCGTAATAACGGAGACGAGACCTCGGATAGTAACTTCAACTCTTTAATAGTGACTTCAGATCAGAGCAATGAGCCTGGCAGCAGCAGCTCCTTTTATAGAGCTGGCTGCTGCCAAAGCGTCCAATGACAACGATTTAAGCTTGCCGTGCTTGGAGTGTCCAATCGCGGCAGCCCGTTAACCAGCCAATCGGATCAGCCCGGAGTGACCAATCACGACTTGCTGTTGACGGACCAATCAGGTTTGCAGGATTACGAGCCTGCTAGTCCGGAACAGGAAGAATACTGGCAATAGCACTTAGACCAGGGGAGTCAAACTCAAGGGCCAGATCCAGCCCACAGGGTGCTTAGGTCTGGCCTGTGGGCCCACCCTGGAAACAGCGAAGGAACAGCTCGCAGTGCCTCTGCCAGCAAAAAGGGAGCTCGGGGAGGCTGCATGCAGCCCTCCCACGCTTTGTTTTCATTGGCAAAGAGCTGCAGGAGGCCGATGTGGCCAAAAATAAAGCCTCGATGGGTGACATCAAGCTGGCCACTCCCACCTTGGCCATGCCCCCCCCTCCCCGAGATCAAACACAATCCTGATCCGCCCTCAATGAAATTGAGTTTGACACCCCTGACTTAGACTTCTATACCACTCCATAGTGTTTTTACAGCCCTCTCTAAGCAGTTTACAGAGCCACCCTATTGCCCCCAACCATCTGGGTCCCCATTTTACCAACCTCGGAAGGATGGAAGGCTAAGTCAATCTTGAGTCCTGTCAGTATCGAACTGTTGGCAGTCGGCAGAATTAGCCTGCAAAACAGCATCCTAACCATTGCATCACCATGGCTTTAACCACTATGCCACTAGGACCCATTTATGCAGACAGTCCAGACAGACATCACGTGAAGTGCTAATCCTATTCAGGATTGCCCATTGCTAATGTGGTAGTTCAAAGCCTGTCACCTTTTTCGTGGGGTTATTTATATGTCTTCCTATAATTGAGCATTGTATGGTTGTAAGTCAAGAACTACCTGTAATTTATCACTTGGGTCTGTCTTCCCACTAGTGTTGTTGCTTCTCCACTCTTGCCCCTTGGTTTCCTAGCTTCCCCCTGCCACCAACTGGCATGGTAAAGATAATGACGGTCTTCATTTTTGCTGGTCTGGCGGATACTTGAGGGAGTAAGTCATAAAAAAGTACTTCACCCACATTTCCTCTGAAGTAAACTAAAGAAGGGGAACCTGACCCTTTGAATTCTTCACTAAGTCTGCTCTAAGGTAGAAATTGGATGGGAATTTTTTCTCAAAAGGAAAGAGAAGTTCTCCAACCTTTTCCCAAGGGACAAAGTGACCCTTGAGTTCAGTTCTGGAAATAAGGGACAGAAAGAATGCAACTCATGGATCGTGATTTAATTAAAATTGAGAAATAGGATGTTGCACACTACTGGGAAGTTTATTCTACAATAAAAGGCGGAGCACTCATCCTCTTTCTCTCTCTCTGTCTCCCAAGCACATCTCCTGGCCATCTCATCACTAAATAATTATAACAGCACATCCTTCTCTCTTGGAGAATACATCTACAATTCTCTTTTATCAAATTGGTGCTAATTTAAATACTGCCCTTATGATCCCATCATCACAATGATTAGAAAATAAGGGAATTCAGAAATAATGGCAACTTTGCTCTAATTCCCTGTATCCAAGTAGAAGACTGGGTGAGATCTGTCCTCGTCCATCGCCCCTTACATAACTAGACCAGGTTTTCCACAGTCAGTGAGAAGTTTATTGTTCTGCCCTTCAATTTACAAAGTAAGTGCCTGTGTTGTCATTGGAACTGTCTTGTCAGTCTTTTATAGGATGAAGCTTTCAAAATATTGTGTCAGGGATTGTGAATCAAAAACATTGGCTTGACTGCCACCTATTCTTGTCTGTCAAAAGCAGGGATACCCATCAGTAAAATATCACTCAGCAATGGATGGTTTTTGAATAGAACAGGTTGGAACTAAACTCTTGTCTTGACAAGTAACGTAAAGCCTAATATTGTCCACAAAGTGGGAATAATAATTGTCATCCTAATAAGGCTATACATAACAATATATGCTTATGTATGTGAAGGTACAAATATAGCTATCTGTAACTAAGTTTAGGGAGGGAGGGAGGGAGGGGAGGGAGGGAGGAAAGAAGGAAGGAAGGGCGAGCCTATTCTGTCTATTCTTAATGTCAAGAAAAATAAACCTTACAAAATAATTTTCACAGATGAGATACACACACACACACACACACACACACACTTTGTCATGAAATTGGTAGCCTTTATTCGATGATATTGGTCTTTATTCTTTTTAAAGAAGTTGCTTTAGGAAAATGGCCTCCAAAAATTTGGGATAGCAATAAAAATACAAATTAGAAATGTTTTTGGATACTTATTAAATCTCATGTACTTGTGTTTACTTCAAATGGTTCCCCATTCCCCAAAATAAAATAGTATATAAAGTTAATAATTTATGGCTTAAGTTGGTTTCAATAATTATCAGCTATTATCAGCCGTAGGGTAAACAGAATCAAATTTCCTTCCTTCCTTCCTTCCTTCCTTCCTTCCTTCCTTCCTTCCTTCCTTCCTTCCTTCCTTCCTTCCTTCCTTCCTTCCTTCCTTCCTTCCTTCCTTCCTCCCTGCCTCCCTCCCTTCTCAAGCATTAGCTCATTTTCATTTTTTAAAAGGCTGCATGAAAATGGGCATTTAGGACGTTTTTTCCCCTAATCTTTTTGTGCAGTTATGCTACATTTCTCCCAGTATATTTATTTTGATGCATCCTTTGATCAGACGGCAACGATCCACAGTGGAGGCTCCATATTTGCTTTATAATTTACTTTATAAGTAAATATTCCACATTTACTTTATAAATTGGAAGGTCTGATTTCCAAATCATGCAAGTCCAAATTACCCTGGCAAAAGAGCAGAGGTGCCAGTCACAGGATCTCCTTTAGCCCCAGGAAGACTTTGAGTGTGACCCTTGAGACCTCCAAAAAAATTTGAAATTGTAATAAGTCAGAAAGGGAAAATGACTTGAGAATAATCAGGTAATGATTTGATTATTTGACACTTGGCTCTATTAATGATGTTTAAGTTTACTTTGAGGTCAATGGAAATCAAATCTAAAGTTCATTTTAGTCCCATTCTGTATATTTGGGGATTCAGGCTCACTAAATTGCATTGTAAAGGACTGGTGCAATTCGGATATCACAGAGAAAGATGGAGACACAGATGACAACAGCAACATGAAAAGCAGAGAGAGGATGTCACCCTTAGTTTTTCTTACATATTTTCCTCATGGGGAAGGTCAGAAAATTGCCATTCTCCCAACATGAAATTCCTCAGGCAGTTGCCAGAATAAACCTACCCAATTAGAAGTTACCGAGGGATTTGATAGGATATAAAATCTGTGCAATGGTTTCATGCATTCCTTGAGATGTTAAATATAATTAACTTCTGCAATACGTATTCATCTTCTCCCACAAGTACTTTATTGAAAGCAGTATTTTTAACCAGTTCAGAAATTGTACGTATAGAGGATGCTACGGCCTGGCTAGGATTGATACCAAAATACAGAAGTAATAACAGAATAACAGAGTTGGAAGGGGCTTTGGAGATCATCTAGTCCAACCCCCTCAAGCAGACAAATGATTGTCCAATCTCTTCTTAAAAACTTCCAGTGATGGAGCATCCACAACTTCTGAAGGCAAGTCATTCCGCCGGTTAATTGTTCTCGTCAGGAAATTTCTCCTGAGTTGTAGGTTGCTTCTCTCCTTGATTAATTTCCGCCCATTGCTTTTTGTTTTGCTTTCAGGTGCTTTGGAAATTACGCTGACTCCCTCTTCTTTGTGGCAACCCTTTAGATATTGGAACACTGTTATCATATCACCTGTAGTCCTTATTTTCATTAAAATAGGTGGTCTAAGGAGAAAGGGGAGAAAAGCTATTACAGCTTCTCCTCTCCCCTTGACAAAACTCTTGCAAGACAGACAATTCATTCTTGAAATGCAACTCCTTCATTTTTTTCAAAAACTAAGGCAGAGATACATAAAACGCCAACTTCTTGCTACTTCTAGTAGTCATCTGGCTTTTTCAAGCCTCCAGGCAACTATAATCTCACCACCATAGATTCCTCTATGGCTCTTAGAGTGAGGCAGGATAAAATTGAACAAGTCCCACTTTGATTCAAAAACTGAGTACAATCACCAAGTTTCTTCATCTCTATCTCACTGGCATATACTTTGGCATGGTTACAATCTTGGGTCTTGCAACCTCAAGATTAAATCTTAATCATTGTAAGGTCAGGATGCGTGGACTTCAACTACCAGAATTCTCCAGTCAGCATGCTGGCTGCGGAATTCTGGGAGTTGAAGTTCACATGCTTCGAACTTGCCAAGATTGAGAGATTCTGTTCTATGAAACAAATGCAAAGGATTTGTTCAAAGATAAATCAATCACGGGCAACATAAACTGGCTAGCATTGACCTTTTTCTTTTCAAAAACTCATAGACAGGTTGATTGTTGACTTTATTATTTTTGTTTAAAAAGTAAGAAGTGATTTAGAGGGTAATAAATGATCATTCAAGAAGTACAAGACGATGAGGAACATCTGCTCAAAAAAGTTCTCGGTATTGTTAGCCTACTCAGCTTTTTAAGAGTTAAAGAATGTCAGAAAATATCTCTTGGCCACTCCACGCAAAGTAGAGGTTCAGTCCACTAAATACATTGCTCAAAAAAATAAAGGGAACACAAAAGTAAGACATCCTAGATCTGAATGAATGAAATATTCTTATTAAATACTTTGTTCATTGCATAGTTGAATGTGCTGACAACAAAATCATACAAAAATTATCAATGGAAATTTAGCAACCCATGGAGGTCTGGATTTGGAGTTACACTCAAAATTAAAGTGGAAAAAAACACTACAGGCTGATCCAACTTTGATGTAATGTCCTTAAAACAAGTCAAAATGAGGCTCAGTAGTGTGTGTGGCCTCCACGTGCCTGTATGACCTCCCTACAACACCTGGGCATGCTCCTGATCTCCTGAGGGATCTCCTCCCACACCTGGACTAAAGCACCCCCCAACTCCTGGACAGTCTGTGGTGCAACGTGGCATTGATGGATGGAGCGAGACATGATGTCCCAGATGTGCTCAATTGGATTCAGGTCTGGGGAACGGGCAGGCCAGTCCATAGCATCAATGCCTTCGTCTTGCAGGAACTGCTGACACACTCCAGCCACATGAAGTCTAGCATTGTCTTTCATTAGGAGGAATCCAGGGCCAACCGCACCAGCATATGGTCTCACAAGGGGTCTGAGGATCTCATCTCGGTACCTAATGGCAGTCAGGCTACCTCTGGCGAGCAAATGGAGGGCTGTGCGGCCCCCTAAAGAAATGTCACCCCACACCATTACTGACCCATTGCAAAACTGGTCATGCTGGAGGATGTTGCAGGCAGCAGAACATTCTCCATGGCATCTCCAGACCCTGTCACGTCTGTCACATGTGCTCAGTGTGAACCTGCTTTCATCTGTGAAGAGCACAGGGTGCCAGTGGTGAATTTGCCAATCTTGGTGTTCTCTGGCAAATGCCAAATGTCCTGCACGGTGTTGGGCTGTAAGCATAACCCCCACCTGTGGACGTCGGGCCCTCATACCACCCTCGTGGAGTCTGTTTCTGACTGTTTGAGCAGCCACATGCACATTTGTGGCCCACTGGAGGTCATTTTGCAGTGCTCTTCCTGTCTCTCCTTGCACAAAGGCGGAAGTAGCAGTCCTGATGCTGGGTTGTTGCCCTCCTACGGCCTCCTCCACGTCTCCTGATGTACTGGCCTGGTAGCGCCTCCATGCTCTGGACACTACGCTGACAGAAACAGCACACCTTCTTGCCACAGCTCGCATTGATGTGCCATCCTGGATGAGCTGCACTACCTGAGTCACTTGTGTGGGTTGTAGACTCCGTCTCATGCTACCACTAGAGTGAAAGCACCGCCAGCATTCAAAAGTGACCAAACCATCAGCCAGAAAGCATAGGAACTGAGAAGTGGTCTGTGGTCACCACCTGCAGAACCACTCCTTTATTGGGGATGTCTTGCTAACTGCCTATGCTTTCCACCTGTTGTCTATTCCATTTGCACAACAGCATGTGAAATTGATCGACAATCAGTGTTGCTACCTAAGTGGACAGTTTGATTTCACAGAAGTGTGATTGACTTGGAGTTACACTGTGTTGTTTAAGTGTTCCCTTTATTTTTTTGAGCAGTGTATTTGTACAGATTTTAAAAAGAGGGAAAAAAGTCAGCAGTTGAAGAAAACCTGTCCATATTTGCAATAAAACCAAGTGATTTTGGGAGGGTCTGAATCTATGTCACACACTTGAAAAATGCAGCTATAATGTGTTGAGAAGCTTTCAGCCTCCTTTCACCCAGAAGTTGACCTATGCTATCTATTCCTCTGCTTGTCTCCTTCATAAGCTTTTTAATTCCATTTAGTTTAAAATGATCTGTCAGTCATTTTGAAACTTTCATTTGGATTGTGCCTACATTCATGTTATTTAATTTTACCTGCCAATAGAAGAGAATATATATAGCTTGGAGTTGAACTGTGGCATCCTTGGTGTTCTCTGAGCTTGGTTCTTTGCTTGCAGATATTTTATTATACAGCTAGATAACTTTGTCATCATTGTTAGTGAGCAGTAGTTTGCCTCACTGACACTGGTAAGGAAAACTACTATATATAAATAGGGAACAAACTCCACACTCACCATCACTGATAGCGTTTCCTAGTTGGGTGATCAAATCTCTGCAGCAAACAATCAAGCTCAGAGACCTTCTTCTTCTTCCTAGTGTTATTCCTGGTGAAATCCGCTTGTCAGGATATCTGTCTTCATTTGGCTTGATCTAGGGCATCTTCAGGGGTGATGTCCACGCATTTCATGTCCTTCTTGATGCAATCCATCCATCGTTTCTTGGGTCTGCCATGGAGTTGCTGCAGTGGTGGGATTCAAAAATTTTTACTACCGGCTTGGTGAGCGTGGTATGGCTTGGTGAGCGTGGCTTGGTGGGTGTGGTGTGTTACTGTAAAATCCCATTCCCTGCCCACTCCACTAACCTGCTTTCCAGCTCCATTCTCCTGTGCAGAGCAACAAAAGAAGACCCAGCTGATCAGCTGGGACTCAGGAGGCAGAGAATATTTGCTGGTTCTCTGAACTATTCAAAATTTCCACTATCAGTTCTCCAGAATTGGTCAGAACCTGCTGAATACCACCTCTGGGTTGCTGGCCATCAGGGTCTGGGTGCATCGCTGTCCTTGCCACCAAGTCTTCTTTACCATGTATGGCATGCCCATACCATGTAAGTATTCCTTCCCACAATTTTGTTATGATTGACATGACTCCCAGTCAACATTGGTCATTGTTGTTCATGGTTGATGTTCATGTTTTGCCATAATCCAAGACACCCTTGGAGCCTCAGATGACAAGCTCAGAGACCCCCTAAGGCTCCACAATTTTACCTGCTCTTATATTTGAGGAACATAATGAAGAATAATTGTTATGGTAGTGAGGAGATGGTTCTCGGATCCATCTATTTACTGACAAAAGGTTAGATACTCCTAGCAGCTGTTCAGAATTCTGTGTAAATAAAATTAGCTGGGATGGAGATGTTTCTCCATTATTTATTCTGCAAACAACCCAGGGAAGAAAAAAAAGAATGGTTATTATCAGGTGGTAGGACAATGATGAATTTCTCCTCAAAGCAGATGTTCCAAACAAACAACACTTGGAACCGTCCTTGATTTATGGTCTCAACTGAGGAAAAGATATTCTAGAACAAAAGGAGCAACAACAAACTATTGGAACATTTGGATATCTTATAAATCACAGCAGAAACTGCAGTCGTGGTATTGGTTTGCTGCTGAAGTGGACTTTGAACAGTGAGCGAAGAAAGGGAGAACCAGAGAATCCTGCCCCAGTGGGGGGAAAAAATGTAATTATCAGTATCATGAGCAGGGATTTAGGAGAAATGTATTTGACCCACCAAGCAAAAAAGAGGAAAAGAGAGCCAGTTTAGTTAGTGGTTAAGGCACCAGACTAGAAAGAAAGAGACAGTGAGTTCAAGTCCCACCTTAGCCATGAAAGCCAGTTGGGTGACATAGGCAGTGGTGTATTAAATATTAAGCAGACTAAGCAGGTGCTTAGGGCACCAGGTTCAAAGGGGGCACCACAAAGTTGAGAATACTATACTTCATTTGTATAGTATGTACAAAGGAAGCGGGCACCAAGATTTGTCAGTGCTTAGGGCGCCAGTGAGCCTTAATCCGCCACTGGACATAGGCCAGTCACTGGGAGACTGTGAGTTCCAGTCCTGACTTAGTCATGAAAACCAGCTAGGTGACTTTGGGCTAGTCCATCTCTCTCAGCCTAACCCATCTCACAAGGTTGTTGCTTTGAGGAAAATAGAAGGAGGAAGATGTGCTGGATACGTTCGCTGCTTTAAGTTCTTTGTAAAAATAATAAAGGTGGGATAAATGTGGCCAAATAAAGTATTTAATTCAATTCAATATAATACAAACAAACAAATAAATAAAAGAATTGGGGGACATGAAATCCCTGTAAAACAATCAGGACTTTCCAACTTTCCTACATATCTTTATTATGGCCACTCACCAGAATGCAACGATTATCAGCAGATGGAACGAAATAAAATAGTTTATGATTACATTATTGATGCAATCAATCTGAGCCTGGTTTTAAAGACAGTGTAACAAAATCTGGCCACGTTCACGGAAATCGAATCACACTGGTGTGATAGCTGTACATGAAATTGCAATAGCCTGACTTTTATTAAATGGGAATGATAAGATAGGACTTGCGTCTTTATGAAAAGTAGGATAGAGTAGGGCTTTGATAGATACTTTTTCACAACCCTATGAGATCATTACAAATTCTACTGAGGTGGTATTCAGCAGGTTCTGACCAGTTCTGGAGAACCAGTAGCGGAAATTTTGAGTAGTTCGAAGAACTGCCAAATACCACCTCTGACTGGCCCCGCCTCCATCTATTCTCCACCTCCTGAGTCCCAGGTGATTGGCTGGGTCTTCTTTTGTTGCCCTGCATAGGAGAACAGAGCTGGAAAGCAGGTTAGTGGGGTGGGGAGGGAATGGAGATTTTGCAGTATTCTTCCCCTGCCATGCCCACCAAGCCACACCACGCTCACCAAGCCATGCCCACAGAACCGGTAGTAAAAATAAATTGAATCCCACCACTGAAATTCCAAGAATCTTTTGGGGGCAGTTTCACATATTTTCCACAACATAGTCTATTCATTTACAAAATTATTATTAAGTTGTGTGTCAGGACACTTGTATCTCAGAAAACAAATTTATGTCCTTAACTGTCTCCTGTAATCTTTTGGGGTCATTGTACCTCCCCAACTTCATTCTATCCCTTTTAAGAGAGATTGCAAGTCTTTCATTTCAATCCCTACGCACCTCAGTTTTTTAAAAAAATGTGATGTATGTTTTTTGAGAATTCAGTGACTCTTTCAAAATCAAATAAAAGACAGAAGGGCAGAGAGTCTGTCAGATATCGTGTCCAAAGGCAGGTTAGCTGCTAAAGAAGCTTCAAGGAATGATTTTTAAAGCAGTTTTTTCATGATTGGCTTAGGCTTTTTTCTAAACCTACACAGACTTGCTTTCCATAATAAAATAAATAGGGCTCAATGAATTGGAAAGGTTCCATTTTAAAAAAAATCCATGCACCATAAAAAAAAAAAAAACTCATTGGAGATAATGATTTGCTTGTATTGGGGGATGCAATCCTATCACTCAAAATCTTGCAATTCAAGCATGAGCATATCACATTAATGAACACTCTTGCCTCTATGCCCCAACTAACTGCCAACGTTCTTTGATGGCAGACTCCGAATTGAACTATTACATCCCTGTTTTGCTGAGACGTTGTTTTGTGACAGCAGTGAGTCTTATTGCCCTGTCATTTTCTAATGTAGATCCATAATAAAAGCCTTTATAACCTTATAAAAAAGGACGCCCTATTCATGTAACCTGCATTCTAACCTTCCATCAAGTAGACGTTTATTGCTGACCAATATTTCTCTTTGACTTGCCTCAGTGACCCAAGTATGTCAGAAAGCTTTCTAGACACATTCAGCCCCACAAAAATATTAATTGGCTCGTTCCTTTCTAATCAATGCTATTGCTACCTTTCGGAACCCGCCCTTTAACCTTCAAGCTGCATAGCTCCATGTCTTTAGGGAGAAAGGTCATTTGAACACAGCTATGAAGTATTTTCTTTCCTTTCTCTAACTCTTATTGGTGACTTGGGACCACACGTCCATTTTAAATACTTGCCTCAAAATATGTGGTATCTCATCTAAAGCAGAGCAATCGGTTTGCTAGTTTTTTGCCCTACAGGGTAAACTAGGATAAGAAACCTATGCCTCTGTGTGTCTATGGAGATTCTCAACCATCCAGGTCATGGTTATCCCAAAAGTGCTTTTCCAAAAGACAACTGGAGTTTCTTGGTTTTTTTCTTTGAAAATGTTTTGCTTCTCATCCAAGAAACTTCTTCAGAACTGAGAAGCGAAATGTTTTCAAAGAAAAAATTAAGGAAGTCCCATTGCCTTTTCGAAAAGCACCTTTGAGACTATGCCTCTGTAGATCAGAACATATAGTAACAGCTGCAGTAACAAAATCTAGCAAGCATCAACATGCTTCCCCCTTTATCATTGTGTGAAGTAGAGAAATATTTTCTCAAGCTACTTTCCTGACCCAGGTTCAGGTCTTTTCTATGTGATCTTGGTAGCAACTCTTCATCCTGTCCTTCAAGGTCTTTCTTTATGCCCTCTATACCTGTTGATGATCCATTCAAGGTATCTGGTTAGATAATCCTAAACGAGGACGTGTATATTTAGGCAATAAACAAAGATGCCTGTAACATCTAAAGGGATTGGTTATTCCTGCTTTCTATCACAGGACTGCTGGCTTAGATCAAAGACAATATTGTCAAGTATTCTTAGCTTGGACATGTATTTTGAAATAAGGCAAACAATTCCATCTCTGATGATGAACAGGGAGGGAGAAAAATCAGGAAGTTCACCTTCAGTTTCCTAAGAAAAAGTGGGATGCAACTACAACTACATACATCTGTTTTGTTTGAAACACTGTGTATGTGTGTGATTCGTTTGATTTTGCAAAGGATCTGCGCAGTCTCTGTGATAAGCAAACCATGACTTGGCTAAAAGCTCAACCATTATGCTTAATTCTCACAAATAGTGATAAAACAAACCATTATTTAGCACAAACCATAGTATTAACAACTTTGGCATCATGTGTCCACAGATAATCACAATAAACAAAGAAATTGCAATAGATGTGCAGTAACATCAAAATGTCAACCCTAGTCTTCTGTACTTCAATCCCAATGTTGCATGCAAGTATGGGGAGTCATAGGCACCATGAAACATCCGCTCCATATCTCCCTATACCTTCTATATGTCTCCTATATTTAGCATATACTACAGCTCAGTGTCATAAACATCCAGGAAGAAGATCAGAAACTGGGGGTACCAGTAGGCCCTCTACAAACTTGTGAACCTTGGCAGAAACTCTTGATTTCAGATCTGATATGACTCCAGTGACCTTCTCTTCAAATTTTGTGCATGGCAAGAGTCAAGATACATTCAATGAAATCATTGTTCTCAGTGCTTCATGTTTTATATCATCAAATTTTCCTGATCTCCCCTCCATCGCCTTCCAAGAAAGGACCTGAAGACAAATCCACACGATTGAAGCTTCCTTGGTTTTCAAAAAGCAACGTTCTTTCAGAAGCCACTTTCATAGCCGAGATTTCTTTCTACCTTTGTTCAAATAAAGCAAAGAAGCAAAAATAGTAAGTGGCACAAGAGGTTATGGGTCCAAGAATGCTTCTAAATTTAAGAATGCTTGATTTCTGAAAGAATGAATATGGCTAGTCACTGAAGAGCAACCTGTGCTGTTTCAAGGATGTCTAAAAATCTTATTTCAGGATCTTTGGCGAGTGCTTGGCAGTAATTAGTGCAGAGATCAACCAAAAGGATTTATCCTTGAAGTTCAAATGTTCTTAAGGTCCGTATTATTTGGAGAGCTCAACAAGTCAAATAAATTTTACTTGGAGAACATAGAGTTCTTTTGATCCATTTAGTTCTGCTGGTTGCATAAAAGTTGTTCAAGCATTTTCCTTTTAAAAAAATGACCTGAGGATGGTGACGAGTGGTGGATCTGAAGAACAACTCTGACAAATCAGAGTGACAGTTTTATTGCGGGTAACGAAATCCAAACTGAACTGGATTTTCTGAGAACATATTTTTATTATTCGTTAGGAACATTTCTGGTATTGATAGAAGAGAATATTTGTAGCTCAAGGGTTGAACTGTGGTGTCGTTGATGTTCTCTGAGCATGGTGGTTTTCTTACAGATGTTACATTACCAAACATGATCAGGGGTGGGCTTCAAAATTTTTAGCAACGGGTTCTCTGCCCGGTTGCTGGGTGGGCATGGCCATGGTGGGCGTGGCCTAGTTGGCCTCCTGCACCATGGCTGGGGGTGTGTTTTTGCCTTCCCTGAGCTCCAGAGGCTTTCCTCAAGCCTCCAGGAGGGCGAAAACAGCCTCCCCAGGCTCCGGAGACTCACTGGAAGGCGGAAATGGGCCTGTTTCCAGCCTTCCCAAACTTCAGGGAGGCCTGTTTTTTGCCCTCCCCGAGTCACTGCACCTGCCCTGCACTTACCTGCATCCAAAACGGGCCGTGTGGGGACTCCTGGGAGGGGTGGGGCAGGGTGGGCTGGGCCATCCAGGAGTGGGATTTGGGCCATCCAGGAGTGGGATTTGGGGGTTCTCCGAACTGCACAGAATCTTAGCTAGGGATTCTCCTGAACTCCTACAAACCCACAGCACCCCAGCTCTGAACAAGATAATATCATAAGGGTCAACTCATAAAATATTTCTATGGTCATTTTAGAGTTGCACTGGAGCTTCTCCTTTGCTCATGTTGGTTGCTGTTTCCTATATTTTATCTAAACTAACTGTAACCAGTAGACAGAGATTGTCAAAGGTCACGTATCCCACTAAGCCAGGGGTCGCCAACCTTTTGGACCTCAGGGACCACCAAACTCATAATTTTAGATCCCAGGGACTACTAACTGGTTCTGTGGGCATGGCCTAATTTGTGGGTGTGGCTTGGTGGTCATGTGACTGGCTGTGCATGGCTTGTATGTAAATATTATAAATATTTATATAAATATTGAATTTTTTATTTAAAAAATAGCAACTTTTACCCAAAATCAGGCAAAGCGGGCAGGCATATTGAGTTGCTCACAGAATCACAGATTCATTCAGAGATCTATCTATATGCCATCAGCTAGCTCAGTCTGTCACATAAAATTTGCTTGCAAGCAAACTCATAAAATTAACTCACAATAGACCATGCATGTAAATATTGAATTTTTTATTTTTTAAAAAGAGCAACTTTTACCCAAAATCAGGCAAAGAAGGCAGATTGAGTTGCTCACAGAATCATTCAGTGATCTATCCATCTGCCATCGGCTAGCTCAGTCTCTCAAATTTGCTTGCTGTGAGTCTGCACTGAATTTGCTTGCAAGCAAACCTTCAGTCCTAAGAGAGATTCGGCTGTACTTAAAAGCAGAGCCGAAGATCTAAAGACTAGCTAGAAAGCAAGAAATCCAACCATTTTCTGCTTCCTAGCTAATCTAAATCTCCCGGCACAGCAGAACAGATGATGGTCGGAAAAAGGAAAAATAGCAATTTAGCAGGCAAGTTTGCCGGGTAAGGAGTGAGTGGGCGGGGAGGGTTCCCGCAGGCCATGTGGGCAGTGAGGCCTTGTGTTTCTGTGCAGCCTGGATTAATTGCCTTGCGGGGGTTGCTCTGGGGGTGACATTTCTCTGTGGCCCACCAAAATTTTCTCATGGCCCACCAGTGGGCAGCAGCCCACTGGTTGGCAACCGCTGCACTAAGCTACAGATTACTTCAAGGAAAATTTGTTGAATACTGATTATTGTTTTGATTTATGCAAAATGCTATATAATAAACTATAATTTAGGAAGCTTAATGGTTGGCTTCATCCAGCTTTTTGTTTGTTTTTGTTTAATGATGTATGTGTGAAGCCAACCAGTATGTCATTGAATTTCAGTTGATATGTAGCTATCTAAAACTTTCAGGGCTACAAAAATCTGGACAACCACTAGATAGTAGCAACAAAACCTGAAACCTGTCCCTGTGAACTTCCAGGAATCATTTGATTGGCTGCTATAAAAAGTAAAGTGTTGTCTAGAAGTACAGCTGATTTGATACCAATGAAGAACTTTGCATGTACTCCCCAATATTCCTGAAGATGTAGATCATAGTTGTGTAGAAAAAAAAAGTTGCTAAAGAGTAGTTAATCCATGTTACATTATTTTAGATATGTACCTTATTAAAAGTGACTTAGCAGCTGAGATGTAGATGCTTCCACTCTCGGATATTTGTAAAATTTACTATAGCAAAAAGCAAGTACTTGTAAAAGTCATGAATAATGCATTTTAAGGTGATAAGTGGAAATGTAAATCCGAAACCATGAATTATCTACAAAAATGCATCTTTCTATTTAGCTACATTAATGTATACTCTTATCTTATAACCAACTGAATATCTTACTTACATCAGCACTTTACCTCTGAGGTGTTGAAAAGGTGGTGTTTTGAGGGTGTGAGAAATTCAAGGAAATGATTGACTAATTGTATTTATCTGCACTGCTTAAATGCATGTGTGTGTGTGTGTGTGTGTGTGTGTGCGCGTGCGTGCGTGTATGTCAGACTGGCTTCTCTTTTGAATGTTTGACAATCTTTGCTTTTCTTTTTTCATTTTTGCATGGCTGCTTAATTTGCAAAATGCGATCCTGGGAACTGACATAGGGTTACCAAAAAACAAATGAACAAACAAAACCCCAACAACCCCACACAATACACATAAAAGAATCACAAAACACAATTGGAAACAGTAAATACAGAGGCCAAACCATAGCACATTTAAAATAGGTATAGCTACAGTACTTAGCCCTATATATTAATCCATAGTTCTTTACAGCACTTTCTAAGCAGTTTACCGAGTCAGCATATTGCCTCCAACAATTTAGGTCCTCATTTTACTGACCTTGGAAGGATGGGAGGCTGAATCAACCATGAGCTGGTCAGGATCGAACTACTGGGCAGAGTCAGTCTGCAATACTGCATTCTAACCACTGTGCCATCAGGGCAAAACCCTAAATCAATTTTTCAGACAAGCTCATCCAAAATTCTCTAACCTATTTTAACTTAGTGGTCAGAGGTGAAAATGCAACTATGGAAGGCCAGCAGGGTTGGGGACAACTGAATCCAAAGGGCCGGTACCACTACACAGAAGTCATGCCTATTGGGTTCTATATGTCAGACCTGCCCCAATTCAGATCTTTAAGAAAGAAAGACCCTCAATTCCATTTGATTGAAGTGATAGGTTCTTTTACTAACGTCAAGTGGTTGCAGCGATACAAAAGCTAGATCTGAATATTTCCCACGCAATGGTTAGACTTTTCCCGTTTCCCTAGCCCTCTCCCTTGACCAATCCATCAGTGTCCAATGCAGTCTAGATGTTTGAGGAACAGCTTGGATGTTTAGTGTCCCTCAATGTACTTTAGCATTCTGTTCCCAGGCCAGGTGTCCTTAAAAGTTGGTTTAATCTTTTCCTGGCACCTCTGGTTTCCGTCAAGGCTGTCTCCCCCTCTCCCACCATTTGTCTCCTCTTTCTCATGCCCATCTTTACTGCCAGAGGGACGCGGTGGCTCAGTGGCTAAGACGCTGAGCTTGTCAATCAGAAAGGTTGGCAGTTCGGTGGTTCGAATCCCTAGCACCACGTAATGTAGTGAACCTGCACCCCCCCCGTTACTTGTCCCAGCTTCTGCCAACCTAGCAGTTCGAAAGCATGTAAAAATGTAAGTAGAAAAATAGGGACCTCTTTGGTGGGAAGGTAACAGCGTTCCGTGTGTCTTCGGTATTCAGTCATGCTGGCCACATGACCACGGAGACAACTTTGGATAGCACTGGCTCTTCGGCTTTGTAACAGGGATGAGCACTGCCCCCTAGAGTCGGAAATGCCTAGCACATATGTGCGAGGGGAACTTTTACTTTTACCTTACTGCTACTGCTCTACATTCTTTTGCCTCCTACTCCACTGCTTTCATTTTATGGCTGGATGCCAACAAAGCATAAAAGCTGAAGATGGCAGATCTGACATACCATTTCATGGAAGACCCTTAAAGGATTTAAACCTCTGATGGATCTCACTGGATGGGCAGACCTAACTGGAGCGAAGTAGCCTTCTAGAGGCCAAGTACTATGAATGGCATTATAGGACCTTGAATTGAACCGACAGAAACCGACAGAAAGCAATTGCACCTTGCAAAGTACAGTCAGTCTTTGACTTACAACCATTCACTAATGACTGTCCAAAGTTACAATGACACCGAAAAGAGTGACTTGTGACTAATTCTCACATTTATACCTACCCTACTCTGCTGCATTCTGAGCCAATTGAACCTTCTAGATGATCTTTAAGTGTCATCCCCCTATCTTAAAAAAAACAAAAACAATTCTCATATTTCCCTAAAGCTCCATCACAATTTGGAATTCATTTTGGGAGGCTTATTTTGAGAGAAAACATACGTAACAAAGCGTGCACATATTTTTTTGTCTGCAGGAATATTTTATGTTGAAATGCCAAGCTTTTAAAAACTATTTTCTTTTAAGAAACATCCTCCTAATGATTTTCCCAACAGTGAAGGGGGAAAAAAAGATAAGAGGTTTCCTTCATTCTTCTCTGTAGGGTGAGAAAGAGGTCAAAGGGAGAGTGATTCAATCTTGTGCTAAGATACTATATGAAGAGAAAGCATTAAGTAGTATTTAAAGAAGCAAGAGAGTTCATAATCTTTACCAGGGAATTCACCTAAGTTTTTAGATTAATTCCTTAGCAATAATGAGCCTTTATTTAGGATTAAGGGACAAACGGTCTAACCCTCCCCCCCCCAAAAAACCCTAAAAGTACAAGTAGTCCTCTCTTAATGATGACAAATGAGATCAGAATTGGGGTTGCTAAATGATGCGGTCATAAAGTGTGGCATCGCATAACCACGCTACTCAGCAATGACAATTCTGACACTCCTGGTTGCTGTTAATAAGTGAATCATTGCGGGTCATTAAGTGTGATATCACATATTACAATTTGCAATCTCCTGCTGGCTCTCACTGACTTTGCTGTGGTGACCGTTTGGTCCTGGCACACTAGGTTGCTGTAATTCCAAGCCATGAGCAAGTGCCTCAGTTGTGATTATGTCACTAAGAGGACACTGCAGTAACTGGAATTCCAAGGACTGCTTGTAGGTACAACTCATTCAGTGCCGTCTGTCAGGCTTCCAAGTAACAGACCAAGAGCAAGAGAAACTCCGAGGCAGGTAGATTTCTCAAAGAATAGCTTTATTGGATATATCATATTGGCACAAATCTGGTGAAAACCGACTCCGAAGGTTCCTGTAGTTTTCACCTAATTGAAAGTCTTCCCCCTCCCAAACAGTCACATGGTCCAATCAGGGCACTGTCTGGTTCCCCGGCGACATCACTCCTCCTTCGTCTGACCAGATGTGAGAATGGCCTTGGTTCCCAAGAAAAAGTATTTTGTTTTGGCTATGAAACCCCAGCTATCTCTAATCCCCCCTCCCTATCCTTCCGCTCCAATGTGGCAGCACTGAAGGCCCAAGATGGCTTCAGCCAGGTCAGCTTCAGGGTTGACAACTGACGCTGAAGCTCAAATACTTTGGCCACCTAACAAGAAGAGAGGACTCGTTGGGAAAGATCACTGGATAAGTAACCTTTAAGCAAGGTCACCTGTATGGTTAATTGCAGCCACCATATTTCTCACCAGTTGAGCATCTACAGGAGAGAAGTTTCCTTGGCCACATTTTATCATCCAATAGTCTATTTATTGATTGATTGGAGATTTTTTTCCTCTTGTTTTTATTACTTTATAAACAACTCAAGGCAGTAGACATACCTAATATTCCTTCTTCCTCCTGTATTTCCCACAACAATTATGTGAGACAAGTTGGCTTAAGAGTGAGGAATTGGCTCAAGGTCACCCAACCAACTTTCATGCCTAAGGCAGGACTAGAATTCAGTCTCCTAGTTTTTAGGTGAACACCTTAGCTACTAGACCAAAGCACAAAGAAAGCATTTCTTCACACCTTACACAGAAACTGTGGAATCCATTACTCACAAGATGTAGGGATGGTTATTAACCTGGATAGTTTGAGGAAGGAAATGGATAAATTCATAAATAATAAAACTATTAAGGCAATAAGTCTTGGGAAACCTAGTGTAACCTCTGAGTTGGGAGCAGAGTGCCTCCTGGCACTAGGTGCAGAATAACAATAGCTAGCAAAGGTTATGTCTTCTTGAAACACTTCAGAAGCAACAGGGCTACCACTGTGAGTAAGAAGACGTCAGACCAGAATGAGCCTTGCCTGAAATTACTTTGTTCCTTTGTATCTTCCTTGTTCATGGTCTTTAATATTTTTCTTCCCTTTCCCCACTTGCTATGTACCTTTCAGGAAGGTTAAGTGAGGATTTAATAGCAAATAATTATAGATAGATATATACCTCAGAGTATAATAGCTTCATAAAATTGTTAAAGATATAATTATACATGGATCCATTTTTCACACAGAAAATGAATATAACTCTTGAACAGTTCATGAATTTCTGAGATTCATAGGGCATTTTTCTAGACTGAGAAGAGAAAAAGGAAGATATATCAGGAGCAGAGAAAAGGAGAAAAAGAGTGATATGGCATAAATTAAGATTTTCAAAACCTATTGGGATAAGGACTCAACACTATATGCATTGAAGGAATTTTAAAAAAACAAAACAAAACAGGTGATAGGTTTCCACAGTTTAACCCCGAACTACATATATTATTTTCTATTTATGACAGATGAATAGCTATTGCCTATTTTTCTTAATTCTCAAAATAATTTTGAGGCAGAAGTAAAGGAAAAGTGTCCGACTCTAGGGCTCCATCCTCATCTATGTTTCTTGGCCAAGGGCGTCTGCTCCATTCCTAAGAGGTCTGTAAGGGGGCATGCATAAGCGCACCAGTTTGCCTACCATCCCTGTCCTACTATTCCCAAGATGGGATTCCTGGACCCTGGCGCTCCGGATTGGCTGGCTGCCTTTGTACTGCCTTTGTACTACCAACCTTTGTACTACCAACCTGCCTTCCATGGAGGACCTGTACACTGCACGAGTCAAAAAGAGGGCTGTTATAGTTGTAGTTTGATTAATCAGTCTCTGCTTTCTTCATGTTCTTTAGATGCCATCAGCAATTCAAGCAAGATTGATGCTTTCAATAAGACTGTTAGCAACAGCAATTCAGAGGCAATAGCTTTGGACCCTATGACTATTCCTGTTCCTCACAGTCAGACCAATCCAACAGGGAGAAGTGTCTTCCGCTGTCAATCTATCCTTACTGTTAAGAATAAACTCCCAACTTTCTGACACAATGCACCTTCCTGTATTTTTAATCCACTTAACCTCAAGGGATAAGAAAACCTCGCTTTCTGAATCCTTGCTCAGTCTGTTCTTAAGGATAAACCTATTCAGGCCCTTCAGTCTTAAAAAAAAAAAAAAAAAAACACCCTAGTTTCTACTGCCCTGATCATCCTTGTTCTTGTTTTTGAATCTGTTCCAATGTCTCTAAATCCTTTTGAAAGGATGGTGCTGAGAACTAAGCATAAAAAGCTCCAAGCAGTACATGGACAAATACATATTTCTTTTAAATGTTTTTCTCTTCCATTGAATGGCTGTCCTGCCTACATCACATAATTTTTCTAATAACTTGTTTGATTTTTGAGAAACCAAGATTTTCTTTACATTTTCTTGTTATTTGCAGACGTAAGGAGGATGGTGGCTCAAGTGGTTGAAACACTGGGCAGGAGGTTAGCAAGCCCACGTTTGAGACCTGAGAACTGCCGTGGGTCGGGGTTGAGCCCCCATCCTTCATTCCAGCTCCTGCTGGGGACATGAAAGAGCCCCCTACTGGGCATCCCCAGGGCAACAGTGATGTCACCAACTAATCCTTTCAACCCAGAAGTGCCTCAGCGCTTCTGACACGAGTGCAAAGAAAAAAAATTGCAGACATAACCACTTCTCCAATCCCTAACAAAACATAAAATGGAGGCTGGGTTGTCAACAATGCTGCAAGAGCCTGGTGCTTTCAATAGCAGCAAACTTTAAAAAAAAAAAAAACAGAAGGGGAAAAAAGAAGATAACTGCATGCTTTCATTATTGACAGTGAAATCTATCTTTAAAACACCACCAGAGAATTTCTTTTCCTGTTGACAAAATTAGTAAAATTATTCTGGCCCACAAATAAGTTTTTTTTTTAAAAAAAAAGACCATTTCCACATAGGTTTATTTTAATTAAACTATTCTCATCAGGAAATTGTGATTGTTGGGATGAGATAAGGTGGGTTGTTTATAAGCTTTTGCTGCTTACAAAACTGGCAGCCGTCAATACGATAATATTTAATGGAAAATTGGAAAATCTCAGTTTTTCCTCCTGAGAATCTAAAAGTAAGCTTTCCCTGAAGGAAAGATTAACTTTCTTCTTCTGCAGTACTGAGATTTGTACAATGTTTCTAGTAGAAAATATAATGACCACAGTAATATCCTTTGCGGGGGGGGGGTAGATTTGCATTTCATTCTAATGTACTAATTGGGGATTAGGAAACAGCTCCCTCAAATTTCCAACTGTGTTTCAAAAATTCAATTGTTAAACAAGTCAATAATTTTCCATGTTCATTTTTATTGCAATCCTTTTGCATTTATAATGCCTTTGAGCCATTATTCTGAAAGCTTGGGAAATTCATAAAGCAAGTAGAAAGAGGAAGAGGACAAGAAACATTAGATAAAATCTAAATAAATATCAACAAATGAAGATCAGCCCATAGGTTTAATATAAAGCAAGATTCTCTTTTGTGTAGGGAATATTTATTTTGACTGATATCCAACCATTTTTTCTTATCAAGAAACTATATGTTAGGAATTTTTCAATATATGAGAGAGAAATTAATTAATCAAACTATATTGAAAACATAATGATATAAAAGTAATACAAATGATAATTTTAAGCAGAACCCAGGAACAATTAAAAAAAACAGGGTAGAAAATCATTTTATGTTCTTCCTCTTCTAAAAAAAATGATCACTTTTAAGCTGACGCTCAAAATGTGGTTTAACTGGAAGCTGGCTGTCAGATTACACTGGGACCTCTCTGGTACTTGTTGACTTTTAACTTTTCCAGTGTGTTGAACTGAATTGTTTTTATGCCTTTTGTTTACCAGTGGATTTTCTTTTTAAATAAAGTAGACAAGAGAAGCAGGAGGAAAAATACAATTGTTTTGAAATTATTTTGTGTTATGCTTCCCTAGGGTGTAGAAATCTTGGTACAACTCAATGTATAATCATATATTATTGTGTATCTAATAAAACATTAGTGTAGATGATGATGTTCTGTTAGTAAATTAAATCAAATCTTTATTATGTTCATAGACCAGCATAAGGAGGGTGGGGTACAATCAACTAGGAATTTGAAAAATGCTAAAAAATATTAAAAAGTGTACATCCAAACAAAAGTTTAAAAAGAATCTAAAGGCAGAGGTAGGAACATTAGATGTATATAGGTAAAGGATAAAGGTTCCCCTCGCACATATATGCTAGTTATTTCTGGCTGTGGGGGTGGTGCTCATCTCCGTAACAAAGCCGAAGAGCCAGCGCTGTCCGAAGACGTCTCTGTGGTCATGTGCATGACTAAATGCTGAAGGTGCACAGAACGCTGTTCCCTTCCCACCAAAGATGATCCCTATTTTTCTACTTGCATTTTTAACATGCTTTCAAACTGCTAAGTTGGCAGAAGCTGGGACAAGTAATGGGAGCTCACTCCATTACGCGGCGCTAGGGATTCGAACCGCCGAACTGATGACCTTTCTGATCGACAAGCTCAGCGTGGGAGCGCAAAAGTTAGTATATGGCAAACTAAATTTATCACAGTACAGAGCATTCTTGAATGACAAATTAAATGCTCTTTGAAACTAGTTTATGGCACAGATCATCACCTGATGGATTTTAAGTGCTTCTTCGCAGAATCTGGCAACTTTATCTGTGGTAGCAGGGTTGGTATCTGCAAGCAAAAGGAAGATAAAAGCAACAGCCCAATCAAGGAACCACCAAGACCATTCCTTCCAACACTGACAGGGCAAGCCATTAGTATATAAAGTGAAAGTAAACCCCACTCCCTACTAATACTGATGATGCTACCTAGTTTGGTAATGAAAAGTCTGCAAGAAAACCACCAAACTTAGAGAACACAAAGAACCACACAGATGTAGAATTGCTCCTGAGTATTTATACAAGTAACAAAGAGAGACTATAATCTTACTTTTTTTTAGGCCTGTCTTTGCAGAGTACAGTGCTCTCAATATACCACTTTATAGAAACATAGAAAACTTATGGCAGAAAAATACCAAGTGCTCCATCGAATCTGCTGTTTGAGGGTTTTTTGTTTTCTTTTTAATTTATGGATTTATTATTTTTAATTATTATTTTTGTAGGTTGATGGACATGTTTATCCCAAGCAAGTTTAAACTTAAAAATGTATGTTTTAATGTAATGTAGCCTGGTTCCTGGTTCAATCATCTAAGCATTCTAATATAATTTCTTTTTAGTTGATCAGAATCCAGGTTTGCCTCTGAATTTTTCAAAAGCTACAGCCACATTTGAATGCAAGCAGCAATGTTTATATTTGAACTTGGAGCCATCTGGCTGTATTCAGAGTGAAAGTTGCCTAACTCAAGTTAAACATTTGCTTCCAAACTCTTGAAAGTATGTAGCTGAATTTAGAATGCTGATCTACTGGTATACACTTGGGTATTATATCATATATATAACAAGGAATTGTCTTTCAAAAGAAGTGACTATTTCAGTGGAACCTGCCATTTGCATTTACATGGAGTGCTAAACTTTGTTCCTTTTTCTATTGATTTTTCTGTGACTTACTTTGTCAATCCAGGAAATTTAGATCATTTGCAGTTTAACATTTTGTGCAAATTGAGAAAATGAGTTAATTCTTCAGCCAGATGCTAAAGCAATACAGCCTTTGCTTCACAAACAACTTTAGGGTATTATGAAACCATGCTGGAACCATGGCGCATCAGCATCTTTTAGGGCAATGATTTTGGTTTCTCAAGTCTTCTATTCATGGTCCTTTTAATCCAATTCTGTAGTTTAGTTGAGAAGCATGAAATTTGCTGTTGGGGGGGATGGCAATCGTTATCATAATTTAATCCTTCCTTCCTTGTAGGATATGCAGTCAAACAGATTAGAAATTTTCATGTCATTATCACCACTGAGCAGCAGGAGTAAGTAAATCTCTATTAGGCACCTAACATTCCTACTTTCTGAGATCATACATCTTAAGTACTCAGTTGCCTGAGCAGAAATGAGCTGTAACATCTTCCATAAAACTCATTGCAAGTTGACATGTAATAATCCACTCCGCTCTCAATCTCTCTTTCCAAAGAACCCTCTTCTAATGTCAAAGATGCTGTTATTTAATGAAGACAGGGACATTCTCATGTAAACTCATGATACAGGTACTCCTTGATTTATGGCTGTCATGGAGTCTATCAATTACAGTTGTAAGTTGTGATGGTCATAAAGTAGATCATTGTGTGTCATGCCCCTGTTGGAGACTGACTCCGAGAGAGAGGAGGATCAGCTGACAGGGAGTGGAAGTGTGGCTCCGGAGGTTGTGGAGGAAACTGGGGAAGGGCACAGGCTGGCTGGGCATTCAGAGGAAGATCCAGGCCCATCCCCTCTTCATCTTAGTGCACACAGTGAGGAGCAGATAAGGGAGAAACATGTATGGCGTGTTCTATGTGGGAGGAAAGGGCCCTGATCCCCTTCATGGGCTGCAGCTGTGAGGACTGTTTAAAAGGACAAACTGTGCATGGCCCAGTGCTGGAAGCAAAATGTGAAATAATTTTAGTCTTTCAGTTCTTATCTGAGTTCTAGCGCCCTTCCCAGTGTGTATATTTCGATATCTGTGGAGTCTTCAAGCCTTTATCCTGCCTTGTCTCATTAATTGCTTCAGAGTGGTTTGTGTTGTTTTTTTCTATTTATAATTTATATGTATTTTGAGTTTGAATGGCATTTCTTCCTTTTCGCAACTGTTTGTTGGGGAGTTTTTTCTCTAGTCAATGATAATTGGAGCTTTGAAGCCAAGTTGAATGTATTAAAGGGACTTCACCTGTTTTGTGACTTTGTTGCTTTTGTATTCCACCCTGGGTCATCACATTGTGTGACGGACCCAAAAAGTGCAGGAAACTGGCAAAAAACACATCACAAATCATGGTCATGTGATTGTGGGATGCTGCAACCAGTTATAAAGTTGAGTGGGTTGCCAGGTGCCTGACTTGTGGTCATGTGACCTTGAAGGGGTGTGTGCAACATTTTGTGATGTCCATGCATGCTTTTTAGACTGTAACTCACTCTTTCTGTGACTGTTGTAATTCCAAATGGTTGTTAAACAACCGATCATCAGATGAGAACTACTTGAACAAGTCGTGACAGTTCCAAGTTTTACCTTGGCCCTTTCTTTTGAAACGTGTCATTTAAGGTCATTAAAAAAACCTCTTCTCTCTATTCAAAGTTTTGTGCAGTGCAATGTTTTTCTGTCTGTAGAAAACCACAGGGAGATTAAAGGTCTTAAAAAAGACTCTTTTTGCATTTCAAAAGCCAATCAGAGACTGACATCTTGGATCAAAGTCAAGATAGGTTTCTTGGTTATTGATTTCGCACTTCGTGCCTGGGTCCTTTTTCTCGCTCTTGCTCCTGTCTTTTATATATAAATAAACGGGAGGGAAAAAGGTTGCAAGTCAAATATGCAGGCTGAAAAACATTTACCCAGTTCGGAAAATAGAAAATCACTCTTGTAATCCTGGAAGCTTAAAGCTTCTCAACCAAAAGAGAAAATGTTTAAATTCTATTCTGTTTAAGGACATGAGATCAAACTTGCTGGATCAAGTCACAAGCTTGTTGTAGTCCAACTCATCTGGGAGCCAAGTGTATTCCTGAAACTCACAAACTGATAACTTGTAAAATAAAATAACTTTTATTTTCCCCACAGTTGCTCTCCAGCAGTTAATTTGCAAAGATGCTGCCCATCTTCTTCCTAGCATAATCCTACAGCTCAGAGGTGGGATTCAGCAGGTTCTGACCAGTTCTGGAGAACTGGTAGTGGAAATTTGGAGTAGTTCAGAGAAATGGCAAATACAACCTCTGACTGGAGATTTTACAGTATCTTTCCCCTGCCATGCCTACCAAGACACGCCCACAAAACCAGTAGTAAAAAAATTTGAATCCCACCGCTGCCACAGCTGCAGGGTCTGCTTTTCGAATCACTGAACACCACTTTGCACAGTCAGCTGCATCTCCAGGGCACAGGCCCATGGCTTGCAGATCGTTGTTGATGGTGTCTTGCCATCTCTGTTTTGGATACCCATGAGGTCACCAGCCAGTGACTTCTAGTTGGTAGGCAGGCCTTACTAATTCAGAAAAGCCTTGCCCAGACTGACTCTGCCCTTCCCCAGTTTCCTCCAAGGCCAACGGAGCTGCCCTCTTGATCTCTGTTGGCTCTTGTTCCAACTCATCTTCCCCCGCAGATTCAGACTTCAATGGGGGCATGACAGTCTATCAATTGGGTTCATTTGTATACTTAGCTCCTGCTCAGTTTATAACTCTGGGTGGCGTAGGAAAGAGAATTAAATTGTGTGTGTTTTTTTTTTAAAAAGGAATTGCAATGAAAAAGCCTCATCAAAATACCCCTGCCTCAACACGACATGTTATTGAGGCTGGTGATAAAAATGTACACACACACACACACACACACACACACACACACACACACTTCCCATTGGCAACGTCTGCTTTCAAGACAAAATGGGTGGCTCTTGCTAGTCTGTTGCTGTAAAACTGCAGCCTGTCACAGTAAACAAAACAAGCGAGACCAACAAATTGTTTAAGTTGGCATCAGATCACTTCATCAAGTCATTAAGTCTGTAGGAGCATCATGCATTTATTCCTCCGTCCCCCAGGATGGGTTCCACTCTGTGTAACATCCATCCATAAATAGGTGAAACTTGACATGGACAAATAGAAAATAGGATTGCTAGGTTGGAAGGCTTGTCATGTTTCACATTTGTTTAATTCTTAAACCACATGCCCCCGTCCTGTCTTTGGGGAGTTATAAAGCATTATAAAGCCACCCTTCTCTTGAGATTGACACAATGATTGCATCTTATCTCTTTTTCTCTGAATGTGGAAATAAATTTCCTGGTTACGATGGCAGAGCTGAGTCATTCCAGCCCATCTCTTCCCCCCTCCCTGGAGGAATTGTACCTCTATCAGTTAATTACAGTTGCAAATTATAGGAATTAGCTATCTGGTTGCATCTGTAAATGGTGCACTAAGATAGTTAAATCCTGTCATTTGCAGCTTCAAGTTAATTGTAGCTGCAAAAATGTAGACACAGTTAATTGCAGGTGTAAATGTACTGGGAAGGACAGAGAGTGTATGTTGAGCCCTCTTAAAAATTCAGGTCACATTTTCTTCCCACAATTAAGGTACAGTCTCAAATTCTTTTGCCCTTAGGGGAAAAATATACTTCTTGTTTCAGAAATCTAACTGCCTTTAATATGAACTGCTTCACAGATGTCATGAGCAAACAATATCTCAACGAACAGTCTATAGTTACCAGTTTTTTGCACGTCTTCAAAGAAAACTTAGTGCCTGATTCTCTTCCCATCACAATTAAAAGTCATCAGAGGATTATGGAGCAGAGGTTTTTCACTTTAGACTCTGCCTTCGGTGTTTTTGTCTTGTGGCAGCAGTAGGGCCAATTTAAAGGGGGGGGGGGGGTAGAAAAATCGCCTGCAATTTTTCTATCAGTTCCCATTCAGTTGGATGAAATGGAATTTGTATTCAATTGTTTTTTACCCAAAGAAGAAAACGATTGTAGGAGAGCTGTGAGGTTCTTGCATAGTCTTTATTTAATATAAGAACTAAATGCTGGCCAAGGGTTATATGTGAATGGGCTGTCATTCCCTGCCTAATTCTGTCTCTCAGTTTCTTTTCCATTAAATTGCATGAGAGGGAACGGTTCTCCCTCCTAAACAGTTCTCTCCAATACTGATTGTAATAGAAGGGCAATTAATATTGTATTGGGATGTTTGTTTTCATCAGAAAAGGACATAACTCAGTGGTTGAATACCTGCTTTGGATGCAAAGCGGGGGGAACCCTCTGAAATCCAATCTTAGGCATCTCCAGTGAACTTGGAAAAATTCCTGCTTAAAACCTTGGAGATTAACCAGGTATATATGAATGGTTTCAGTCGGTATTTAATTATTCTTGTGTTCCTAAGAGCCTGGAGTTGCACTAGAATAGGTCAACCAGGTGATCTATTTTGCATGTATAATCTGTCTTATCTGATTTCTGTGTATAAGAGTGCAAGCCTTTTTAACCACGTTATGAATTTGCACTTATTGCATGCAACTTCCCCTAACAGAACATAGAATCATAGGGCTGAGAGGGACCTTGGAGGTAGAAAAGAACATAGAAAACAGGACATCATGGAAGTTGCAGGGCACCTTGGAGGTCGTCTAGTCCAACCCCCTGCTCTAACAGGAGACCCTGTAACATTTCAGGCAAATGGCTGCCCAGTCTCTTCTTAAAAACTTCCAGTGATGGAGTACCCACGACTGCTGAAGGCAAGCTGTTCACCAGTTGATTGTTCTCACTGTCAGGAAATTTCTCCTTACTTCTAGGTTGCTTCTGTCCTTGGTTAGTTTCCATCCGTTGCTTCTTGTCTTGTCTTCTAGTGCTTTGGAAAATAAGTTGACCCCCCCCTCCCTCTTCTTTTTTGTGGCAACCCTTCAAATGTTGGAACACATGCTATCATGTCACCCTAGTCCTTCTTTTCATTAAACTAGACATGCCCAATTCTTGCAAATGTTCTTCATATGTTTTAGGTCTTTTAGTCCAACTCTCAGGCCAAGGCAGAAGTCCTTATACTATCCTGGACAAATGGCTGCCCAATCTTTTCTTCAAAAAACTCCAGCGAAGGTGCTCCCACAACTCTTGGAGGCAAGCTGTTCCATTGATTAATTGTTCTCACTGTCAGGCAATTCTTCTTATTTCCAGGTTGGATCTCCCTCTGATGAGCTTACACACATTGTTTCTTATCCTGCCCTCAAGTGTAATGGGGAACAGATCTACACACTCTTTCCTATGACAGCTCTTCAAGTATTTGAAGACTGTTAGGTCTCCCATAAGCCTTCTTCTCTTGGTTAGGCTAAACATATCTAATTCCCTTAGCCATTCATAGCAATAGCACTTAGCAATAGCACTTACTTATATACCGCTTTACAGTGCTTTTATAACCCTCTCTAAGCGGTTTACAGAGTCAGCCTATTGGCCCCAACAATCTGGGTCCTCATTTTACCAATCTTGGAAGGATGGAAGGCTGAGCCAACCTTGAGCCTGGTGAGATTTGTACTAGCAAATTTCAGGCAGCTGGCAGTCAGCAGAAGTAGCCTGCAGTACTGCACTCTGACCACTGCGCCATCATGGCTCATCAAACGATTTAGCCTCCAGACCCCTTATCATCTTTGTTGTTGTTTTAATTATTTTTATTTTATTAGGTTTTTTTATTTATTATTATTTATAGTTTACAAGCTGAGAAATGTAGCACAAATTCAAGATAAGGATAGAGGTGAGTAGTTGGCTGCGCACATTAGTATGAGGTCTGTGAAATCAAGGAGGCCAGAATCTTAACCTGCCCTCCCTTGTCTCTCTTCCTCCTTTCTTTTCTTCCTTGCTGTCTTACTGTTGACACTCCTGCTAATTATAAAGAATTAAAATTATAGCAATTTCCAGGGCTATCTTAATTGTAAAGGCAGGAGGGATAATACCTTGCAGGCTCATGAATACCAGAAATGTCTTCTATTTCATCTTCTTTTTACTTGCTCTTGTCTATCCTGCTAGAAATCTCACTAATAAGCAAGTCAAGATAGCATCTCATTATGTTAAGAGCCTGAGTAACAGGTAATTTTAATTTCTTTGTACAGTATAACATCGGTGCTTAAATCCTATGCAAACAAGTTTTTATAGTAGATACTTCAAAGCGATTTTGGAGATGTATACTCATGGGGTGATATTAGTTCATGAATTTCAAGGCATTATTTACTTAGCAGAGATGACCTCCTGGCAAGATAATGAATCAAAGGTGATAATGATTCATTATTTTGGAATGGAAAAAAAAGAACATGGTTATCTTTTCCTTTTGTATGTAGTTTTATATCATGAAAAGAAGCATCAAAGCAAGACAGGTGGATTGAAGGGTTAATACAAATGTTGCTGGGAGAATCAAGATCCTACGTGCTTAGAAAAATAAGTCAATCCTAAAAGTGCTTTTTCTAAAAGGCAATTGAACTTTCTTGGTTTTTTTTTTTCCCTTTGGAAAATGTTTCGCTTCTTATCCAAGAAGCTTCTGGAACTGAAGAAGCTTCCTGAATGAGAAGTGAAACATTTTCAAAGGGAGAAAAACACACACACAAGAAAGTCCAGTTCATCATCATCTTCTTTTAATGACCCCATAATTTCTTGCAGGATGGAGTCTGAGCAACTGAATATAGCCGAGTGTTTATTGGCTGGATGCCCTTCCTGTCGCCAATGCGGAGTTTTGTTCAGCAGATATATTCTCATTGTGCCCAGAGAGAGAAATATCTGCCTCTACCTAGGATTGAACTCACAACCTCCTGATTGTGAGGCGAGAGCTCCACCTCTAGACCGATGTACCACTCACAAGAAAGTCCAGTTGCTTTTTGGAAAAAGCACCTTTTGGAACAACCATGACTGAGAATCTCCATAGACATTTAACCTGAGTCGATATCTCAAAGAGGATGACTTGGGAATATAGAAGTATTTTCTGAAATGCCAGTGAGTTTATGTCATTGGTATACAACATCTCTATTAACTTGGAGATTACAGCAGACTAAGGCCATGTTGAGGACCATACCTGGTAAGAAGGTGAGTCCAAGACCCATTTTAAGGTTTTAAGGATTTTATTTTTAATTCTCTAAAAGTTCCCAAATGGGTCAAAACATTTAACACCCACCCACCTTGAGTAAGCTTTTAAAGCCACAGAACGATTTGCTGAACAGTATATGGCCTCTGGACTGTATTTTTGGACTCTGATATAGGTCTGATCTAAATTTGGGATATATTAGAACTATTTTATTCTGAGTATACCAAGTGAACATGGCTGTTGTTGTGCTATAGAATGTGTGTGTGTAAGTGGGAGGGAGGGAGAGGGAAAGGGAGAGGGAGAGGAGGAGGAGGAGGAGAGAAGAGGAGAGGAGAGGAGAGGAGAGAAGAGAAGAGAAGAGAAGAGAAGAGAAGAGAAGAGAAGAGAAATCTTTTTAATCTGCCATCTATTCTGCATTTTTTATCTCTTGCTGAATTAACTTTTGCTTTAAAAGCAGAGAGAGATTAAGAGAAAATTAGAAAGACTGGAGTGAAATTAAAGGTAGTTTTTGGTCTGCAAAAAAGAAAATTCCCATTGTTTGAAGAACAAAAGATTTAAATCCTTCTATCAATGTCATCTCATAACTAATTTTTCAATGTGTCAGTCAAGCCATGAATCATTTGCGCAGGTCTTTGCAGTTCAGCATCGATCTTACGTTGTTCCTACTGCCTGCTGCCCCAGGAGCTTCCCTTCAGCACCAGTTATTCGTGTTTATCTGTTCCATCAATAATTGTGCCACAGTAATTAAAACACAACTGGTCTGTAGCAAAGTACTGTGCTCAGCATCTGAGCAAAACACGTATCTGTCACAGACACAAACATGAACGCCCAGAGAAAGAGAAACACAGACTGCAGTACACAAACAATTTATTTTTCCATTAGTTTGGCACATTTAGTGTAATGATTGCATATGAAATAATGGATTTTATATTGAGTGATGGATGGGGAGCTAGTGATGATTTGGGGTGTTAATGATCAAATTGTACAGTAACATTGTACAAAGAAATGTATATAGATGATGTACAAATAAATGTAGATGATAGATAGATAGATAGATAGATAGATAGATAGATAGATAGATAGATAGATAGATAGATAGATAGATAGATAGATAGATAGTAGGTATAGACAGACAGACAAATAGAAGGTAGGTAGGTAGATAGATGGTAGGTAGGTAGATAGATAGATAGATAGATAGATAGATAGATAGATAGATAGATAGATAGATAGATAGAAAGTAGGTAGATAGACAGACAGACAGATAGAAGGTAGGTAGGTAGAAGATAGGTAGGTAGATGGATTGATAGATACAGATAGATAGAAAGATAGATGGATAGATAGATAGATAGATAGATAGATAGATAGATAGATAGATAGATAGATAGATAGATAGATAGATAGATAGATAGATAGATAGATACAGACAGAAAGCAGACCAACAGATGTCCCTGGATATATATATACACATACATACATATACACACACACACACACACACACACACACACACACACACACACATGCACGCACATTATTATTACAGTTGGTTGCATAGTCAACTAGATGTTTGGACTGGATTTGGCATTTTTATCCACCTGTCAAGCCCTTCCCAAGGATGGATGGATGAGGAGGAGAAGGTAGTCCTGAGGTGGCTGAGTAGCTGATAGAAATTCCCCATAAGCATTCAACATTTGTTCAGTTGACTTGACTTTTGAACATTTATGGAGCCTTTTCAATAAAGATAATCCTAGGCTTAGAACCATTTGTTTAGCAACTGTCTGATGTTACAACAGCACTGGAAAAAAAGGGACTTACAACCAGTCCTTGTATGACCATCCCAGCATCCTCAAAGTCACGTGACTGTTGCAGCATCTCAGGGTCATGTGATCACCATTTGCGGAGTTCCCAGCTGGCTTCCAACAAGCAAAGCCAATGGGGAGGGGAGCCAGATTTAATGTGTGATTTGCTGAACAACCTTGGCAAAAAAGATCATAACAGTCATAAAATCAGGCACGGCTCATTCAACAACTGTCTTGCTAAGCAATGGAAATTATGGTCCCAACTGTTGTTGTAAGTCGAGGGCATCTGTAGATAATATTGAACTTTTTTCGATCCATAGGGATTACAAATTTATCAAGGAGGAGGAACTTGTGAGGATTCAGTTATAATATTATCTGGATATATTGTTGTTGTTGTTGTTAGTCGTGAACTCGTGTCCAACCCATTGTGACCCTTTGGACAACATTCCTCCAAGCCTTCCTGTCCTCCACCATCCTCCAAAGTCCATTTAAGCTCACACCTACTGCTTCAGTGACTCCATCCAGCCACCTCATTCTCTGCCATCCTCTTCTTCTTCTTTTGGCCTCATTCATTGCCAGCATAAGGCTCTTCTCCAGCGAGCCCTTCCTTCTCATGAGGTGACTAAAGTATTTGAGTTTCCTCTTCAGGATCTGGCCTTCTAAAGAGCAGTCAGGGTTGATCTCCTCTAGGACTGACTGGATGGATGGCCTTGTAGTCCAAGGGACTCCCAGGAGTCTTCTCCAGCACCAGAGTTCAAAGGCCATAATATAGATGGATGGATGAATAGATAGATAGATAGATAGATAGATAGATAGATAGATAGATAGATAGATAGATGATAGATCTGTCTGTCTGTCTGTCTGTCTGTCTATCTATCTATCTATCTATCTATCTATCTATCTATCTATCTATCTATCTATCTATCTATCCACCTATCTATCTGGATATATACCAAGTTATAAATTCAATGTTTCCAGAGAGCACATTTAGGTTTTTGCAAAGAAGCTTCAGCAAATTTATTTTAGAGGGAATCTGTAGCATGCTGATGATTTTTCTGGAAATACTATTTTGAAGTCGTTAAAAAATGATAAGATTGTAGCCTATTTCAATGACAGTAAGTGCAATATATATAAACTTTAGAGAAAAGGATACAATTTGTGCAAATTGTGGGTGGGAACTAAAACAAGGACAGCAAGCCAAACAGCATCAGGGATTTGACAGTATAATTTTCACAGATGCGTGGTGGGGAAAATATCATATATATATATATATAAAACTGTTGCTGCAGAACCAGGGATATTGTTTGGCACCCGCTACAAATGATAATTCAGATTTAAGTAGGAGAGGCAGTAAGTGGATCTCTATTCTCCTCATCCAAATGGTCATATGTCATATGTAGCTGCACCATGACCTCAGGGCCTGATATCCACTTGCTATTCAAGTTGGCATTTTATGAAAATACTTCCTAACAGGACTATGAAAACAACACAAATAACAGAGCAAAAGAGATGGAAGCAGAGGTGGTATTCAGACGGTTCAAACCGGTTCTAGAGAACTGGTAGTGAAAATTTTGAGTAGTTTGGAGAACCGGCAAATGCCACTTCTGGATGCTGCCCCCATCCTTTCCTGTCCTATATTCCCTTGCTTTTTAGCTCAGCTGATTCTCATGGCAGAGTGGATTGCTGTGCCTCAGCTGAGCTAAAAAAAACAGCTCACCTCACTAACACTGACACAGAGGGCGGTTTTTGAGTGCTTCGTGCACACATAGAACCAATAGGAACAAATTTGGAATGCCACCACTGGTTGGAAGGGACCTTGGAGGTCTTCTAGTCCAACCTCCTCCTCAAGCAGGAAACCCTATAATATGTCAGACAAATGGTTGTCCAATCTCTTCCTGAAAAACTTCCAGTGTTGGAGCATTCACAACTTCTGGAAGTAAGTCATTCCACTGATTAATTGTTCTAACTGTCAGGAAATTTCTCCTTAGTTCTAGATTGATTCTCTCCTTGATTAATTTCCATCCATTGTTTCTTCTCCTGCCTTCAGGTCCTTTAGAGAATAGGTTGACCCCCTCTTCTTTGTGGAAGCCCCCCCAAATATTTAATAGGCTATTAAACAGGGCAGAGAACACAAATGTTTTCACCTTACGCAGGAATCTCCAATGCCTTTAATGCCCCATTTGTTCCTATCTCTTTTTTTTTTTTCTTTAATGGGATCAATACAACTTCAGAGGGCTAAAATAAAATTGCAGTAAATGAAAGGAAAAGCAAAGTATGTGAAGCCTGCCTGTTTTGTCAAATTAGCCACCCACCTGAAATTTAATTTAATAAAATTATATGAAGAATGTGTGACAAACTAGTTTGGAGTCGTAATTAAAGCACCAGGCTACCAGTAGAAACTGGGAGTTGGTCCAGCCTTAGGCATAAGGCCAGCCATTCATGTCACCCCTATTTCTTCTTTTCATTAAAGTAGACCCAATTCCTCCAACCGTTCTTCATATATTTTATCCTCCAGTCCCCTAATGATCTTCATTGCTCTTCTCTGCACTCTTTCTAGACCCTCAACATTTTTTTAATATTGTGGTGACCAAAACTGGATCCAATATTCCAAGTGTGGTCTTATAAAGTGCAATCTACTGTTTTCTTCTTAAAAAAATAACAATCCATTAAGGATTTTCATCCAACTGGTCTTGGGTATTATGCATAAAGGAGCTGCAAAGTTAATATTTGGACTGCACTGTCCATATTTGGTGGGGAATTGTGAGCATTAAATTCTACAGATCTGCAGATCTGCAAGCCACCAAGAGTGAAGAATACTATGCACCTTAAAATGGGAAGAGAGATATCAGATGCTCTACTCATCATGATGAAAGTTGGTTTGATAACTTTGGGCCAATCACCAGGTGACTGTGAGTTCTAGTTCTGCCTTAGGCATGAAAGCCAGCTGGGTCACCTCACTTATCTCACAAGGTTCTCGTAGTATGAAAATAGGAGGAAGGAATATTAGCTTTGGCACATTTTTTTAAAAAAAGAAAAATCTATTCAACCCAGTATCTTGGGCTCATTTTAATCTTTATGTCAACCTGGAACTATTGTATAACAATATTTTCTAAAGCATGAATTGAATAGTGATGATATTCTAATTTCTTGTATTTTTTTTCAGGGTACAAATGTTTTTTCCATTAATATTCCTAAGTGCTTTTTAAGAGCCTAAAGAAGTTTTATTAGCCCAGTTTTAAACAAAACCAAAATATGGATTTGATTTAGTTTGTTTAACAAGCGAACAACTATACTAATCAAACACAATTTTCAATATATATTTTTTAAATGGAGTCATCCATTTTTTTTTAATCTGATGATTTGGTAGTACCGTATATGTAAAACAAAACTAACTGCAGATCTGCTAATTTTTAAAAAATGAATTTATGGATTCTTTGCAGCTAACAGAGCAGTGCAATAAATCTGACCCTAATTAAAAATTTAAAAAATGCAGGAGGAAGATAACAAATCTCAGGAGTACAGTCAGAGCTGTCTGTTCTCAGATAGATATTCCAAGTGACATATTTACTTTTCACAGAGATTATTCAATGCTCTATTATGTTTAAGATGTCCAAAACAGAATGAGAATTAAACTTTACCTTCTATATAATCAGCTGATGGAGGAGGAGAGACAGCTATTAACAATTTATCTTTGGGTCCTGCCCAAAATATCTATTTGTTTTATTACTAATTTATTGCTAATTTATTACTTTTTTTTTTTTTACTAAGGTTTCTATGCCATTCCATTCAAAGCAGGAACTCCTCAACTTATGACCACAGTTGGGTCCAGAATTTCTGTTACTAAGAAAGGTGGATTCCTTTCCCTTTTTCCTTGTTTAGGCAGGGGTCTGTTCTCCAAGCTTACTGTTTAGCTCCTGGATGTTTCATTACCAAACTAGGTAACATCTTCAGCAGGGTTTTTTGTTGAAGTGTCTTGTTTGTTTATATAGGTACGGTGTGGACTGGTTGAATCACAAGGCTGACTGAGTCACCAGGCTGATTGAATTGCAAGACTGATTCTGGTCCTGTGGTTTTGTGATGTTGTGATTTCTGACTGGTTGCTGTGAGGCACGAAACTCAACTGGTGAGGGGGTGGTTGGTTCTGTTTTCAGTTGGTGGTTCTGATGGTCTGCTTCCTTATTGGTTGGTACCCTGGTTCTAAGTCAATGTGTTTGTTGAAGGACCCACGCCAGGCTTGGATAAACCTGTGTGCCTGATGGGTTTTGGTGTGGCTGATGACTTTGATTTCATCCCAGTTGCACCAGGGTTGTTGGTTGTCAGCGTGGCTGGCGACCAGGGACTTTGGGTCAAATATTTTCTACTTTCTTTAAAAATATATAGGTGGTGTTGTACTCAGGGGTGGGCTTCAAATAATTTAACAACAGGTTCTCTGCCTGGTTGCTGGGTGGGCATGGCCATGGTGGGTGTGGCCTAGTCCAGAAGTCTCCAAACGTGGCAACTTTAAGACTTGTGGACTTCAGCTCCCAGAATTCCACAGCCAGCTATGCTGGCTGAGGAATTCTGGGAGTTGAAGTCCACAAGTCTTAAAGTTGCCAAGTTTGGGGACCTCTGGCCTAGTCAGCCTCCGGCACCACCCTGGGAGCAAAAATAGGCCATGGGGGCCATTTTTGCCTTCCCCGGGCTCCAGAGTCTTTTCTTGGGCCTCTGGGAGGCCATTTTCACCCACTCTGGGCTCCAGAGGCTCTCTGGAGGCTGAAAATGAGCCCATTTCAGGCCTTCCGGAACTTCCAGGAGGCCTGTTTTTTGCCCTCTGGGAGGCCCATTTTTCACCCTCTCCAAGCATCTGCACACTTACCTGCAATCCAAAATAGGCCACATGGGGACTCCTGGGATGGGCAGAGAGGGCCAGCCAGGGGTGGGATTTGCCGGTTCACTGAACTGGCCATAAAATTAACAACCGGTTCACCTGAACTGATGCGAACCAGTAGCAGCCCACCCCTGGTTGTTTTTCAGCCATTGTTATATTATTTTGCAAGATGTAATAATGTTTCAGTGATTTCTCACCACTCCTCAGCTCCTTAACCCAAAGGCAACTTTGGATTTTAATGGAGTCTTTAAATTTATGCCCAGCAAATATCCCAATGTGAATTAGGGAATTATGTTGACAATGCCAACATGGCAAGATCTAGTGCTGTTCTGTAGCTGACTACTGCTGTAGAACGTATGGAAGCAAGGAATTCCTATCTTGTTTCTTCCTAGCCTTCATGCTGGGAATTGTACTCAGGAGAAAATATGTAATTGGACAATAGTAAAACCTGACAGTATTGTACTGCTTCCATCTGTCTGGTAGGTTGCTGAAAATTAAATGGGCAAAACCAGCAAAATGAAAAGCTCATGTAATAGAGAAGAATGCTTTATGGATTGCAGGAACCAGTCTACAGCTTCCTCCTCCAAAATACATATTTTTCAATTTCTTTGGAAATAAGCTTGGTTCATACTTTACTTAGGACTGCTCATGTAAGTAGTCACTGTGCACCTTGAAGTCAAGATAATCTGTTCATGTAGCATCCCAGGGGCTAGCCAAATACACAGAGGATTGCCTTAGTCTTAGACTACTGTTATCTCCTGTATGTGCTTCTGTCCTTGAAAAACATAGGAAAATGCAGACAATGCAACATTTGCAGCCAGATTCCTTTTTGATGTATACTCAATAGGTCACATAATTTGGAAGAAGCTTGCTGGCACACCTACAGAGGATGATTTTCCACACTTGTGAAAAAGACAGCAGGACAGTTCAGCTTTGTGCCGATATTTGGAATAAAATTATTTTTTATTGCAAATATTTTTTAGAAAAACTTTTCAACTTATTATACATCACATGTTCATACATGACTGGTTTCTGTGTGTGAACTTTGATGACAGCAGGGAAGAATGAATTATACGTTCATGAAAATCAATTTACCTTGTTCTATTGTGTTTGAAGCTCCTACTGGTTAATGTTTCAGGGTTATTTAACTTTTCAGCTCTACTTTCTTGAAACAGTGATTTGGCTACGTAATGACATCGCCAAAATTACATTATTCATAGCTGGTTTTGAACATAAACTTTGCTCTCAGTCTGAATGTGGCCTGTGGCACAATTTCAAATTCCGAAAGGAGACGCTTTTCAGAATGTATTTTTATTTTATTTTTACATGCACTCATTTCATCCAACTTTATTAAAATATTGATTAGTTAACCATATTTTTCAGTGTCAGTACTGCTGTTATTGATCCTGCTGACCCTTTCTAAAACAGACATTATTTAAAAACAAAAAACAAAACAAGGCAGCCTAGCAATGATTTTGCAAAATGCAACTGCTTTTAGAAACATCCTGTCCATTGGCTTTCTTCTTTCCCAAACCTACAGACAGAGGAAACGTTTTAAAAATTCTAGGTAAAAAAAAAATCAATGCGAAAAAAAGGAGGAAGTCAGGTGTTCTGAACAGGAGGAGAGAAATGCTGTTACACTCCTTCCTATTACCATTAGTCTTCCCCAATCAAGAGAGAGTTGATTACTCAGGAGTTGGGGTGCCAAGTGATACTGACTTTGTCTGCTCAATGTTATCATCCATCTTCCATGGCGTACGCTGGGCTGGATCTTCACACTTAAATCAGAGTTAGCTCTATTATAACCAAAGGAACAATTCCACACCTGGGGACCTCTTCCAATCTTCCTCCCTTCTCAAAATACAAGACATAAAACACAGCTGGCTCCATTACAGGCAACTTTTATTTATAACTCTAATTACTGTAAGAAGTGAATCATTTCTAAGGGCAAAATGATTTTTTTTAAAAAAGAAGCGTCTCTGTCGCTGTTGAGGGACAAACGGAGAGAGTTCAAATTCCGTCTGAGGTAGATTTAACCACCATGAATTTGGATCAAAAAAGGCAACCTCTTTGACAGCGCTGTTATTCCTGACATTTTAAAATTACTTTTGGGTTTTGGGGGGAAGACAAGGAAGTGAAGATCTATTTCAGGAGTGCTTTCATTGGCTAAAGGTCATTTATGTGTCACTTTTCTGAGAAGGAGCCACCATGATGAGTGATAATGAAAATGAAGGCAGGGTTGTAAGTAGGGGTGGAGGTTTTTTTTTGGTTGCTGCTTGTTTTTAAATTTTAGAGGAGTGCTTTTCTTTTAAAAAAATGTTGCATCTAATTGATGTTTGCCTATAAATCATAAATTACTCATGTAAAAACATACATGACATAATATAACATTTGTATCTCTCTATTCTTATTAAAGGATTATGTATACAATTCTGAGAGCTTTGTCAGGCATGAAGGATCAGGATCACACATAAAGTTCCAAATAAACTGATTTATTACCAAGCATGCCTATGCACTGGAATCTACTCAAATAAAGGTTAGAACTGTCTTGACATTAGAAAAGGGTCAACAGAATTTAAGGAAAGTTAGATTTAGCTAATGGAATGGAATGGTATAGAATAGAATAGAATAGAATAGAATAGAATAGAATAGAATAGAATAGAATAGAATAGAATAGAATAGAATAGAAAATATGGAATGGAGTGGAGTGGAGTGGAGTGGAATGGAATAGAATAGAATAGAATAGAATAGAATAGAATAGAATAGAATAGAATAGAATAGAATAGACAGAGTTGGAAGGGACCTTGGAGGCCTTCTAGTCCAACCCCTTGCTTAGGCAGGAAACTCTAGACCATTTCAGTTCACTCTAGGCTGATTCCTCTTTTGATGCCAACCTCCAGATTCTACCACTCCTTTGCCTACCTTAGATCTTCTATCTAAGGGTCTTATTTCCATCAGCACTGAAAATTACAATGGTTAAATAGTGAAATCACAAGAAATAAAAATCAGTTATCCTATCAATCAATCAATCAATAATCAATCAAATCTTTATTACAGTCATAGACCAGAATTATCCTTTTTTTCTCAAAAAAGATTTATAGGTCAGGGTGGAAAGAGGGTGCCAGCTCTCTTAGATGGATCAGACCAGGATATCAATTTCACAAGAAAGCTAAAGCTGCTTTTATTGAAGGAGGGAGGGAGGGAGGGAGGGAGGGAGGGAGGGAAGGATGGAAGGAAGGAAGAAAATTTCACAATTAAAAACTTATAGCAAGCTTATGTGTGCTGTGTCTTTGAGTCAGTGTTGACTCCTGATGACTGCTTGAACTGAATTTTTCTTGGCAAGATTATCCGAAATAATTTGCCCTTGCCTTCTTCCTAGGACTGAAAAACAAGAGTTGAACTCACAATTTCCTGGTTTCTAGCCTGGTACCGTAACTTCAACACCAAACTGGCTCTACATGAGCATTTATAAATTTGTGCTTAATTAATATAGGTCTCTATGTATCCGTTGCAAAAATCCAGAAGTCCACTGACAGCAAAGAAATATGGGTTTCTGTATCTCTTTATTATATTGTCATGGTCCACTTTTGCAGTATATATAGATATAGGGGAAGGGTCTAGACATGTGAAAAATAAATAAATAAACAAACAAACTGGTAGCTTTACGAAGTTTTTAATTACTGATGTAATGAATCCACTTCTCAGGCTCAAAGAATCTATATCACTCCACTTCAAATATAGGGATAAGAATATAAGCATGTTTTGTTAGAAGTAAATTCTGTTCCATTTAGCACCATAAATAGCTAACAAACTTGAATCAGGAAATTTCCAGTCCTACTAGATGTTACGGATTAGAATCTCCCTTCAGTATGCAAGCATTATCAGTATGCAAACATTATTTATTGTCTACCTTCTTTATAAAGGTAAAGATTCCCCTTGCACATGGGGCAGTGCTCATCTCCATTACAAAGCTGAAAAGCCAGTGCTGTCCGAAGATGTTTCCATGGTTATGTGGCCGGCATGACTAAACGCTGAAGACGCACGGAATGCTGTTACCTTCCCACCAGAGTTGGTATTCAGCAGGTTCTGACCAGTTCTGGAGAATCGGTAGTGGAAATTTTGAGTAGTTCGGAGAACTGGCAAATACCACCTCTGACTGGCCCCGCACCCATCTATTCTCTGCCTCCCAAGCATCTTTAAATGATTTCTAATTGCTAGGTTGGAAGAAGCTGGGACAAGTAACAGGAGCTCACTCCGTTACATGGTGCTAGGGATTTGAACAGCTGAACTGCCGATCCTTCTAACTGAAAGCTCAGCATCTTAGCCACTGAGCCACCATGTCTCTTGTACTTCCTTTTTCCTGTCTTCTTAATCCCAAAACCAGTTATGCAGGCTTTGCCTTGCTGTCTAACACTGTCAAAACATCTGCATCAGCTAATTTGATTTGTGGGTTGAAAAGAGGAGGAAGATGAAGGCAAGGATTTTTCTCTCTTTTAGAAGTTTTGGGTTCAATCAGGGGTCTACCGGAGGGCAGCAAAATGTCCAGACTGGCAAAATGTAAGCATTTCAAGTGTATTAAATTATGTCATCCTTTAACACCAGCTCTGTGGCTGAGTATTGATTTTGGTTCTCCAAAGGGATTTTATCTTCATAATCTCTTCATACTCTGGGTAAGAAAGATTGGACCTTAATCAAATGTCAAAAAAGAAGAAGAGATGGAACAAATATTATCCCATTATTTATATATTTGATACTGGCTAATATATGTGTAAACCAAAAAAAGAAACTGTAGTACTATTATTTTTAAGAATCCTTCCTGTGAATCCATATTACATTATCTACTAACTTACAAAATGAAGGCAATTCTTTTATGGCATGTTCTTTCATCAATTTATGCGAAGAAGCAGAATCAACAGAGAGATATTTGAACATTTGTTCATCCTTTACGTGAAACTACAAATATATCATTATGTTGTCTTTCAGCTTACATTTTCTATTATCCACTTATTGTTCTTCAGCATGAAAATCACAATGTTTGGGCAGCCATATTCTTTATGTATTTCTTTTCTTTTTCTTACCTAGATCCTTGTTTTTTCTTCCCTTTCTAATTTTCTTTCTATGTCTTTCTCCTTTTTGAACTTTATATTCTTCTCCTTTTATTCTAGTTTTTGTATTAGTTTGTACCTTTCTAATACTAGTGTTTAATAAAATTGAAGAGAGTGAAGATAAGAACAACAAAGATGATTAGGGAGTGGAGGCTAAAACATACAAAGGATGGTTGCGGGAAGCGGGTATGTCTAGTTTAATAGGGTGACATGACAGCAGTGTTGTAATATCTAAGGGCCTGCCATAAAGAAGAGGGGGTCAACCTGTTTTCCAAAACACCTGAAAGCAGGACGAGAAGTAATGGATGGAAACTAATCAAGGAGAGAAGCAACCTAGAACGACGAAGAAATATGCTGACAGTTAGAACAATTAATCTGTGGAATGACTTGACTCCAGAAGTTGGGAATTCTCCAACACTGGAGGTATTGAAGAAGAGATTGGACAACCATTTGCCTGGAATGATATAGGGTCTCCTGTTTGAGCAGGGAGTTGGACTAGAAGGTTTCCAAGGTCCCTTGCAACTCTGTTATTGTTATTCTGTTAAAATTATTATTATTAAAAATAACAGATCAGATCAGGGGTCCTAAAAATACAAAAGTGCTACATTAATACAAAAAAATAAAATAAACCCTATGCCATAGAATCCTAAATCCATGATTATTTAATATCACTTCAGTCTTTCAGGCCTTACCATTCTAAAAGTATTTTAAAATAAAATACTCCATATTTTCGCTGATCTTTTGAAATGTTCCTTTTCAGCACCAGCATTTTGGGTGAATGTATATTAATGATTCCCAAAATTGCACATTAGTATTATACATTATCCTTCATTAGCATGCAATCACCCAGAGATTTCTTGAGATCTGCAGGGTTGCTCTTGATTTCTTTTTTGTTTGCGATTTGCTAAACAGGCAAATGAAACCTCAACCCAAACTTAAACTTAGTGCTCTATCCAGTGGTGGGATTCAACCGGTTTGCAGCACTTTGGCTGAACTGGTTGTTAAATTGCTGACTGGCCCTGGCCCTCCCCACTCTGCCCCTTCCAGGGGTGCCTACGCCCCCCCCCCCCATTTTGGCTCCAAGTAAAACATGGCTTCCAAGGCTGACATATAGATTTCTTCCTTTTTTAAAGATCTTCTCATCTTGTATCTGTGGGAGACATATCTTCTTACTTATGCATAAATTAAAAAGATATTAATCTACCTTTCTGGCTCAGATCCTATTTGGCAAAGGGCACACCGGGCTAAGAACCTTGCTGTGATTAACGGCTAACATTGTCATGCATGGTTAAGAGAAAACCTTAAGTAATTCAGAAGATTTGAGGCTTCTACAAGTGTTCATGAGAGCCGTGTCAAAAAAGTCAAATGATGGCCATGACTATACAATCAAACATTGTACGTGCCCATTCATTCACTCAGCTGGTTAATCATACCTACATTATTAAAGTTGGCTGTGTTCTATAAAACCCTTAACCACTAATCCTTAGGGGCTGCATTTACACAATTTCTTCAGCTGGTTTAGTTTTACACATGCATACATTTTCTTTTGAACCATAATATATGGTACAATCCATCTTACTTTGTTGATTTATGATTAGGGATAGCATATGGTCTCATAAAATTATTTAATAACTAGGTTAATGATATAGGAATACAATCTTTGACTAGGTAGTCAAACACATAAGATCCATCTTTGCTTAGCTGATTAGATGCTGATTCTTCTCTCTTCCCTTTTGCCTGTTTATATCTAACACATCAGTGGTGGTATTCTACTGGTTCAACCCGGTTCTGTGGTACTGGTAGCACCGAACATCAGCGAACATCAGTTCTCTCTGAGGAGCTGCTGTTGGGCCTACCCACTCGCCCGGGCTTCCATACTGACATTTATTCCCTGTTTTTGAAGCACAACTGCTTTGCACGGCACAGCAGATTGCCACATGTCAGCTGCTGAAGAGACAGGGAGAGTGCAGATTGCAGGAAGTGAGTAGGAAAGCCTCTGCACCTGCGCAAAGTGCACATTTGGCACACACACGCATGCAAAGTGTTTGTGCACTCGCAAAGCGTGCCCACTAAGCCACGCCTACCGAACCAGCGGTAAACTATTTTGAAACGTACCACTGTAACACATGACACTGACCAATATGCCAATTGTTGCTTGTTCTGGAAAGCTTTTGGTTGTCATAAGTTATCTAAGACAACTCCTTATGGACATTCTCTATCCAGTCATGGTCCCATTCCTTCTAGCATTTTGCAATGCAAAGATCTTCCCTTTTAGAGATGTGATATGTATTCTCTACCTATGCAGTCCCTCTTCTGATGGGTTACCTTGGTTTGCTTTTGGGCTGATTAGCGAATTTCTAGAAACCTGGTGTTGGTTTCAGAAGGCTTTACATAGTGTGTTTTACAAATGGTTGACATAATCCCATTGTCTTTTGTTGCCATGCCTAACTATTATTTTTTTATACTGATATCTCTGATCCAACTTCATCTGGTTCTTGTTTGTTGATTCAGCCTTGCTGTATTGCAGTTTAGGATGACTCCAAGCCACCATGCCACAGCTTTGCTTTAGCCACTTCCTTCCCTTTCCTTCCCTTCTTTTTACTAAAATAGGTGCCCGTGACTTAATGATCTATTTAAATTATCCCAATTCACAGCAGAATGAGGTCAGAGCTGCCTTTTGAACTTTTAGTTACTCGAGATACTAGATAATATGTCACTTGGAACATAAATTACGCCGTCTTCGGTCTGATTTAAGCATGGTATATAAAATCATACATTGCAATGTCCTACCTGTCAATGAATACTTCAGCTTCAACCATAACAACACAAGAGCACACAATAGATACAAACTCAAAGTTAACCGCACCAAACTTGATTGCAGGAAATATGACTTCAGCAATAGAGTGGTCAATGTCTGGAATACTCTACCCGACTCTGTAGTTTCTTCCCCAAACCCCAAAAACTTTAACCTTAGACTGTCTACTATTGACCTCACCCCTTTCCTAAGAGGTCTGTAGGGGGCGCACCAATGTGCCTACCATCCCTGTCCTGTTGTTTCTCTTATTCTTCTTTTATTTTTCTTATATGTACCCATTTCATGTATTCACAACTATGTATACACTTATACTTATTATCTTGTAAACAATTGGCAAATCAAATAAATAAATAAAATAAATAAATAAATAAATAAATAAATAAATAAATTCTTGAACAGCCCCACATCACCAGGACAATCTTTGGATCCCTCTGAAAAATGGGCAGAATGATTGGTTCTAGATTCAGCCAAGCAAAATAGATGACTGAAATCAATAGAGCTTAAGTTGTAGCTGAGGAAAATCCTGTTCATTTTGTTATTGGTCCTCTATGCAGGACTACCTAAGCAGCAAAACCAATACCACAATGGTGGGATTCAATTTTTTTTTACTACCAGTTTTGTGGGCGTGGCTTGGTGGGCGTGGCAGGGGAAGGATACTGTACAATCTCCAATCAGAGGTGGTATTTGCCAGTTCTCTGAACTACTCATAATTTCCGCTACCGGTTCTCCAGAACTGGTCAGAACCTGCTGAATACCACCTCTGCAATACCATTCAAACAAATACATAAACGTGGATGCCATTTTGTTTTTCACCCATTTGACAAAGCCTCCTTAGATTATCTTGTTTAGAGGGCCCAGAATCAATTTTAGTGGTGCCAGTATTGGCTCATAAATGAAGGGACCAGACCAATGTCTTGTTTATGGAATACAGGACTAACATTTGGAATTAATTTGCTGAAGTTCAGCTATATAAATCTAATTCAACCATCTGTTTGTAACCCAAGCTCTTCAGTTCTGGCTCTCCTATTAATCATCTTTTTATTACTTTATAAGTCAGTTACAAATGGAACCCCAACAGAAAGCACAAACCATTTTTATTAGACACGCACAGGCTGAATAATGTGATAAATTGCATTTTTTTCTTGCCATTAGATGCAGTTATGAGACTGCTCACAGCTAAACAGTTATATATTTCAGTATTTCATTATTCTTTCCCATTATTTTCTTTTTATTGAGAAATGTAATAAAATACATTTTTTTAAAAAAAAGATACCTAGAATATATTCATCAACTAATACATCTCTAACATGTTCTTGTTTTAAAAGAGAAATCATAAAGTCCATTTGATCTCCCTGGAGACACTTTTGAATGAACTGAAGATGGAAATAAATAAGTTATTTCAAACTCCAGGAATTTTTTCTTTCTTTCTTTCCTGCATTATTTTTTTAAGGATGTGTTATTAATCATGATGGAGAGAAGTACAGCATTTCCCCCTGTCTCAATTTAGAACCTTCATAAAATCACACTCACAATTGAATTGAGGGGGGGGGAGATGCTTTTCAGAATATTCCCCCCACCTACCCCCACAGAAGGCATTACACAGGGCTATAATGATATGGCTTACTGCAATGATTTCTTTTTTGATGAATTTTTTTTTGAATGATCACGGAGCACATTTAGCTGTATGCTATCAAGTATTAGCATAAATATTAAAACTAAATTATGTTTGTCAAATAAATGAGCACTGCATGCTGGTTGCACATCCGTGTGTATATCTGCATATTTGGATCCCACGCCTGCCCCTCCCCCTCTCCGGGACATAATTTCCCCCTGCGTATGTCTTTGTATAACAACAACAGAAAATTGTACAAAGTAATGTACTAAACTTCTACCCTGTAATTTCATGTAATTGAAGAGGAACAAACAGCTTTTTCCGTGTTCTTCATTTTCTGGTTGTTATAATTGCTGTCGCACACCTGCTTGTCCAAACCAACTATTAGGGAAAACATAAGAAAGGAACACATGTACTCATGGGACCTGAGTTGTACACACAGTGGTGGGATTCCAATTTTTTTAATGGCGGTTCTGCGGGAGTGGTTTGGTGGACCTGGCAGAGGAAGGATACAGCAAAATCCCCATTCCCTTCCTACCCCACTAACCTGCTTTCCAGCTCCGTTCTCCTGTGCAGGGCAACAAAAGAAGACCCAGCCAATCAGCTGGGACTCGGGAGGCGGAGAATAGATGGGAGCAGGGCCAGTCAGAGGTGATATTTGCCAGTTCTCCGAACTACTCAAAATTTCCACTACCGGTTCTCCAGAACTGGTCAGAACCTGCTGAATGCTATCTCTGTGTACACATCAATCAATAGCATATGGAGACATAGATCAGTAATTGTAAATCAGGAACTATGGAATGGGATATGTCAGTGGCTCGAAAACAGGAGCCACCGAATCTGTCCATTTGTATTTCTAGGGATTGCTGATCTGTCACTGTTACTTCATCGAATCTAGGATTCATGCTAAAACTTGTAAGCATTTGGGTGCAAATGTCACCATTCTCTTTTTTAAAATCTTTTTGCCTAAAAGATATTTTTATCTTTTTTGTCTCACATTCTTTTTAAAAAATCTTTTGGTCTAAACCTTGGTACTCAACTTGTGGTCCGCAGATCCCTGAGTGGGGGGGGGGGACACGTCAGGGAGTCCACAATGGACCACCAAGATTTAATTCAAGATTTAAATCATATGTCAGAGTGTGCACAGTGTGACTTGTGTGAGACAGCCCAGGAGTAAAATACAGCAAGCAGATGTTTGTATTTAAATAGTGGTTTATCTACAAAGAATATATACATACACATTCTTTAGTCAGACTTCAAACAAGCAGCAATTACAGCACAGAAACAGAGAGAGAGAGAGAGAGAGAGAGACCCCAACGGGGCTTCTTCTTATTACAGGCTCTTAAAGTGATATCAGCCCAAAAACTTTGCTGACTCATTCTCAGCATTACATCATCGTAGCAGCTGGTCAACTCTTAAATCATTACCCTGACATCGGAACATTTCTTCAAGCCTCTCCAAACCTCCTGTGATGACATCATGGCCCCCAGGGGTCCAAGAAGGCTTAAAGAAATGTAACAATTTAAATCTTGGGTTAAGTCTTGGTGGTCTGAGGCCACAGTCCATGGCCACAAAAAGTATTTAAAGAAGGTCCACGGAGAGGAAAAGATTGAGAATCACTGGTCTAAAGTACAGTTTTCATACAAAAGTCTGGAAACTCTTTATAGATGTTTTTTTTTTTCTAAAAATGGATAAAGATGAATTTCTGAGTTCAGGATGTATGGATTAAAAAGATTTGTTTATGGGAAGCATCATATGCTATATGGAAGTATAGAGATGTTTGCTAGGTATGTAGCTGCTGCAGTGAAGGTTAGAAATCACTTTAGATCTGTTTCTTTTCCTGAATCTGTGGTTGAGTATTGATTCAAAGTGATATTTATATATCGTGCTTATACCCCACTGTAATCCAGATCAATTTTAACAGCTGCCTTCCCTTCTGCTCTTACTAGAAATAAATCAAAACTACAGAGCTCATCAAGAAGTCAGAATCTAGTATGGAGTAAGAAACAGAAGGAAGATGTATTTTTGTAATATTTTAAGAAAGAGTGATTAGTTGTTAATTTTGAATGTACTTGTTGGGAATGGAGGGGAAACTTTGTTCTTACTACTTCCTCCTTTTTCTTTTTCTTTTTTTTTGGGGGGGGGATTTTTTTCTGCACATTTTAATTTTAATATTAAAAATATTAAGGATAAACTGATCGATGGCAATCCAAAGCTAAAGGATAAACGCTATAATGAATAAACATTTAAACATTTTCTAATCCAGAACTCTCTAAATTTAGGTAGTCCTTGACTGATGGACACAATTGGGACAATACTTTCCATTGCTAAGCAAGGCAGTTGTTAAAGGAGTTGTGCCTGATTTTTATGACCATTTTGGCCATGGTTGTTAAGTAAATCACTGCAGTTGATGAGCAAATCGTGCAGTTATTAAGTGAATTTGGCTTTCCCCATTGATTCTGCTTTGCAGAGCAAACTGACCTGGGGACTCTGCAACCAGCGTAAATACTCAACACAGTAAATACACAACCACTCGAAATTTATTCATGTGACCATAGGGATGCTGCAATGGTTGTAAATGTAAGGACCAGTCATAAGTCACTTTTTTCAGTGCTGTTGTAACTAAACAGGGGACTGTTAGAGCAGGGGTCCCCAACCACCGGGCCGTATACCGGTACCGGTCCGTGGAACATTTCCTACCGGGCTGCCGGTTTGCTGGGCGCCGCCATCTTGTTTGACAAGAAAGTGCTTCCGGGTGAGCTTTTCCGGTTGGAAAGCGGCGTTTGGGTCCTGAAGGAATCCTCACGCCTTAGTTTCATCGAAGGGGGGTGGCTTCGAACGAAACTAAGGCGCGAGGATTCTTTCAGCACACAAGGCAAGGCGAGCTGAGCGACCGTCCCAAAGCCGTCCAGAAGCCCATCGACAAAGGTACAAAGGAGGAGTTGAAGGTGGCGGGGAGAAGCGGGGGTCGGCTGGCTGGCTGGTCGCTCGGCTCGCCTTGCCTTGTCATGCGTGCTGATGCCGGTACCAGGCCGCGGATCATTTTGTGATGCCAGTACTGGGCCGCGGCACAAAAAAGGTTGGGGGCCACTGTGTTAGAGGACTGGAGGCTAAAACATATAAAGAACAGTTGCTGGAACTGGGTATATCTAGTATGATAAAAAGAAGAAGAACCAGGGGTGACATGATAGCAGCCTTCCAATATCTGATGGGCTGCCACAAAGAAGAGGGAGTCAAGCTATTCTCCAAAGCAGCTGAAGGCAGGACAAGAAGCAATGGGTGGAAGCCAATCAAGGAGAGAAGCAACTTATAACTAAGGAGAAATTTCCTGACGATTAGAACAACTGATCAGTGGAACAACTTGCCTCCAGAAGTTGTGAATGCTCCAACACTGGAAGTTTTTAAGAAGAGATTGGACAACCATTTGTCTGAAGTGGTGTAAGGTTTCCTGCCTAAGCAGGGGGTTGGACTAGAAGATCTCCGAGGTCCCTTCCAACTCTGTTATTCTATTCTATTCAGTTCCGAAATGAATGCTTCTAAGTTGAGGACTACCAATAGATAGATGTCAGCTTCTAGAATTCCCTAGGTTGAATGACGCTACCTGATGATTCTATTCCCTAGCCTTAGCTTTTCTCTGTGTGTGCATTTTCCCCTCTGTACTAAACTATCTGAATACCAACACTGAAATCCATCTCTGAATCTCCATTCATTTAAATATGATTGCTAGAATCTGGATCGTGGATTGTTATGACCCATGCTAAACTATTCCCAGGACATTAGATATCAGTCTCTGGTAAACCACTATCCCTATTTTCTCATCTCAGGCTATGCTGCTCTGTAGTGCAGTCATTCTATGCTGTCTTTCTAAGCAAACAAAGCATCACAATTTCACAATGCCAGGGGGCACTGTGGTCCAAGTTTTATGGCTGCCGATTGCATGCTGTTCCTGCAGGTTGCTTGCTGTAGCAGCTCATGTGGAAGGTTTATTCCAGACATGCTGTGAGTGAAAAGCTTGTTTGATCCTTACATGTTTGCCTGCCACTCTGGCACAATGCCTACTGTTCACACATGAGTATTATGTTTCAATCTCTCCAAGAGATCTCTGGAAATAGCATGTATGAAAATGCTTGCAAAATGGACTTTTCCTCCATTTCCTTTCTAATACACAACTCGCCCCAATATGACTTAAGGCTGAGCAAAAATGTGTGCTATTAGCAAGAGATAATTAGCCCTTTCCAAACATTCCTGGCATGCTGTTCTCATCTACTCTACCCAATCTTCACACATTTAATCAGGGCATTCGGTAGAATGCATCAATAATATTTCTTGGAGTAACAGGTGGGAAGATCATTAAAGAGAGATCCAGCATAGAACTTAGGAGAAACTTCCTGACAGTAAGAACAATTAATCAGTGGAACGGCTTATCTCTGGAAGTTGTGACTGTTCTATCCAGGGAGGTTTTTAAGAAAATATTGGACAGCAATTTGTCCAGAATGGTATAGGGAGTCCTGCTCAAGCAGGAGCATGGACTAGAAGATCTCCAAGGGTCCCTTCCATTATTATCCACTTCTGTTATTCTGTGCTCTATGACCAAGAAGCCTACCTGAACAAAAAGTGAATGATTAGAATCTCTTGGTTGTTTTCTTTTAGACATTTCATTACCTAGCTAGGTAACATCATCAATGCTAGAATGAAGCGGGCTTGCTCTCTATTTATATACAAGTGGCTTGCCCTTTTGGTGTTTGTGGGAGTGTTCTTAGTGGTTCCATGATGACTGTTTTACTGTGTGATTGTTTGTCTGATTTTGTAGAGGAATTTGGTCTAGGAAGCTCATAGTTTCCCAGTTGAAACTATGGTGACATCTGTCCATGTGCTGTGCATTTCAGGAGTTTCCATCATGTCTCTTGACTATTAGTTGGTGTTCATGAGTGTGTTCTGCTAGTCTTTTTCCTGTTCGTCCTACACAATAGCTGTTGCAGTTTAACTTATCCTTCTTCTAAGCAAACACAGATGATTCCCTCATTGCTGTGATTCGCCGGCAGCAGGTGTGGATGGCTGAAGTCTCGGAGAGCGAGGAGTCGGATGAGGGGCCTGCGTGTGATGCAGGGATGGGGCCAGGACCATCAGGGAGTGGAATGCTGCCTTCAGAGATTGTGGAGGCTGGCAGCAGTGATGCAGAGAACCCCGAGGAGCCTGTGCCCAGTGCATGTGCGTGCAGGACTGCTCGAAGGAAAGAGCAGCTGCAGCAGCACGGGCGACTCGGGAGTAAGGCTGCAAGGTAATGGCCCCTCCCTTAAGAGATAAAAGCCAGCTGAGAAACTGGAGTTCTTTGCAGGAAGCAAAGAAATTCTTGCACTTCAAGCCTTGTAGACGTTCGGACTATCCTGGCTTGTGTTTGGAGAATTTTTGTTTTGAATATTTCTTGGCAACTTAATCTAGTGTTCTTGGCAGCCTTGCACAACCTTGGCAAGGATCGTTCTTATCAGAGACAATTAGTTTTCATAGCCTTTTAACTGTGAATGAACAGAATTCGCAGAGAAGCATTAAAAGGTTTCTGTTTGGTGTTTGTTTCCTTGGAACAAGGTTTGGGTCAGAACACTCATATTGAACAGTTGCTCAGAGGAGACACTTCCGCTTAAGTCTGAGGCAAGCAAGGTGTATGGAAGTGCCTGTCAAAAGCAGTGAAAGTCAAATGGATGCCACCTTTACCAATCCTTATTCTTATCAGCTGGATTCTGTGTTAATCGTTCACTTCTTTCTTTCTTTCTTTCTTTCTTTCTTTCTTTCTTTCTTTCTTTCTTTCTTTCTTTCTTTCTTTCTTTCTTTCTTTCTTTCTCTCTCTCTCTCTCTCTCTCTCTCTCTCTCTCTCTCCTTCCTTCCTTCCTTCCTTCCTTCCTTCCTTCCTTCCTTCCTTCCTTCCTTCCTTCCTTCCTTCCTTCCTTCCTTCCTTTCTTAAAGATTCGTTTGGGGCTGTCAAAATCCCTTTGCATGAAATCATTCTAAACCAGGAGTGTCAAACTTGATTTCATTGAGGGCCGCATCAGGGTTGTGTTTAAACTCGGGGGGGTGGGCGTGGCCAAGGTGGGCGTGGCCAGCTTGACATCACTCATGTTGGTGCCTGTGGTGACCTGAGTACTCTGCCAGAAAAAACGGGCTCCTCATCTCTGTTTTTCGCTGGAACAGCCGCCTGCAACCCTCTGCCAGGGAAAATGGTGCTTGCAAGGACCACACACAGCCCTCCTGAGCTCCATTTTTGCTGGCAAATGCACCGTGGGCCGGTCCTTTGCTGTTTCCAAGGAGGCCCCACAAGCCAGATCTAAGCACCCCATGGGCTGGAATCCAACCCCTGGGCCTTGAGTTTGACACCCCTGATCTAAACCCAAGGTTTTCGTGGTTTTAGCACGATATATCAGATAGAGGGAGACACAAAACAAACAGGTCAATATCGAATATCATTTGGCAGGGGGCTATGCCTCCAAACCCATGGTGGATTAAGAAAAAAAGGGGTGTCCACGGAGAATCCCTAATGGACATCCTGCTGATATTTAGACAAGGGCTGGTCTAGCAGCAGAGGTAAAAATTATATCTCCCCTTAGATTGCTTTCATTCTAAAATGGATGAACAAGCGAGGACTTCCTGACAAAATTGATAAAAGTGCCTGTCAATGAGAGACAGGAGTGAAATGCATTGGGGACACTAAGAAGACTGGGATTTCCAGAAAATTGCTTTGTATGTGGCTATTTCAAATTAAGCTGTGTGCGTAAGTGAATGCATATTGTATTGTCGACTTCCACAGACTGATGTCTAACTTCCGTCATTTTCCCTAAATTACTCTTTTCCTCTGTATGGCTTTATCTCTGAATAGTTTCTGAAGGATTTGCAGGTTGAGATAAAGAATGAGTGCAGAGAGGCAACAGAAAAAGAAAGAAAGAAAACAGAAACCACACATATTTTATTTGCTTGAAAACACGATCTAAAGGATGCCAAGGAAGAATTTTATATTTTGTCCATTTTGAATGTACAGATGCTGCTATTTCCCCACCCCTATTCATCAAATCAGAAACAAAAATGGCAGAGGATGCACAGTCAAGCTGTTAAAAGTATTTGTTTCTGGCTATCACCCTTGGCAAAAAAATATCACTGCTAGAAGATTTCTCTCTGTAAGATTTATCAATGTGGATTCCATTACTGTAGCACCAAATGGAATCTTTTAGTATCCATCATTCTCTGGCCAAGAATCCATACGGAGAAGAAAAAGCTGAGAAAATGTGTATTGGGACAAAAGTAAATTGATTTATTTCAGAACATTGTATACAAAACAGCTACATTTTTTGTGCACTTGTAATAAATGCATAATTTATGGATTAGGCGCCTATGTGAATATATACATGTGCACATATGTAAAAAGAAAGACATGGACCCATGTACAAGTACATATAGTTAAAATAGATATATTCAGTTGGAAAAATTGTAAAAAAAAAAAAAAAAAAAAGAGCATGTCCCATTTTGGAAATTCAAATTCAAATAACAATTCATCAGAAAAAAATATATTAAAAAGAAACTTAAGCAGAGAGTTAGACTTGAAGATGTCCAGGGTCCTTTCCAGTGGTGGTGCTCCAACACTGGTGGTTTTAAAGAAGAGATTGGACAACCATTTGTCTGAAGTGGTATAAGGTCCCTTACTTGAGTCGAGTTTAGCCCTGATTGGACTAGAAGACTTCAAGGTCCCTTCCAACTTTGTTATTCTGTAATTCTGTAAATTTATATTAAAAAGAGACTTCAACAATTTTATATTTAAAATCATGTATATTTGGGAAGGTTTTGCAGTCAAGTTGCAAATGACAAGTTGTGAATATGGTAATCCATATTTTTGAAAAGTCCACTCCAAATCCAAGAGTTTTGGAAAGCTATCTTCTTATTGTAAGTAATAAACAAACTTGAAGGAAGAGATTCCTCCTTCCATTGGAAAAAAGTTTGTAAAACGATCCCCTGGATTTTTTTGAACCAAATTTCAAAACACTTAATGAAGGGTTTAAGAAAGTAGCCCACTTTTCTTTCAAAATGTGGTTGAAGATTAAAAGGCTAACATTAATTGTAATGTAACTGTCCCAGACTTTTATTTAATTTCAGGAGATCCATCATGCCTTGCCCTAAATGGAACAGGGTAGAGCCATTTAATTGGGGATGGATGGTCCACTAATTAACATTTCAGAAACCCCCGATTTGCTTCTATTCACTGTACGTTCTACTCATTCCACAGATCTGCCAACTGCATCAAGCATTTTGACTACTGTCATTCACATGCCAATTTGTATTTTAATAGTCTCAAAACAAGGCAGATGTTTTGACAAAAGAGGCTGTCAGTGTGCCAAAAATAGACAAAGGGAGAGAATTGGGAGTAGAGAAGTTGTAAAGGAAGCAAAAAGGAGCATGCGATGATTTGGATTTGATGCCCATGAAGTGCTTTGGAGCACACAGAAATAAAAATATTGCTACTTTTCTGAAATACCTTAAAGCATTCATGCTTTTACCTGGAATGACATGGATGTCTTCCACAGCTGGGCAAAGATGTAGATGTTTCAAAGGATTGCAGATTGTTGGAAGAATTTCTTCTTTATTTCCTAAACGAAAGTGAGTGTGAATATCAGCAGGACAAAGATTTGGGGATGTGCAGACTTGTCTTGTTCTTTCTTGTTTCATAACACTTGTGCCTGAAAGAGAATTGAGCTGGACACAACTGATTTCTTAATATTCCAGCACATTTGTGGACAGAAAAATTGGCCAGATAGTTTCTCTGAGTTTTTCCAGTGGAGAACATTTTCTTCAACCATTTCTCAAGAATAGGACTTGACCTGGACTTTGTAATGAGAATAGAAGCCCAATAAAAGACATTCCCGTTACAAAGAAGACTTTATATACTCTTTGGTCACCCTATAATTTCTATTGCAGAAGATTTTACGCATACCTTGGTCACCTTGTAATTTGATATGCACACAAACTCTACAATCCACTCATGAAAATTGAACTGAAATTCTCTTCTCTGGAATCCTTGGTCCTGTTTGAGGTTGGTTGTTTGCTTGCGAGATGTTTTATTACATAAAAAGCAAACAAACAAATACAACTCATCCTCTTCAGCAGCCTACATCCAGAGAAGCAGGGATTAACACCAGACAAACAATCTAGCAGAAAACAATACTCTAACCAAGAAACTACCAAGGATGAAGCCACATCCCCGCCAATACTGGCAGGGTAAGCTACGGTTTATAAACAGGAGAAATCCCATTCTCACTCACACTGATGATGTTATCTAATCAGGTAGTGAAACATCTGCAAGGAAACAACCAAACTTAGAGAACACCAAGGATTCTCCATTTCAATCCTGAGATGTATATATTCTCTTCTATTGGATACTCTTCTCTTTTGAAGCAGCTTTCACAATGTTTTTCATCAATTTGATTGAAAACAGACAGGAAAAATGTAGAAAAATTATCTGCAATAAATCTATGTAGTAAGAATCAGATAAGTGGTCAATTGAGGTTAGTATGGTCCAATTCTTAATACAAGAAAGCAGGATTCAGTAAAAATCCCATTCATTTTACTATCATTTTACATTGGTAAAGCAGTATTCCAGTTGAATGTTTGGGATTCTTTGTTCTCTTTACATTTTTTTTAAAAAGCATAAAAAATAAATATTTAGGTGTGCAGCATATAGATGGTTTGCACATGCCTTCCTGCAATTTATGTTGCTGTTAACATAAAGTGCTGGAAAATCTTTTTAATGTAAATTACCTTGCTCTCATTCTTTGACAGTTACATTTCCCTGACTAAAGCTTCTTAAACGTCCACTGGTGTAAGCTTTTTTTTTAAAAAATGTAATTACTGCTGATTATATGCAACTTTCACTGGCATACTTTCTTTTCAGATGTAATTTTTGGGCAGAGTTTATAAAGATGAATAGACATCTTTTGATGCTAGCATTGATTCATACCACTACAGTGACCAGACTGAATGAAAGGCCAACATTCTCTCCCAATATATTCTATGATAAAACTGTTTTATCTTTCTGCAACAATATTCACTAGAGATGTATTTGGTTATTGTTATTGTTATTTAATCTGCCATCTGAGATTGGTAAAAACTTAGCAGTTCAAGTCCTAACCAAGGACCTAAGAGCTGTTAAGGTGAATAATAATAATAATAATAATAATAATAATAATAATAATAATAATAATAATAATAATAATAATAATAATAGTTGTTGTTCTTGTTCTTGTTGTTCTTGTTATTATTTGATCATTGCACTGTCAGCCAGATATTCATACTGGGTTTGGCGTTTGTGTCTACCTATTGAGTCCTTACTAAGGACATGGCATAGTTGGATGTTTGATGGTGTTACAGATATTGTCGCAGGATGGAAGCTGTTCCTATTATTGTCATCATCATCATCATCATCATCATCATCATCATCATCGTCATCATACGGTGTTGTTACAGTAGCCAGGAGATCACAATGCCATAGCAGAAAAGCACCACCCAAGGGTTACTAGCTCTATTTGTAGGAAACGCTCACACACTTCCATGGTGCACCACAAGAGTACAAGCTGGCTTCACACCAGAGAGAAAGACAAGCAACTCTTCCTGCATCCATGTCACCCATGGTCCCCTTCTTTCCGGAGCTGCCTCACAAATGGGCGCTGAAACCAGGAAGTTTCAGAATCATCAGGAATCTGACTGCCTGCACAGAGCACTAGCTCGTCTTCCCACTGAAATGGTACCTATCTATCTACTTGCACAGAACATGCTTTCAAACTGTTAGGTAGACAGAACCTGAGGCGAGTGACAGTCGCTTACCCTGCCATGCAGTGCTAGGGCTCAATCGCTGGACTGAGACCATCTCCAGAATCATTAAGCCATTCAGCCACCTCACCTCTCATGTCTGTGGTGATGGAGAGCATTGAGGAAGGCAAATGTTCAAAGCATCATGGTGTCATCATGCACCTTAAATACATGTACATGACACATGCCTGTAAGTTGGCGGAGCTTACATCACAACAATGTTAACACCCCTTTTGTCATGATTGATGTTTTTCTGATGCTCCAGATGCTTGGACCATAAAGCATGTATAGGCATTCCAAAACAACCTTTTGCTTTCAAATCCAAAGACTGCTCAGCCTAATGGATTGGGAGTGCTTTATGCACTGAGCAGGTGAACCACATCTCCAAGACAGAAATCTACTTAAATGTGCATTGTGGTCATCTGCGATAGAAAAATAATGTATAAGTGTCAGATATAGGAGAATAAACTCTTTCTAACTGCGAGCATTCACATTTCACAGTGCACTATACATTAGTGTTGAAAACACAAGTACGATGGAAAAGAGTCAACCCCCCCTTTTTTTTCTCTTATGAATCTCAAAGAGCAGGTGGTTTCATAAGAAGAAGATAAACCTTCAAACACCCTGATGAAAAAATCTTGTCACACACATTGGCATGTTCCTATAATTTAGCATTATAATCTGGGAAACCAGGAAACCAAATGTTGTCTCTGTTTCCCAAAATGCTTGAGGTTTATTCAACCCTGGAGTTTTTATTTGATTTATTTGATTTGTCAATTGTTTACAAGATAATAGGTAAAAGTATAAATATGAGTAAGAATACAGGAAATAGGTACAAATAAATGGGGACAAAAGGACAGGGATGGTAGGCATGATTGTGCACTTATGCATGCCCCTTACAGTCCTCTTAGGAATGGGGCGAGGTCAATAGTGGATAGTTTGAGGTTAAAGGAACAGGCAGTTGAGGATGTAACTACAGAGTCAGGAAGTGCATTCCAGGCATTGACCACTCTGTTGCTGAAGTTGTATTTTCTGCCATGGTGTTTGAAGCGGTTTACATTGAGTTTGTATCCGCCGTGTGCTCTTGTATTGTTGTGGTTGAAGCTGAAGTAGTCATTGACTGGTAGGACATTGTAGCACAGTGATCCCCAACCTTTTGGCGCGGCCCCGGTGCCCGGCATCAGCTGGGCGCCCGCAGCCAGTACCGGCATCAGCTGGCGGCGCCATTTTTATGAAAAAAGTGCTTCGGTGACCTCACGGAAGCCACACGTTTTCATCAAAAAAAGATCAGCGGCGTAAGCGCTTATCCGGTGGCTTTTTCGGTGAAATGGCTTTCTCCGGAAAAGCCTCACGGCAGCGTAAGCGCCCGCCATCTTTTTTGATGGCGTGCTCGGTGAAACTTTCTGGAAAAGCTCTACGGGAAGCGCACTTTCATGAAAAAGATGGCGGCGCCCAGCAAACTCTGACAGTCCCGGGTTGTACTGGACCGGTGCCGGTCCCGCGGACCCGGTGATTAGGGTTCCCCTGTTGTAACCAGATAATTTTGTGTACTATGCTTAAGTCCAACTGTAGGTGGCGTAGTTCAAGGTTGTCCAAGCCCAAAATCTCAAGCCTGGTGATATAAGGTATTCTGTTGCGAGCAGAGGAGTGTAATACTCTTCTTGTGAAATACTTCTGGACTCGCTCAATTGTATTAATGTCCGATATACAGTGCGGATTCCATACTGATGAGCTGTATTGGTCTGGCTAAAGTTTTGTGTGCTCTAGTTAGCAATTCAATATTTCCAGAGGAGAAGCTTCGTAAGATTAGATTTGCACCCCATCATAAAAATAATGCAACCTCATAAACCAGGTTGCCCTTGATGAAGAGAGAGGTTAAGCCAATATGTTGCCTTGCATTAGACACAGCAGAAAATCTCTTCTTCTTTTTTTATGAATCTGATGTTATCTTTCAAAATTCTCTTCCAGCCTCCACCCTGCAGCCTTTGTTTATGTAAGAATGCAAGATTCTACAGGGCACATAATTATCAGGAACTGGTATCCATAATTTATGCAGAGACTTTTTTTTTGTTTTTTGCCTGGATGGAGGGTGGGGGGAGTGACATTTCCTAAGGAAATTTAGCTAAAAAACAAAGCCAAGCTCCCATCGTTCTCTGACAAGTTTATTAAGCTTGTTTTTATGTTTGCCAAATAGCCTGACCTTAACTTTACCTCTGCCAGAAGGAAAAAAACAACAACGAACTGATATTTGTATTAGAATGTTGCAGCTCTGATAAAAATAATAATAATAATGAGCATGAATTTAGATTTAAGCTGTAAGAGAACCAAATGATATAAAATAATAATTTTTTAAAACAAAATCCAGGACCGTTCATTTGATTGCATACCCTCCCCCAACCCAGGTTATTTCTAGAGGTTTCTGAAGTCATCAGTTTGTCACTGGCAGTTTTGTCTGCTTCCTGCGTTGTGTACACAGGATATTTAGTCATGTAGCTCAACCATTGTCTTGTGGCTAAATATACATGGAGAAAGGTTTTTTTTTAAAAGGTATATTAGTTTATATTTGTGCATGTGCAAATATTAATTAATTAATTAGTCATGTTGTACATCTTTATCTAAACTGAGATAGGGATCGATATAAACACATCAGAAGGGAAGCACGCTTAAAATGTACTTAAATAAATAAGTAATAAATAAATAATGCTCGAAGAGTCCTATAGGATCAGTTCATCAGCTCATAAAAACCAAGGTGCTGGGCTGGCTGTTAAAAGCATAAATGGCTTTAGGTCAAGAAGAGAAGATTCATATCATCTGTGCTACAATATGCTATCTTTTGCTTCTGAAAGAAATGTAGGATATGCAATCGATCCAATGGATTGAATCAATGAAGGGCAATTGTTGGGGGACAGATTTCAGGAAAAACATTAGCAAAACGTTGTTAAACACTGACAAGTAGAATTAATTTTAGAGTATGGGATGTCAGAGTTGGAAGGGACCTTGGATGTCTTCTAGTCTAACCCCATGCAAATCAGGAAGATTCTATACCAGCGGTTCCCAAACTTTCTGACTTGGTGGACCGGTGCAAGGGAGAGAAGCGTGCATGTGAACTCGCACGCCACTTGCACAGTCTGGTTCCAATTGGGCTGCAGCCCAGGGGTTCGGAACCACTGCCCTATACCATTTCAGACAGGTTGTCCAGTCTCTTCTTAAAAGCCTCCAGTGATAGAGCACCCACAACTTCTGAAGGCAAGCTGTTCCTTTGGTTGATTGTTGTCACTGTCATAAAATTTGTCCTTAGTTCTAGTTTGCTTTTATCCTTGATTAGTTTCCATCTATTGTTTCTTGTCCTGCCTTCAGGTGCTTTGGAGAATAGCCTGATCCCCTCTTCTTTGTGGAAACCTGTGATGACCCATGGCATGATACAAAGGCAATATAGTCAATGAGTCCCTTTATTTGCTCTAACTTTGCCCCCAATATCCTGGTTACCTTCTGGGCTGGAGAAAAACTCTCCCAGGAACAGCCTTTGGCTGCAGAGAGTCAAGTCCAAAACAGGGTCATCAAAAACTGTAACTGTAAGTCCAATCAAGGCAAGATGAGGTAATTAATCCAGCAGGGCAAGAGAAGGAATTCCAGACATGAAGGAACAGCAGTAATTCAACCCAGTTGGGAGGATGCCAGGAGTGCAGATAACCAAAGTCAACACAACATACGTTTGTTTCCAGCAGGCACCACCCAGCAGACACCGCTCTCAGCTTGCATCTCTTTTAAATTCTCTTCCCAGGTGTGCCTAATGAAGGGAATCAGGGCCCTTTCCTCCCCCATAAGCCATGCAACCCACGTTGCTCTCTTCTCTGTTCCTCCCTGCGTGCCCTAGGATGACAAGAGGGTGGGCCTGGGTCTTCCTCTAAACTCCCTCTCCTTTGTTCTACCTCTCTCCTGCTCTGCCCATCCGAACTTTGCCCTTCCCCAGTTTCCTCTACAACCAATGGAGCCACACTCCCACTCCCTGTCAGTTGTTCATCTTCCTCCTTGGCTTCAGACTCTGACAGGGGCCTGACACAACCCTTCAGATATTGGAATACTGCTATCATGTCTCCCCTTCTTTTCACTAGACAATCCCTGCAACCATTAATCATATGTTGAAGTCTCCAGGCTCCTAATCATCCTTGTTGCTCTTCTCTGCACTTTTTCCAATGTCACAATATCTTTTTCATCATTTTCTCAGGATGGATTCACCATTACTAGAGATACCTATATTAGCAGAAGCTGAATGGCTATTTGTCAAGGATGCTACAATTCTATCTCATGGCAGACCCTATGAGAAAAACTTTGTATTAAATGGTCCATAAATGAACTTGGAGTGAAATGGAATCTTCATGCAGAACTTGGAACTGACGCTTTAAATCACGTTGGGTGTCTCCAAAATGAATCTTTGAATCAATTGATTAAACTGATTTTGATAAGTCACTTGGAATTGGATGACTTCAAGTCGTGTGATGGCATTATATTTGCATTTCAAACATTTTAGAACAAGTTCCAGACCTAAATTGTGGCATAAATGCTGTTAATAGACAAACATCTGCTACTTTTGATATTTACAATTCATGAGACTGAAAGTAGGTATAGCAATCAAGGACATATTTATAAAAGAAGTATTTTTAAGGAGAGAAGTTATACAAGAATGATTATTGGCTCTACTATTATTTAGCTATTATGTGAATTCTTTGCTGCCTCATTTAAGTAATCGAGCTTTTATTCCTCTAAACTAGCCCATAGGCATATCTGCTGATGATGCAGTAATTTTGTGTTTGGCCCTAGTTGATCTTAAAGAAGCCTTGAGATCATTCTTTTTCTCTCTCTCTCTCTAATAAGGAGGAATTAATACTTTTATTTTTGCTAAGAACAGGATCTTTACATTATCTAAATGTCAAGGACAGTGAATTTGGCAGTCATGTCAACAAACCATTGAACAGGTCAAATTTTCAAATAGTTTTTCAGACCTCTGAAAGTTGAAAGTCTCATCTGGATTATGTATCTCAAAATACACAAAAATCGGCTTCCGCTATCCAAAGTTCCCTCACAGCTACTCTATGAAGCTCAACTAGGAAACAACAACAATATCCTCATTTGGCAGGTTGATATTTTATTTTATTTTATTATTAGATTTATTACATTTCTACCCTGCTCATGTCACTGAAGTGACTCTGGCCAGTTGACCAGATCATAATAAAAACATATAAATATATTAATAAAAGCACAGATTAAGAACCAGTTAAAACTTGCAAATAAAAATAAAAGATAAAGTTAAACATTCAAAAGGCTAAAGATTAACGAGTCCTCAAACCGCTAGCCATACCAAGGCTGCATCGTACTCTAGACCCCATGCTAATTGGCAAAGCCAGGTCTTAGCACTTTTCTGGAAAACCAATCAATATTGATTGTGGTAGGCAGGACTAATGCTACCCAGGACACTATGCTACAAATGGCTGTTGTGTTCTTGCTGTTTCTTTAACTTTATTAAATTTTAATCTTGATTTTCACCAGATATGAATCATGACCAGTATCACAATTTTATAGTTTGTGCTAGTCAGTGATTCATTAATGCCTCACCGTGTGTAGATTAGACTGCTATCATCATGGGATGGCTGCAATTTGATCGCTGAGTTTAGTTTATGCTGGCTGATGAGTGAAAGATGCTATGGCTGTTTAATTCTGAAGTTCAAACAGCAAAACTGAAGCAAACTGCAAATTGGATAGAATTGTAAATTTGAATCCAAATCCATGCGATGATTTGAATCTTGTCAAGGCTGAGTCACAAAACTCTGTGATGAAAGACACTTCTTCCATCAGATACAGTTTAACAGAGTTAGAAGGGCCCTTGTAGGTCATCTAGTCCAACCCACTGCCCAAGCAGGAGACCCTACACCTTTTCTGACAGATGGCAGTCCAGTCTCTTCTTGAAAGCTTCCAGTGATGAAGGCAACTTCTGAAGGCAAGCTGTTCCATTGGTTGATTGTTCTCACTGTCATTATTTCCAGGTTGAATCTCTCCTTGTTCAATTTCCATCCATTATTCCTTGTCTGGCCTTCAGGTGCTTTGGAAAATAGCCTCTCTCTCTCTCTCTCTCTCTCTCACACACACACACACACACAAACACACACCGTGGCAAATATTGGATCACCTAAGGGCGTCACCTAAGAAAGTTGCTTTGGCACTGCTTGTAAAATATTCCCAGAGTTAAACATTATTATATGTCCTGCAAAAATTAATAAACTTCACTGGGAAGACAATTGCAGAAGATGAATAGCTGCATCTTAGGTATGCGGAGAAGGGAAAGACTCGCTAAATGACAACTTATAAAATGTTGGGGCTCTTAAAATGGAAAGGTTGGAAAACTGTAGCATGGGCCAGTAACTTGGGTTAACTCTGTGGCCTATGGACCAGGAAATTGTACATCATCTCTATTCAGATATAGAGGCTTGTAAACTCTCTGGTCTAATGAACCTGATAATGAAAGAATTCAGACCTGCCCAGGATGGAAGATATAATACCTCGGTTCTTTGAGGGTTGATAAGATTCCATAGGAGGATTAATTTTATTAATAGCATCTCTAGTCTGTAGCTTCTACCTTGTGACAACATGACTGTGTGCTTTTTTTTTCTCTTTTAAACAAAAAAAGGGGAGAAATAAAAACATCCCCTATCAGCCCATGGAGAATAGATGGGACATTTCATACACAAGTTGAGAAAGGCTGAATAATGTGCAGTGTAAACAGATAGCAATAGGAAATATGAATATATACCTACTGAAATATTAGTTTCTATATCCCTCTGCCTCTTTTGGGTATTCAGCTGGCTGAATGCACACAGAGACTATATTATGATTGTTATAAAATGTCACTCCCTTGCTCTTGATGCATTGCAATATTTAACTGAATTTCATTGAATGTGGGTTACAGATAATCCTCAACTTACAATCCTTCATTTAGTAAGGTCAGTGGGGAAGCCAGAGTCACTTAACAACTGTGGCCAAAGAGATCATAAAATGGAGCAAGAGTCACTTAACAACTATTTTGTTTAGTAACAGAAATTTTGGATACAATTGTGGTCATGTCAAATATCTCTGGTACTATTTACCTATGATTTGGGTTATTGGCTTCTATTGGCAAATATATGTATCTTTGCTACTATGTCTTCATCTCAAGATCCCATTTGATTGACATGCTGGGAGATCTACAGGATGTGGCCTAAAAACACAGGATGGCAGTTATCATTGTGCAATTGAAACCCTGCCCATTTTATGTACATCTTCAGAAGAAGAGACTTAATCAGATAAACTTCTTGTAACTTCCTGTTCATTGTTATGTTTTCTTATTGTCTTCTTAACTACCCCCTCTTAGTGGTACCAGGAGGAGGAGGAGGAGGAGGAGGAGGAGAATTCTATTGTTTTGCGTGTACACTGAGAGCTTCTGCATCGGGAACAAATTCCTTGCTTGTCTAATCACACTTGGCCAAATGAAGTATTCACTTCAATTCAGTTTTTTTAGAGGAATGATCAGATATTCTGGCACAACATTCATTTTAATGTATTCTACATTCTATCATGACCTATACAATCAAAGATATATTATGGCCAACAATCAAAAAATAAGTCTCCTTCCTCAATCATGTATTCTGTGATCCATCTTCTATGAGCTCTCTAATTGAGTGCCCCTGTGCCTTTTCTGAAATCTGAGTCTTTGGTTGGCAGCTCTCTCTCTCTTTGTTGTAGGATCTCAAGCAAAATCCAGCTCGTATTAAGAATTAGAGAAATGTTTCATTAATATCTTCATCCTTGAGTATAATTACTGTATATACTGGCTTATTTTTTCTAGGCTACTGAGTCTCACTCTATAATTGTTGACATAGCATTGCTAATATTTAAGCAATGTCTTTTCCTGCAGTTTTAAATAGTTTAGTAAGTATTCCATCTACACTTGGTATCTGGGCTATTTGACTGCTTTTCACACTGCACCTTGTAATGAAGTCATTGTACGAAAATATTTTCTTTCAGTAACTGTTCCACTCATGCCTTAATCTCATTTGTAGGGGGGTCTCTGTATGGTCTTCCAATCCTTCAATAAAAGATAATATACATAGCTTAGGATTGAACAATCTTGCCAAAATAAAGCACGTTGACCCATCCGCAAAGCATATACAGCTAGTCCTCAACTTACGACACCAATTGAACCCAAAATGTCAGTTGCAATCAGTAGGAGTCCCTTTATTTGCTCCAACTTTGGCCCCAATATCCTGGTTACCTTCTGGCTGGGGAAAAACTCTCCCAGGAACAGCCTTTGGCTGCAGAGAATCAAATCCAAAATGTTGTCAACAAAAACTGTAACTATAAGTCCAATCAAGGCAAAATGAGGTAATTAGTCTGGCAGGGCAGAAGCAAGAATTCCAGACATGAAGGCACAGCACGATTAGCAAGATGCTAGGAACACAGATAACTAAAGTCAACACAAGATAAACTCACGTTTGCTCCCAGCAGCTGCCGCACTCAGCATGCATCTCTTTTAAACTCTCATTGCCAGGTGTGGCTAATGAAGGGAATCAGGGCCCTTTCCTCCCCCATAAGCCATACAACCCATGTTGGTCTCTTCTCTGTTCCTCCCTGCGTGCCCTAGAATGAAGAAGGGATGGGCCTGGGTCTTCCTCTGAACTCCCTCTCCCTTGTTCTACCTTTTTCCTGCTCTACCCATCCCGACTTTGCCCTTCCCCAGTTTCCTCCACAGCCAACGGAGCCACACTCCTACTTCCTGTCAGGATTCAGACTCTGACAGGGGCATGGCACTTAGCACATAGATAACCTACAAAGCTAGCTATGACCTCTGACAGCAACCAATCAGGATACTCTTTCTGTGCCCCACTAAGTTCAAAGCCAGAAAGGGTATAAAACCCAGGGACTCTCGGCATCTCTTCCCTTTTTTTCTTCACCCAGGAGCTCCAAGGCATGTGATCCTGTCCACCATTAAACCATCTCTCAAAATAGCCTCCATGTTTCCAGTGTCTTTCTACCCATTTGGAATGGAACCCAGATGGACATTTCTTCCAACACTATTAAACAAAAAAGTCAGCTTTAGATGAAGTTGTAACAGAGCGGAGGCCGGTTATGGCATTAGAGCACAATGAGAATTCCACAACTGGAAGATAAAATCAAGCCAGTAAAATCCAGATAAGATCAAACAATGCAACTCAAAAGCTAAAAGAAATTGGAGGGATTTTTATGACAGTAGACTTGTAGAGTTTGCCAAAATGAACTGTATGAATAACAACGCTCCCTCTAGGTCCCCCCCTCTTTTTTCAATGAAAAATCTGCATACATTTACATACACAACAGTTCGTTTAGTGATTGTTCAAAGTTATAGCAGCACTGAAAACAGTGACTTATGACCATTTTTCACACTTACTGCCAGAAGTGGGATTCTACCGGTTTGGACCGGTTCAGACAAACCGGTAGTTACGGTGAGCATTTGGCCCCGCCCAGCCGCCCCTGTTCTTTCCTGTGCTTTATTTCCTGGGGGGATTTTTTTTAGCACAGCTGATTTACATGGCAGAGTGGTTTGCCATGCGTCAGCTGTTTTACTCACCGGGGATGCAGCAGAAAGTAAGTAATTGAGCTGAAAATGGGCTTTTTGAAAGGTAGAGCACACGCACGCCAGTTGTTTACACCGGCTGAATTGCATCATTGCTTACGAGCATTGCAGTGTCATGTGATCAAAATTTAGAACGTTGGCAACTGACTCACATTTGTGACGGTTGCTGTGTCCTGAGGTCATGTGATCCCCCTTTTGCAACCGTCTGACAAGCAAAGTCAATGGGGAAGTCAAATTCACTTAATAACAAATTCACTTAACTAACTTATCAACTGGATGATTCACTTAACGACTGTGGCAAGAAAGGTCATAAAATGGGGAGAAACACTTAACAAATGTCTCGCTTAGCAACATAAATTTTGGGCTCAATTGTGGTCGTAAGTTGAGGACTACCTGTATAATGCTTATGGAAGGTACATCTTTAAACAGGATAATCCTTCTGAAAGATGCATTACAAAAACATAAACCTAAATCAGACCTGGGAATTTTACGCTGATCAAGTATAGTTATTTGGCATGTAACAGACAAGTCATAATCTTTTATTATCTCTCTTTTAAAAGTCAAAATGCTCGTTATGTGTACTGTGAACAAATTAATAGTGCAATTAAAAGAATCATAGTTTGGCTTGTATTTTAGCTTCAAATTCCCCTTCGTGCGAATCGATGAAGTCTGGGAAGTAATCTAATCCACTAGCTAATTAAACAGGAATACTTGGATTTATTCTGATTAGTAGGAGCTGATACATGTTTCTAGGCACTGTTTCTGTTGATGTGCTCTCATCTATGCACATGTATTCAATTCTGCATGCCATCTGGAAAAAGTTATGCGTACCCTTAAGTATGGTAGGGAAATTTGTTCAATTTCTTTTTTTTTTTTTTTTGAGTGTGAATTTTACCCAATTCACATGTCCACAATTCATATGCCAACCGTAAAGCTATTTCTTTGTACTTTACAAATTTGCGAGTCAAAAGATGCATACAAAAATGTGAATATTAGAGCAAAGTGCAACCAAAAAGCACTTGAAAGGGAAGGAAGGAAGGAAGGAAGGAAGGAAGGAAGGAAGGAAGGAAGGAAGGAAGGAAGGAAGGAAGGAAGGAAGGAAGGAAGGAAGGAAGGAAGGAAGGAAGGAAGGAGTTGCCAAACCTCAGAATTTTAATCAGGTAATCGATTGTAAGGATATTGCAATGGTTATAAGCCTGATGATTTTTTTCCATTTTGTCAATTTTTCCAGTGCTGCAGTAATTTCGAACAGTTCCTAAAGAAATAGTTGTAAGTCAAGGACTACCTAGATGGTAATTTAAGAAGGGTATGATGTTGCAATAACTTATCTGGACCACTACACCAACTCACCACAGCCAACTCACCATGGGACAACTTGCTATGGCCAACTCTCTGGGATGACTCACCGCACGACAATCCAACAATTCAATTTGATTATTTAAAATAATTTTACAAATTATTTTCATTTTTGTCATTCACATTTCATTTTGTCCCTCCTTTTGCATCCTTGCATCCTTTCCTTCTATGCCACCATTTCTTCGATATGTATAACTCTTGTCAGGGGTGGGCTTCAAAAATTTTAGCAAAGGGTTCCCTCTGCCCGGTTGTTGGCTAGACGTAGCCATGGTAGGTGTGGCCAAGTCGGCCTCCTGCACCAGGGTGGGATGGGGACATTTTTGCCCACCCCAGGCTCCGGAGGCTTTCCTCGAGCTTCCAGGAGGGTGGAAATGGTCTCCTTGGGCTCTGGAGGTTCTCTGGAAGCCAGAAACAGGCCCATTTCCGGCCTTCTCAAACTTCTGGGAGGCCCGTTTTTCGGCCTCCACGAGCCTCCGTGCAGGCCCTGCATTTACCTGCATCCAATCCGGGCCATGTGGGGGCTCCTGGGAGGGAGGGTTGGGCGGGGCCAGCCAGGAGTGGGATTTGGGGGTTCTCCAAACTGCACAGAATCTTAGTTAGGGGCTCTCCCAAACCCCTGCAAACCCTCAGCAGCCCACCCCTGACTCTTGTCTGCAGCAAATTGTCCATGGAGAGTTGTCTGGGGCAAGTTGTCCATAGTAATTGGACAACTTGCCGGTCGTAGTAAATACATAGTAAATTGGCCGGTAACCCTAGACCTGTGTTATAAACAGAAGAGGAAACCAAGGAACCCGAGAACAAAATCAGAGAAGAACTTTACTAAGTGATGATGGATCCACTGATTAGTTTTGACTAGACTTGGTTTTCCCTGTTTCAAAACATCAGAGAAGGAAACAACTTTCTGGGGCCCTGAAATCCTCACCGCTCCTGACATTCTTCCCGTTGATAGTTAAAAATATTAATAACAATAGAAGAGCCCAACATTGCAAAACTCTCATCTAAATACATCTTTCTTCAAAAATATATTTTCCTGCTCCGTTTTATACATCTCGTGGCTTCCTTAATGACATAAAAGAAGATAGGCTGCCAGCCTGGAGATAGATTGTCTTGTGGTAATGATTTGAAATCTCTTGCACTTTTGATGTTAATGCCACTTTTAATATTTCAAAAGGATTAGGCTTCCGAGAAAGGAACATCAAAATGATGTCTTTACATGTTTGAAATAGTCTCTTTCTTTTGTATCAACATAGAGTCTACGGGCACTACAGTGGCTTTATTTTTCTCCCCCACGCCCCACTAAAATAAATATAAGTGATAATTTAAACATTTTTGCAATAGCAAGTTGATTTCATCTGATTTGGAAAAGTCACGTGTCACATCATTCACAATTCCAAAATTATGTCTGAAAATGTCAGCTTTCATCATATGGCTGGCATGTGACTTCATGCTTGCTGAAGGTGTTTGGTAGATAAGAAAGAGAGGGATTGAAGAGGCAATAGAGATGATTTGCAAGAAAAATGGCATAAAGTTTGGACATGGCTTGAAGAAATGTTGGATTTAAAAATTAATTTTACACCAGAAATGTTCCGATTAGGAATAATAATTTAAAAAAAAAAAAAGCAGGTACCTACCTAATTATGCATGTAATTACAGCAGCAAGATTATTACTTGCCCAAACATGGAAGTCAAAAGAAATACCAAATGATGAAGCAATAATAGAAAAGATTTTTCGGTGCGCTGAGCTAGATAGTATGACGTTAGAATTGAAAGAATGATATACTTCAGAATATTATGAAGTATGGAAAAATTTCTATGTATGGAGGGATATGAAAGGAAGTCTACAAAATGTGAATTAGAACTTAAGATGAACTTGAATTGCAATACAATGATTAGGATTTTAAAAAGGATATAAAGATCCAATGTAAATATGTGTGTGTGTGTGTGTGTGTGTGTGTGTGTGTGTGTGTGTGTAAATGCTTATACTGTTTAATGATCTTTCACTTATATAACAATGTAAAGACTGATATGTATGTCAAAGACAGACCACCACATTCAAGATTTTTTTAAAGTTACAACAACAACAATAACAATAATAATAATAATACAACTAGGCTATTAGCTATCAACTGCAAAAAGCTGGCAGTTGATTTAGATACAGTAGGAGACCGTATTTGAGATCGGGGTTGAACTGCAAGGACTTTAGTGCTCTCTGAGCTTGGTTGTTTTCTTGCAGACGTTTGGTTAGATCTAGCCCTGATGATGATACATTGTTGGGTAACGTAACGTCTGCAAGAAAACAACCAAGCTCAGAGACCACCACGAGCACCACAGGTAAGTTAGAACTTTACAGAATAGAATAGAATAGAATTCTTTTACTGGCCAAGTGTGATTGGACACACAAGGAATTTGTCTTGGTGCAAATGCTCTCATTGTACATAAAAGAAAAGATACATTCGTCAAGAGTGAAGAATCATCAGGTACCACACTTAATAATAGTCATAGGGTACAATAAGCAATCAAATTATACTAGGAAAGTAAGGATACAAGAGAGAAAGTTACAGTCATACAGTCACAAGTGGGAGGGGATGGGTGATATGGAGTGATGAGAAGATTAATAGTAATAGTAGTGCAGACTTTGTAATAGTTGAACAGTGTTGAGGGAATTATTTGTTTAGCAGAATGATGGCTTTCGGGGGAAAAGCTGTCCTCATGTCTAGTTGCTCTATGTTATGCTATGTTATATGTGTTATGATACATTTTACACACACACACACACACACACACACACACACACACACACACACGGGTAGTCCTCAACATGACCACAATTGAGTCCAAAATTTCCATTACTAAGTGAAACAGTTGTTAAGTGAATTTTGCCCCATTTGACATCCTTTCTTGCCACAGTTGTTAAATGAATTGCTGCAGTTGTTAAGTTAGTGACATGACTGTTAAGTGAATCTGGCTTCCCCTTTGAATTTGCTGGTCAGAAGGTGCAGAAGGGGATCCCATGACCCTGGGGCACTGCGACCGTCATAAATATGAACCAGTTGCCAAGCGTCCAAATGTTGATCATGACCATGGGAATGTTGCAACGGCTGTAAGTGGGAAAAATGGTCCTAAGTCACTTTTTTCAGTTGCTGTTGGAACTTTGAAGGGACACTTCATGAGCGGTTGTTAAGTTGGGGAATGAATATATATCTGCAGAGTAATTTGGAGTATTGCAGCTCAAATCAGATGGCCTTAATAAAATTGAATGTCAAGGATCAATGAAAAAGTAGGAACTGAAAGTTATTGGAGTAAGAAATGAGGAGGAAGGGAAGCAGAAGAGTAATTGGATATCCAAAAGTGCTTTTTCTTATTAAGTTGCATCCTCTTGCAATCTGAGTTTTTTCCCCCCAGAAGGTTGCTATGATGCTATTTCCACAAATCGAAGGCTGTAATTTTATATCATTAGTTCCAGGAACTCATAGTAGGTAGATATGTAAAAAGTAAAGCCTTTAAGTCTTTCTAAAGTTCCGTACTTGCAGGAGGGCAGAAGAGGAAGTAGGATCGTGGCGTCTACTCTGTTGCCAGCTTCACTTCTGTAACTATCACCCCCAAGGAATAGAGGGCAATGATAAACAATGGGGAACCTGTTCTACTTTATACTCTGCATCAGGTTTCCAAGTGATGAAATCCATTTAAAAAGAAATGAGCAAAATCCATCTTCCAAAACCATTTCTTTTATTTAGGAAAGCATCAAATTGGCAAAGTCTGTTGTAATTCCGGATCTGACACAACCCGGAATTACACCATATAATATTGGAAGTTAGAAACAACCTCTAAAAGTCACATTCTCCAATAGAAGTAATTCAACGTTGCCTGGTGTCATCAATCTCCCAGGTCTCAGCAGAGTCAGCTTTTATTCCCACGGGAAGAAACACCATCTAGCCTAAACAACTCTCTCTATCTCCACCCCTCCCCACTTAGGAATGTTGGCAAGCCCAAAACCCTTCCCCTCCATAACCAGCAAAGAGAAAGAAGGAAAAGGAATATATAATAAGGCTAAATAAAATGACTACGCATATGTCAATTTAGGGCTTGTCACTCTGTTTAACCTACTGCAAATGTAAGCCCTCAAATCATGCAAGAAGAGATTATCCCTGGTAGAGCAGACTACTGTCCTCCCATCAACAGAACAAAGCAGCCTGTAAATTTAGCAACCCTATCATCAATCCTTAATTTTAATTTTACTCAGGTGTAAAAGGACATCAAATGTACACTCAGGACATCAAATGTACACTCATCTGCCTCACACAAGACGTTTTGGGATGGTGGCCCATTAGTGTATCATTGTAAGGATTGGTACAATTCCATTGTCAAAAGACCAAATTTGGTCTAGTGACTAAAGCACTAGGCTAGTGTGGGAAACAAAAATGTAGGCTATTGCTCTATCAGATTCAACAAGGCCTTTGGATTATAGCAGGCCCCAGAATAAAGAGACATGAACCAAAGTTTTAGATGGGATTATTTCAAAATGTACCAGACCTATTTGTAACCTTGCTGAGCCGTTGTTAATTGTGAGACATGATTTTGAAAAGTATTTATAAATTTTGCAAAGCTTTATAAATATATTTGGACACAGAAGGGCGAAACCACAAGAAATAAGGAATAGAAAGTCGCTGAAGGATAGAGGTTTGTGATGTACATGGGTCAGAGCTGATATTCAGCAGGTTCTGACCAGTTCTAGAGAACCAGTAGGGGAAGTTTTGAGTAGTTTGGAGAACCGGCAAATACCTGCTCTGACTGGCCCATCTATTCTCTGCCTCCCGAGTTCCAGCTGATCGGCTGGGTCTTCTTTGGTTGCCCTGCACAGGAGAATGGAGCTGGAAAGCAGGTTAGTGGGGTGAGGAAGGAATGGGGATTTTGTAGTAACTTTACCCCCAGGAGTGGGGGGGGAATGGAGATTTTACAGCATCCTTCCCCTGTCATGTCCACCAAGCCACACCCACCAATCCACACCATGCCTACCAAGCCATGCCCACAGAACCAGTAGTAAAAAATGTTGAATCCTACCACTGACTCACGGGTATATGTGGAGACTGTCTGTCAGTAAGACAGAACAAGGAAGTAAGTTGTGAAATGACTGTAGAAAAGTATAAAAATAATGTCTTGGGATGAGTTCAGTGCCAGTGGCCATAGTTTTTCCTTTCGACCTGCTATGTCATTGGACTTCATTGCAATGGGCTATTGATGTAAGCAATGTTGTGATATTGTATTGATATGATGGCTATTCATGTTCCAAATAGCTCATGAAATAAATATCTGATTCTTAAAATAAGAATTGTTTTACTGTCTCTTGGCTCTTTATAGGGGGTATTTTTATGACACTAGAAACCAGGAGAATGTGAGTTCTAGTCCCATCTTAGGCATGAAAGCCAGCTGGGTGACTTTGGGCCAGTCCTTCTGTTTCAGTCTAACCCATCTCACAGGGTTATTGTGGGGAAAATAGAAGGAGGAAGAAATATTATGTTCAGTGCTTTATTTTGAAAAATAATAAAAAATTAAAATTAAAAGAAATAAATCAATTTAAAAAAACCATAGGGACATTGATGAGGATGGCAATGGAGAGGGCAGAGCTACCCTCGATCTTCCCCTACATCCTTCTCATAAAATGGGGGAGTCAGAAAGCTGCCTTCCCCCATTCTGAAATTCCCAAGACAGTTGCTAGTATGAAACTGCTAAATTAGAATTTACCAAGGGATTTGACTGGATATAAGTTTGTGCAATAATTTCATGCACCACTTGAGATGCTAACTATAATTACCTTCTGTAGTTAATAAGACTCCCTCTGCAGAGCTCTCAGTTGGAAGCATTGTTTTTAACAGGTTCAGAAAAGATCTTAACTGGTTCAACAGAAATCTGAAGTTAAGACTGTGCAGAGACTACTATGATCAATACCAAAATGCAGAGATGTTTTAGGGAGATCCAACATCTGCAATGGAAGAATGGTTGTCACTACTTCTTCCTCCCACTTTGGTAGATATCTTATTTTGCAGTCATCTCTTTTTCCCAAATATAAACCTGGGTTTCATACAAGTTGCCAGACTATGCTAAAATGAAATTGGATATATTTCCTTGTTCACCCTGTCACTGGTCTCCAGCCATTTCTTCCTGCACGTTGTTATCAACCTTTAAAGATAAACCAATTCAGAAAATAGATACCACGAGAATTACTAGAACTTTAATTTTTTTGATAGTGAGTACAGTAACAGAATTGAAAATTGAGGCCTTTGAACTCTGGTGCTGGAGAAGACTCCTGCAAGTCCCTTGGATGGCAAGGCGATCAAACTGGTCAGTCCTAGAGGAGGTCAACCCTGACTGCTCTTTAGAAGGCCAGATCCTGAAGAAGAAACTCAAAGACTTTGGCCACCTAATGAGGAGGAAGGACTCCCTGGAGAAGAGCCTGATGCTGGAAAAGATTGAGGGCAATAGAAGAACGGGATGGCAGAGAATGAGGTGGCTGAATGGAGTCACTGAAGCAGTCAGCTTAAATGGATTCTGGGGTATGGTGGAGGACAGGAAGGCCTGAAGGAACGTTGTCCATGGGGTCATGAAGGGTTGGACACGACTTCACAACTAGCAGCAACCAAATTGTGTAGTCCTTGGTGCTCTCTGAACTTGGTTGTTTTCTTGGAGATGTTTCATTACCCAACTAGGTAACATTATCAGTGCTAGAGGATTTTGTGGTTTTTCTCTCTATTTATATACAGTGGCTTGCCATGTCAGTCTTGGTGGGAGTGTCATTTTCGTCTTGGTTGTTCCTTGATTAGGCTGTTGTTTACTATTTGATTGCTTTTCTGAGTTGGTAGATGGGGATACTGTTTTCTGCTTGATTGTTGATCCTGGTGTCAATCCTTGCTATTTGGGTATTGATTGCTGGCAAGGAAGTGTTTTGGTTGTTATGTTTTCTTTTTAGCTTTTGAATAGTCTTTTTTTTAATAAAAGGTATGTAAATGTTGTTTATCTCTGCATGCCTGTTGATGGCTGATTTGTCTGAGTGAAAAGAGCAATTCTAGTCTAATTAAAGTTGCAGCTGCCTTGAGATCAGTGTCTCCTTTTCTTGTGCTGTGCAGGCGGAAATATGAAGGGACTGATGAGATTACATGGCAGGCTGTCAGTAAGATTCTACTTCAGTCTATTTCATACATTGCAGGCAGAATGTGTTCTGACATCTAAAATGTTGCATTTCTCCTCAATGCTTGGCTTTAAGTGGGGCTATTCTTGAGGGGGTTATGCAGAAAAAGAAAGAAGCAATGCATACTTTTCGATTGTTAGTAGAAAAATCAGTTGATCCTGGTGCTATATGTTATTTGGGAGAGATGCAAATGTTTCCTACTTTGTTGATTTGAGGCACTGTGAGGGTCTCTATGTATTTTGGAAAGCATAGATTTGGAGGGACCATATGGGACTCCAATGCTCCTAGAATTCAAATTAAATCATCCTTGGATTTGCAATAGTAGAGATAGTCTGAAAACAAACAAAAAAATGGCGATCATACTGTATTAGTAAATTTCTGAAGAGGATTATGGACATGGACTCAAATAGCCATTACAAAAACATCAACTTATCCCCAAAAGATAAGAAAAGGTCAGAAAGAAACTCAAGATCTTCCCATTTTGATTTTCATGGATACTAGAGGGAAGAAAGAAATATTGTGTCAGACTTTCAAGAATATGCAATTACTGTAAAGCACAATTGTACCATTTCTTATGGGATCTGTTTTCTGACCTGGTCTATCTCCAAGAACTGATAATTCTTTAGCAACTCCTCCCTCCCTCACAAACTTCTATTGGTCTTCATCAAAAGTTTCCTCTTTTCTTATCAGGGGCTGAATCAATCCATGCACCTACCTCAGGTTCAAAGCCATTAATGAATATAAGCAATATATCTGATCGCTCAAGACATCGAATCATAAATGCTTCTTTCCACTGAGTTCATGCAACCTGCAGCCAACATTTAAATAGGGATATTAACCAAATTCATCAAGGATTTATTTTATGTGAAAATGCCATGATCTACCAAAATAGATTTTGCTATTATATGTGACTTCCATTGCTTTCACCCAATTGCACTTGGAAAAAATTACAAGAAACTTCACATTTCTGGAATGTTAGACAGAAGAATCTCAAAAAGCCATGTGTATGGGGTCCAAACACCTGAAGACAGCACAAGAAGCAATGGATAGAAACTAATCAAGGAAAGGACCAACCTAGAACTGAGGAGAATTTTCAAGATGGAACAATTAATCAGAGGAACATCTTGCCTCCAGAAATTGTAGGTGCTCCTACATTGGAGGTTTTTAAAGATTGGACAACCATGGGTGGGATTCAAATTTTTAACAACTGGTTCTGTGGGCGTGGCTTAGGTGGTGGGTGTGGCTTGATGGTCATGTGACTGGGTGTACATGGCTTGATGGTCATGTTATTGGCTGGGCATGGCCAACTCAATATCACTCACATCAAGGCACGCATCTCCTCGCCTGGCCTCTCATGACTATGGGGATGCTGCAACAGTCGTAAGTGTGAGAAATGGTCATAAGTCACTTTTTTCAGTGCCATTGTAACTTTGAATGGTCACTCCACACAAGCAAAGTATCAGCAAAGGAGGGGAAAAAACTCCAGAGAGGTTCCTGAGACAGGAAGTGTAGTCCTGCCAAGAATGTAATAAGGGTTAACAGAGAAGCAGTTTCTGTAAGCAACACCAGAATGTTTCCTTCCTGCCTTCCTTACAGGATTAGGCCAGTAATTTCTTCTAACAACCGGTTCTCCAAACTGCTTAGAATGTTAACAACCGGTTCTAGAGAATAGGTGCGAACCTGTAGAATCCCACCCCTGTGGACAACCATTTGTCTGAAGTAGTATATGGTTTCCTGCTTGAGCAGGGGGTTGGACTAGAACAGGGGTCTCCAACCTTTAAGCCTGGTGGATTTCAACTCCCACAATTCCTCAGCCAGCCACAAGGAATTCTGGGAGTTTGAAGTCCACTAGGCTTAAAGTTGCCATGGTTGGAGACCCCTGGACTAGAAGACTAGAAGACCACCAAGGTCTCCTTCAACTCCATTGTTCTGTTATTCTGGCCATGTCCTAACCATGATTTCCCAGGGTGTTTGGGGGATGGGCATGCTAGGAAAAAGGCAGGAGCTACCTTTGATCCAACAAGCTATTTATGTCCTTTCTTCAAAATTCTCAAGCTGTCAGAACTATTGCACATTATGATAACATCACTGAAAGAATAGCAAAAGCCACTATCAACGAATTCCCATGTTCATTGGTAGACTGGTTTAAGCTATCTGTCTTCTCTGTAGGCTTGACTGACTTCAAATCATGCAGAGAAAAACTCTCCAATGGTTTTTCAGAGCCAGCCTATTTTCTGATGTAAATTTTCCCACACATTCTACTGTATTTTGCTTTCCCAAGGATAATTTGATAGTATATAAGAGGTTTTTCCTATCAATCTAAAGAACCTGCTTCTAAGAATCAATTTTAAAAGTAGATACATCAGGATGTGTGTGGGATTGGTTTTTTGTTTGTTTTTGCTGTTGTTCTCTTGGCACCAGTTTGGCATGTGACCATTTATAAGCCTGTTTTATCCGTTGGTATCAAGCTATCAATTTTAAAAATGCATCAAAATTAATTTTTAAAAAGCTGAACACATTTTACCAAATCTATAACTCTTTACCTTAATTGTTAAATGGAGCAAACTAAAATAATGTATGTTTTGGGATGTCTCCGAGCATTGTTTTAGAGCTGAGATTTGGAGTATGAAACCTCAAAGGTATTAAGTAAAAATAGAGAAGTAAAATCAAGTTAGTTCACTTAAAATTATGGATTGAAAGAAGCCCCTAGATATTTTCCCCTGCTCTCTTGCAAAAAACGTAGATGAAATACTTGTTCTTATCAGTACAAATCTGTCTTATTAAAGGATAGGACCAGTCATGTGTTAGCAAATTAGCCTAAAAAGAGTCAGGGATAAATGTAAGGGACAGCTTACTTGACCTTTTAAAGACAACTTTTAGAAAGGCAGGCAAAACCTGAGGCCACTTGCCCAGGCCCATCCTAGCTGAAGATCTGGTTTTTGACAACCTTATGGTGATGTACATGTCATTGAATTACAACTCTGTAGATTTCTAGAAAGTCTTACCAGTGGGGAATAAAGCTGGGACTCCTAGGTCAGCAACATCTGGAATATCACAGCTGGATTAGATTAACGTAGTTGGAAGGGACGCTATAGGTCATCTAGTTCAAACCCCCACCCCCACCCCGCCCAAGCAGGAGACCCTGCCTACACCATTTCTGACAGATGGCACTCCAGTCTCTTCTTGAAAGCTTCCAGTGATGAAGCTCCCACAATTTCTGAAGGCAACTTCTGTTCCATCGGTTGACTACTCTCACTGTCAGAAAATTTCTCCTTATTTCTAGTAGGTTGAATCTCTCCTTGTTCAGTTTCCATCCATTATTCCTTGCCTGGCCTTCGATCAAGGGATTGCCATTGATCTACAAGTCAGTCTTTTTTTTCAACAAATTCTACTCTTGTTAGCTATGTTAATAATATTACCAGGGTACCTAGTCAACATTCACGCAACATGTTTCATCAAACAAGTTTAAAAACAACAACACAAAGCCTTAATTTGCACAACACGATAATGCTTAATTTTAAACTTGATTCATTTTTGGGGGAGGAGAGTGGGGTTTCTACCATATGTATGATTCTGGGACTTCTGCTATTCCAGAAAGTAGGTTAGTTCAATTATCAGGTTAGAGATGTTGTGTAAACATAGCCCTGGTGATAGAAAACGAGAATTAAATCTCAAATTTTCAAAGTGTGAACATGAAGCTTCTGCTTGCAGACAAATCTGCTTCCTAAACAGGATAATCAACCATAAAGGAAAATCATGTACATAATTTTCACATTGGCTGTTTATATATTTTTTTCAGGGTCTGCTTTTTTTTATCGAACATAGGCAATTAACAATTGGAACTAGATAAAAGACATTCAGCAAATATCCTGTGATGGGTGGGTTGAAGAGAGAACTGCATTCTTTTATAGGGATACTTCAGGGAAATACTTTCTCTCATCGTATCATGTTTTCTTCCCCCCAGTGTATTTTTTCCCGGCAATTATTTATAGAATGCAATTATCACAAGCATGAATTCATGCTAAACATTGCACTTGTTAATATTTTTAATATCTTTTTTTCCGGTCCATCTTGAAATGCTCGCATCTACAACTGAAATTATTTTTTAACTTGGTAATCCTGCTATAACAAAAACCAGTGCTTAATTACTTGGTTTTGTGCAATTTCTAATGTGGCCTGATTCATTATTTTAATATGCCAGCCAGCAAATATGCCTTTTTTTTAGGGGAGTGGGTTTACGGGCATTTGTAGATCAAGGAGCAGGGATGGGTGATGGAACAAGTAGCAACCAGGAAACTTTAAATGGATGTGCAATTCGAGGGAAGGTCTTGTTGATATCTTAAATCAGGGATGTCCAACTTTGGCAACTTTAAGACTTGTGAACTTCAACTCCCAGAATTCTGGGAGTTGAAGTCCACCAATCGTACAGTTGCCAAGGTTGGACATCCCTGTTCTAAACCTTGATGGATAAAAAGGTGACTAAAATGTTAGATTGGCTGCCTTGTATTGTTTCTTAAGATCTGCATAATTGGAAGGTGGATCTGACATATAAAAGCTGAAGTGATCATTAATAGCTTTTCAATTTTCTCCATCTTGTACATAGGCAGTGAGATTGTGTATGTGGGGTTTGTGTTAATCGTTTTTTCTTAAGTTCTAGGTTTTTTTATTATTGCAATCAAAGACCCAAAATATACAAACACAAAATGAGAACAATGAGCAAGAAATATTACTACTAACCAGTCACCTCCATGTAAATTCTGCAGGCAATATAATAATATTTGGAGATGTTTAATGCAATTACATCATCCTTATCTAGCACTAAAAATTGAAGATGCAATTAATTTGAATGCCCTGGAAACTAAACTATTAAAAGGGATATATATTATATGTGGATGTCCTTGTAAAAAATACAGTGTAAGAAATGAGCTCATCCTACAAATACTCTTAATATGGGATTTTTTAAAATCTCCCTTCCAAAATGTTTTTTTTTAATTATCTGAATTCAACTAGATCTAAGGTTCCACTCAAGTTCCAAAGTTTATATTCATTTGAGATCCAATAGATCCTCTCTAGATCCTCTTCTAGATCACTCCTACATCCATAGATCCCATATAAATTAAAAGTTCTCTGACTTAGTATGGTTTCTCTGAATGCCTCTAGACCAGGGGTCCCCAAACTTAGCAACTCCCAGAATTGAAGTCCACAAGTCTTAAAGTTGCCAAGTTTGGAGACCTCTGCTCTAGACCTTCATCCATTTTTCAAGATCAGGATTCTCACTTGTGTTGGCAGTAAATACTATGTTTCTAGAGCTAGAAGAACACAAGTAAACCAGATATTAAGAATGCACAAATTGACATTGCTCCAAAGTTGAGATATTTGTCCATCCTGAGCTACATATAGCTATATATAGAACCAAATAAGGGAAAATGTCAAATATCTGAAAGCTATCAAAACAAGACTGGAGAATATAATATTTGTCTTTATTTTTCTGAGCTAGTAGAAGTGCAGTCTCTCCTAAGTGCACTAAGAAATGGCCAACGTATTGTTTCGTTATTTCCAAACTGTCCAAATAACCTTCACATCTGGATTCATAAGATGGTGGGGGGAAATTTAGTATTCTTTTAATCTACTGAATTGCAAGCTTTATTAAAATTCATTCCCTGAAAAAAAGAGGAAGCTGATCAATACCTATGATAGTGACACAAATTTTAATTTTTTAATTCTACTTTTATCACAGTTGGCTGCATATATTGGTGAGAATAAGCCCCAGCCTCTTAAATTTAACATGTAATATAACATATCTTCCTTCCAAATCAATGAAGGAGGGAAGAAGGACAATGGCAAAGGATTTTTATGCATTGAAAGTGTTACCCAATCCAGTCTACCTTGCTCTTTTGAATTCCTTGAACAATCGGTTTCTCCTGTCACCCTTTCTCCGTCATTCTTGTCAAAAAGATTCGGACTTTCTTATCACTCAGCACTTTGAAAGTTACTTGTTTTCAGATAACACAGAATCCACTTTCAGCTCTAGCCTCCACTTAAGCTTATAATATTTTAATATTTGCTTTTTTTTGTTTTTTTTGTTTTACAGTTTAAGAAATAAGGGACAGAGCCGTTCATTTCCAAATACTAAATAGCATAGGTTATTTATTCAGCATGTTAGATCTATGTGTCTTCTTTCGTTAGTCTATTTGCCACCATTTTTATATACATAATGATAGTTCTCAACTTATGACTGTAATGGAACTGTTGTATGTCATGACAGTTGTTGGTCCAAGCCAACTTTAGGACCTTTATTGCAGCAGTCGTTAACTGAATCTATTACCCACAATAGAAGCAAGGAATTCACAATGAATATTCATTATTATTGTTCTCTTAACTCTTAATATTAATGACTCAAGAGTTATTACTGAATATTCATTGTTATTTGCAATGAATAATGAACAGAAAGAGTAGGGGTGACATGATAGCAATCTTCCAATATTTGAGGGGCTATCACAGAAAAAAAAGGGGGGGGTCAAGAATATTTTTCAAAGCACCCAAGGGCAGGGCAAGAAGTAACAGATGAAAGCTTACAAATTGAGAACCAACCTAGAATTATATAGAAATTTTCTGTCAGTGAAAACAATTAATTAGTGGAACCATTTGCCTCCAGAAGTTGGAGGCAAATCACTGGAGGTTTTTAATGAAGAGATTGGACAGCCATTTGTTTGGAATCGCTTTAAGTGATTCACTTAAAAGCTGTGGCAAGAAAGGTCATAAAATGTAGCAAAACTCACTTAACAAATATCTCACTTAGCAACATAAACTTTGGGCTCGTAAGTCAAGGACTACCTGTGGTTCACAGGTTGCAAGCTGTTCCCAGGAAAGCTGCCTTTTGCAATTGACTGATGATTTTGTCAATGCCAATGGTGTTCAAAGTGGTATTATTATGGTTCAACACAGCCAGCCAGATGTCCCAATTAGATTTGGCAATTTTATCCACCTTCCCACGGGCCTGAGATAGGCAGATATGAATGTTTGATAATATTAGAGGTAACATCCTAGGATGTAAGCTGTTCCCAGGAAACAATTTTGCAATTGACTGATGGTGAATTTGTCAACCATTGACTAATAAAGTGGCCTTCCAAACACAATGACTTGAAATGTGGTGTCTTGATGCCTCTATTGATAGTGAGACTGGCACGACTTTCATAATTGGGCTTTAGGGATAAAAGCAAATCATTTCTTCCTTTTTGTCTGTGAAATGTCATTTTATTCTTCTTTTCAGGGCAGGTTTTCTGGCATACCTTGAATTTATCACAATTTGAATCAGGAAAGATTTATAACTGGACATCAATTCATAGATGTCTCATTACTTTGGACTGGAGGCATGTCAAAGAATAGCTTAAAAGTCTCCCTATTTGGCAGGGTTATTGCTTTCGGTAAGGAATCGTTCACATGGTCGTGTTTCTTAAATGATCTCTTCTATTATAAAAAAAGCTTGCCGAATAAACTGCTAATCATAACATGCTATGGATGCAATACGGCTGCCTGAAATTTTTCAACTTAATTGTCTCCAGAAGATTTCTCTTTTCGCAGTCCTTCGATCTCCACAATCATCTCTTTTGAAAAGAGACAATAGCCTTATTTCCATAAGTATTTTTTTCTTCTTAACTTAAAAGCCATTTAGGGACCAGTCACAAAGGTAAGATCCTTTATAATTGATGTTTGGAGCAGCCATTACAGTTAAGGAACAGATGATGGGTCTATTTTATGCCAGTCCCTTATGTATTCAGTGATACATTAGTACTATCTAATTTCCTTATTGGGTCTGACATTTTATATTTAAAAAGCAAGACCATTCATGTTTATTATTCTTGCAATTTTCTCTGACTTCGATATTAGCAGCATTCTTACACATTTGCTCAACATCACTAGTTTGGTTAGTTTAAATCAGGGGTGTCAAACTAGCATAGTCACAACAACATCATGTGATATATTGGGACTTTTTCCCCCTTCGCTAAGCCGGGCATGGATGTGGCCAGTGCATGATGCCTCCAGCCTGCGGGTGGTGAGTTTGACACCCCTGGTTTAAATCTTCATGGTATTGGAAGAAATATCCATCTGATTCAGTTCCAAACTGAAAGAAAGATACTGGAAACATGGAGGTTGATTGGAAAGATGGTTTATTGATGAAGCAGAAGCACTTGGGTGTTTCTGGTGCAGCTGACCACATGAAGTTGAAAGTTTTTATTTTTTTCTCTTGGGCTTGGAACTTGAGCTTCCTGTTCCTGTGCAAGAGCATGTATTCTATTGACTGTTGTAGGGATCATAGCTGACTCTGTTGATTGTCTGAGCTAAGTTGGGTTGAAGTTTGGATTGCTGATGCAATATCCTTAGGAGATTGTGCCCTGTAGTGAGCTCTGCTGCTAGATGGGTTAATCCTATTATGTCCTGGAGGGTCATGTCTTAATTCCAGCGCCCTAGAGCTGGAAGTCTTTTGTCTTGTAGATAGGCTGGCCCAGCCTTTCTTAATGGCACTAAATATCTACCGGGGGCAGGGAGCTATTTTCTGTCTTTAAAACATGTTTCTTCTTTTACCAACCAGGGAAATATAATATTCTGCCTTTTTAATATTTCTCAAAATATTTCATTCTTTTAGGAGAGGGGTGGGTGCTAACTTTCTACAATGAGGAAAAGAAATAGACTGAGGCTCAGTGCTCATGTGACCTCCACCCAAACTAACAGCGGATGGATTTCTCCTTTAAATCATGGTTGTTCAACCTTTTAGCTTGCCTGGGCCCCATTGAGTGAAGTAGAATTGTCTTGGGCTGCATATATAAAATATATAGTGGTTTATCACACAGTCAGCCAGATGTTCAGACTGGATTTGGTATTTTTGTCCCCCTATTGAGTCCTTCCCAAGGACCTGGATAGGCAGATGTAGTTGTTTGATGGTGTTAGAGGTATTGTGACAAGACACAAGCTGTTCCAAGTAAAACTGCTCAAAATCAACTGAGTGATGTACCAAAAGTGCTTTTTCAGGAGGCAACTGGACTTGTTTTTTCTTTGAAGACATTTCGCTTCTCATCCAAGAAGCTTCTTCAGCACTGACAGGATAGTGGGGAATGGAAGGATTTATATTCCTTGCAGACAGCTGGTCATTTGCATCCTTTTAAAGCAGGGCTGTCAAACTCCTGGCCCGTGGCTGGATGCATCATGCGCTGGCCATGCCCATGCCTGTTTAGTGAAGGGGGGGAATCCATATACCTCACATGATGCCACCATGATGACATGAGTTTGACTCCCCTGTTTTAGAGGGTCACTGAAGCACTTGGAGGTTTATATGTGTCCTCAGTGTCACCTGAGTAGTCCTTCTAGTTCCTGTAGTCTGCAATTTTTTCTCTGGAAACCCATTCCTACTCTTACACCATTCCAAGGGTGTTCATCCCACCATCAACTGAGTGATGACAACTTTGTCAATGCTGATGGTAATCAAGTGGTGCTCCAATTGGTTTGGGGTTGCATCCAAGGCATCTATTACTACCGTACTAGTACTAGCTTTGTTTTCTTTTGCCGCAATTTTTCTACTTCTATTTGCAGCTCTTTGTATTTTGTTATCTTCTCCAGTTCCTTCTCTTCTCTTCTGCTCTCTCCAGGTACTATCCAAACTTTCATTTTTGTCTTCCTTAATATAGTCAATGCATACAAATAACAAAAGGGATGTGGTGGCTCAGTGGCTAAGACACTGAGCTTGTCGATCAGAAAGGTCGTCAGTTTGGCAGTTCGAATCCCTAGTGCCACGTCATGGAGTGAGGTCCCGTAACTTCTCCCAGCTTCTGCCAACCTAGCAATTCGAAAGCATGTAAAAATGCAAGTAAAAAAATAGGGGCCCCTTTGGTGGGACAGTAACAGCATTCCGTGCACCTTCGGCATTTAATCATGCCAGCCACATGGCCACGGAGACGTCTTTGGACAGTGCTGGCTCTTTGGCTTTGTAACGGAGATGAGCACCACCCCCTAGAGCCAGAAACAAATAGCATGTATGTCCGAGGGGAACCTTTACCTTTACCTTTATATAAATAACAAACATCCATATATGTGTGTGTATGTGTGTGTATGCCCATGCACACATACACACATATATTATTAACTCATTGGGCCATGGGTGGGACACTTTAAATAAAGATTGGTTTTGCATAGGTTTGTGATAGCTCCCCCTTTTTTTAAAAAAAAAAAAAGCACTATCCTTTTCTGAAACAGCAACAAACAGCCAAAATCTATCTTCACCCACTAGAATGGAAAATATTTCTATGGTACTTTAAATACCGACTCCTGTCAAGTCTACCCATGTGGCCTGTGTGTATCTGATTAGTAATTAAATGTGTATGGTCAAGGTCCTGCTCAATTAATAAATGATCCTTGACAGATTGTGGGAACATGGTGACTTCTATAGGAAAACAAAAGACAAAGAATAATTGGATCTTGCAAGAGGCTGGAAATCAATCACTCTCAAAGGGTCTTCCTCTGCCTGCCCTCTCCAGCAGCTCCGGGAGTTGAAATCCTCAAATGAACATAGTTTGCACTGAATGCGGGGATATTATGGTGTTAATTATTCTAATGCTTTAATCATAATAAGAACACAAAAACATTGGTGGTTTTATAGTTAAAGAGATTGTTGTTGTTTTTAATCATGGGAGGGGTAGTTATAGAGTGAGGGTAGTTTTCTCTCCTACCCTCAAATAATTGTTGTTGTTTTTCTTTAAATATTCTCCAGCATTCTTTGGGTCAACTATTGTAGTGTCATCTCCATTAAATGTTGTAGCATGATCTTGCTAACACCAATGATCCTGTTACCAGAACTTCTAGCTAAAAGGGGGAGGGGGAGCGGGAGGAAGAGAAAAGGAAGAAGGAGAAGAGGGAGAAGAGGAGGAAGAGGAACCATTAATGGTAAGCCATATTCTGATAAACAGATGGAGAATTTATCCTGAAGAAATTCAGCAAAATTTCCTTCCCTTCAGTTTGTCTGCACACTAAACAGGACGGCTAATTTCAAGAAACCATTTGTCAAAGTTGTTATTACTTTCTTTCTTACTCTTTCTCTCCTTTCTATCTCTCACCTGAGATTGATACAGTTCTCAGCAAACAGATTCTTTCAGTTAGAGGTTTTTAACTGTTGAGTATAAGTAAGTTTAGTTTTCCTATGATTAGGTTGTTTTCCGAATACAGCTTATCTTCTTTTGGGCAAGCATTACACTTTCTTACAAAAGTTATACTCTTCATTTTAGCAGTTTTCTCTCCAGACATGCTTTCTGCTGTATAAACCTCTCTGCTATCCAACAAACTTGTCACTAGATAAAAACAATCACATTATACGCCTCTGAAAGAAATTTCATGGGCAAATTCTCTTTGAGTGAGAACCAGCCAAAAGAAAAAAGAAAAAAAAGCAGGAAGTATTTTTCTCTAGTGAATCAACTCATAAACGGATGTACCTTTGAATACTTATTAGCAGAGGATAACTGAAAATAATGTTTCCACTGTATTAACCCTATTTTAGACTTTGTGTAAAACTTTTGATGTGCTTCTATCTCAAAAACACTGGGAAAAGATACTTCAGTACAGTTTTTGAATTAGAAGAGACTCTACAGCAGGGACGACCAACCTTGGCAATTTTAAGACTTGTGGACTTCAATTCCTGGAATTCTATAGCCAACATGGCTGGCTGGGGAATTCTGGGAGTTGAAGTCCACAGGTCTTAAAGTTGCCAGGGTTAGACACCCGTGATCTACAAAAATGCAATTTGATTGTAGTGCAAGGGTACAGATTCCCCATACTTACTCAATAGATGTCTAGTTTTTTTACGCCACCTGTCTAGATTAGAAGTTCAACCCTCACAAAGAAAGACAGATTAGGCAAATATTAATGAAATTAATTAGAAGACTAGAAGAGCTTTGTTTCAAGCTGTGAGCAAAAATTCCATTAGTACAATGAGCACAAAGTGCCTCTTTCTATCATTAGCATCAGTGCATTTGTTCTGTATATTTATACATTTTGCATTGCAAGCCATGATATTTCAAAGACCTCCTCTATTTTGATTGATAGAAGCAGAACAAGATGCCAGGCTTGTTTGGAATGGAAATGATACCATTAATATTCAGGATCTCTGTGCGCATTTAAATGTGGATTAAAAATGCATTAGTGGGTCTCCTTTTAAGACATCCTTCCCTTTTGTACATTAAATATTTGAAAAGAATTTGGACTCGCCCTCTCTCACATGGCTGCCTCAATGGAAAACCAAAGAAAAGATGCAACTGAGCTTTTAACAAATCTTTCAGGCTAGTTTGCTTAGTGGAGGGGTAAATTCATGCAAAATCTGGAGAGAAATGACTTTGATAAATCTGTGGACAACATCTTCAGCAGCTCAATAGTATCCATGTTGCTTGTTACTAACAAAGGGCAAGCTTTTGAATTAGTGTTGATTCCAGGCAACCGTCTGGACTAATCCTTGCGGTTTTCTTGGCAGCATTTTTTTAATTGGTTTGCCTTCGCCTTCTTACTAGGGCTGAGAGTGAGTGTCTGGCTCAAGGTCTCCCAACTAGCTTTGCACCTAAGACAGGACTCGAATTCATAGTCTTCTCGGGGTCTCCTGTGTGTATCGAATTGTTTTCTCCATGCATCCATACCATGCAATGGTGGGATTCAAATAATTTAACAACTGGTTCGCCTAGAGCAGAGGTGGGCAAACCACGGCCCGCGGCCACACCCGGCCCGTTGGTCTTTTAATCCGCCCGCCGAAGATTGGTACAGAATTAAGGTTTGATGTGAATGATTGAATGATTGCATTCATTTGATTTTGACTTGTAATGACAGGCATTTCGACACCAGGTGGCGGCCCGTCTGTCAAATTTTAAAAGTCAGTGAGGCCCCCGAGCCAAAAAGTTTGCCCACCCCTGGCCTAGAGTCAGATTGGCTGTCGTGAGAGGTGTGGCCCATCTCCATTCTCCAACTCACTGCACATGTGGGATGAGCCTCACATGGTGGGCAACCTGTCCCTGGGTGAGCTGGTTGTTAAATTATCCCCCTCCCTGCTGTCAAAGTGGATCCAGGGAGCTGCGCTGCAATGGAGAAACGGGCAACGGAGTAGCTGGCATGAGGGAAAGAGGAGGAGCAGGGAGAAGAAAGTGGGAAAGCGGCCTTCTTCCCTTGCGCTGGCCACTCCATTGCAGTTTCTTCATTGCAGCACAGCATCCAGGATCCAGGACCCATCCAGGGGTGGGTGGGTAATTTAACAACCGGTTCATTTGAACTGGTGTGAACTGGCTGAATCCCACCACGGATACCGTGTCACCAGAATGTTGCTGGACACAGCATGATCTTGACTGCAGGGGGATATACCGTATATGCCGGCGTATAAGGCGACCCGGCGTATAAGACGACCCCCAACATTTCCACTCAAAATATAGTTTGTTATATACTCGCCCTCTTCCGCACGCCTTCCACTTTGCACTTTTTTTTTTTTGAGGCACTTTTGTGCACCGTGGAAGCGAATCCCGTGAAGCCGAAAGGAGCAGCCAGCCTTCTCCCAGCTCCCAAGGAAACGAGGCTCGCACGCCGGGCTCCGCTGAGGTATCCGGCTGGGGCTGTCAGGAGTTGTTACCGCTGGCGCGGCTCCAGTCCCGCGTTGCCTCGGGAAGGAAAGGCAAAAAGGAAGAGCCACGGCGGCGCTTTGCAATGGCAGCAGCAGCTCCTGGTTTTGCCTTTCCCTTCCCGAGGCAAGCGGGACTGGAGCCGTGCGGAGCCGCGCCAGCGGTAACAACTCCTGACAGCCCCAGCCGGATACCTCAGCGGAGCTCGGCGGTGCGAGCCTGCTTCCTTGGGAGCTGGGAGAAGGCTGGCTGCTCCTTCGGCTTCACGGGATTCATTTCCACGGTGCGCAAAAAGGCCTCAGCCGCGCAGCCGCAGTGCTTCCCAATTACTATTTGCCGGGCGTATAAGGCGACCCGGCATATAAGACGACCCCCAATTGGAGGCATGTTTTTCAAGGCAAAAAAGTCGTCTTATACGCCGGCAAATACGGTAAATATATATATTTTTTTTACAGACCGTCTTTGACTTATGACCACAACTGAGCCCATGGTAAGCAAGACAGTTGTTAAGTGTGTTTTGCCCCCTTTTACAACGTCTTTTGGCACTGCCGTTAGGCGAATCACTGCAGTTTTTAAATTAGTAGCATGGCTGTTAAGTGAACCTGTCTTCCCCATTGACTTTGCTGGTCAGAAGGTGGCAAAAGGGGTTGACAAGACCTCAGGACATTTCAACAGTCCTAAATACAGGCCAGTTGCCAAGCATCTGAATATCGATCATGTGACCATGGGGAGGCTGCAAGGACCCTAAGTGTGAAAAAAAAAGACATAAGTCACTTTTTCAGTGTCTTCGTAACTTCAATCAGTCATTAAGCAAACAGTTGTAAGTTGAGGACTACCTGTACATAAATATAATCCTCATGAGTTCATTCAGAGTCATTCAGACTCACAGGTTAGTAAATTCTAAATCTGGATGCTATGAAAGGCAAAAAAAAGTATTAGCTGATATTTGCTACTTTGGAGGCAGATGTACTCGGCCTTCCCTTGAGCATTAAAAATGATAACATCAACTACTTTTGCCCGTTACTGAGGCTATTGTTCGTTAATAGATTATTTCAGAAAAACAACTCAGAAGGGACTCTATGTGCTTCAAGGGTAATTAAAACTCTGTCTACGCAAGAAGAAAAAGATCTGATTATTTTTTTTCTTCCTGAGAAAACAAACTTTCAAAGAAAGTTTTATTTTATCACTTTCAGTTCAGGGCTGGGGGAATAAAATCCACGTTTTAAAAAAAGCAACGGGTTTGGATTTATTTATTTCTCTTTATGCCTTCTTGCTTTTCAGTGGTAACCTTTCTGTTGCTACATGATATATACACATACTGTATGCATACTCCTCTATATCAGATGTGTGTGTGTGTTTCTCTGTGTTGAAAGCTTTATGTCAGGGTTCTGGTAGATACCCCCATTTAAATCATGAGTCTCGAGCCAGATTTTCAAAGCTTAAAGAAGATTTATTAGGAGTAAACATGCCGGTGCTACCTGGGTGTCGCCGACTCTGAGACACATCATTCATTGTCACCCTTGACCCTGGTTTTCCCCCACCCCCTGGGTGTGTCATAATTCATATTCTCCAATGGGACACATCCATAGCCAAGAGTCATCAATCATACTCTCCAGTTAGAATTTTGCGTGGCAGAAACTTTGGTCGCCTAGAAACTATCTGTGAAAACATTTATGGAATGCAGTTTCAGTTTTGCAAGCTGCTGTACTGCTCCCCCCTCCCTTTCTGCTGGCAACTCTAAAAGACCAGAGAAATATTTTATGAGTTGACACTTTAACTTGTCACAAAGAAATGACAAAAGTCCTATCTATTGAAAATCCTTTCTTTACACTAATTATTGTACATATACAGGTAATCCAAGGAGATTCTGGGTTGAAAGGATTAGCTGGTGACACCCAGTTGGGGTCTTGTTTCATGTCCCCAACAGGAGCTGGAGTGAAGGACGAGAGCTCAACCCCACCTCACTGCAGCAGACGGGTCTCGAACGCGGGCTTGCTAACCTCCTGCCCAGTGTTCCAATCACTTGAGTCACTGTGTTCTCTGCCTCTGTTCTAACTATACCATGCGTGCATGAAATATGGATGTTTAAAAACATTTGTATACAAACAGATTGTCACAAGCAAACAGCCATGTTTTATTACTGATCAGAGATGGGAATCTCAGATTAAAGATGTTAATATAGATATTTTAAAAAGTACAGAGTCTAATTTAAGCTGCCTATGGCAGGAACCCAATTTTCAAGTGATAATTACAATAATTAAAAATTTTTGTTATCAGCTGAGACAAACATGTTACACACTGGCAGGCAGAGATGAATGCCACAGCAGTTGGCAGCAGCTTCTCTCAGTAATGAAAAATCAATTTCACAAAGTTCAAACAAGACTACTAGAAGAGTTTGAGAGTTCCTTCTCTGCAGAGAGGAGGGGAAAGAGAAAGGCTTTTGTTCTTTTTGCTTTCTTTCCCTCTGAGAAGCATCATCAACAGGATAATTTTAGCAGGACCAGCTGAGCCTGGCATCTCTAAGTAGGATTCTAATCTATATTAGACAGGACAATGGAAGCTTGGTGGATTTTCTGATCTTTTATGGATCCATGTATGGGCTTTTTGCTACTAAAGCTGTAGTCCTTGGACAACTAGTGTCACTTCTTGGTTGTACATATATGAAGATACATATATATTCTGAGGTTCTCGCGGGTATTTGTATGTGGATCTTTGGTTATTCAGGTTTTCTCCCGCATAAGATGGGAAGTATCTAGGCAACGTTTCGATGAAGTCTCATTCATCATCTTCAGGCTTGTGTCTTCGGCTCTGTGCTTCTCAGAGTGATGTGAGCTTGCAGCTGCTTCTTCCTTTTAACTGCTAGTGGGGGTGTGACTTGATTGGGTGGGGGCTTGGCTGTGTTCTGATTGGGTGGGGGTGTGTTCTCATTGGTTGGGGGTTTGGCTGTGTTCTGATTGGTTGGGGGTTGGCCGTGTTCTGATTGGCTGGAGGCGTGTTCTGTTCAGGTGGGGGGCTTGGTTGTGCTCAGGTTAGTCTTAGTTGCTGGGGGATTTGAGCTGGTGAGCTGTGATCCTGCTGTTTGGCTTCGAGTTCGTGGTCGTGCCGCATCTTCATGGTGGGTGTCAGTTCACTTCATGTATGGCTCGGAGGGGTGGATTAGCTCAAATCCCACCAGGCTCAAGGTTGACTCAGCCTTCCATCTTTCCGAGGTTGGTAAAATGAGGACCGAAAATTGTTGGGGGCAATAGGCTGACTCTGTAAACCACTTAGAGAGGGCTACAAAGCACAGTAAAGCAGTATATAAGTCTAAGTGCTATTGCTATTGCTGTTCTTCTGTTTTACATTTCCAGTCTCTGAGATTTCAACTAACCTCTGATTGCAAGCTTTGTTCAAATCAAAATGCCAAAGGAATTTAGCTTAGAATGTGCTTCAGGCAGCTATGAAGGAAAAATGTTACTAGTAAATCATAGCCCTTTTCTGTTCATTTAGCCCCACCATTTAGAAATAGGAAAGAGAGAGCCAATTGTATGCATGTGCACACGCATACTTTTTCATCCTCTCTCTGTCTCTCTCTGACAGCCTCCAGCATAGGAGACCAACTGCCTATCCAAAAAATGCAGATATTTAAAACTACAAAACAAAGGTTAATAACGTAGTGACATTGAAAATGGCAAATACTTTATATAATCAACATTTTTCCAATGAGCCAGAGAAGGGTTTTAAACCATCTAATTAGCAAAATATGAAAGAGAAATGGCCACATTGATTCAGCACATTGCTGAACAGAAAAGCAATTTCATACAAGTCTTGGGGCCAAAAAAAACCAAAAAAAAAGCTAAAATGCAAAGAAACCTTTTCTTTCCAAGGAGAAAGAAAGAAAAGGAGAAAAACCACTAAGTCTTCCCATTTATTCATTCAAATAAAGTTTGAAAGTAACAGCCTGAAATATTAATTTTTTTCAGTCTAGATGTGTAATGGTTGCCCAAGCGAAGGCATTTCGACTAGAAGCACAGTCCAGTATGTCCAGGGGTGGGCTTCAAATTTTGTAGCAAGTTCTCTGCCCTAATGACTGGTTGGGTGGGTGTGGCTGGGTGGTCATGTGACTGGGTGGGTGTGGCCAACTCAAAGTCACTTCTTTGCCCTAATTACCTAAAAAAGGACATATATCAAAAAGTTGTTTATTATTTCATGCATTTAATACTTAAATAAAAGACTGGGTGAACCAGGCTCAATAGCAGTGACTGTGAGAGGGATCTTGGAGTCTTAGTGGAATTTCTGGTGAGTTACATGATTCTTATTATTTGGGAATTAATCCCCTCGGAGGCTAGTGGCTATGTTATCTGATTTTTCTCAATAGTTCTCCCTCACAAGCACTGAATGGATTGTTTATCTAGCTTGCAACACTTTTACGAGGTGTGAAATGCTCTTGGCTGAATGCCCAGAAGTTCAATTAAGCCTATTAAGAACTTTCCCTTGCTGCTTGTCTTTCTGAGGTTATTGGGTGCTCTCTGAGCCCCGCAGAGTCTTAGCTAGGGGCTCTCCCGAGTCCCTGTGAGCCCCCGGCAGCCCACTCCTGAGTATGTCTTTTATTGGGTGCTTTTATTTCCCCAAAAGGCAACTGAACTGTGTTTTTTTTTCCTTCAGGAAGAAGATTCATCAGTGGTGAAGCATCTGATAAAGCTTCTTGGATGAACAGTGAAACTTCTTCATCCTCAGTGGTGGGCTGCAACCAGTTTTACAACCAGTTCAGTGAGTGTGTGCTTTGCACACACACCGTTCAAAAACCACCCATTTTAAGCTTAAATACTTAGCTTCTAGGTCAGCGGTAGTGAACGAAACAGCTGAGGCTTCCCTATTTAATACATTTTGCTGAAACTTTGCCATGGTTTGCACTAACCCAGCAATATCTCTGGAGGCCCCTGCATTTCAATTGCGTACAGTTTAAAGTCAATGACTGCCCGTCCCAGCCAAAATGTGGAATTGGACATTGTACATGTTGCTGAACTATTTTCAAAGAGTAGTCTTGACTAAGTGAAGTGGGACAAACATTGAGATAAGGTTCATGGGCGGGTTCACCCTTTTTTTTACTACCAGTTCTATGAGAGTGTGCTTCACGCGCGTGCACAGCATCCATAAACCACCGATTTTAAGCTTCAAAGCTGACCTTGTACTCAGCGCCAGTGAGTAAAACAGCTGAGGCGTGGCAACCGGCTTGTGCTGCGCGAATCAGCTGAGCTAAAAAAACAGGGAAATATAGGACAGGAAAGGGAAGGGGTGGGTGGGCGGGGCCAATTGCTCACCGGAACTACCGGTTCGCTAGAACCGATCCAAATTGCTTAGCAGCCTAGCACTCTTCTTACTCCTCCAGGAGAAAACATAATCCAGTTGCCTTTTGAAAAAAGCACCTTTGAGACAATCTTGACCTGCAAGGACTGATAATCTCCATAGACACTATTGCGTTCTGAGACTTTGCTGAATCCTGTTCCCACTCAAGTCTGCGTTTCCAGTGGGAACATGGACCACTCCTATTGGCTGATGCCGTTTGACAGCTGACTATAAAAGGGAGCTGTCAAACGGCAATCAGCTGTTGCCTGTCAGCCAGCTGCCCTGTTAGCTCGCGGCAGCCGCGGTAACCCTTTATTTTTAAATAAAAGTTATTGCTGAATGTTACTCTGCGTTGCCTCCGTTCTTCCCACCGCCTATTTTTTAGACACAATACAGTATGAAATTCTCTGCCCTAATATTTCAATCAATTCATAATGAAAACCAAAATATTGCCTATGACTCCTGCACAAGTACAGATTTTCGATCTCTTTTAAAGAAACCCCTTCCAATTAAGCAACTCATCCCAGTGAAGATGGCATCAAAACATTCTACAGGCAGGGGTGGGATTCAAAAATCCCAGCAACTGGTTCACTGCCTGGTTGCTGGGTGGGTGTGGTCTACCGGAACTTCCTGTTTCCATCTTCCGGTGGGCCTTCAGAGCCTGGGGGAGTCCGTTTTTGCCCTCCCCGGGGTCCAGAGACCTTCCCCTGGCCTCTGGGAGGGCGAAAGCAGCTTCCCCTGGCCTCTGGAGGCCCTCCGGAAGTCAGAAACCGGCCCGTTTCTGGACTTCCAGAAGGCCCATTTTTCCCCCTCCCAGAGCCTCTGTGCAGAACCTGCACTTACCTCCATCAAAAATGGACCCCATGGAGATTCCTGGGAGGGGCAAGGTGGGAGGGGCAGGGGCAGCCAGTCGGTTGAAATACTGGTTCAGCAAACCAGCTGTAATTTTAACATCTGGTTCGCCTGAACCAGTCCAAACCAGTAGAATCCCACCCCTGTCTATAGGTAGTCCTTGACTTACCACAGTTAATTTGATGACCATTCAAAATTACAACAGGATTGAAAAAAGTGAGTTAGGACCATTTTTCACAACTGTTATGGCATCCTCGGGGTCCCATGATCAAAATCCACATTTATGACAGTTGCAGTGTCCCAGGCATATGTGATTCCCCTTTTGCGACCTTCTGACAAGCAAAGTTAATGGGGAAGCCTGATTCACTTAACAACCGTGTTACTGACTTAAGAACTGCAGTGATTCACTTAGCAACTGTGGCAAGAAAGATCATTGAATGGGGCAAGACTCACTTAATTGTTTCACTTAGCAACAGAAAGTTTGGGCTCAATTGTGGTAGTAACTTGAGGACTACCTGTAATATGGAACAGAGGCACAGTAAAATGAAGTCCTGCTGCTTTTAACAAAAATACATGGTGGTTTGATTTCCTACAGTGGCAACAAGTAATTCTGAGAAGGTTTGCAAAGTCATTGTTGACTTTCACAAAGCTTTGTTAGTCTACCTTTTAAAAATCTACTTTTCCTTGGCAGGAAAAGCTCAAGATCGCTTAGAGTTTGCGTGTTGTGTTACAACATGAGGTGGGTGTGTTCAAAATAAACAATAATTATATTAATGATGCTGTAAATGCCAGACTGTTTTACATTACGATAGTCCTGCTCTTTTCAGAGTAGGCTTTTCCGATAGATATAATTGGAGATATAATTGGGTAGGAAAGAGACTCAGTGCAGTTCCCCCATTCCCTTCAATATCTTGTCCTAAAGGAGCTTTTTTCAAGAGGCAATGACTGAGGTACTCCATAGACATCTTTAATATCTTAGTCCTACATGCTTTGGGGGGGAAGACTGTTTGAAGAGCCGCCTCTCCCTTATTACATCCACCCGACTCACAGGATGGGAAGACATGATATATTGCGGGTCCCATCTATTAGGGATGTACATTTGGTAGGACCACAAAAAAGGGTCTTCTCAGAAGTGGCCCCATTCTTTATGGGATATCATTCCCATGGAGGTATGATTGGCCCCCACCTCATTGCTTTTCTGAAAGACCCCAAAGATGTGGGTTTGCCAGCAGGCCTGGGGACCATGAATGGAGAAGGTGCCAATCAAATTAGATTGATTGGATTGTGTTGCTGCTGCCATGGGGGGCTAGGGGGAAGGGATGGGGTTTATGGGTTTTATATTATGGGTTTTTAATGTTGTAAGCTGCCCAGAATCACCTGTGTGTGAGTTGGATGCCCATTTGTATAATAAATAAACATGTATGGATTTATGCAGTGGTAGGATTCAAATTTCTTTACTACCGGTTCTATGGGCGTGGCTTGGTGGGCATGGCTTGGTGGGCGTGGCAGGGGGAAGGATAGTGTAAAAACCCCATTTCCTTCCCACCCCACTAACCTGCTTTCCAGCTCTGTTCTCCTGTTCAGGGCAACAAAAGAAGACCCAGCCAATCAGCTGGGACTCAGGAGGCAGAGAATAGATAGGGGCGGGGCCAGTCAGCGGTGATGTTCCAAACTACTCAAAATTTCCGCTACCGGTTCTCCAGAACTGGTCAGAACCTGCTGAATACCACCTCTGGATTTATGTATGTAAAGCCACTGGGAGAAATAATCCACCTCTTTAGGGTAATGCATTATCAGTATGCCGATAATACCATATCTAAATCTCTACCCTAGGCCCAGAAAGTCATAGAAGTCTTGATCCTAAGTATTGAAGGAGTTGAAAGGGACAGAATAATTCCCAACAAGGTAGAGCTTGTTAGGAATAACATAGGTTACCTAACGTAGTTTGGGTAAAATAATATATATAGACTATGATAGTGAGTTTAAGTGTGTGTCACTTTAACTGCAAAGCATGTAATTTTGGGTGCGGCTGTAAATCGCCATAAGAGGGAGCAAGAGAACTGGATTGATTGCTGGCTTACTGGATTGCTTGCTGACAATGATGGATTGTTAACTGCGTGTTCTCTGCTGTTGCTGAAGGAAGAAGGGAGGTTTTTACTTCTTCATATCTCTACTGCGAAGAGATATATTACTGGACTGATATTTGTAACTTTACTGACCTCTTTTTTGACACTGGACTTTGCAAATGAATAATCCCTGGACGGACTGAACTAGTGTATGATATATTTTACTGAGTGTAAGCTACAAAAACGTTTGTCTCACATATTTGCCTGCCTGCCTGACTGCCGTGCAGGTTCTGCTAGGGTGTATATCCCTAACAGAGCTACTATTTACAAACAGAGTTTTGGGAGTAAGGTTAGCTCCATCTTTAGCTCTTTGCCTTAAGGGCCAGGTATATAAACCAGGAGTATTCCTTAACTCATAATATTTTCCAGACCAGCAGCTAAAAGTCCTGGTCAGAAGACTGGTCAGCTTCACCAGTTGCAATCAGTCCTGGGTTATAGTCAGAAGAGCTGATAACCAAGACTCTTTCCCATCATGTCTCCTATTTAGATTCTTGCAATCTACTCTATGTGGGGTCACCCCTTGAAGACCTATTGGAAGGTACAGTTGGAACAGTTGATACCAAGATAGCAGAGTGATTGCTCTGATGCAGGAGCTTCATGGCTCAATTTAAGTTTCGGGTGACCTATTCGGGTGACCTATATGAGGCTCAGGGCCTCTTTATCTATGGGAGCATCTAACCCAGTTAGAATCAATCCACACAATACTTACAAGCTCACATTTTCCACACACTTCTCTCTCTAGAAAGTTAGTGGGACGAGGGCCTCACAGATGATCTTCTCAGTCGCTGCATCCTACTTGGGTACAGCTCGCCCACCAAAATCAGGCTGGTCCTTTCCTTGTTATCCACATGGGCAGTTGTGGCAACTGTACTTGCAAACCTTTGTATAGGGAAGTGGGAGACGTTGATACAGAGTCAGCCTTATGCCTTTACATCTGCTTAGGGTGTTTCAGTGGGGATGGATCAGCCACCTAGAAGGCATGGTGTAACCACATCAATGAATAAATAACCAGAATGAATTGCTACACCGCCTCTTGAGGCACCACTGGAGGGTGAACATCACACAATGGTCCCGTGCCCTGAGCTGTTCATACATCCCTCGCTCCCCTCCCCTTAGCAATTTCTGCCCCTGCCATTGAATAGAGAAGCATTTGCTGCACAGCAGGCGGTCCTGAAGGGATGGCAAAGTGAATACTTTTGGGGAGCCATCAAAAGAGAATAGGAAGGATGAAAATAAACTTCCGTGCTGTGCATGATTCTGTCACTCTCCATTAATTGCCGAGAATGAAGCTGTAATGGTTCTTTTGGTGCAATGGTTCATTGTTTTCTTCGTTTTATATATGGGGAGTTTACATGCAAAGCAGTTCTGAAAGCCATTGGAAAAAGTTTCTTTTCAGGCTATTGAGAGGCAGGGAGGTAGAAACAGTTGCTGCTTTGTGTTATTTCTTTTTTCCCCCTCCTTTTCTTAGCTTTCAGCTTTTTGATGGTTTATTATCATCAGAGGCATTGGCGCTATTGTTTAGAAATGCATAATGTGCAATTGTGCATTTGTTTCCTCTGCTTAAGTCTTTCAGGTCCTTTCCATCTGATGTTCCTGACCAAATAAGTCTGTTTAGGTTCTGGTTTTCCATTTGGGCTGGTTTCAGTTTGCTGCGCTGCCTAAACGGCTATAGTTTTATTTTTATTTTTATGCCATGGTGGAGCAGAGTGATTAGGACGCTGGGTTGACAAACAGAACACATGTGTTCGAGACCCTGAGTGCTGCTATGGGAGAGGGTGAGCTCCCATCCTTCGCTCCGGCTCCTGCACAAGACATGAAAAGAGTCCCCTAGATGGGCATCCTCCAGGCACTGATGATGTCATCGGCTAATCCTTTCAACCCGGGAACACCTTGGTGCTTCTGACCTGGGTGCAATGAATGCGATGGTGGGAACAAGCAAATCACAACAGATCTTCAGTGGTTGTGGTTGTTAAGTGAATCCAGATAAGCCTCTCAATTTCCAAATTTGAGTACTGTTGAAGTCTGATGGAATATAGTAGCTCCATGATGGCGAATCTATGGCACGCATGCCACAGGTGGCACGCAGAGCCATTTATGCCGGCACGCGAGCTGTAGGCAAACTTACCTCACTGCGCATGTGCGTGCCTCACAGCTGATTTTCTGCGGGTTTGAGGCCCTTTTCTGCCTCCCAAACACTAGAGGAAGGCTTCTGCAGGCTTTGCAGGCCAAAAACTAGCCCCATTTCATCACTTCCTGTTTTTCCAAAAATACCAGAAGTGACAAAACAGGGCTAGTTTTCAGCCTGCAGAAGCCTGCAGAAGCCTTCCTCAAGCCTTTGGGAAGCCGAAAAAGGCCTCAAACCCACAGAAAATCAGCTATGAGGCACAGTGCAAGTAAGGGGGTGGCGGGGGTGGGTGGGGATTACGCACACATGCGTAGGAGGCATGGGGGGCACACATTGCCTTCTGGGTGCTGGCACGCAAGCACAAGCATACAAGCGTGCACCAATTTGGGGCACAGGAGCCCGAAAAGGTTAGCCGCCACTGTAGTAGCTCCTTCAAGGTTCTGGGAGTACTCACAGTGCCACCAACCCATGTTTGTTATCCAGTGAACAGTACAAACACAAGTAACCTGCCATTCATTTCCAAGTGAAAAGAACTTTGATTTGCCCCCTCTGCCTATGAAACGGTCACTTCTGGTTCCTGGCTGATAAGCTTCTTTTAAAATGGCAAAGAGAATCAGTGTTGATATCGACTTCTTTCTCCAGGTTGTCCATATCAATAGAAAAGCTCTCCGCACTCTGAGTTTATGGCTTGAGAAGTGTCAGACGCATGGCTGGCAAAGAGAATGGAAGAGGTGATGTGTATTCATTTGTATGGCTTATCCAGCCTGAGCATTGTGCCTTGTGCAAACAACCACAACTTGAACTATTCTTAAGAAAGACAGAGGGAGAGAAAGAAGGCCGCCCTTGATCAATCTGCAAGGTTTGCACAGCTTTATTACACTCACAAAGGACCCCTAGATGTGGCTTTGTTTCAAAGCAGAGATGAGTTGGGCTGTTGTTATACTCATTCATCTCTAAAGCTCGTTTGCAAAATTTGGAATGAATACCCAACAGGTGATCCGTTCCCTCTTTCCATCCCTGGACAATATTTTCCTTTTACCTAATAGGTAAAACCATTAGCATTCAAATGTTGTCATTCACACAATGTGCTTGATTTTGAAATATTGTCTTTTTTCCTTCATGATATCAACACAAAGCAGTTCACGCTCTATTTAAAAGAAAATTGGCAACCTTCATGCTGCAAGCATTGTGCTAGGCACAATATTATGCATTAGTTATGCAAGGCACCATTAGTTGTCATTTTCCAAAAGAGAGAGAGAGAGAACACGAGCAAATAGCACTTTAAAAAAAAAGGGTTGTTCAAATAATCAAAACTGGTTTTATATATCCAAAGCAGATATATGGGTCATATGGAAGACACTATGTGCTGATGTTTACCTTCACTGGTCATTTATTACTTAACTATTTCAGTACTCCTGGAATTTTTATTGATGATATAAAATCTTTATCAACATAACAAATTTCATAAGATCAGAAAGGAAGAATTTCTAGAGTTGAATTAGCAATAAAAATGATAACACCTGCTAAAAATTTAATTTTGCCATTAAGCAAGTGTAAACTTTTAGTAACCGCATGGGCAGACCTTGTCTAGGATGCTCTAACTGCAACCCCAGACCTTTCAAAACTCCCAATGATCCAGCCAAACCACTGTTATCAAGTCCATCATCTTCTTCTGCTCTTGAAGGGTCCTTGGTGCTCTCTAAGCTTGGTTGTCTTCTTGCAGATGTCTGCTCTTTCCTTCCACCTTCACAGAATTATAGACCTCTCAAGAGAATAAATGTGTAGATTTAACTATTCTGATAATACAGCATGTGCATTCTCATACAAGTGGGTGCTGCATAGCTTATATCCATTTTAAGATGTTTTCTGCTATGTTTCATTGATCAAAACAGAGAGAAGCCTCAATCTGGCTTAGTATGGATGGGCTTTGCCTGTTTATTTCATTATATTATTTTTACATAATTGATTGCTTGATTATGTGCCATCAAATTGGTGTCAACTCTTTGACTATACAGATTTTCTATATGGTAATCTAATTTGATCCTTTGGAGTTTATAACAATCACGCATTGTCCTTGTGATTGACTTAATACCTTGCTGCGAGTTGTCCTTTTTCCTTCCACCTTTCCCAGCATATATATCTCATTGCCTCATCCAAACCCCATGGATTTTTTACAGAAATCTCTTGAACCATTTGGATCAAATCAGCAGAATGGACCTTGGCCTCTGTTTTGCAATTCCCAACAACCCTGAAGAAGACATGGTTGAAATTCAGTAGCCAACCAACAAATTGTGGAAGGCTTGCTTTCCTGCTGATACCGTACTTCAAATTAAATCATTTGTTGTTGCTATTCAAAAATTCAGTGAGTCTTCAGATAGCCTAAACATGTCTAAAGAAGGAAAAGTAAAGTGTCTTTTCCCCTCTATTCTATTGCATTCCATTCCATTCCACTCCACTCCTATTCCTATTCCTATTCCTAATTCTATTCTATACTAGCTTCATAACAGAGTTAAATCGGCAAAAATGTCTTTGAAGTCAGGGGATTTACACCCACTTATGTCAGCCTAATAACTTTTGCTGACAGTGTGATGATACCAGATGGCATTTGGTAAGCAAAATAATTATTTCAGTATGTGGCTTTTAGCCTTGCACTAACCATTTTCAAAAAAATTCTGCAAGGAACACCCACTTCTTCAGCAACACAAATACGTTTCTCCCTCTCCCCCTCTCTCTCCCCACTCCCTCCCCTCTCTCGTCTCCTCTCTTTCTCTCTCTCTCTCCCTCTCTCTCTCTCTCTCTCTCTCTCTCTCTCTCTCTCTCTCTTTCTCTCTCTCTGACAGATCCCATGCTAATTTAGATATTAAACCTTCTCAATCAGAGCAGGATAGGATGGAGAGAGAAGCAGAGGGCCATGCATAAAATAAACAGTAGGGAGGAAAATGCATATGCACAAATTAGGTAATCATGTGTGTCAATCCTTGACAATTGAGCCCAAAATATCCTATTTTATTATTTTTCATACCATAATACTTAAATAAATAGCAATCGCACTTAGACTTATATGCTGCTTCATAGTGTTTTACAGCCTACCTCTAAGTGGTTTACAGAGTCAGAAGCAGCCTATTACCTCCAATAATCTGGGTCCTCACTTTACTGACTTTGGAAGGATGGAAGGCTGAGTCAACCTTGAGCCGGTCAGAATCGAATTCCTGGCAGTGAGCAGAGAGTTAGCCTGCATTCTGACCACTGTGTCACCCTGCGATTGCTAAGTCATAAACATGTTAAGTCAATCTGGCTTCCCCATTGACTTTGGGGAAGACAGATGGTCGCAAAAGGTGACCCCATGACCCTAATTCACTGCATCCATTGAAAATCCATGCCAGTTGCCAAGCTTGAGGAGCTTGAGGATGCTGCAATGATCATAAGTGTGAGAAATGGCCATAAGTCCCTTTTTTCAGTGCTGTTGTAAATTCAAATGTTCACTAAACAAATGGTTGTAAGTTGAAGACTACCTGTGTTTTACATTTGATTATAAAGCCTAACACACCTTCAGAATAGATAGCAAGCTCTAGTAACGGAGGGAATAAACACAGGGGATGCTCGCAACAGAATACCCTATATCACCAGGCTTGAGATTTTGGGCTTGGACAACCTTGAACTACGCCGCCTACGGTTAGACTTAAGCGTAGCACACAAAATTATCTGCTGCAATGTCCTACCAAGTCAATGACTACTTCAGCTTCAACCACAACAATATAAGAGCACACAACAGATACAAACTCAATGTAAACCGCTCCAAACTTGATTGCAGAAAGTACGACTTCAACAACAGAGTGGTCAATGCCTGGAATGCACTACCTGACTCTGTGGTTACATCCTCAAACTTCCGCTCCTTTCACCTCAAACTATCCACTATTGATCTCACCCCATTCCTAAGAGGTCTGTAAGGGGCATGCATAAATGCACCATCATGCTTACCGTCCCTGTCCTATTGTCCCCATTTATTCGTACCTAATTTGTGTATTCTTATTCATGTTTATACTTATACCTATTATCTTGTAAGTGATTGACAAATCAAATAAATAAATGAATAAAGTATTCTTTTAGGTGCTTTCTGTTAAAAAAAAATGCCTACATGTTTTCAATGATACTGTAGTTTTTCTTCATATGTTTTGTGAGTTTTTCACAAGCTGGAGAGCCTTTGGAGAAGATTTACCCTGAAAAATCTTCCTATATTCCTTCCTTCAGTCGGATGAAGGAGGTTGAACTTTTGAAATATACTTCAAAGGAAAAGAAAAAATAACCCAGTGAAATCCTAATGAATGAAGTGTAAGATCCTTTCAAGTATTTCATTACAAGATGCTTTGTAAAGTAAACAAAGTGGATTGGTATTATGCCTTTTATTGTATAACTGTCTCCCTATCGTTGGGCAAATTCTCGAACACCCCATATTCCCACTCCATCTGAAGGGAAAACATTAGGGCCCTCACCCCAAAATAAAAAAAATAAAAACCTAACAGAAAATTGAATCAAATTAACCATCCTGAGAATTAGAAAAAAATATCAAGCTAGTTGGGGCTAGTAGTTAAAACTAGAGGTGGTATTCAGCAGGTTCTGACCAGTTCTGGTAGAACTGGTAGCGGAAATTTTGAGTAGTTCGGAGAACCGGCAAATACCACCTCTGACTGGCCCCACCAACCCCATCTATTCTCTGCCTCCCATCGAGTCCCAGCTGATCGGCTGGGTCTTCTTTGATTGCCCTGCACAGGAGAACGGAGCTGGAAAGCAGGTTAGTGGGGTGGGGAGGGAATGGGAATTTTACAGTATATCCTTCCCCTGCCATGCCCACCAAGCCATGCCCAGAACTGATAGTAAAAAAAATTGAATCCCACCACTGGTTAAAACCCCAGGCTAGAACTCAGGAGATGTTAAGTTCTAGTCTTGTCTTAGGCATGAAAGATGGCTGGGTGGCTTTGGACTAATCACCAGGAGACAGTGATTTCTAGTCCCCCTTAGGCATGAAAACCAACTGGGTAAATCTGGGCCAATCACCAGGTGATGGTGAGCTCTAGTCTCTCCTGAGGCATGAAAGCCAGCTGGGTAAATCTGGGCCAATCACCAGGTGATGGTGAGCTCTAGTCTCTCCTGAGGCATGAAAGCCAGCTGGGTAAATCTGGGCCAATCACCAGGTGATGGTGAGCTCTAGTCTCTCCTGAGGCATGAAAGCCAGCTGGGTAAATCTGGGCCAATCACCAGGTGATGGTGAGCTCTAGTCTCTCCTGAGGCATGAAAGCCAGCTGGGTAAATCTGGGCCAATCACCAGGTGATGGTGAGCTCTAGTCTCTCCTGAGGCATGAAAGCCAGCTGGGTAAATCTGGGCCAATCACCAGGTGATGGTGAGCTCTAGTCTCTCCTGAGGCATGAAAGCCAGCTGGGTAAATCTGGGCCAATCACCAGGTGATGGTGAGCTCTAGTCTCTCCTGAGGCATGAAAGCCAGCTGGGTAAATCTGGGCCAATCACCAGGTGATGGTGAGCTCTAGTCTCTCCTGAGGCATGAAAGCCAGCTGGGTAAATTTGGGCCAATCACCAGGTGATGGTGAGCTCTAGTCTCTCCTGAGGCATGAAAGCCAGCTGGGTAAATCTGGGCCAATCACCAGGTGATGGTGAGCTCTAGTCTCTCCTGAAGCATGAAAGCCAGCTGGGTAATCTGGGCCAATCACCAGGTGATGGTGAGCTCTAGTCTCTCCTGAGGCATGAAAGCCAGCTGGGTAAATTTGGGCCAATCACCAGGTGATGGTGAGCTCTAGTCTCTCCTGAGGCATGAAAGCCAGCTGGGTAAATTTGGGCCAATCACCAGGTGATGGTGAGCTCTAGTCTCTCCTGAGGCATGAAAGCCAGCGGGTGACCAATTCCTCTCCTTTAATCCTAAACCATTTCACAGGGCTAGTGTCGTGGGGAAAATAAGAGGAGGGAGGAGTATTAGATATGTTCACTATAATGAGTTATGTATAAAATAACTTATATTTGAATTGTTAGCTGCCTAAAGTAATTGATTGAGATAGAGCAGCTATAGAAATTGAAAGGAATAATAATATAATATATTATAATGTAATGTAATGTTATAATATAATGTAATACAGTATAAGATAATATATGTTCTTGACTTACAACAGTTCATTTAGTGACTATTCAAAGTTACAACAGCACTGAAAAAATGGATTTATGACCGTTTTTCATATTTATGACCATTGCAGCATCTCCATTGTCACATGAGTTACATTTGGATGCTTGACAACTGACTCATATTTATGAGGATTGTGGTGTCCTGGGGTCATGTGATCCTTTTTTTTTTGACCTTCTGACAAGTCAACTGAGTTACTAATTTAACGACTTCTTTAGCTTCAATCACATAATACACGGGCAAACAATTGATACAAACTCAAGATAAACCTCTCCAAACTCGATTGCCGAAAATAGGACTTCAGCAACAGAATGGTTAAAACCTGGAACGCCCTACCAGACTCCGTGGTTACAGCCTCAACCCCTCAGAGCTTCAACCTCAAACTGTCTACTGTGGACCTCACCCCATTCCCAAGAGGTCCTTAAAGGGGGTGTGCACAAGCGCACCAGCGTGCCTACCGTCCCTGTCCTACATTTACCTGTATTTACTCCCTTTGTTCATGTTTATGTTCATACCTATACTTGTTATCTTGTACATGTTTGACAAACATAATAAAAATAAAATAAATAAACTGCAGTGATTCACTTAACAAATGCGGCAAGAAAAGTTGTAATCATGGGGCAAAAGTCACTTTACAAATTTCTCACTTTGCAACATAAATTCTGGGGTCAATTGTAGTTGTAAGTTGAGGACTACCAGTATAATATAATACTATACCATAGCAATGCAATGCAATAATATACTCTAACATCACATCACAACACTACACAACATAACATAACATAATACAGGTAAGAGGTAATGACGGTAGAGGTAGAAGGAAAAAAACCAAAGCTCATTTCACTGGAATGATCTCTCAGAATATCTGATATTCACTGCAGACATCTCAGAAATGGTAATCTTTCTAGAAATAAAGAATTCATTTCATGAATGCCAGGCTGATTAATCCTCATCTACACTGATTGACAATGGAGCTGTAAAAGGCTAGATGGGCATTTTACTTTCCTTCCCCATGCAAAGCAGATGCTTGATCACGTTTGCACTTTGCTCCTGGTTTGGAACCTCGGGACTGTCAAGCAAACAAACAAACGGATGGGAATAAATCTCACAAGCTTGGCTTCCAATGGCTAAAAGGCTGCTTCTTGCAAAAATTAGAAAAGGAAAGCAAAGCGTTCTTCCACATTTGCCTAAAAGAAGACTCGCTACATATTGAAAGCAAATAATCCTTGGACATGGCTAGGACAATGTGTGGGCATCAGGAGTATGCACAGCTGTAACTGCCTGCCAGTTGGGAAATAAACAGTGATGACAAATGGAGGAAAAATACCAGCAACTTTGACTGACACTGAATAAATGAGCGGATGAATAAATAAATGGAAATGCTAAGAAGAATTGCTACCTTCCTCTGAGAGAAATAAAAAAAAAATGCATGAAGTTTGGCGTTGTCGTGCTTTTTCATTGTTTTGGATTTTGCATAAAAATCTATACCAGTAAATAAAAAAGAGATAAGTGGGGGGGAAATCTTTGTGATCCCTGAGGGGGAAAAATTGATTGGGAAAACATTGATGAAGTAAAAATCCACCAGAAATAATAACAATAAAAAAGAATGAATAGGTAAATTACACACGGTTGTGTTACTGTGGGCAGGAATGTGTTATAGTTTGACAATGGCAACTGCAAACAGGGGCTTCATAAACTTGATAAGCTAGCAGTGGGGCAAAGGGATAAAGCAATGGGACTTGGGAGAATAAAGAGGCTTTAATGCAGTGTTTCTGAACCTTGGTCCCTTTAAGAGGCATGGACTTCAATGCCCAGAATTCTGGAGTCCCAGAATTCGCTTCGCTGGCTGGGGAATTCTGGGAGTTGAAGTCCATGCCTCTTAAAGGGACCAAGGTTCAGAAACACTGACTTAAAACCTGTTTATCCTCCCAAGTCCCAATCCTCTATGCTTGCTTTAGAAAAAGAACAACAACCCCCCACCCCCCCAAAAAAATCAGGAAGATGACAACTACGATGAGGATGTTGATGACGATGATGAAGGTGAAAATGAGGTTGATGATTTATGCAATTTATATAACTTCCTGTTTCATGTATGTGACTATGGGCAGCTCACACAGTTAAAAACCCAAACCAGAATAAAATTAAACAATAAAAACAATAACGTACAACCCTATTAAAATTACTATTAACATTCAAATAAACATAAAACATAATCACAGTCAGCAGGTAAAAATGAACAATACAATCCATTTGATTATAACCATTGCAAAGGTTCACCACTTCAATCAGACCCTCAAACACGATGGCCCATGTAAAGTCCTTGGTTGTTTTCTTGCAGGTGTTTCATCACCCAACTAGGTAACCTCATCAATGCACTGACAATTAACAACAACAGATGATGTCACCCAGTTGGGTAATAAAACATCTACAAGAAAACACATCAAGCTTAGTGGCAGATAGGAAAGCACCCCAGAGGGTTAACATCATTGCCCAGAGGATCATTGGTTGCCCTCTCCCCTCTTTGGAAGAGCTTTATTAGCTCCCGCTGCCTTAAGAAAGTTCAAAACATTCTCAAAGATCCATCTCATCCTGGGCACCCTTTTTTTGAACTATTACCATCTGGCAGATGGTACAGGATAATAAAAACAAGAACAAATAGGCTGAAAAACAGCTTCTATCCCAGGGCAGTAGCTCTTTTAATTCTGCTGTATTAAATCCCAAAGATTTAATGACACCACTATGCGGTGTCGGGGATTTTCAGTTCAATGTGTGGAGGGTGAAGGATGTGTGTCTGTGTTTATTTTCATGGTCATGGTCATGATGTGCACTGAAGATGGTGTCTGATTTCGTTGTACAAGGTGCAATGACAATAAATTAAACTAAACTAAACTAAACCAAACTAAACCAAACCAAACCAAACCAAACCAAACTAAAGCTCAGAGAGGCCCTCATTTCAACCCCAAGCTTCAAATACTCTCGTCTATTGATACAGTAGTCCAGTAGTCCATTGTAGAACTTATAACATGCCTGTCCTACCAGATCTGATGGGATGGGTAGATGTAACCAGGGAGAAGCAACCCCTCACATTTCTTGATTGCATGCCAGGTGGGTTTTTAGAGATCATTACTATTAACCTGAATTGCACCCAGAAGTATACCGGTAGCCAATGAAACTTGTGGACCCAGGGTGTGATGTGTCTGAGGAGCACATGAGTGCCATCACATTTTGCACTGGCTGAAGCTTCCCAATGTTCCTCAAGGGCAGTCTCCTGTAGAGCCCATTACAATAATCTATTTGGGAGTAAGCGGGCCACGACTGATTGACAGAGGAGCCTTCTGGTCCAGGAAAGGGTGCAACTGGTGCATAACATCATAATGTGGTATAGTCCATTACATTCCAATGCTTTGATTATGTTATGAAATTAAAAGTGAGTAAGAAAGAGCGGCATGGTGGCCTAGAGAGGGAGCTCTTGCCTCATAATCAGAACGCTGTGAGTTCGATCCTAGGTAGCGGCAGATATTTCTCCCTCTAGGTGCAAAGAGAAAATATCTGCTATGGAGTCCATGTAGGCTTCAGGCAGGGCATCTGGCCAGGAAACATACAGTCATCCTGACTTGACTCCACACCCCAATGCAAAGGATTACAGTATCATTTTTTAAAAAAAGTTACTAAGAAAACACTTGGAGAAGGAGTCATTCTTTATATGTTTCTAATGCTTTCCTATTCTTGCCCTAAATCATCAATTGGAGTTTGAGATGGGATTAAAAACTCTTTGGGATTCTTGGTGCTCTGTGAACCTGGTGATTTTCTTGCAGATGTTTCATTATCAAACTAAGGTAACCCGATCAGTGTGAGAGGATTACTTTTTCCTGGTGTAAATGCATATATCAACAATTGGACTAGATTAAGCCCTCTAAAACTCTATGACCAAGTCTGACCTTGGGTTGAAAAGGTTACTGAACCTAGACTAAATGGCCTGCAATAGAGACCTGAGATGCTGGTCAGCCCCAAGGCCACAATTAGTCTTTTTAGACAAATGCAGGACTGAATGGTAAATAGAGAGAGGGGGGGAGGGAGGGAGGGAGGGAGGGAGAGAGAGAGAGAGAGAGAGAGAGAGAAGTGGTTGGTGTTTTGATTTTATGTAATTGAAATATAAGCTTAATTAAAAGCACATTAAATTAAATAATCTCTCTAATAGAATTATTCCCCATATATTTAATAATTCTCTTCACATTAAAATTTACAGTTCAGTGATAATTTTTAGAAGGAACGGGTATAAAAAGGGACCTACAGGGCCTTGGAGCCTCAAGTTGCACAACTCAAAGATAACAGATAACAGATAATCAGAGTTGGAAGGGATCTTGTAGGTCATCTAGTCCAACCCTCTGCCCAAGCAGGAGACCCTACACCATTTCTGACAGATGGAAGTCCAGTCTCTTCTTGAAAGCTTTCAGTGATGAAGCTCCGACAACTTCCGAGGGCAATTTCTGTTCCATTGGTTGGTTGTTCTCACTGTCAGAAAGTTTCTCCTTATTTCCAGGTTGAATCTCTCCTTGTTCAGTTTCCATTCATTATTCCTTGTCTGGCCTTCGGGTGGTTTAGAAAACAGGTTGACCCCCCCCCCAGGCAGTGTTCTAGGACCAACTCTCTTCATACTCTACATAAATGATCTCTGTGTTCATATCAAGAGCAATTGTGTTCTCTTCGCTGATGATCTAAAGCTATTCAACACCACAGACAATACTGCTACCCTTCAAAAAGACCTTGACTATGTTTCAGAATTGTCAAACAAATGGCAACTTCAAATCTCAACAAATAAATGCTCTGTTCTACATATTGGCAAAAAAAAATCAGAAAATAAAATACAGGCTGAATAGTCAAGACCTTGTTGATGATCCAAACTCTGTCAAGGATCTTGGAGTACTCATCCCAAATGACCTAAGTGCTAAAGCCCACTGTAACTACATAGCCAAAAAGGCGTTAAGAGTTGTTAACCTAATCTTATGTAGCTTTTTCTCTGGTAATATTACACTACTAACTAGAGCATACAAAACATTTGCTAGACCAATACAGCTCATCAGTCTGGAACCCACATTATGTATCTGATATTAACACAGTTGAGAAAGTCCAGAAATATTTCACAAGAAGAGTTCTCCACTCCTCTACTCGTTGCAGAATACCTTATGCCACCAGACTCAAAATTCTAGACCTAAAAAAACTAGAACTACGCCGCCTTCGGTCCAATCTAAGTATAGTATATAAAATCATACATTGCAATGTACTACCAGTAAATGAATACTTCAGCTTCAACCATAACAACACAAGAGCAAACAATAGATACAAACTCAAGGTTAATTGCACCAAACTTGATTTCAGGAAATACGACTTCAGCAACAGAGTGGTCAATGTCTGGAATACTCTACCTGACTCTGTGCTTTTTTCCCCAAACCCCAAAAACTTTAACCTTAGATTGTCTACTATTGACCTCACCCCTTTCCAAAGAGGTCTGTAGGGGGCGTGTATAAGCGCACCAACGTGCCTACCGTCCCTGTCCTATTGTTTCTTTTATATATTATTTTATTTTTCGTATGTGTATCCTTGTATTCATAACTATGTTTTTACTTATACCTATTATCTTGTAAGCAATTGACAAATAATAAATAAATAAAAAATAAATAAATATTGGAAGACTGCTCTCCTGTCACCCCTGGACCTTCTCTTCCTTAGACTAGCCATGCCCAATTCCTGTAACCGTTCTTCATATGTTTTAGTCTCCAGTCCCCTAATCATTCTGGTTGATTGTGTTAGCTCTACGTTTCTTAAACTTTTGGAAAAGTCACTCTTGTTATTTTGGTTTCACCATGATGACAGGACATTTCACAGTAGCAAAGTTTTTTTTTTTTTCATGAATAATAAGCATATGAATGAGTTTGTGATAGCACTTACTCTCCTATTAACTTGCGAACCATTTGTCAGCTAACCCAACATATAAAAAGGAAGCTTCTGATTATGACTACAGTTAAGAATAATTCTCATCCCTCTCATCATTTCAATTGGATTTTATATATTGTTCTCAGCAAGGATTGTTTTCAGGTGAGGAACAACTTTATGACAGCCTATTAATCTAACTTCCTGTCCCCTCATTGCACTTGATCAAAGAATGTCAAGAATGCATCAACTTTAAAAATGAAATGCTTTGGGATATTTGCATTTTGTTTTATTTTTAAGGAAGTTACATTTTAAGTTCCATATCAAAATATAAGCTCTCTCTCTTTTTTAAAATTCAACTCAACTGTGAACTGAGAATGCAAATTTTTGGAATACCGAGTTCTCCTTGATAAATATGTAACAAATCATTCTCTTCTTGTAGTCAACAAACATTTCTAGGGCTTAACTATGAATAGACAAAAACTTTGTTGAACTGAAATGTCTACACTCTGAGTGAGAATCTTTCCCTTCCAACACATGGATATACTGTAGGTATCCTTCCAAACTATATTTATGGGGTGGTTAATTTGGGTATTTTCAATGCTTCAAGTGGTTTGTTTTACAAACTTTAGAGAAGTTGTTGATGAAAGAACATGGCAGGACCAGTTCATTAAGTCTTTAATTTCCTGTCCAGTTGGGCATCTACAGAAAGTCAGGATTTCACCAAAATGATGAAATATAAGTTGTAATGTAATGCAAAGCAAATTCCAGCCTCTAGTTCCAGCACTTCCATCATACAAAAGAGGCAGAGTTGCATTGCATTATCATGATGCATTTTCACCATTTGCCCATCTTTCTTCTCCTTCTCCTCCTTCTCCTTCTCCTTCTCCTCCTCCTGCTCCTGCTTCTCCTGCTCCTGCTTCTCCTCTCCTGCTTCTGCTTTTCTCCTCCTCCTCCTTTTTTCTTTTCTTTTTCTTCTTCTTCTTCCTCCTCCTCCTCCTCCTCCTCCTCCTCCTCCTCCTCCTCCTCCTCCTCCTCCTCCTCCTCCTCCTCCTCCTCCTCCTCCTCCTCCTCCTCTTCTCCTTCTCTTCTTCTTCTTCTTCTTCTTCTTCTTCTTCTTCTTCTTCTTCTTCTTCTTCTTCCCAGGGTATTCCTGCAGGTGCAGGGTCCACTGTTCTGATAACTGAACACCACTTTGCACAATCAGCTGCACCTCCAGGGCGCAGGCGCATGGTTCATATATCTTTGTTGATGGTGTCCTGCCATCTCTGTCTTGGATGCCCATGAGGTCACCGGCCACCACTTCTAGTTTGTAGGCGGTCTTGGCCATGGTGGAAGGTGCTGCTGTCTGAACATGTCCATACCAGTGGAGCGAGCCTTCTCTCATCTTCTCTATAATTGGTGCCACACCAGAATGCTGTTGGAACAGTGTCATTTGTGATGTGGTCAAGAAGGGAGATGCCTGATATCCAATGGAACATTTTCATTTCCATGGCATGGAGATAGCTTTCGGTCCCCATTTGCCCATCCCCCATCTCAAATTCCTTCTGATGAGAGCCACAATTGACAATCCCAGTGATTAGGACTACAAAAATGTACATGAAGTAAGAATTTTATCTATAAACCAAAGTTAATGTATTGTGTTGCATGAACCTAAACAATGCATCCTTAAACAAACCCTAGCAATGGAAGCACACCCTAGTTGCGTCTTTATAAAAGAAGCTCAGAATAATATGAGCTTAAATTAAGGGACTCAATGGGCTTTGAATTCAGATCACAGAATCTTCAAGGGGTTGCCTTCTGAATGGTCAAGTTCAGAAGCTAGGTGATCTAATTAACCTGAACTCTTCTTAGCATCCTTTTCCTTCCATACAATTTTAACTGATTTTTTTTTAACCTTGGGAACCCCCATATCACAATTCTTCCTTTAAGCTCCCCCCAGCCTCAATATGCCTGAAGCAGCCAGTTCATCTTTGCTAGAAAGCAATGTTGAATCCATTGGTGAAATCCCTTTAGCCTTATACTAATCACACTGAATGCACGAAAGTGAAAGTCAATTAACAGCAGCGGTTGAGCTCTGATACACATTCATGAAGAAGCACAATGTATCAATTTATCTCATAATGTTCACTCATGAACTTTAATTCCCGTGTTAACTTGCCTCTTTTTTTAAAATCTTACTTTGCTTGGTGTATGCACCTACCTATTTGTTCTAAAAAGATCACAGCCCTTTTCACATCATTTTTTTTTATCCTCCCTGAATAATTTCAGGACTTCAGGCTGCATTCCAGTTGGCTACAATAAATCTCACTTGAACTGAAGGTGGTATCTTTGGATCATGGAATTGTAGTTCTGTTTTGTTGACAGCATGGTCTGGAACATAGAACATCATCAAACAGGTTTTATTTATTTATTTTATTTTATTTATTTTATTTGGTTTGTCAATTGCTTACAAGATAATAGGTATAAGTAAAAACATAGTTATGAATACAAGGATACATATAAGAAAAATAAAAGAAACAATAGGACAGGGACGGTAGGCATGTTGGTGCGCTTATGCACGCCCCCTACAGACCTCTTAGGGAAGGGGTGAGGTCAATAGTAGACAGTCTAAGGTTGAAGTTTTTGGGGTTTGGGGAAGAAACCACAGAGTCAGGTAGAGTATTCCAGACATTGACCACTCTGTTGCTGAAGTCGTATTTCCTGCAATCAAGTTTGGTGCGATTAAACTTAAGTTTGTATCTATTGTTTGCTCTAGTGTTGTTACGGTTGAAGCTGAAGTATTCATTGACAGGTAGGACATTGCAATGTATGATTTTATATACTATACTTAGATCGGACCGAAGGCGGCGTAGTTCTAGGTTTTCTAGGTCTAGAATTTTGAGTCTGGTGACATAAGGTATTCTGCAACAAGTAAAGGAGTGGAGAACTCTTCTTGTGAAATATTTCTGGACTTTCTCAACTGTGTTAATATCAGATACGTAATGTGGGTTCCAGACTGATGAGCTGTATTCGAGTATTGGTCTAGCAAATGTTTTGCATGCTCTAGTTATTAATGTAATATTACCAGAGAAAAAGCTACATTGGGGTCATCCTCCACTAGACACCACTATCCAAATTACAGAATCAGAATCAAGTTGGAAGGGGCCTTAAAGATCTTCTAATCCAGCCCTCTGATCAAGAAGGAGACCCTATACCATTCCAGACAAATGGCCATCCAATCTCTTCTTAAAATCTCCGGTGATAGCATCTACAACTTTTGAAGACAAGCTCTTCCACCGGTTGATTGTTCTCACTGTCAGGAAATTTCTCCTTAGTTCTAGGTTGCTTCTCTCCTTGGTTAGTTTCCATCCATTGCTTCTTGTCTTGCCTTCTGGTGCTTTGGAAAATAAGTTGATCCCCTTTTCTTTGTGGCAGTCCCTAAAATATTGGAATGCTGTTATCATGTCACCCCTAGTCCTTCTTTTCACTAGACTAGATTTACCCAGTTCCTGCAACTGTTCCTCATACATTTTAGCCTTCAACCCGCTAATCATCTCTACTGCTCTTCTCTGCACTCTTTCCAGAGTCTCAACATCTTTATTTTTACTAAGTTACACAGTTATAGTCATAATTGTCTGTTCAATTCTGATTTGTTATCTCAACCACCATTGCCTAGATCATCAGACAAAGACATGCGTTGGGATCCAGTTGATGATCAAGGGTTCACAAGGAGATTCACAGTAGGATAATGTTGCAAAGTTTGCCCTTATTATGCATATTTTCCCATAGGCACTTGATAGAAATGCTGATGACATCATGTGTGCATGATGATGCAAATTACATAATTTGATCATTTACACAAATATGTTCTGAAATATGAGATGTCACTTTTTTTCTTATCTCCCCAGGAGACATCCATGATTTTTCCTGTTTGGAAAGAGAGCTTTGAGATTGTTTCCTCTGTTTTCCCCTTAATTGTGATTTCTGTTTTATAACATGCACTGAAGATGTTTATGGTTTCCCAGCTCAAAATGCAGCAAATTATGGGGTCATGGTTTGGAGGTCTTTGAACCATAGGAAGCTTTATAGTTGCAATTTTATCACTCTCCCTCCGCCATGAATCACGATTTATAAACCACAAAAGTTTGGGTTCAAACAATGTACTAAACCAAAGCCAAACAAACTTCACTGTGGTTTAGTGTGTAAGTAAATCTAAATTTACAGTAGGAAATTGAAAACAGATGCTCCTTGCAGGAGTATGGAATACAACTGAAATCAATTAACAGTAGAACTGAGAAACTACAGGAACAAGGTTAAGAATTATCAAGGCTGTGCAGTACTCCACATTGGAAAGCAAAATAATCACATGTGTGCATGAATATAGCACCTGCCTGAAACTCATTAAACCAAATGCATCTTTTTTCCCCCCCTGAAATTATGTGGCAGTTGGTTTTGGTGTGAATTAGATTTCTGCTGATCACAACTTGTTTAATACATAAGGAATGAACACTTGGCTAAAAAAACTTCAGCATGTGTTCTTCACGGCGAAGCACATTGGTTGATAAAGCTCGAAGTTTGGAAGCAACAGTAAGAAATATGTTGAAAAAACATATCAGGGGAGGGGGCTTCTCAAAGAAGCATCTTCAAAATAAGAAAAAGAAAACAAACACTTAGGCTATAAATGCAAGAATCGGTCAGGATCTGTTTTGTTTTGTTCTGTGTTTTTTTTTTCCAAAATCGCTATGAGCCAGATGGGAAACCAGCACTATCTCAGTATGTGCTCAGAAAATTATTTTGCACCATAAATAATACCAATTGTTTCTTCTCCTTCACTTCTGCCACTACATTTATTCAACTATTATTAGATGCAGTTGCTAGTAGGGCATTGTGGGAGTGCTGACAGAATCTATGGCTGTGCTGTGAGAAGATACTATGAGTGATGATACAACTGTGCCCTGGTGGCACAGTGATTAGGATGCAGTATTGTAGGCAAACTCTACCCACTGCCAGGAGTTCAATCCTGACCAGCTCAAGGAAAGCTCAGCTTTCTATCCTTTCAAGGTTGGTAAAATGAGAACCCAGATTGTTGGAGACAACATGCTGATATTGTAAACTGCCCAGAGAGTACTATTGATATTGCTGTTGCATTAATTGCTAAAACAGCTGCTCTGGTCCTGAACATGTTACCTCATGCTGTGAACTCTACAAATGCTCACAGAGCTCCATCAGATCGCTACCACAGTGACTTGGTCACTCTCTGTGGATTTGGGGGCCACATTTTAATAACATGGCCATATGGTTCCTTGGCAAAACAGTAACGCTGACTATGTAGAAGGGGAAGTTAATAACTGTCACCTCCACTAATAATCTAGGTATGAATGGCAAGTTAACGGGCTGCATATGTACAAACGGAAGTGAAGGAGAGATGTCTAGGGGGTCTGTGGTGGCGCAGTGGTTAGAATGCAGTACTGCAGGCTTACTCACTGCTCACTCCAGTTCAATTTTGAGCGGGTCAGGGTTGACTCAGCCTTCCATCCTTCCGACATCGGTAAAATGAGGATCCAAACTGTGGGGAACAATATGCTGGCTCTGTAAACCGCTTGGAGAGAGCTGTAAAGCACAGTGAAGTGGTATATAAGTCTAACTGCTATTGCTAAGGAGCGTGTTGGTAGCATGAAGTGCAGGCTCTGTGCGTTGGAGATGTGCACGAGTGATGTGCTTTGTTTGGTGCAGTATGCAGAGGTGTGTGTGTGTGTGTGTGTGTGTATGTGTGTACAATATGTATAAGTGTGACTATGTACAATATGCAAACTATATTTGTGATTGTGTGATGTACAATGTGTGTGTGTGAGAGAGAGGGGGGGGAGGGAGGGGGGAGAGGGGGGAGACAGAAAGAGAGGAAGGAGGGAGGGGGGGAGACAGAAAGAGGAGGAAAGGAAGGAGGGAGGGAGGGTGAGAGAGAGAAAGAGAGAGAGAGGGGAGAGAGAGAGAGAGAGAGAGAGAGAGAGACTACTGCAATCCACCAGAGGACGCTGTATTCTGTGTTCTCCCAAATTAGTCCTGGTCCAATGTTCTTGGCTGGATCACCCCATATTAATTATCAGCAATGTTATTGTCCGAGGACGGAAGTCTCCAGATGATAACTATCACTTTAAAGCCCACCTAACTCATCCACCGTTATCTCTTCTGCCGTTGTTTGCACAGCTGCTTTCATAGGCAATCTGGCCTGATATAAATGTTCCCTTTTGTTCATCATCTGTTTTGTCTTGATGATACATGGCAGCCCTTTGGTGCTTTGCTCATTCCCTCTCAGTTAAGTAAGGGGCTGTAGGGGGAAAAATAACTTTTATTTGAACATACTCTATTCACACTTTCCAAACGGAGTTGGGGGGAAAAAATCACTCTCTGGTGATTGAAGTATGCGCTTTCCAAATTGTGATCATGCTAAACGCTGGCGGAGGTACATGGAGATATTTGGAAAATGTGGTTAAAAAGCTTTCAGTCAGTAGGGGAGAATGGGATCAAAAGAACATTATCCAAGTGTCTTTTTTTTCTTCAGAAACTTTGCATCCTGGAAAAAAATGTATTTATATAAATGTGTACAAAATTGCTCTGGGTTGAGTTTGCAAGTAGAGGTGGAAATCGGGCTGAAATAAGCTTATGGGCCATCTGAAACCAAGCTAAATACACATACAACAATCAATATAGTATAATTAATTCTAGTATATTTGTCTGTCAAGATTACAAAGTAATTCGGCACTTGCAACCACAAGGGAGCTTGGAATTTTGCTCATAAGTCATTGCAGTTGTAAACAGAGGCATCAAGGGACCAAACTAGATATTACAACCATTTTTGCAATGGTTTTAAAGCGAGTCACTAAGGTCATTAGCCAAATCACATGATCATTGGGCAAAATCCAACATATCTAATGGATATCACAAATTGTGGTCACGTGACTATAGGATGCTGCTGTCAGTCAATATTTGTAAGCTGGTTGCCAAGCACTCAAAATGTGATCATGTGATTGTGGGTGGGTGTCTGTGCAGCAGTTGTAACTTTGAAGATGGGTTGTAAGTAGGGTCTTCTTCTCATTGTTCTTATGAACCAAGAGAGGCTTTCCTCCAAAACTAGTGGAAGAAGACTTCCTGGTATGCCTCTAATGACCCAATCCACATTTCCATTCCCTGTTGGCTGTTCCTCCTCTCCCTCAGAATCATTCTCCACCAGGGGCCAAACCGGTAGAATACCACCACTGGACTGGCCCAAAGTCACCCACAACTGATTTCATGGCTTAGACAGGATTTGAACTCAGAGTCTCCTACCTTCTAGCCTGATGCCTTAACCACTAGACCAAACTGGTTCTACCAAACTGATAGAGAAAGAGGTGCCATCCTAGGACAGTTGCATCAGGGGGAAAAAATAGATCAAAAGCAACATTATTATTAGATTACAAAGATATTCATCATGGTTGTTACATTTCTGCTCTCTACAGATATCTCACCTTTTCGCCAGCAGAAGAATTCAAAGAGTGATATTTTGAAAAGGAAGTGGTGGAACTGGGTGAGTGGAAGCATTTTCCCCCCCAAATGAAACCACCCTGATTCAGTGATTCAATTTGAAGCATCAAATCAAATCAATTCACTTTCCCAAATCTAATTACGGATTCAAATTCAATCAACTGGATAATTGGGCTCAAATCAAAGATTCGAATTGGTCTGCAGTTGAAAGTCCTGCCATAACCATTTAGATTTGAGTTTGCAATATTTCTTAAATGTTCATTTTTAAAAAGTACTGTGGCACACACATTTAAAATGCTTTTATAACTTTTTTGGGGGGAAAAATAAATAGCGGGTTGCTGCATTTGTAGAATGAAATCCCAATAGAAACATATATGCCAATGTCCACAAGAAGTAGAAAAGTCTGAAAGTGGTGAAAATCCATAAAGATGATATTCCTTAACCATCTGCATCCTTTTCCAGCAAGTTTTGGTACATGGGTAGTCCTCAAGTTATGATGGCAACTGGGACTGATATTTATGTCACTAAGTGATGCCATTGTAAACCAAATCAAGAGGGAAAGTCCTAGAAGGCACATGTAGAAAACTCCAAGTCCCAGGTGGCTTAAAAGCAGGCAGGCAGGCAGGTAAGTGGCAGGTAAGTGGCTGAACGAGGTGTTGCGTAAGAGGGCTGTGTACGATGTGAGGGAGCTGCAGGAAGAGTCAAGAAGGGTGTGCAAGGATGCACAGGATTGTGCCAGGTTGCAAGGGAGGCATGGAAAGGATTGAGGAGGCTACACGAAGGTGCAAGGGAGGCACAACAAAGATTGGGAAGAATGCGTGCGTGGCATGGAAACGCTTAGATAGGGAACAGAAGGGTGGTGTGGTGAGGCTTAAGGAATGTGTGTAGTGATACATGAGTGATGAAAGTGACATGAGTTCAGAGGCGTTGAAGAAAGGTGCACATGTTACTGTAACAACTTGACACCTTCCCAAGTGATGTCTTGACGGAAGACAAAAAACTCCCACACAAGCAGTTACAAGAAGGAGGGGGAAAGCAACACAAACCAGGCAAGATAAGGGCTGGAGGAGGTCCACAGATAACACACACTGGGAAGGATGCCAAACTCAGAGAGGAACCATAACTAGAGATATTTCCATGCTTTGATTCCAGCGTTCGCCCATACACATGTCTGTACTCTTATGCAGTTCTCACACCTGCAGCCCATGAAGAGGATCAAGGGCCTCTCCTCCCGAGTAGACCACGTCTCTCCTTTATCCTCTCCTCTCTGCGTGCCCTAGGATGGAGAGGGGATGGGCCTGGGTCCTCCTCTGACTGCTCAGCCACCCTCTGCCCTTCCCCAGCCTCTTCCACAACCTCCAGAGCCACACTTCCACTCCCTGTCGGCTGTTCCTCTTCTCCCTCAGAGTCAGACTCCACCAGGAGCATGACACCTGGCTTCCCCATTGACTTTCTGGGGAAGCCTTTACAAATGGCAAGCACATTTTTATTTTTTATTTTTATTTATTTTATTTTGTCAAGCAATTGTTAGATAACAAGTATAAGTATAAACATGGTTATGAATACATGAAATGGATATGAATAAGAAAAAAAGAAACAATAGGACAGGAACGTTAGGCACATTGGTGCGCTTATGCACGCCCCCTACAGACCTCTTAGGAAAGGGGTGAGGTCAATAGTAGACAGTCTAAGGTTAAAGTTTTTAGGTTTGAGGAAGAAACCACAGAGTCAGGTAAAGTACATGATCGGGGAGTGCTGCAAACAACTGTAATTTCAAACCAATTGCCAAACTCCTGTCAGAGGGAGACTGACCGAAACAGGGGAAGGAGTCAAGCAAGGAATTAGTCTGGAATCATTACATAGATGCAAGAGGGGAAGGTCCAACCCACCCCTTGAATACTGTTAAACCTCATCTAGTCTTGGCACAGGTGCAAACTGCCAGTCTGGGAAGATTGCTGTGAAATAGGCACTGAGCAATAAAGTAACTAATTTGAACACTTCACGAGTGAGTCCAGTTGTTTGCACCTGGCAGTACCCAATGCAGTACCCAATTGCAGTCACATTGCAATCATGTGACTGTTGGAATGCTGGGACGGTTGGAAGTCTGAACATCAGTCCTAACCATCATTCATTCAGCACCACCATACCTTTAAACAGTCTCTGAACAAATGGACATAAGTCAAGAATTACCTGTACAGTCTCTTGCTTAATGGAGCAAAATGCAATATTAGATCTTTCTTCCTGACTATTGAAATTCTATGTTTCTGCGCTAACATCAGTGGAGTGGAATACTCACCCAATGATGGAACTTACTGTTTTCATTTATGGATGGAGAGAATGAGCAAGAAAATGTTGGGAGTTTTATCTATCACTTTCCCTGCTGGCAGTTAATGGGCGCCTTAAAAGCACAAGTAGAGAATGCTGCATATTTATCTGGCATGTCATAAGGCAACGAGATGGAGACAACTAATCAGAGAGAAACGCCTGGGGCTCATGGTTACAATCTCATCCTCAGTAGCAATCTTGGAAATGAAGAATAACTTAATTACCACAATATCACTTGGTCTACTTTATTTGTTCTTGCGGCTGTCCCTTGACACCGCTGTCCACATTCTGACATAGACACGGCAGGCAGCAAAATCATTGTTTGATTAAAAAGCCCTGTGGAATGTTGAACCCTGACCCATTTCGGGTTTCCAAGGAGCAGAAGTGAACCGCACCAGAGCCAGATATCAGAGGCTATAAAAATACGCCTGACCCCATAAAGGAATAGAATCCATTATTGGTTGGCATGTTGACTTACAAAACGATGACCCAGCCAGAGTATAGAGGAGATGATTGACTTAATAAGGGAACACGCTGGTGGGTTTGAATAAGGGTTGGAGTGTGTGTGTGTGTGTGTAGATTGGCAAGTTTAGTGTTTGCATTCAACTGTTTGTGTGTGTGTGTGTGTGTGTGTGTGTGTGTGCATGTGTGTAGATTGACAACAAAAGACAGTTGTTAAATGAATTTTGCTCCATTTGTTCAGAGGCAAAATTACAGTGGCAGTGAAAAAATTGACTTATGACAGATTTTCACACTTGTGACTGCAGCAGTATCCCCATGATCCAGAGGTGGTATTCAGCAGGTTCTGACCAGTTCTGGAGAAACGGTAGCGGAAATTTTGAGTAGTTTGGAGAACCGGCAAATCCCACCTCTGACTGGCCCCACCCCCATCCATTCTCTGCCTCCCGAGTCCCAGCTGATCGGCTGGGTCTTCTTTTGTTGCCTTGCACAGGAGAAAGAAGCTGGAAAGCAGGTTAGTGGGGTGGGGAGGGAATGGGGATTTAGCAGTATCCTTCCCCTGCCATGCCAACCAAGTCACACCCACCAAGCCACGCCATGCCCACCAAGCCATGCCCACAGAACTAGTAGTAAAAAAAAATTGAATCCCACCACTGCCATAATCACATGATCAAAATTCAGACACTCAGCAACTGGCATGTATTGATGATGATTGTGGTGTCTCCAGGGTCGTGAGGTCCCCTTTTGCGACCTTATGACAAACAAAGTCAATGGGGAAGCCAGATTCACTTAACAACCTTGTTACTAACTTAACGACTGCAGCGATTCACTTAACATCTGTGAAAAGAAAAGTTATAAAATTCACACAATTTGCCCTTACACAGAAAGGGCAAAACTTGCTTAACTGCCTTGCATTGTGATGGACTCAATTGTGATTGTAACTCAAGGACTACCTGCCAAATTAAGCCAATTGCTGGATGCATCTATTTATTCATCCATCATATTTATCACACAATGTGATTCAGGGCAGCATACAATAAACAATTGAAAAAACAATAATATAAAAAAATTAATTAAAAATTAATATTGCAATTAAAAAGACAAAGTGTGAGTGACAGATATTAGCAACAGAAGAGCCGTCAGCCGCGAGGAAGCAAAATAAAACATTGAGCTGATCTAGGTTACTTCTTTATTGCTGCATGTCTATTTACAAGAATTTCACCAGATTGACTGTGTTATCTTGGAAGTGGCCAGATTATGGTTTCAGGAATTCTGGGGGAGGTAAAATCTGTGTCGTGTAAGGACTCTAAGCTCACTTCCCCCACTTCACACCTTCCCTCACTTTAGCTGAAGATTCCACCATAGGAGGCCACCTCAAAATCTCACCATTCCCTTGTGATCTCCAAGCCAACCAATGTTTTGAGAGACTTACAAAAAGTTAACAGAGCCAGCGGCATCTGATGTGGGTGGATGATGCTCCATAAGGTAGGTGGAACAGTGCATTATGAGCCGTGGTGGTGCAATGGTAAGAATGCAGGATTGCAGGCTAACTCTGCCCACAGCCAGGAGTTCGATCCTGACTGGCTCAAGGCTGACTCAGCCTTACCGCCTTCCGAGGTTGGTAATATGGAGACCTAGATTTCTGGGGGCAATATCCTGACTCTGTAAAGTGCTGTAAAGCACTGCGTCAGGATTCCGACAATTGCCCTAATTAAATCATGAGCTTCGAGCCAAGCTTCAAAAGAATCCAAAAGATTTATTAGGAGCAACATGTCTGGCACTAATCCATATGAAGCCAACTCTGGGACACATAATTTACTATCACCTATGACTCTGTTCCCCACCCCCACCCCAGTGTGTCATAAATCAGATTCTCCAACAAAACACTTTCACAGGCTGGGTGTCATCAATCATGCTCTCCAATGACAGATTTTAGCCGGCAAAAGATCTAGTAGCCCAGGGTACGATGTGTTTCTGGCCTTCACTGCTCCTTCAGGCCTTCCCCCCGCATTCTAATGTCAACTCGGGAACAGGCATACGAATGATTTACGAGTTGATACACTGTAGAGCAGTATATAAGTCTAAATGCTATCGCTATGAGAATTCTGCTATATCAAAAAACACCCATCTCCTGGATCCTGTTGTTTTTGCTCTTTAGCAGACAGGACCTGAAACATACCTCTTCTGCTGGATCTGATGGGATAGATAGTCAGGATGAAGCGGTTCCTCAAAGAACCCTGGCCACAATCCATAAACGGCTTTAATGGTCTAAAACACCACCTGGTTTTGAACAAGAGTGTGTCCCGAGAGCTGAGATTTTCTACCTTATTCTGGTGTGATGTATGACATGTGTGGTTTAGTCTTGAGAAAAGGCAGCTGAGGGAAATATGAATGAGAAGGTCAAGGGTTCTTCTATCTCATTCCTGAGTGTAGCATAAGGAAGGCTAATTTTACTTGAATATTAGAAAGGAGGGGGAAAAAACTTGCTTAATAGAACAGCTTGACAGTAGAAGCAATTACTCAGAGAGCGATGGACTCTATTTCACTGAGGATATTCAAGTAGAGGCTAGGCTGCCATCTGCCAAGGAGGTTTTAATTTGGATTCTTGCAGAGCATGTAGTATAGTATAGTGTAGTGTAGTGTAGTGTAGTGTAGTATAGTATAGTGTAGTATAGTATATAGAATTAGGAATGGGAATAGAATTAGGAATAGAATAGAATAGAATAGAATAGAATAGGATTGGATTAGGATTGGATTAGGATTAGGATTAGGATTAGAATAGAATAGAATAAGAGAGTTTGAAGGGATCTTGGAGGTCGTCTAGTCCAGCGGTCGCCAACCGGTGGGCCACGTCCCACTGGTGGGCCATAAGAAAATTTTGGTGGGCCACAGAGAAATCTCACCCCCAGAGCACCCTCCCAAAGCAATTCATCCAGGCTGCACAGAAACACACGGCTGCGCTGCCCACATGGCCCGTGGGAACCCTCCCCTCCCACTCACTCCTTACCTGGCAATCTTGCCTGCTAAATTGCTATTTTTCCGACCACCAGCTGTTCTGCTGTGCCAGGAGATTTAGATAAGCTAGGAAGCAGGAAATGGTTGGATTTCTTGCTTTCTAGCTAGTCTTTAGATCTTCGGCTCTGCTTTTAAGTACAGCAGAACCTCCCTTAGGACTGAAGTTTCTATTATGCAGTGCAGTCTCACTGCAAGCAAATTTTATGTGACAGACTCAGGCAGCCAATGGCAGATAGATAGATCACTGAATGATTCTGTGAGCAACTCAATCTGCCTGCCTGCTTTGCCTGATTTTGGGTAAAAGTTGTCCTTTTTTAAAATAAAAAATTCAATATTTACATACATGGTATGTTGTGAGTTAATTTTGTGAGTTTGCTTGCTAGCCAATTTTATGAGTTTTATGGTTGTTATAATTGCTGTCGCACACCTGCTTGTCCAAACCAACTATTAGGAAAAACATAAGAAAGGAACACATATACTCATGGGATCTGAGTTGTACACACAGTGGTGGGATTCAAATTTTTTTTAATGTCAGTTCTGTGGGTGTGGTTTGGTGGGCCTGGCAGGGGAAGGATACAGCAAAATCCCCATTCCCTCCCTACCCCACTAACCTGCTTTCCAGCTCCCTTCTCCTGTGCAGGGCAACAAAAGAAGACCCAGCCAATCAGCTGGGACTCGGGAGGCAGAGAATAGATGGAGGCGGAGCCAGTCAGAGGTGATATTTGCCGGTTCTCCGAACTACTCAAAATTTCCACTACCGGTTCTTTAGAACTGGTCAGAACCTGCTCTGATAGGTTCTATACCCCCTCTGCTCCTGCATCACAGCGGGGGGTGGGGGGGTGAGGGCATTTTTGCCTTTCCCGGGCTCCGGAGACTTTCCTCAAGCCTCTGGGAGGGCAAAAACAGCTTCCCTGGGCTCCGGAGGCTCTCTGGAAGCTGGAAAGGGGCCTCTTTCTGGCCTTCCCGAATTTCCAGGAAGCCCGTTTTTCGCCATCCCTGAGCCATCCCCTCCGTGCACGCCCTGCGCTTACCTGCATCCAAAACGGGCCGCGTAGGGACTCTTGGGAGGGGCAGGGTGGGGTGGGTGGGGCCAGCCAGGAGTGGGATATGGGGGTTCTCCAAACTGCACCGAATCTTAGTTAGTGGGTCTCCCAAACCCCTGCGAACCCCAAGCAGCCCACCTCTGCTCTAGATTAACATCTCTTCAGTAGTTGTATCGGAGTTTAACATTTGATGGTAGAAAAAAAAATTCATCTGAGTTTGGGTAGCCACAGTACCGGCAAACACATCAAGAAGTGACAAGCGGCAGCTAAAGAGAAAGGTTAAATGTATTTCTCTGTACTTCCTGCCCCCTGGCTGTTTCTTAAAACTAATAAAAATGCTAGGAAGATCTTTATTTTTCCCATCAGAGAGTGAGAGGAAGCCTGTCTGTATTTATGAGGATGACAATACTGTGTTTTGTTTCCCAGAGAAAAAGCTTTGTTTATAAGTTATGTCACTGTCCTCCTTCTTTGAAATCTTTTATGTTCGCACTAAAGGAGAGTGAATGTGCATTTTAGGACCTTTTCTTCCCTTTCCAAATATTTACCAGTAAGGATAATTTATTTATCTCTATTGATTATTTAGACATTGCACCTTCCACATAAAATCAGGTTCCTGCGGAAATGAACAGAGTAAGAACGGGAAAACACACAGCAGTAACAGTAGGAGAAAACAAAAGAGTCTATGCTAAAAGGGAGGCAGCCCATTCAAAGACAACAATAACAAGAGCAAAATGTTCATTTCAACGAACAAATAAATGGTTCTCAAAAGCTTTGGGGAAGCTTTTGAAGTTCAGCTTCCACTGCAACAATACAAGAGCACACAACAGATACAAACTCAATGTTAACCGCTCCAAACTTGATTGCAGAAAGTACGACTTCAGCAACAGAGTGGTCAATGCCTGGAATGCACTACCTGACTCTGTTACATCCTCTCACCCACACTCCTTTAACCTCAAACTAACCACTATTGACCTCACCCCATTTCTAAGAGGTCTGTAAGGGGGCGTGCATAAGTGCACCATCGTGCCTCCCATCCCTGTCCTATTGTCCCCATTTATTCATACCTATTTCCTGTATTCTTACTCATGTTTAAAGTTATACCTATTATCTCAGTGGTGGCTAACCTTTTTGGGCTCCTGTGCCAAAAATTGCGAGCGTGCCAGCGCGCCCGCGCTCATGTGCCGGCACCCAGAATGCAATGCGTGAACCCCCTCCCCATGCCCCCTGCGCATGCGCTCGCAATCCCCCACCCCCACACCTGCACTGTGCCTCACAGCTGGTTTTTGGGCTAGTTTGAGGGCTTTTCGGCCTCCCAGAGGCTTGGAAAAAGCCTCTGCAAGGCTACTCAGACTAAATTATAGGCCCGTTTCATCACTTCCGGTATTACAGGAAGTGACGAAACGGGCCTATAATTCAGTCTGAGAAGACTTGCAGAGGCTTTTTCCAAGCCTCTGGGAGGCCGAAAAAGGCCTCAAGCCAACCGGGAAAAAAAAAATCAGTTGTGAGACGTGCGCATGAGCAGTAAGGTAAGTTTGCCTGCGGCTCGCGTACCAACACAAATGGCTCTGCGTGCCAATTGTGGCACGCATGCCATAGGTTCACCATCACGGTATTATCCTGTAAGTGGTTGACAAATAAATAAATAAATAGCATTTCCCCACCACCACTTGGCATCTAAAGCAGGGGTGGGATTCTACCAGTTTGGACCAGTTCGGGCAAACCAGTATTTCTGGTGATCACATGCATATGCATCCCCTATGCATATGCCCTGTCCCCTGCACATGTGTCCCCCCACATGCAGCAGAGACCCGAAGACCAGCTGCCCAGCAGGAGGCATGTGCTCATGCGTGGCAGAGTTGAGATGGGGTGACATCTCATGCGCCCACAGAGAGGGCTCTGCATGCCACTTCTGGAACACATGCCACAGGTTCGCCATCGCGGTGCTAGGCTAAAATGTGGTTCAGTTTGTGCATCGTTCCCTCTGTTGCATAAACAGCCTTAGCAGGAGAAAAAGGGTGTGTGCATTTATTTCTCTAAAAATCTCCATCAGAGCCTGCTTTTTTTTAAAAAAAAAAACTTTTTCAGAAAAGGCAAAGTAAATAATGACGAGTAGTTGGTGGTTCTACTGGTGAGATCCATTTATTCAGGGTGGTTCTTTCCCAGCTAGATAAACGTGTTAAAATAAACAAATACAGTTGGAATAGATAACTCCTCCATTTCAATTTGTCATTTTTCAGTCCGCTCCATCACTTCTCCACCTCCAATTGGTAAGTGTAGATTTTTTCTAAAAATAAAAAAGACCTATCTGGAAATATTATATTATTATTCTTACATACAATTTCACATAAAATATAGATTTCTGTAAGCTATTTACATGCTGCTTTTAAAAGCATATTTTTCACATAGTGTAGATATCGTTTGGGGTGGTCATTTCTGTCTAACAAACTGATTTCTTTGCACAGTTCTTTGTGGGGAAGAAAAATGCACCTGCTGATTTGATAAATTTGACTTTTGCCAGAATGCAGACTGGCCAAATTCTCCCTTGTCCCTTAAAATGAGGTTCACACATATTCACTGCAAGCAAATACATAATGATTCCCACCGGGTGGAGATTCTATACCTTTATGAGCCTCGGTGACGCAGTGGTTGGAGTGCAGTACTGCAGGCTACTTCTGCTGCCTGCCAGCTGCCTGTAATTTGGCAGTTCGAATCTCACCAGGCTCAAGGTTGACTCAGCCTTCCATCCTTCCGAGGTGGGTAAAATGAGGAGTCACATTTTGGGGGGCAATATGCTGACTCCATAAACCACTTAGAGCAGGAGTCACCAGCCTTTTGGACCTCAGGGACTACCAAACTCATAATTTTAAATCCCGCGGACCAGAGACCCTGGGAAAATCCCTAAAAAAGTCTGCAGGAAAATTCCCCACTCCGTTTTCCTACCAATCAATCATTCTTTATTTGGGATTGCAGGATACCGTCTCCAGCTCCATTCTCAGGGGGAGAGAGAGGGAGACTTTTGGCTTCATGCAAGGAAAGCAGCAGAAGCAGCAGAAGTCTTTCTTTCTCTCCCTCAAACTCCCCAGAAATGAGTCTTTGTGAGACTTGTCGCATCAGTGCAGCCTCTTGGAGCAGGATACCTTGCAGGGTCCCAAAGACTCATTTCTGGCGGAGTTTGGGGGAGAGAAAGAAATATATTCTGCTGCTTTCCTTGCATGTAGCCAAAAGCAGAAGGAGAAAGAAGCAGAAAGAAGCAGCCCGGTGGCCAGGCCAGGCGCGTGGAGTGAGTGGGGCAAGTTCTCCACCCTTTTGCCCCTTCCCTCACTACCTTGTGTTGTTCTCAATGCAAGTGATGCAAGCTTTGTGTTCCCACGGGGCATGTGGGTGGTGCAGCCTTGTGTTGCTGTGCAGCCTGGATGAATTGCTTTGGGGGTGACATTTCTCTGTGGACCACCAAAATTTTCTCAGGGACCACCAGTGGTCCCTGGCCCACTGGTTAGCAGCCACTGACCTAGAAAGGACTGTAAAGCAGTATATAAGTCTAAGTGCTATTACTATCATGTGAATGCAAGGTTCATGGGTCTCAGCATATTACGCGTATATTGAGGAAAACAAAAAATACCAAACTTGCTGGTGACTAATCAGATTGGTTACAGGAAGTCCTCAACCTACAACAGTTCGTTTAGTGACCATTTGAAGTTACAACACCACTGAAAAAAGTGACTTATGACCATTTTTCACAGTTATGACCATTGTAGCATCCCCATGGTCACGTGATTTATATTCGGCTGCTTGACAACTGACTCACATTTATGACGGTTGCCGCATCCTAAAGTCACGTGATCCCCTTTTGCGACCTTCTGACAAGCAAAGTCCATGGGGAAGCCAGATCCGCTTAACAACCGGGTTACTAATTTAACAATCGCAGCGATTCTCTTAACAAACGTGTCAAGAAAAGTCATAATATGGAGCAAAACTCCGGTAACAAAATAAATTTTGGGCTCAATTGTGGTCATAAGGTAAGGACTACCTGTATTGTGAACTTAGGAATGTAAACATAAACATTATCTTTGTTAGCTGCTTCCAAGAAACTTATCAATACAGTTTGGACAGGAGGCTAATACTGTACAAACAGCTCTTTTTCTTCATTGCACTTTTTCAATTGGTAGATGGTGTCAACTCAAAAATATTTCTCTGGTCTTTTAGAGTTGCCAGCAGAAAGGGAGTGGGGGAAGTAGTGCATTCCTTAGATAATTTCTAGGTGACCAAAGCTTCTGGCGGGCAAGTTTATTACTGGAAAGCATGATTGATGACTCTTGGCTTTGGATGTGTCCCATTGGAGAATATACATACCAGGGTCAAGAGTGAAATGTGTCTCAGAGTCGGCTACACCCAGATAGCACCGGCCTGTTCCCTCCTAATAAATCTTCTTCAAACTCTGAGAGAGGCAGCTAGAGACTCGTGACTTAAACGGGGGTGGATGCCAGAGCCCTGATAGATGGCATATTATCTGTGTGAAAGTTAAATGCAGCTATTGAACCTGGCAACCATTAATAGCCCCATGTTGCAGGTATGGCACAATCCCTCTTACGTTTGTCTAAAATGATGGCCATCCACAACCAGCGTGATGACAAGTTCTATAGTTTAACTATGCATTCTATAAAGTAGTACTTCTTTATATCAGTCCTGAATTTTTGGAGAGGGTTGAAATATTCCATAGTCCAACAAAGGAAGAAAAACATCAACTTTTTTTTCACCATGAACCATTTTAGGTAACTCTTATCAGAAAACCAGTTTCATATAGAAGTTAAAATATCAGGCTAGAAATCAGGTGACTGAATTATAGCCCCATCATAGGCATGAAACCAGTTGAGTAATCTTAGACTAAGGCATCAGGCTGGAAACTAGGTGACTGTAAGTTCTAGCACCATCACAGGCATGAAACCAGTTGGGTAATCTTTGGCTAAGATTCCATCCCAAAGATGCTTTTTTCAGGAGGCAACGGACTTTCTTCTGAAAAAGCACCTTTGGGACAATCATAACCTGGACGACTGAGAATCTCTACAGACTAAGGTATCAGGCTAGAAACTATGTGACTGTGAGTTCTAGCCCCATCATAGGCATCAAACGAACTGAGCAATCTTAGACTAGGGCATTAGGCTAGAAACCAGGCAACTATGGGTTCTAGCCCCATCATAATCATGAAGCCAGTTGAATGACCATAGACAAGTTTCTCTCTTTCAGCCCTAAAAAGAAGAAGACAATGTCAAATCACGTCTGAAAATGCTACCAAGAAAACTGCTACCAAGGTCTAGTTCAGGCATCAGGAGTCAACACTAAGTCAAGGGCATGGACACACACACACACACACAAAGATCTTATGAGCCTTTCCTCTAAGCTAATTTGTACTAAACTCTGTAGCCTTTCCTTCCAAAGGGTCCTTTAATTTGGGGGGAGGGGGGTGTTATCCTTTCTGTATGAATACACTCAGTCTAGAAGGCCAGATTCCTAACCATGTCTTTGCATTGTTCTTTTCAGATTCCTATAATTCCTATTTAGCGATGATTTAACTGCTGGTAAATAATTAGCATTTCTCTTTCTTTGTAAAGAGAAAGGATGTATCAACTCTTGAGGGGAAAAAGATTTTCAGAAGAGGCGTCCTTCTTGAGTGAGCCATAATGTATTTCTAAGTTTTTGTTTAAAGGGTAAAATGATGGATTTCGATCGGAAGCATTAAAACAGTTCCTAGGGCTGCAAAAAAGTAATTCATTTCCTTTATTGACTAGAAAAAAGACATCAGCAGTGTTAGAATGCAAACTCAGGTTTACTTCTCAGGATCCAGTGCAGACAATAGTCTCATATCAGTGCAAAGATTTTGCAGTGAATAGAGAACTTGACTTTAAGTGTTTCATATTGATGGCCAATGGCGGTCATTTTTATCTCCACTTTGTCATACATGCAAAAGACACAATGAATCTTGGATTGATTCCAGGATCCCTAATGAATTCCCATAATGCCTCGTGCTTGCAGCAAAAGAGAAGGAACAGTGAAATCAATAGAAAGAAGGAAGTGCATAGTCCATCAAGAAAGTCCTCATAGGTTGATGAGATTTTCTCTTGAATTTTCCCTCCCCAGCTTCTAAAGTCAACTCAGCACAAAGACTCCACCATGACCCAATTTAATGTAGCACCATTCAGTGAGTTCAGTATAATCCTATTCAATACAATGCAGTGATGGGTTATTTTTCCCATTACCTGGAAGACAGCGAATATTCAGAGACTGATAAAGTAAAATACGCATCCTACCTAGAGAATGGCTAAAACATACAAAGAATGATTGCAGGAACTGGGTGTGTCTACTTTAATGAAGAGAAGGACCATGGATGACATGACAACAATGGTCCAATATTTGAGGAGCTATTTCATCCTATTCTCCAAAGCACCTGTTATAGTTAGCCGGCAGCAGGTCTGGATGGCTGAGGAGAGTGAGGACTTGGTACATCATCTTGGTACAAATGATCTGTCCCAGAAGGATGTACTTTCTGTTCAGAAAGACTTCCAGAGCTTGGGGAATGAACTTAGTAATATGGACTGTAGGCTTATCTTTTCAGAGGTTCTACCAGTATACAAGGAACAAAAAGGGAAAGGGCAGCGTGTAGCAGAGTTTAATGTGTGGTTAAAGGAGTGGTGTAAAAGGGAAGGCTTTGGTTTTATTAGTCATGATGTCTGCAGCTGGTCCAATGAAAAACTGTACAAAAGAGATGGTTTGCATCCATCAAAGAAAGGGACTGAGTTACTTGGCATTAAATTCACAGACTTCCTGGATAAACATTTAAACTGAACAGCGGGGACAGAGAATTAATGGATTCAGAACATCTCTGTCCCCAGCAACCTAAAACTGATAAGGATACCAGTGCATGTAAAATAGATGTTTGGGCAGGTAAGATTATCTACCTTGATGCCAACCAAAACCAAGCACTTAATAGTGAGTGCCATACCATGTGCACTAATCAAACAGGTGGCAAGAAAGTAGGGGCAGGCAGGAACAACACAGGTTATGTAGACAGGAAACAATGTCAGACATAAAGATCTCAAGTGCCTATATACAAATGCACAAAGTCTGGGGAACAAGCAGGGTGAACTCCAACTACGAATACATGAAGGTAAATATGATATAGTTGGAATAACAGAAACTTGGTGGGATGAAACCCATGACTGGAATATACTGGTAGAAGGATACAAACTATTCAAAAAAACCAGACCCCATAAAAGAGGAGGTGGAGCTGCACTGTATGTAAAGGACCACTAAATTGCTACAGAAATGCATGAAACCAAAGATGAAAACCTCCTAGAATGCATATGGGTCAATATAAAAGAAAAAAAGAATGACATGGCCATAAGTGTATATTATAGCCACCCAATCAAGCAGAAAAAATAGATGTCCTTTTTGCCAGCCAACTAACAAACATATGCAGGAAACACACAACAATAGTAATGGGAGGCTTCAATTATCCTGATATCAATTGGAAAACTAATTCTGCACCAAGTGAGAAATCAAATAAGTTCCTTACCAACCTAGCTGACAACTTTGTTGTCCAAAAGGTAGAGGGTGAAACTAGAGGGACACCCATACTGGACTTAATTCTTACAAACAGAGAAGAAGTGATAGAGGGAGTTGAAACTGCAGGAACCTTGGGTGAGAGTGATCATGTCATACTAGAATTCAACATAACACAAACACAAGCAACAGAACATAATGACACCAGAGTCTTGAGAAAGAAAAACAAGAAATCCAAGAAGAAACCAGCATGGCTACACAAAGATCTCTTTGGCAAATTGAAAGAAAAAAAGGACAAGTACAAAAAATGGAAAGAAGGACATACAACTAAGGCAGAATATCAGCAGATAGCCAGAATCTGCAAAGATTAAGTCAGGATAGCAAAGGCTCAGAACAAACAAAGACTTGCAACAAAAGTCAAAGATAATAAAAAAAAGTTTCTTCCAACATATAAATAACAAGAAAAAAATCAAGGAAACAGTCGGTCCACTAAAGAGAGAAGATGGCAAGGAAGTAACAGGCAACTGAGAGAAAGCAGAACTGCTTAACTCATTCTTTGCCTCTGTCTTCACACAAAAAGATACTATAGCTCAACCCACCAAAAACATAACTGTAAAAGACAGACCAGAAATAAAAGTTAAAATAAGCAAAAAAAATAGTAAGAGAACACCTGTCTGATCTTGATGCAAACAAATCACCTGATGGATGGGCCTGATGGATTACATCTCAGAGTTTTAAAGGAGCTGGCAGAGGTCATCTCAGAGGTCATTGAATGGGAAATGGCTCTGTGTGCCACTTCCGGCACGCATGGCATAGGTTTGCCAACATGGGTCTGGACTTTCTAAGACCTCTCGTTGTCTAACTAAATGCAAGGCTGAGTCATACAGCTGAGATTCATTAATTAGGAGAAGATAACCAAAAGTTATGAATATATGAATTTTGGGGGGTTTTTTGCACTTGGCAAATCATTGCAGGCTTGAATTATTTAGCTCTTGCAAAAGTAGCACTGAATAACAGGTTTCCTTAACAGGGAGATTAATCTATTGGAGTAGAGCACTTTGAGTACTTCATAGAATTGGTAGATCTTTAAAGGAAGTGCTTGATTTGGTTGGATGTTTGAGTGAAGAGCCCCTTCAAAGGAGAGCTGTAAAGGGGTGCCCTGTTTCTAAACTATAAAACAGAAGATTTGCTTGGCAATGGTAACATACAGTATGTGGGAAAGTTGCGGTCAGTGAGGTGGATCAGCTAATAAAGAAAAATTGATCTTGGCCTAATACTGCAAAGATGGAGTCGTGTCCTTCTGAAAGACACAACTTTCATCTCCATGAAATAAAGCATGTTGTTAGGCCTCTTACCAATATTCTGCAAGAACCTCAGTGGCGCAGTGGTTAGAGTGCAGTACTGCAGGCTACCTCTGCTGACAGCCGTCTGCCTGCAATTTGGCAGATCGAATCCCACCAGGCTCAAGGTTGACTCGGCTTTTCATCCTTCTGAGATCGATAAAATGGGGACCCAGATTGTTGGGGGCAATAGGCTGACTCTGTAAACCGCTTAGAGAGGACTGCAAAGCAGTATATAAGCCTAAGTGCTATTGCTATTAAACACTGCAGCTACCAAAAAAGCCAATGCAATAACAGAGGGATTGTCACACCCCTGGTGGAGACTGACTCTGAAGGAGAGGAGGAACAGCCGACAGGGAGTGGAAGTGTGGCTCCGGAGGTTGTGGAGGAGGCTGGGGAAGGGCAGAAGCCAGCTGAGCAGTCAGAGGAGGACCCAGGCCCATCCCCTATCCATCCTAGGGCACACAGGGAAGAGAGGATAGGGAGAGGCGTGGTCTATTTGGGAGGAGAGGGCCTTGATCCTCTTCATGGGCTGCAGTTGTGACAACTGGGTAAGAGGACGGACATGCGTACAGGCAAACGCTGGAAACGAAGTGTGGAAATATCTCTAGTTGATGGTTCCTCTCTGAATTTGGCATCCTTCCCAGTGTGTGTTATCTGTCCTCCAGCCCTTATCTTGCCTGGTTTGTGTTGCTTTTTTCCTTCTTCTTGTAACTGTTTGTGTGGGAGTTTTTTGTCTTCCGTCAAGAATATTCGGAGCTTGGAAGCAAAGTGCTTCCAAGGAGGCTTCACCTGTTTTCTGTGACTGTGTTTGTTTTGTATCCCACCCTGGGTCAACACAGGGATAGAATCAGTATAATGTCCCTATAATCACTATAATAAAGCACTATAAAGCGGTATATAAGTCTAAGTGCTATTGCTATTTTGCTATTGCTATTTTGTTCTAAATTTTTTGCCTTTGGACCCCTGGTACGGGTAGTCCTTGACTTACAACAGTTCATTTAATGACCGTTCAAGGTTACAGTGGCCCTGGAAAAAGGGACTTACAGTTCTTTTCACACTTATGACAATTGCAGCATCCCCATAGTTACTTGGCCAAAATTTGGATGTTTGGCAACTGGCTCGTGTTTATGATGGTTTACAATTTCCTGGGATCATGTGATCCCTTTTGTGACCTTTTGACAAGCAGAGTCAATGGGGAAGCCAGATTCACTTAACAACCATGTTACTTACTTCACAACTGCAATGATTCACTGTGGCAGGTCATAAAGGGGGGCAAAATTCACTGAACAAATGAATTAGCCACAAAAATTTGGGGCTTCATTGCAGTCGTAAGTCAAGGACTACAAGTATGTTCAACCATGTTGGTGGTATTTATTTAGACTTGCCATTATTATAATACATTATTCGTGTTTAAAAGCTACATAGATAGAAGTTGGTGTTCTCCATGCTAGATTTAGATATGAGAAGAAGTCAGGTTAAATAGGAAGATCCCGTTTAAAAATCATTCATGGTTAGTTGCTTCCTGTTTGGATTATTATAATTCATTCCACATGGGTCTGCTCTGAAAGTCCAACCAGAAACTTCAATGTCCAGAAAGTCACTGTTTGAGTTGGGATGGACCATTAAAGTTCCCCCATGTAATACCTCTACTTTGAGAGCTACACAGTTATCAGGTGCAATTCATGCTGATGCTTGCCATTTTCAAAGATCTTCATGGCTCTCAACCTGACTACCTATGGGGCATGCTTCTCCCTATGACTTCTACCCATCCAGCCATGATTTTGGGCAGCTTACAATGCCACAGCACCAGTGGTGGGATTCAAAATTTTTTAATACCGGTTCTGTGGGCGTGGCTTAGTGGGTGTGGCTTGGTGGACATGGCTCTGTGGGCATGGCAGGGGAAGGATACTTGCAAAATCCCCATTCCCTCCCCACCCCACTAACCTGCTTTCCAGCTCTGTTCTCTTGTGCAGGGCAACAAAATAAGATCCAGCCAATCAGCTGGGACTCGGGAGGCAGACAATAGATGGGGGCCAGTCAGAGGTGGGATTTGCTAGTTCTCTGAACTACTCAAAATTTTCACTACCGGTTCTCCAGAAATGGACAGAACCTGCTGAAAAACCACCTCTGCACAGCACCAATATAAAACAAAAGATTAAAAACATTCAAATACTGAAAGTTAAAATATTAAAATTAATCAACAAAGTAGAACTAAGACCAATATGTCAATGGATTGGAGATGGAATCTTCTCCTAATCTAGCCACCTCTAACCCGGGATGCCTGTATTGGGAGCCCCAAGCCAGTTGGCAGAACCAGGTTTTCAGGTCTTTTCAGAAGGCCAAGAAAGTGGAGCTTGAGGGACATGATGGTCCAGATGGCGGAGCTAAGATAGACAAGGTTCTTCTGAACACCATCAGTTGCAAATCCTTAGCCCAGGGTCCCCAAACCTGACAACTTTAAGACTTGTGGACTTCAACTCCCAGCACAGCTGGCTGGAGAATTCTGGGAGTTGAAGTCCACAAGTCTTAAAAGTTGCCAAGTTTGGAGACATCTGCCTTAGCCAATGGGATCCACAACATGCCCCTTTCTGCCAGAAACTGGGGTGGGCCAGGATCAAGCATCAAGACAGGTTCCTTGTGAAGTCCCAAGGAATATTGGAGAGACTTGGAAAACCTTGCCCTATTCAAAGGTAAGAATCTATGGACCTTCAGGGGCTGATGAATTACAACTGCTGCTGTCCTTAACTTTAGGACACCAATGGACTGAGACTGCTATGAGTTCTTTAGCAATTTCCAGAAGACTAGTTTTTCTCCTCCTCCAACTTAGTATAAATAGGTTGTGTGGCTTTATGTTAGCTAAGACTATTTTTTAATGGAACAACTCTAGCCTTTCACTGTTGTAGCGTACCTCACTCTGCTGACTCAGCCCATCCATGTTAGCTGAGAGTAGCAGCTGAGAAATTTGCCTGGGCATATTTTTCAAACACGATTTGTTTCCCTCATCTCTGCCCTGTCACTCTCCAGTTAGTGGCTTAGCGCAACCGATGTGCTTCTGATCTCTCAGCTGTAAGACACTTGTATCCAAAAGTCATCTTCTGACAAAGTTGCCAGGAAGGTGCTGAATTATTAACTGGAGTTTTTGCATAAAGTGTTGTCTCCCTAGCTTCAACTCTTAGCGTGCCTTGGATCAAGAGGAACAGCTCTGAGATTCTCCGGGGACTCTCGTGCTTCATTTCTTTCTCTCCTGAACAAAACGGGACTGTCAGGCTTCTCTTTTAAAGCCAAATGCCCTAATGATGACAGGCAGCCTCCATGCTACTGCTGGAAAATCCCGCTGGAAAATCCCTGCCTCCGTGTTTTTTTTTACCTAGCTTCTTGTACAATGCTTTCCAAGTCACTGAGATGATATGCATGTCTGGGGCGATTCCTGTGTCTACAAAGCCACATACAACAGGCACCATATAAATACCACCCACAGAATAGTTCAAAGCACTTGAAGACCAGACAAGGAATAATGGATGGAAGCTGATCAAGGAGAGATCCAACCTGGAAATAAGGAGAAATTTTCTGACAGTGAGAACAATCCCCCAATGGAACAGAAGTTGCCTTCAGAAGTAGTGGGAGCTTCATCACTAGAAGTTTTCAAAAAATAAAAATAAAAGACTGGACTGCCATTTGTCAGCAATGGTGTAGGGTCTCCTGCTTGGGCAGGGTGTTGGACTAGATGACCTACAAGGCCTCTTCCAACACTGTGACTTTGTATCTGTATCACATACTCTACTAGAGAGAAGTTCCCTGAAAATGGGCTCCAGCACGAGCCTGAAAGCTCAGAAGACTAAATTTCTGGTCCTGGTGACCAACCCAGATTGGATCCTGGAACATTATCCTGGGACACGTATGTTTGCTTTCATTCATGAGCTTCTTATAGGCTGTATTCAAAATATATAGTAACTCATATCAAATTAATGATGGCTTATGGTATTAACCAGCTTTCTAAATTAACATATTCAATTAACTTTGTATGCTATAGGACTGAACATTATGCTTATCTAAAACTAGTTCTATACCCGTGCTTTGCTATGAAACTATGTGATCAGGCTTAGTTTTGGGGGATGAAAATAAGGGAAAAAATTCTGCCTCTGCCTACCAGCATCCATCGGTACTCATCTGGCTAGCGTCCTGTCAATGTGTGAGAGAGTTGAGGGTTGTTTGGAAACTGAAACAATATTTGCTGTGTGAGCAAGAAGGAGACAACAAGGAGCCTGGGCATGGCTTAGCTCAACTGTTCTGTACTAAAGCTGCTCTGAAACTGAAACTGAAACTCCTCTGCTTGTGTTTTGCATTTGGAACAGATTTCTTGTCAGGTGGGGAGGGGGAGTAGAACTTCTTAGCATCAGAGCATGTTAATAATAATAATATACAAAATGCTAATGCTCTTATGGTCATTTCAAAAAATCCTTCCTTAGTGAGCACCTAGAAGCCAAAAGAACATACGTGCCAAATTTCAAGTTTGTAGGCTTTACGGTTCTGGAGATTTTGTGATGAAGCGTGAGTGCTTTTTTGCTTTTATATATATAGATATTTTATTGCTGGTTTGTGATTTGGTGCATCTTGCAAACACTGATATTTCCCCCCATTTTTCTTATATCAATACTTCAGAGTTAGAAATCGGAGAGACACCCCCCCCCCCGATCCAAATTGATTACTTAGTTCTCCGGTATGATGGTAATCCTGCCGGATACAAACAAAATTCCAGGAAGCAGGAAAGAACTACGCTAAGTCAAAAGATTCAAGCATAAATAAAGTATTTGAGTTCTTCTGATCAACAAGAACTGGCAACAGGAGGAAGAAATGTTGATGTTAGCAATATGGGCCTTTAAAAGCAATGTCTATTTTACAAACAAATGCAGAATGTTTTTAGCTAGACATGACCCCATTTCCACCAGCCAACGGCAAAGACGATGGATTGTAATTTTGCAAGGGAATGAAAACAGAGAATAGAGCTGTTCCTAATAAAGAGAGATGACCAGAGTGCAGTCTATGAAACAACCAAAAAGGACCCTTGAAAGTGTATGCAGAGCAGCATCGCATGCCAGGACATGGCACAGACCAGCTAACGGGGTCCCCAAATGAATATTGTAAGGCATTTCTGGATTGGACTATTAATTTCATAGCAATTTTTTTTGTCTTTTAATGACCCAGTAATCCCTTGCATCAGGGAGGAATTGGGGCAACTGAATGGAGCTGAGTGTTTACTGGCCGGATGCCCTTCCTGTCACCAATGCGGAGTTCACAGCAGATATATTCTCTTTGTGCCCAGAGAAAGAAATACCTACCGCTACCTAGGATCAAACTCACACCCTCCTGATTGTGAGGCGAGAGCTCCACCTCTAGGCCACTGCACCCCTCTATTAATTTCATAGCATGAGTGGTTAAAAACTGTCTTTGGCCAAACTGCCTTGTTGCAAAGTTCACCAGCGTCTTCCTTATAATAAACAACAGCCATCCATTTCCTTGGTGTAATGTCTCCTTGCTGTTCCAACTGTTTCAGTTCCCTCCATTGGGTGATAAAAGTTAGCAGCGTAACTTTGCTGCAGGTATCTCCAATTAAAGAGTTTTGTAGACAGCGGAATGGCTTGTGAATCTGTTCCCCTGTCACTGATGCTTATGGCTGGGGAAAACGATGCAGGGCCAGCCATGATATGGCAGCAGCTGAGCATATTTAACCCCTGGCTGATGACAACCAGTTAAAAAACTGACTTGGCAGATGACAAGGCCCTTGAAGGGCCTTCATTAAACCTAGCAGATAAAATAAAGTAGGTGTTCTCACAGAGGTTTAGGCTGGAGGCAGAGAACTTATAGTGTCTACCTGGATTTCAAAGTGCTTATTGTTTCATAAGCATGGTCTCTGAGGATACATATAGCAAAGAATGGAGAGCAGAACAGAACTAGAAAGGTTCTGCAAATATTTTTTTTTTTATTATTTCCATGTCAGAAATCATCAAAGCCACTCTAGTTGTCCATTTGTTTGATATTGAAAACCCCAATCATGGAAGGTTTTTTTTTTCCCATTTGGAAGTTATATTCATCTTGAGTTCATTTTCTGTAACATCATTGGATCCATATGAGAAAATTGACCCTACGGCTATTTCCTGCAATTTTCTGCTATGTAAAAATCTGTCTTAGTCCCTTTAGTCCTGTGGTGGTGCAGTGGTTAGAGTTCAGTACTGCAGGCTACTTCTGCTGATTACTGGCTGCCTACACTTTGGCAGTTCAAATCTTAGCAGGCTGAAGGTTGACTCAGCCTTCCATCATTCCGAGGTGGGTAAAATGAGGACCCAGATTGTTGAGGGCAATAGGCTGACTCTGTAAAATCGCTTAGAGAAGGCTGTAAAGCACTATAAAGTGGGAGCTAAGTCTAAGAGCTATTGCTATTTAGATCAGCTTCACAACTCTACACAATCATGTTAAGGCCAGATGTTTCACTTACCTTTTGGTGCGCTGGGAAGTTGCATTTCAAAAAGTGAGAGGGGTCACCTAGATGAAGAAAGATGAAAAAAAATCAATTTGATTGAATTGAATCATAATCAACATTTGGTGCAGATCATTGATTTGAGTTATTAGTAACCTTTTGGGAAGTGTTTTGAGGACCAATACTTGGGAACTGCATGAATCCTAGAATCTTGGATTGGACTTTTAGAGTTTTGTTGCAGCCAGATTATTCAGGTTAAAAGTAGGTTTAAAGTGAATCATAGCCACATAACATTTACTTATAATGCTACGATTAAGCCCATTTGATCTAGGGTTTAAGGCACCAGGCTAGAAAGCAGGAGACTGTGAGTTCAAGTCCCACTTTAGTCATGAAAGCCAGCTGGGTGACTTTGGGCCAGTCACTCACTCTCTGTCTTTCAGCCCCAACCCACTTCACAGGGTTGTTGTTGGGGAGAAAATAGGAGGAGGAAGGTGCGTTGTTCACCTCCTTGAGTTATTTATGAAAAAAAGATGGGAAATAAATAACAATGAGCATGTTTAATGGGCATATAATGGGGAGAGAGGGAATGACATCTTACAGTTAAGTAGCTGCTGTAGCTGGAATCAGAAGGGAGAGCTTTCCATGCTGTGAGACAGTCCTTTAGTTGTCATTTGTAACATATTATAATAATGAAATTATGCAATTTATGGAAGGTGCTTGAAGAATGAATGTTGGATTTTCATAAACCACTCCAGCAGAAATACATGGGGCTTTGTGTGCGGGAACTGAGGTGAAATGCAAAGTGTGATTCACAACCTGAAGAAATTAGCACCGCTGTTCAGAATTGCTGACATTTTTACTGGCCCTCCAGAATCTGGGGCAGGAATTTTCCTATTCCTACCAGGAGAAACCAGGTATTAGATTGGGAACTTTCTACATAAGTATCCATGTTCTGTTCTGGAATTCTAGTTCCCACCCCTCAGCTAAGTACATCCATTCTTGCTGACTTTCTCTTACAAAATCAGCTAATATGTAACTAAACATTTCATTTCTGAACATAAAGGGGGCATATGAAGCCCTACAATTAGATACACATATGTATGTTTTACATGGGGGAATAATAGAGGAGAGCCTGTTAATGCCACTGAATTGAGTTGCCTGCAGTAGAAAAATTCACATTTAATTGCAAATGAGAAGACCATCATGTGCTGAACTAGAAGATGAGAATGTTAATGAATGCTGTTTCAGGCGTTAAGGAAAAGATATTGCCCAATGCTGTGGAAAATTAAAATTTGCTCCTAATATGCATGGTAAATTTAATGCTAAAGACTAAAGAAAGACAAGTCGGAACAGAGCACAATCTGAGCTAGCCCCATTTGACAGAAATGGTATTTATGTATCTTTCACCTCCCTATAGAAAGCAAAAATGGGGGACTAATTAGTTCGAGCATTCAAAATGTAAATGACTGTTTCCATAAAAATGAATTTAAAAGTACCATCAATTCACTTTAGAAAGATCTAGAAAGTTTTGGTTGTGGTCCTCCTGAATATTGTGGACAGGCTATAGATATTAAATAATAATAATGAAAAGGAGACTTATTCTAAAGGTACTTTTCCAAAAGGCAACTGGACTTTCTTGGGTTTTTTTCTGAAGCTTCAGAACTGAAGAAACTTCTTGGATGAGAAGCAAACAGTTTTCAAGGAAAAAACCCCAAGAAAGTCCAGTTGCTTCTGGAAAAGCACCTTTGGGACAACCATAACCTGAACAATTGAGAATCTCCATAGATGAAAAAGTGACTTTGTTCTCAAGGGAGAAAAATATGAGATTAGATAACTGATTATTCAGAAGTCTTCAGCAGTTTCCAGACCAAAGCTGCTGGCTTATCTTAATTCACCTAGGGATACATCCAGCCCTTTATTAAAATGGGGTTTTGCTTTGGGGTTGAAAATCATGTGACCTTTGTCAAGGCATCTGGTTGGATAAATATTGCAACGATACCATTCCTTCTTTCTAATCTTCAGAGGAAAAGGACAGTGCCAAAAAGAAGCCCTTTGGTAAAACAAAACCTCAAGAAGAAAAATATCACTTATTTGATTTTCATTTTCTCTTACTTCCTTGGGAAATATTATAATTTTAGCACTCTCCTTCCCAGACTTAAATTCAGAAGGCTATAGTAGCTGTCATGAATATGGTTCAGGGGTGGGCTTCAAAAATTTTAGCAACTGGTTCTCTGCCTGGTTGCTGGGTGGGTGTGGCCTAGTCGGCCTCCTAAACCATGGTGGGGGAGTGTTTTCACCTTCCCCGGGCTCTGGAGGCTTTTCTTGAGCCTCCAGGAAGGTGAAAATGGCCTCCCTGGACTCCGGAGGCCCTCTGGAGGCCGGAAATGGGGTTGTTTCTGGCCTTCCGGAACTTCTGGGAGGCCCGTTTTTCACCTTTCCCGGGCTCTGGAGGCTTTTCTTGAGCCTCCAGGAAGGTGAAAACGGCCTCCCTGGGCTCCGGAAGCCCTCTGGAGGCCAGAAACAGGCCCATTTCTGGCCTTCCGGAGCCTCTGGGAGGCCTGTTTTTTGCCCTCCCCAAGCCTCTATGTGAGCCCTGTACTTACCTGGGATCCAAAATGGGCTGTGTGGGGACTCCTGAGAGGGGAGGGGAGGGGAGGGAGGGGTGGGCCAGCCAGGGTGGCATTTGCCGGTTTGCTGAAACGGCCATAAAATTAGCTATGGGTTTGCTCAAACTGGGGCGAACTGGTATCAGCCCACCCCTGGTGTCAATCTTGAAGATGACATATGTGTAGCCATATTTTATTGGAACCTTTGTCTATTCTTTTATTAGCTTTCTTTAGGTTTTCTACTAAGGAGTTTAACGGTGCTTCAGGTTCGCCACATTCTAGCAGCAGAAAAGGGGTTGTAGAGATCGGGGGGAATGTTATGGCTAGTTGGCATTCCTTCCCATGGGAACTGAAGAAGGTGCCTGTTGCTGGTGGAAGATGGAGTTTGGAGCCATCGGATGGATGGACTGAGAACTGATTGGTGTTTGTGACTATGGAGGGGGAAATTTCAAACTTTTGCTTTTTACTAGGTGTAATTCCAAAGTCTGACCAGAGTTGGAATTGTACCAAGACCTTGCCAATTTGATATGTTCCCAATAAACAGACTCTGAAGAAAAATGGATGCCTTGAACTTTTATTCTGGGGACATGTTACTTGGAATCTTGACATAATGGCTGATTTCACAGAGTCAGGATTGGAACACGAGGCTCAGGATGCACTGGCATCCCAAAGGACAACTGAAGGTGAGGAAATGTACCTCTGACCTGGAGTGTGAAGAATCTGGAAGGTCCCAGAATATTAAACATGAATGTTGATTGTCTGATGCAGAGCCTAAGCACTGCAAGGCAAATCTTCCCCCTCTTGTTTATGAGCACGGTATAAAAGGTCCATAAGGAAGATTGAACGGCGAAGCATTGATGCTTTCAAATTGTGATGGGGAAGACTTGGGTTTCCATGAGATCAAATCAGTGAATCCTAAAGAAATCAACTCTGATTGTTCTTTGGAAGGACAGATACTGATGTCAGGGTTCCAAGTAATAGACCCATACCAAGCAATTCTCCAAGGCAGATGAATTCCTCAAAGGATAGCCTTATTGGATATATCATATTGGCACGAATCTGGTGAAAACTGGCTCTGAAGTTTCTCACGGTTTTCAACTAATTAAAAGTAAAAGTTTTTCCCTCAACCCCAAAACAATTTGTCACATGGTCCAATCACAATGCTGCCTGGTGGCCTGGTGACATCACTCCTCCTTCCTCCAGCCACGTGGTTCCTCCGGCCACTTGTGTCCTTGGGACCCAAGAAAAAGTATTTTATTTTGATTACACAACCCCAGCTATCTCTAATCCTCCCTCACTATCCCTCAGCTCCAGGGTGGCAGCACTGAAGCTCCAAGATGGCTTCAGCCAGGTCAGCTTCAGGTTTGACAACTGAAACTGAAGCTCAACTACTTTGGCCACTGTTGTGGTTAGCCGGCAGCAGGTGCGGACGGCTGAGGAGAGCGAGGGCTCAGATGAGGGGCCGGGACCATGAGGGAGTGGACTGCTGCCTTCAGAGATTGTGGGGGCTGGCAGCAGTGATGAGGAGGTTCCCAAGGAGCCTGTGCCAAGTGTGCGTGCACGCAGGATTGCTCGTAGGAAAGAGCAGTTACAACAGCATGGGCAACTTGGGAATAAGGCTGCAACATAATGGCCCCTCCTTCAAGAAGATAAAAGCCAGCTGTGAAACGAACATACTTTGCAGAAGGCAAAGACATTTTGAAACTCCAGCCTCGTGGACATTTCAATATCCTGAGTTTGTATTTGAAGATTCTTGTATTGCAAATTATTTCTTGTCTGTTATCTTTTGGCAAGTCTTGCACAGTTTGGCAAGGCTTTGCTTATCACAGCTAATTATTTTGCAAAAGCATTACAAGGTTTCTGTTCTATTTGGATTGTGTTTTATTTGTTGGAAAAGGGCGTGGGTCAGAACAGCCACCTAACCAAGAAGAGAGGACTCATTGGGAAAGACCCAGATATTGGGAAAGATTGCAGGCAAAAGAAAAGGGGATGAGATGATGAGATAGTGCCATCGATTCAATGAACATAAATTTGGAAAACTCCAGGAGACAGTGGAGGACAGGAGGACCTGGCATGCGATGGTCCCAAAAAGTTGGACAAGACTTAGCAACTGAACAATAACAACAACAAAAGGAGGATGGCTTGCATTGCATTGCTCCATCCACTCACTATCTTCCTAATTTTGCCTCCTCTGGTCCTATTGATGTATTCATGCAACCAGGACTCAATGTATTTGTCGTCAATGCAACATACCTGACCTCTAAATGATAGATAGTGACCAATTATGGCCAACAGCAGCCAGGGGATTCCATTTAGGGATTCATATATTCTGCCCAGGATGAAATAAACTATCTGACTTGGGGGGAAAATAGGACTTCTACATTCCCACATGATCCCCCACCAATTCTGCTGAAATTCCCCACAAGTCATATATTCCCAAAGGATAGGTTGAAAAACTCTGTTAGACTTATACATTATAAATGCAGATGTGGGGGGAAAATCACAGTAGGAAATAGAGTGCTATTCCTTCTCTGATGTGTGAAATCACAGCCATTCCATCCTGATGGAACCATAAACTCTGAATAGATGTTGACAACCCCACAACTCACTTCCTAATCTATCTGGTCTGCAGGGGAGGAGAAGCCTTCAGGAATGGAAATAAGCTTTGCTTTAGCTTGGCAGGGACTCAAGAAAAACTCATCAGCAGATGATCAAAGTTGGGAGTTCAGAGGAAAGGCCTTAAAACATTTCTCAGGGAAATGTTGGCCCGTCATGCCCTCTTGATGAAATTTCATTAGCTTGTAAATGTGACAGGTTATAATCAACCTGTCCTGTTTTAATATCTACTGCAGAACTGTTTACTAAGTGTGTGCTCTTTCTTTTTCTCTTTCTTCCTCTCTCTCTCTCTCTCTCTCATTATAAATATTAACATGCCTTTCTTCAGTGAAATACTAAAAAGAGTGAATATTATCAGGGACCAAATCCACATGTGTAGAGTGCAAACTAACTACTTTATTGTATTCTGCCCATAATACAGGAATTTCCCAGATTGTTTGCCTTCTCTTGGGAACAAATAAATAAGATTCCTTGAAGCTTGGGGGAGAGCTGTCAGTGTTGGATCTCTGTGCCCAACAATTCAAGGTTAATTCCTTGCTTGATTCCTCCTCTCTGCCTGACTGGGCATTTCCCAATAGATATGGATGGATGGATGGATGGATGGATGGATGGATGGGGATGTATAAGGTAAAAGTAAAGGTTCCCCTCGCAAATACATGCTAGTCATTTCCAGCTCTAGGGAGTGGTGCTCATCTCCATTACAAAGCCAAAGAGCCAGTGTTATCCAAAGACATCTCTGTGGTCATTTGGCCAGCATGACTAAACACTGAAGGAGCACAGAACGCTGTTACCTTCCCACCAAAGTGGTCCCTATTTTTCTACTTGCATTTTACATGCTTTTGAACTGCTAGGTTGGCAAAAGCTGGGACAAGTAACGGGAGCTCACTCCGTTACGTGGCGCCAGGGATTCGAACCACCAAACTGCCTTTCTGCTCAACAAGATCAGCGTCTTAGCCACTGAGCCACTGCATCCCTTTATGTGTATGTATGTATGTGTGCATGCGCATGTGTGTATCTTCATCTCTCTATCAGGCCAAAGTAGTCCCGGTGATAGTTGAAGCACGTAGGGCTGTGACTCCTACATTGGGTGAGTAATTCTGACAGATCTCAGGATCAATATTAGAGCTCTCTGTCCAGAAACGTGCAGTATTAGGAACAGCTATGATCCTGCACAGAACCTTCAAAGTCTCAGCCTTCTGGTAGAGGACCTGAGATTGACGAAGACACAGAGCATTCGTAAGGAAGAGATGGGATGCTTCTTATTTTATATATACACATCCTTGCACCCACCCCCATACCAAATGCATCCTAAAAAATCACTCTCTTGTCACTTAAAAGCATCCGGAAGACCCTAATTTAGCAAAGTCTAATCTAAGTGAAGTCATTTTATTACCTTGAAATTAATCAAAACCAAACAACCAGCCCTTTCATTTGAAAAGAAGAAACCTGTGGTTTTCAATCCAATGAAAAAGGTGAATCATGGTGACAACTGAGGTATGAGACCTGCCTTTCTCCTAGCTGGGCCAAAAATGTGCAAGGAACACAATCAGAGGTGGTATTCAGCAAGTTCTGACCAATTCTGGAGAACTGGTAGCAGAAATTTTGAGTAGTTTGGAGAACCAGCCAATCCCACCTCTGACTGGCCCTGCCCCCATCTATTCTCTGCCTCCCATTGAGTCTCAGCTGATCGGCTGGGTCTTCTTTTCATGCCCTGCACAGGAGAACGGAGCTGGAAAGCAGGTTAGTGGGGTGGGGAGAGAATGGGCATTTTGCAGTAACCTTCCCCCAGGAGTGGGGAGGGAATGGAGATTTTACGGTATCCTTCCCCTGCCACGCCCACCAAACCATGCCCACCATGCCAAGCCAAGCCCACCAAGCCATGCCTACAGAACCAGTGGTAAAAAAATTTGAATCCACCACTGAACACAATGCAAGTCACACACATTGTAAATAAAGGTGTCTGCTTCTTTTTGACTTCTCCTCATTGTCTGGAAATGATCCCCTGCAATATATATATAGTGGGAGGGAAGAGAAGAAAGAGAAATATTCCCTGAAGATAAAAAAGCTTAATAGTCTATTTTATTTTCCTCTTTCCACATCAATAATGAAAAGTTATCCTCCAGGGACAGCTTGAAACATTTTCAGCTCTTACCTCCCTGATAGAAATGTCTGTTCTGTTATGTACCCAGGAATGAGAAGAATTATTCCAAACTGATTAAAGTTTGTTTTTAAAATGCCATGTCTGAGCTTGAGCTGGCTTCATTCTTGAAATATCCCTCCCGCCTTTCCCAGGTGTCTCAATGAAGGTTGTTCCTCAAAGCACCATCTTTTGGGGCAAAATATAATAAAACCAATTTAAGAAAGATTTCCATTAGAGATAGGCCATGGAATAAAATAAAAACCATGGTGCTAAAGCAAATGTCAACTGCAGGTGAAAAAGACTATTTTGGGGAGGAGAGATATTCTCTAAAAGGAGGAGCTCAACACAAGCATTGTGTTTCAAGGGATGTTGCACTGAAAGTTCAAACACACTTGTGTGACACTGCAATATCCCCTTTCCTTTCACACACATCCATCAGCAATAGGAAAGGGCAGTTCAAAGGCACAGCATTGTTCAGATAAACAATTATTCTTCCCAGTCTAATATTTCCAGAAGTCTCAGCCATCGCTTGTTTATCTTAGAGCCTTGATAGCACAGTGGTTAGAGTGCAGTAGTGCAGGCTACTTCTGTTACTACCAGCTGCCTGCATTTTGGCTGATCAAATCTCACCAGGCTCAAGATTGACTCAGACTTCCATCCTTCCGAGATGGGTAAAATGAGAACCCAGATTATAGCACTATAAAGTGGTATATAAGTCTAAGTGCTATTGCTATTGCTATCTTTTTAAGCAATACTAAAGTAGAGAAATTCAATAGCATTTGGTGGTGGGTCAAAATCAGTAAGGTGCTGGAGTGCTGCAATGTAAGCCCCACCTTATTTGATTGTGCCTGCAATATGTGCACACAATAGATGTGACATGCATCACAACATAGCATACTAAAGAGTTATGGATCCAGAAGGTAGTGTGGTGGAGGACAAATTGCAAGAATTGTCCATAAGATTCTTGGGCCAGTCACGCATCTTAAGCCCTAGGAAGCAGACAAGGACAAACCATACCCTCAACCACCCTAGAGAGTAGGCAATGGCAAACCAATTCCAAAATCTTGACTGCAGGGACTATTTGCAAGGTTCAACAATGACTTGAAAAAACCCAATAAATAAATCTAAGCCATCCTTTGCATTAACCATTTAAGAGATAAATGAACAAGTAGAATATATAAGCCATGCTTTCCCAAATTGTATAGATGCTACCCTTCATCTGGAGAACCATCTGGATACCACTATCTGAGTTTTTCCTAATCCCTGAACATCCTCTAGATCAGGAGTATCAAACTCAATTTCATTGAGCGCCACATCAGGTAGTGTTTGACCTCAGGGGGCTGGGGTGTGTGTGGCCAGGGTGAGCATGGCCAGCTCAGCGTCATTCATCAAGGCTCCATTTCTGGCCACAACAGCCTCCTGCAGCCCTCTGCCAATGAAAATGGAGCTAGGGGAGACCATGTGCAACCCGTCTGGGCTCTGTTTTCACTGGCAGAGGGCTGCAGGTGGTTGTCATGGCTGAAAACGGAGCCCGAGTGAGTCACATGTGGCCTGCCCAAGCTCCATTTTTGATGGCAGAGGGGTGTAGGAGACCATTGTGGCCGAAAAAGGAGCCCAGGTGGGCTGCATGTGGCCTGCCCAAGCTCCATTTTTGCTGGCAGAGGGGTGCAGGCCATGTGGCGAAGGAGCCCAGGTGGGCTGCATGTAGCCCTCCCAAGCTCGGTTTTTGCTGTCAAAGGGCTGCAGGAGGCTGTTGTGGCTGAAAACAGGGCCAGATCTAAGAACCCCATGGGCAGAATCCAGCCCCTGGGCCTTAAGTTTGACATCCCTGCTCTAGATGCATGAATCAACAACACAAATTCCCCCAGCCGAAGTAACCATGGATAAGAGTTTTGAGAAGGTGCATAGCTGAGTGGACAGATCACTAGATGAATGGGTAAGTGGAAAATGGCTGGCTGGCTAAATGAATGATTGATTGGATAGCTAAGTAGGCAGTATCTTGGGAAAAGAGGAAATGAACTTATATTTTTAAAAAGAGTAGGAGAAAAATGATTGTTCATTATCAGATCTTTTTTATCAATTATCTTCGCTATACTTTAACAATTGTTATTAATGCCAAGGTATGACTTGGAAATCTGCAGTAGACACCATTTCACTCTGCATTTGGGCCCAGAGCTCAAGTCATAGTTGTTCCTTCATCCCCAGAGAATAGCTTGAAGACTAATGCAATTTCTTCAGCATCAATGGGTATCTAACATAAGACATTGTCATGCAAGGCATGCTGTTTCTGAAATAGCAACCTTGTACTCTCCCCAACTACTCCTGGGACACGAGAAGAGATCTGCACAGCCAGTGAGCCTTTGTCTCAAGGGGATTGTAGAACATAAAATGCAACATCTCAACATTTTTCAGTGCAGTGGTTTTCCATTACTCTCCTATCCACTATATTTTCTCCCAGTAGTGTGGCTATTTTCCTGCATATTATGAGCCTACAACCAACATGGAGAAATATTTTAAAGTAAACTTTGGGAAGAGTATTTCTAGTTGGAATTTTTGTTCTTAGTGGTAGAACTATCCATAGGTTTTCTTCCATTATCAAGATCAAGAAGAGTTTTATAAAACTAGCCTGCAGCACCAAACAAAGAAACCTACTGCAAAATGTGAAAATTAGCTTCCATGGTGGTGCAAGAGTTAGAGTGCAGTACTGAGGGCTACTTCTGCTGACTGCCAGTTGCCTGCAGTTCAAATCCCACCAGGCTCAAGGTTGACTCAGCCTTCCATCCTTCCAAGGGGGGTAAAATGAGGACCCAAATTGTTGGGGGCAATAGGCTGACTCTGTAAAACTGTTTAGAGTGACATAGAGAGGGCTGTAAAGCACGGTGAAGCAGTATATAAATCTAAGTGCTATTGCTATTGCTATATTTGAGAAAGCCTGCCTAAATAAATTCAACAGAATACCTGTAGAGTTGGTGCCTAATCTCACCCCAAAAAAATCACAGACCAGTATGGGGTTCATCATACAGACCTTGCTTTGAATACAGTCATAAGATGTTATTCTACCATAGCTAGGCAGAAGGATCTTTTCAATGAGTTTGATGAACAGCACAGCCTGTGCATTTTAGAAACGGGTAAGGGGTTCTATGCTCAGACTGAAAGAGCATCCTTTGAAAACAAAGACTTTCCTTTTAGGAATATGGGACCAGGAACTTGAAAATAAATCTGGAACTATAAAAAGATGTTGAGACTCTAGAAAGGGGGCAGAGAAGATGAACAAAGTTGATTAGGGGACTGGAGGCTAAAACATGGAAGAATTGTTGCAGAAATTGAGTATGTCTAGTTTAATGAAAAGAAGGACTAGAGGTGACACGATAGCAGTGTTCCAATATTTGAGGGGCCACCACAAAGAAAAGGGGGACAACCTATTCACCAAAGCACCTGAAGACAGGACAAGAAGTAAGGGATGGAAAGACCATCCTAGAACTAAGGAGAAATTCCTGACAGAACAATTAATCAGTGGAACAACTTGCCTTCAGAAGTTGTGGGTCTTTAAAGAAGAGATTGGACAACATTTATCTGCAATGGTATAAGGTTTCCTGACTGAACAACGAGTTGGACTGGAAGGACTTCCAACTCTGTTATTCTGTTATATACTGACTGCAATGAGAATGCTGCATGGAAACACAATGGAAGAATAGATCGAAAGCTGATGGAGTTAGCAGAGGTGATCAAATGAGCTATTTCAATCAAAGAAAAGAACCTAACCTCGTGCCATAAAGAGCTTTAAAGATAACAGCCAACACCTTGAACTGGACCAGGAAACAAACAGATAACCAGTGCAGCTCACACAACAGCAGCATTAGATTTCCTATTGTTTCTCTTATTCTTTTATTTTTCTTATATGTACCCATTTCATGTATTCACAACTATGTATACACTTATACTTATTATCTTGTAAACAATTGGCAAATCAAATAAATAAAAAATAAATAAATAAATAAAAATAGATGCACCACGTTTTACTTCCCCAACTTTGCAGGAATCTTTATTGAGATCAATAAGAGGGAAAAAGGGAAAAAGTTAGCTTTACCTCTTATTACCTTCCCACAGTCACCAACTGAGCAAGCAGTCTTCCATTAAGTTTTGAATAAAATAACAATCTTTTAAGTAATGTGGTCTGATCTCCACATCCTGGTTGGCATATTTCATATACAGTCTGTATGTTACAAACCCCCAAATTACTTCCAAGTACAATTCTGTACACTGAATTGCTGTATTATTATCAGGGGGATCTTGCTTGTTAAAAATCCCATTTCTTTAAACATATAATTTCCATGAAATCAGAATCTATTAATACAATCTTAACTGCTGCGACAAAATAAGAGAACTCTCAAATAAAACAAAGCTTTTTCTTCTTATATATTGTCTCCATTCTACATAAACAACAGAAGTGCCTCTGTCAGGTAATATCTGAAATTTTATCTCACGGAGGCTAGAATTATTTCAGATTGGTTAAGGTCCCCAAAGTGGAAGCAAAATTAGAAAATAATTTGAAAATGGAAAGAAAGAACAAGAACGGAAGAATGAAAGTAAGATTTGAGAGGAATAAAGGAAAAGTTGATATATATCTTTCTACTTCTGAGCCAAAGCTGACCAACTTTTCCAAACAGTTTTGTGGGCGTATGCCGAAGAACTTAGCCAAAATCTTTAAAAAAACAACAGAGAAACAAAATTAAGTTCTCAATTTCCTCCAATTGTGGAAGTAAATAACATCTGAAAAAAAAGGAATGCTTGGGCCAAAAATGTAAGATGCAAGTAATTATTTTTAATTCAAAGCACCGGTTCTCTCCTTCTCTCTCCCCCACTTACAGCCAGACATGTTGGTGTGGTCTTCTGTCTGAAAAACAAAGCCAGTGCATTGAGAATCTTCTATTATGTGACTCCAATTACTGTTTGTTAAGAATAACATTCATTTTAGAGACAGAACAGTAATAATAGTTGTGATGGAACCACTAGCTAACAAAATAACAGAATCAGAAGGGATCTTCGGTACCTTCTAGTCCAAGCCCCTGGTCAAGCAGGAGATCCTACACAGGGGTGGGATTCAAATTTTTTAACAACCGGTTCTGTAGGCGTGGCTAAGTTGGTGGGCGTGGCTTGGTGGTCATGTGACGGGCTGGGCGTGGCCAACTCAATATCACTCACATCGAGGCACGCATCTCCTCGCCTGGCCTCTCATGACTGTGGGGATGTTACAACAGTCGTAAGTGTGAAAAATGGTCATAAGTCACTTTTTTCAGTGCCATTGTAACTTTGAATGGTCACTCCACACAAGCAAAGTACCAGCAAAGGAGGGGAAAAAAACTCCAGAGAAGTTCCTGAGACAGGAAGTCTAGTCCTGCCAAGAATGTAATAAGGAATAACGGAGAGGCAGTTTCTGTAAGCAATGCCAGAATGTTTCCTTCCTGCCTTCCTTACAGGATTAGGTCAGTAATTTCTTCTAACAACCAGTTCTCCAAACTGCTTAGAATGTTAACAACCAGCAAATAGGTGCGAACTGGTAGAATCCCACCCCTGATCCTATACATATGAGCTGTGGTGGCGCAGTGGTTAGAGTGCAGTACTGTAGGCTCCTTCTGCTGACTGCCGGCTGACTGCAATTTGGCAGTTCAAATCTCACCAGGCTCAAGGTTGACTCAGCCTTCCATCCTTCCTAGGTGGGTCAAATGAGGACCCAGATTGTTGGGGGAAATATGCTGAGTCTGTAAACCACTTAGAGAGGGCTGTAAAGTGGTATATAAGTCTAAGTGTTATTGCTATTCCAGACAAATGGCTGTCCAATCTCTTCTTAAAAACTTCTAATCATGGAGCACAACTTCTGAAGGCAAGCCAGCAAAGGAGGGGAATTAATTGGATTAATGGATTAATTGTTCCATGGGACAATTATGTTCCTTAGTTCTAGGTTGGTTTTCTCCTTGATTAGTTTTCATCTGTGGCTTCTTGTTCTGCCTTCAGCTGAAGGAGAGGAGACCCCAATTGGGGAGGGGGAGGTTTTAAGACATCCCAGCTTAGAGGAAACATTTGAAGTCAAACCTTTAGGCATATATCTGTTTTCCCAAGGGAAGACTTGCAAGATTCTTGTAAACTAGTGATCAGCAATAAAGGAACCTATCTGATCCATTCTTAGAGAAGTTCCGGTTGCTCCTGACTGGCTCAAGGTTGACTCAGCCTTCCATCTTTCCCAGGTCAGTAAAATAAGGGCCCAGGTTTTTAAGGGCAATATGCTGACTTTGTAAACAACTTAGAAAGGGCTGTCAAGCACTGTGAAGCAGTATATACTAGGTAAATCTAAGTGCTATTGCTATTGCTTCAGCCTGATAGTAAATAGTGCAGCTGGTGGTTGGAGGGAATGTGTCATTTAATCAGGGCAGAAATCTTTTCATTTTGATAATAAAGCAGAATATATATATATAGGTGTGCGTGTGTGTGTGTGTGTGTGTGTGTGTTTTCTTAAGTTTTCACAGGTATTTATATGTATGGTATTCAGCTTTGTTCAGGTATTTTCCCACGTCATTATAGTTGTGCTTTTAAAGTTGTAGCGACGTTTTGGCAGAATCTCATCTGTCATCATCAGGCTTGTGTATTGTGTTCATCTGTGAGTCAGGCTTTCACAGCCATTTCTGTTTTAAATTTGGTGCTAGCCTACTGCTGTGCCAGAATGGTTTTTTCTTCATCCTGATTGATTGGGAGTCTTGGTCTTGGAGTTTGCTATGTTCTGCTTGATTGGTGTTTCTAATATCTTCTGTCTGTTTTGTAGCATTTTTTGTCTTGATTGGCTGGCAACATTGTGTTTCCTGTATTGGAGGCTTTTAGTGCAGCTTGGCTTCGGGTAAACGGACAGCTATCATTTATTAGGAAGCTAGGTTTCATCTGGATGCCTGGTTGGGGTGTGTTTGAGCTGGAGGTATCGGGGGGGGGGGTCTGTTTGTGCCCAGGTTTTTGATATAATCATATATATATGATTACATCAAGGACATTATAGAGAGGCACTTTGAAAAAATATATAGGTCAATATGATGTAGAATGAGAAGGAGGAGAAACACTTATTAAATTCATTTTAGTAATAAATTTTGTCAAGTGAAAGGAATCAGGAGCCAAGGAAGTTTGAATGAATATGAATACAGGTTTATTGCATGCTAACACTCTCTACAACAGGGGTTGCCAACCTTTTGGACCTCAGGAACCACCAAACTCATAATTTTAAATCCCACGGACCACTAATATGAATTTTGACTGACAGTGGCTTGCTGATGTTGATGGGAAAGTTGGTCCCATATTCCAGAGCTGCAGTAGTCATAGGACTGGCCCTTTGGTCATCCTGGAGCAGCTACTCCTCCACCTGGGTGCACCGGCCTGCCATGGACTGGAGGAGCTGCTCCGGGTTGACCAAAAGGCCAGTCTTGTGACTACTGCAGCTCTGGAATATGGGACCGACTTTCCCACCAATGTCAGCAACCCATCCCAGGGTGGATTTTCCTCCCCCACTGTTGGTCTTACCTTCCAGTTCCAGCTCCCATGGCTCTACTCAAGGTAAGGTTTTTTGCTTGACTGAAGGGTGGGGGCAGCAGGTGGGCAGGCCATATGGGCGGTGCAGCCTTGTGTTCCCACACAGGCTTGATTAATTGCTTCGGGGGGTGTACTTTGGGGACATTTCTCTGCAGACCACCCAAATTTTCCCATGGACCACCAGTGGCCCCTGGCCCACTGGTTGGTGACCACTGCTATAGAATAATTAATAAAGAAATAAGCAAAAAATGTTTTGAAGAAATTGCAAAGCAGATTTTGCTACAACTCTCCGTGGCTGCAGATTTGCCATCTCAGCCCCCAAATTGGGGCCAACGGCAAGCAAAATTCACGGTCTTCTCACCCGGTCCTTGTTTTTTCAGCTGCCTCCTTTTTTCTCACTGTGAAAATTTCATACACTCAGTTGCGCCATTGTGAAGAGGAGGGCTCAGGGAGCCTTTGCATAGTATCAATCTATCCTAACGAAGAGCTAAATGCGCAATGATATCTCCTGCACAAAGAGCCGTCATAAAGTGTGCCTAGCAACCCCAGTGCTATAAATGTTCCTTCGATTAAGTGCCTCATTGAGAATAAGTTGATGATGCTCCATTAAGCTGATGTGATAGACTTCAAGCTCTTGACACAGTCAGAGGGGAGAAGGATTCATTGTTCAAAGAAGGATATGGTGATATGCTAAATTAGCATGCCTCTGTGGAGTAAGCTATATTTCAGACTGATACATTGCCAGGCATGCACTGCTACAACTGATTGACAGCTCCCCTCAGTTGATTGCTTTGATGGTGTAAGAAGAGTGTATTTCTACTTCAGTCACAAGTCATGGAATGGCCTCATGACTCCCACGATCCACAGCAAAAGTAATTGATGTGATGTTCTCTAGAGGCTCTGAACTTCAGCATGTATCCAAGTCAGTTAAGGAATATTTTAGGGGTAGAATCAGTCCCCTATTTACATCACTCAAGGACAATATCCTTGGTTCTGCTATAACTGATAGGAAACCAGGACTTTAACCCTCAACTCTATGTCAACTCATAAAACATTCCTATGCCTGTTTTAGTAGTTGCCATAAAAAGTGGGGGGGGGGGGAGGAAATCTGGAAGAGCAGTGCAGCAGTTTGAAAGCGAAAGTACATTCCAACTCTTATCTTTAAAAGATTGTAACTAAAATACCAGAGCTTTTGCCTGTGAATATATTTAATTGGAGAGCGTGAATGATGACACCCAGCCCGTGAATTGGAGAATCTGATTTATGACACACCCAGAGGGGAGGGGGAAAACAGGGTCACAGGTGACCATAAATTATGTATGCCAGAGTTAGCTTCATACAGGGCAGTGTCAGTATGTCACCTCTAATAAATCCTTTGAAGTTTTTTGAAGTTTGGCTTGAGAATCATGATTTAATTAGGGCGATTACTGGAATCCTGACACTCTATATCCATATCTGATTTCTAAAAATCACCTAAGTAGACTGAAAGCTGTTCGATTTTGCAGCAGAAATTCAAATCCACAAAGCACACACAGATGACTGATTCGGCAGGATTCATTCACTTCTTTATATACATAATAATATATAAATAAATGTACAATACCAAAGTAGGTTCTTCCAATGTGGTAGAGAGTTACAATAAAAAAACCCAAGCAGCAGCTTCACAGTTCAGAGTAGAGACACACCAAGGCTACTTCTAGTTTCACTTACCAATTCAGCTCCCATTGGCTGGTCTGTTACCATGCCTATTCATTGGCTGAGTTTGTTACTAATCTCTATTCCAGTTCATGACAAAAGCAAGTAGGATATGAAATTCAGTACTACTCATTTGCTTATAAGGGGAAAAAAACAACCTAGGCTCATCTATATTCTTTAGATAAATATGCAGATCAGAACATAGCTATCGCTTGGATTACAAGCTTGTCCAAATTCTGCATGGTAGATATCAAGATTAAGAATATGTGGGATTGGCTCTGATACAATCTGAATTAGCAATTTGATTCATATCATTGATTCAATCCGATTGTATCATTACACTTTATTATAAAGCAAATTTGATTTGGAGATTAAAAGTGCCTTTGAATCAAAGCTTCAATTTTTGCATGCATAATATCTAAAAAGGAATAAAAATATATCCAATCCGATCAAATCTTTATTATGCTCATAGAACCAGCATAAGAAGATGGGGTACAGAAAACACAAAAGATACATCACAGTCTAAAGTAATAATCTCTAAACACTAAAAGATGTATCTATATACTACAAAAACTCTCATTGTCTTGACCTTTAACTAATGTGTCATAGGGCAACAATTTTTGAACCAAGGTAGCTTAACTGGGATAATTTATAGAATGTGTCCAAATTCCAGGACACATGACTCATAAGGGTATGAAATTTGGGAAAGTTGTGGCTGCTTCAGTGTTATTGGCTGATGCTGTGGTCATGTGATCATTATTTTCAATGTTCTGTGACAGTTTCCCAGCCAGTCTTGCAATTCCTGGCTCCCACTGCCACCTAATAACCATCACTTATAGAAAAGAGAGGAGAGGGAAGGGGGGAGTGGAAAGGAGCGGGTGGGGAGGGGAGATTTATAATGCTTCCTGCCAGCTTCCCAGAAGGAAACTCAATGGAGAAGCCAGCAGGAAGTCGGAAGTCACTTCCAATCCCACAGCCTTTTTGCCCAACATGTTCATTCTATTTCTCTGTTTAAGTAAGGACATATCTGTGAAACAATGACCAGGTAGGGCACAGATTGTCATGTGTATATGCATGTGTAACTATACATGAAAAACAAATGTCTAAACAAAGTATAATAGGGGAAGCAGCAGCATTAGAAGATGAGCCTTGGTGGCGCAGTGGTTAGAATGCAGTACTGCAGGCTGCTTCTGCTGCCTGCCAGCTGCCTGCAATTTTGCAGTTCAACTCCCACCAGGCTCAAGGTTGACTCAGCCTTCCATCCTTCCTAGGTCGCTAAAATGAGGACCCAGATTGTTGGGAGCAATATGCTGATTCTGTAAACTGCTTAGAGAGGGCTGTAAAGCACTGTAAAGTGGTTTATAAGTCTAAGAGCTACTCTATTGCTATTAGATCTAATAGCAATAGCAATAACACTTAGACTTATATACCACTTTACCACTTTTCAGGTTGTAGAGCACTCTAGTATGAAACACTAGATTCTCTTTAGAACTAGTTTTTTCTTTCTCTATACAATATTAGCCTGCGCATGCAGGATGCATGTTCAGACATTTGTAAAACATTGGATTAATGTAAAAATGGAAGGGAGCAGATTTATGCATGAACATTTGAGAAATTGACATGGGCATGACATACACATCCATCCATCACTTTTTTTTTTTTTTTTTTGTTCGCATCAAGCAGCAGAAACGGCAAGATTTCCTGAATGGGAACAAACAGAAACATTGTCCCTGCTCCTCAGAATCCCTGATGCAATGAATGTGTTTAGCCCAGTAGAAGAAATGAGGCTTGATGATTCTTGATGTTTTCAGTTTCATCTGTTTCTTCCATCTGTTTTGGTTTTTCTCCCTCCCCACATATTTGCCCTGGCTCCTGACCCACACCTGCTCTTCTACCATTCATCTGTCTCTTGTATTCCATCATCACTCATATTTAAAGTATTTGCCTAATGAGTCTCTGCCTTCTGCAGTCAGCACATTTCACCTGTAATTTAGTGAGGTATTTATTCAAAGGTCACTTTCTTTGCTTCTCTGTGTCAACAGGAAAAACCAAGTGAAATGTGGTTAGTTACAGAGAAGCTTCTGAAGGACTGACAATGGGACCATTGCCACCAATTTAATTAGACTGTGTTTTTTGGCAAGATGTACCCTCAAATCAAAATATAGCTATTAGAAGTGGGGAAACTATTCAACGTTAGAATGACAAACTGGTGTATGTTGCCTAAGAACACAGATTAAAAACTGGAATGTCTTGTTCAAACCAAAGCTAATCAAAGGAAAAAGGGGGAAATATAATTTGCTATCATTGGTGTTCTTCGAGGTGGATCTTATTAGCTATCAGCAGTTTTCAGGGTTGGCACTGGGCATTTTTGATCTTGGAATACGTTATTAAAGAAGTAATTTTCAGAATACAGTAATTAACCATTTTAGGGTTCACCCATTCAATCTTCCTGAACAGGAAGTTATAAAACCATTTTCTCAGGTGCAAAGAATTAGGATCGTCCATTAGACTGCAGCATGGATTTATTCAAACCTACACATAAGAATGCAGTCAACTAAAATTCAACGTTAAATTTTGCCTGAATTCAAGAGGGATTGGACTTGTTTGTGGCAGTGTAACAAATCTAAGCTGCTGACGCATGTAACTCTGCCCTTCAGCTCTGCCTACTCTTCTCCTACAGTCTTGCTTGGTGGGTTGAGAACTTGCTAGATCTCTTGTGTGTCACTTTTTGGGTCATCTTTGTCTCCCAAGACCTTGAAGCTAAGTCTTCAGCATTAATTTTGAATGCCAGACCCTATATTTATTAAGGATATACCATTAGTTAATGGTAAAAGAAAGGAGGGACGGGTGAACTGTGAAATATGATTTTGTGTTGATGTTCATTTTCTGTTGACAATTGGTGGGCAAGGGAAAATTTCATCTATGGTATAGCAGATTATTGCTGTTTTTCAGCGTTGAGCATAGAAGAAGAATGACTTGAACACTTGATTCATCTATACCATTTCATATAGTAACCTGAATTTGGAAAGTCCTGCCTGAAAGTAATTACTTAATCACTTTGGTACGGTCTCTTCATCTCCTTCTTCTTCCTTCTCTCTCCCACCCATCCACCTACCTCCATCTTTGTCTCTGTCTCTCTCTCTCTCTCTCTCATACACAGAGCTGCACTGAAATATTACTGCCATGCTGAAGTAATTTATATGTGTTTAATATGGTGGTCTATAGAGCAGCGTGGTGGCCTAGAGGTGAAAACATTCCCTTCCCATTCAGAAGGTTGAGAGTTCAATCCTAGGTAGTGACAAATATTTCTCTATCAGGGCACCAAGTCAAAATATCTGCTGCGAACGCCACCAAGGCGTCAGGAAGGACATCTGGCCAGTAAATGCTCACCTCCATTCAGTTGCCCCGACTCCACCCTGATAAATGGGATTACAGATTCATAAAAAGAAAAAAAAATGACTCTCTGCAGCACCACAACCGTTCATAGCACGTATCCAGCCCAGGGGTTTGAGAGGACCCCTGATTTAGTGCAATATAAAAAAATGCAAATAATTTTTCTGCTGACCACCAAAATTTTCTTGCAGACCACCAGTGGTCCACAGACCGCCAGTTGCTGACCACTGCTCCAAACACTGGGTTTCCATACTGCATTGTTTGTAGATATTAAGCTCTGATACAGCATCCTATTGATAACTGCTAACAATCAGTTTTAGAGGGACTAGTCTAATGCAGGGGTGGGCAACCATGGCAACTTTATGACTTGTGGACTTCAATTCCCAAAACTCCAACTCCAAGCATTGCTGACGCAGGAATTCTGGGGATTGAAGTCCACAGGTCGTAAAGATACCACAGTTGTCCACCTCCAGTCTAATCGATTAGAGTCCCTTCTTCATGAATTTGTAGTCCTCTGCACAGCACTGAACTCCTTTAATAAAAGGTTCCTCTCCAGGTCTGTAGAAGCAGTTGGATCTAAATATCCAGTTTATTTCAGCAGGTTTCCCCACAGATCCATTATAAAAGGAAGTGCAAAGTTAAATCTTCCTTGTTTATTTCAACAGCGATGCAGGCTGAGAAAGGCTGGCTGAGATTTCATAATGCAAGACCAGTGCTGTGTGTCACAGTGCTCCCTTAAGTAATAACCTTCGTTCTCCAACCGACATCTTTCTCAGGGATGACAAGGAAGACTGTTGGGCCAAGTTACCTCACCACAAGCCAGGACAGGAGATGACAGATTGAGCTAATGGAGTCTCTTCTAATGGCATGAAAGTTGACAGGGCCTGATCTGCAGTGCTTTGAGCACCTAGTGCCATTGCTCTGGATTTGCTTGGAAATGACATCAAAGAGAAGATAGCTCTGAGGAGTTTGATTTGGTTTGGTTTATTTTATTTTATTATCTTTGTTTTATTTATTTATTTTGGTTCATACTGTCCTAAAGCAAAGGTTTTGCTCAACTAATATTATCTTTCCTCTTCAATAGTTTCCTTCTTTCTTCCTACCAGTTGTTGGAAGAAATGTCCATCTGGGTTCAGTTCCAAGTGGGGAGAAAGACACTGGAAACATGGAGACTGCTTGGAAAGATGGTTTAATGGAGCAGAACCATTAAGCACATGGTCCTGGCACAGCTGAACACATGGAGTGGAGAGTGAGTGTTATTTATACCCTCTCTTGGTCTTTGAACTTGAGCTTCCTGTTCCTGTGGCAAGGGAATATATTCTATTAGCTGTCAGTCTCCCAGGGGGCTGGGGAGTGGGGAGTCTTGGCTAACTTTGTAGGCTGTCTGTGTCCCAGGCTTGGTTGAATCTTGCTGAGTGATGCAATGTACCCAGGTGGTTGTGCCATGTGGTGAGCTCTACTGATAGATAATCCTATTATATCCTGGAAGGTCATGTCTTTTGTCTTGTAGATAGGATGGCCAAATATCTGCTGTGGCCAGGGAGCTGGGGCTGAGTTTCTGTCTCCCTTAAGATTTCTATTTCTCTTTTAGAGGAAATATTCTGCCTTTTTAATATTTCCTGAATTATTTCATTCTTCTAGGAGAGGGTTGGGTACTAACTTTCTATGCAGCGAAGCACAGCTACCTTCGTGAGGTGCGACTGGAAACCAGAAAGACTTCCAGACATTTGGAGAACAAAACTTATGAACAGGTGAACTCTTCAGGTTTCCTCTGTCTTCTCTTCCACGGCTTTGCATTGCACCATCTGGAAGGCGAACATATTTTTCTAACCCACTGCAGCGATAAGCATGGGGTGAAAAACTCATTGGGTATTTGGGTAAATTAGAAATCTAATTTAGGGAATGAAAGATGTGCAGTTTTCCCAGTATGCGAGCCGTTGGCACTTTAGCAACTGCATCTCCAAAGCACATGTATCACACTGCATGCCAAAACATCAGTGAAATTTGGTAATTTTGTTGACAGTCCCAAATTAGGTTGATCCAATTTTAAAACACTTCTTAGCCAATGGTGCTTTGGAGTCAATCTAATCTACTTTGCAGGGATAAGGATACAATGTGAAGAGAGATAAATGTTGTATGCTACCATGCTCTCTTATATTTTGCGTGTATGAATTCTATACTTTCCTTTACAACAATAAAAAAAAATCCTCCGTCTTCCACACGACAGCTTTTCAGATATTTGAAGGCAGCTATTATTTCTTCCTAGAGCTTCTCTTTTCCAAGTGAAAGTTATGTGGTTAGAGCCTAAGCTTTCCGTACCATCCTTCCACCCTCCTAGTCATATCTCATTCCAAGCCAGAGCTGAGAATCCCTTTTCCTGGAAAAAAAAAACTTGGAAATATGTTTTTTTTAGATATTTTCCTATCCTTGTAATAGAAGGCTAACTGGCAGAATTCTCTTTGAATATTCTCCACTCAGTATGAGTGAGAGAGAGGGGGGGCGCAAATCAACATCACCTGCTATGCCCTGGAACAAAACTAGATATGGTATACCGTGGAGAATGCAAACTGAAATCTGTCTACCAGCATGGTTGCAATGTGTATTTTATTTACTATTTTACTGATTTCATTTTTCTTTTCAAATAAATAGTAGAATAAACCCTGAGAACCAGTTTGGTGTAGTGATTAAGGCATCAGAGCCGTGGTGGCACAGTGGTTAGAATGCAGTACTGCAGCAGTTCGGCAGTTCGAGTCTCACCAGCTCAAGGATGACTCAGCCTTCCATCCTTCCAAGGTTGGTAAAATGGACCTAGATTGTTGGGGGCAATATGTTGACCCTGTAAACTGCTTAGGGAGGGCTATAAAGCACTGTGAAGTGGTATATAAATCTAAGTGCTATTGCTAATGCTATCAGGCTAGAAATCAGGATACTGTGAATTCTAATCTCATCTCATGCACAAATCCAGCTGGTTGACCTTGGGCCATTCACCAGGAGACTCTGAGTTCTAGTCCCATGTTAGACAAAAAAAAAGCCAGCTGGGTGAACTTGGGCAACCACTCTCTCTTAGCCCTCGGAAAAAAGAAATGGCCAACCACTTCTGAAAATCTTGCCAAGAAAACTAGGAGGACTAATCCAGACAACCACTAGAAGTCAACAATGACTTTAAGACTGAATGAATGAATGGGGATACAGAAGGAAATGGCTACTTTAACTGCCAGTGATTATGCTCACCTTTGAGACCCCTTCTGATAATTTAACTTACCCTTGGAGAAATTCATAGAAATAGTTGCTCCAGTTCCTAAGAGCAAGAAACAGGAAGAGAATGACAGGCTCTGCACAAAATACGTTTGTAAACTGGGCTATTTTGAGCTGTCCGGGGTCCTGATATTTCACTTTGTCCACACGTCCTCATGTCTTACCAGCTTAAATACAGTATTTTGTTGTGGCTGAACAGGTCATTTTAATAAGAGAAGAAGAAAAGTAATCTCCTTGTGTTCTTCTCCCATTCTTTGCCCCACCCAAGTTCGATTCATTTAATGGCAGTGATTTGCAATATGGTCATGTCAGGCAATATGGTCATGTATTACTCAATGCCCTGCCTCCATCTCTAAATTCAGAGAAGCATAGAAAAAGGTGCCAAGGGAAGAGATGATTCAGTTCTGGCAGTGGCCCTGGGAAAGCCCAGATGGCTGCTTGTGATTAATTTGAGCTCTGTGATTCATCTATCATCAAGCTATTAACCCATGCATTGTAGGGATTAATTGATTAATGCTTTCAAAAGTTCACAATAAGCAATTGTTGATGCAGAAGGGAGTACAACAGAAAATAAACGTCACTTATTTGGAATTCTTGGCTGTTTTAAAAGAAGAGAATGCAGGGATTGCAAAGAAATCTTTTTAGAACTCCAAATGCCATGAGGGGTTATTTAAAAATCTGTGCATTTGCAAGATTTCATCATGCTCTCTTTGCCAATGCTCAACAATTAACGATGGGCAGAAATGTTAAAATGAATTCCACTTAGCAGGTATCTTCCACAGAATAATTTAACAAGGAACTTTCAACATTTTCTCTCTCTGACCTTCTCTCAGAAATGGAAGATTCTAAAATGCCTAACATTTTGAAATCAGTGCATCAGGAAGTTTCTGTTATTCCATTAAAGAAAAAAAATCATTTTTTGTATCTAGTCTTAGTATTAGTCTTTGCCACAGTATTCAGCTACATATCTTCATTTATGAATCTTCATCTTTCTCCTTATGACTAAAAACTCAAAAGAAAATATATGCTTTATTTGCAATGACCCTATAAGAAAGCCTTGGCCTTTGGTTACTATATTAAAGAGCATCTTTTACAAAACTGGACAAAGATGGTTTCTCTGGGCAGAGGTTTTGCATGGATGGATGACCCATTAGATTTCTCCAATGGGAGAGGATGGATGGGTGAATGGGTGGATGGCCAAACAGAGAGAAATAGAGCTAAATGTTGATAGACAGACAGACAGACAGACAGACAGACAGATATAGATAGATAGATAGATAATTAGATAGATAGATAGATAGATAGATAGATAGATAGATAGATAGATAGATAGATAGATAGATAGATAACTAGATAGATAGATAACTAGATAGATAGATAACTAGATAGATAGATAACTAGATAGTAGCTAGATAGTAGATAGCTAGATGGATGGATGGATGGATGGATAGACGGACGGATGGATGGATGAACAAACAGACAGAAATAGAACTAGATGTTAGATAGATAGATAGATGATAGATAGATGATAGATAGATAGATAGATAGATAGATAGATAGATAGATAGATAGATAGATAGATGCCATTTTAAGTTTGATTTTTACTTTTAACTTGTATGGTTTAATTTGTTCTTAATTCTGTTTTTAATCTGTGCTTTTATTCAGGTGTTTATATTGTTTTATTATGTTGTTGTAAACCATCCAGGGTCACTTACTGTAGGTGAGATGGGCAGTAGAGAAATTAAATAAATAAATAAATTTTCCACTATGTGATGGGCTTAGACTTATTTCATACCTTTAGAGAAGGAGGCAGGAAGACTGGTGATACTTGTAATTGGAGAAGAAACTTCAAATAAAATTCTGTCTAGTAACTAGGTGATTTATTATTGGACATCGAGCAATTCCTTCTGGTGATCCTGACAGTGTACGTAGTAATGCCTAAACTAATTTTTCATCACAACAATAATCTTATGAGTTAGATTGAACAGAACTATGAGCCGTTGAATCTCCATGGCTCCAGGCCACTTTTTAACAGTATTTTTTCTCAGATATTTTACATGTTCTCTATACAATTTGGCCCAACATATGCTTTTTGATATGCAACCTTTTGAAACATATGCATCTTTGCAAACAATTTCTGAGTAGAAAAATAAATTGAGAGAGTAATTTGTCCCTTGATTTATTCTATTTTCCCTGATCATTATCTTTCTTTTAAAAATTATATATTTAAGAATTTCACCAAAATACTAACAGTAGCCCTTCTCCGTAGAACTGCTGCGAGCATCCAGAGAGAGAGAGTGGGAGGTGCTTCAGTCCTTCCTTCTCACAGGCTGAGTTATAATTGAAGAACGCTCCTCCTTCCTCCACGTGGCTCCTCCATGCGTTCCCCCAGTTTTCACTCAGCCTTCGAGAAAGCAGGCAGCGATCTCTTGTTCCTTGGCCGTTTTTCAGAGTTTTTTGCTTCTAAGTGTTCAGGTTTGCCTTTATTCCTTTCCTCCTTGTCCCTGCGTTGATAGTGTGCTCTTAAATTTAATTGGTGAGGCGTTTTTTTGCCTGTAGGAAGGGGTTTAAGGGCTCGGAGCTTTACTTCGCCCCCCCCACCCCTCCTCCCTTTCTCTGCATTTCCGAGCGTGCCTTTATCCAGCCGCTTGTCTCCGTGCCTTGATTTATTGCACTATCATCATTCCCCCCCTAGAACGCTTTAGAGGAAGCAACGCTTCCTCTCCCAGCCCTGGCTTTTCGTTGTTCCTGATTGCCTGGTAAGCGAATAGGGCTGGTGCGCCTCTGATTGCCTCGCGTCGTGCCGGGCGGCCATTTTGGAACCGCCTCGTGGCCGGCGCCATTTTGTTTTATTTTAAATAATATTTTTTCCTGGCTGTGTGTAATTTTTATTTTTGGATTTAAGCTGTGTGGATTGAGGCCCTAAGCGGGACCGTCAGGCCGCGTGGAGCCCGTTTTTTTATTGGAGGACACTGTGGTTCCGGCCCTGCTGTCTTTCCTTTAGAGGTTTTTTTCTTGTTGGCTTTTTCTGTCTGTATCAATCAGCTTGTTCAGAGGCGCGGGCACGTACTTCCCATTGTGTTGGGAGGCTGCCTAAAGAGGCCTACCTATTATACTTATTTTTTGGCCTCTGCGTTCATTTGGCTCATTTGGATTTGTATTTAATAATTTTTATTATTATTTTCTCCTTGTGCCTATTTGGCCCTGTCCTCGGGCCCCGCCCTTAAAAAAAAAAAAAAAAAAAGAAATTATTATTATTAGTTATTTTATAATATATTCCAGCAAGCTTTTGTGTAGATATTTTTGGATAGTTTTCTCCTTGTGTTTTTTAGTACTTGGTGTTTTAAAAAACAAATTCAAAAAATAAATAAATAAATAAATAAATAAATAAATTAAAAAAAAAAAATTTATTCAAAGGGGGACGTGATCTGGTTTTGGGAAAACCGGTTTGCGTTTGTAAGCCGAACTCCTAGGCGTGCCAACCGCCATATTTGTTGTAAGGTTTTTTTCCTTGATACCATGGCAGAGAACAATCCAACTGGCTCTTCCCTGAAGGCCAAATCGAAGACGCACTATCTTCGTAAGAGGGACAAGGACTCCTCCAGTGCTTCTCAAAAGGACGCCTTAAGGCGTCACAAAGCTCTGGAAAAGGAGTTCAGCAAACGATCTAAAGAACTGCACACTATAACTACCCCACCTTCTACCTCTGCCCATCCCCTCCCCTGCCGAGTCGTTCTTCCCCCTCCAGGTGCAGTACATCCACCCGGAGCCGCCAGCCATCCCGTGCTCCAGAGGCGACCTTCACGCCAACCGCTGCAGGTCTTCGCCCTGAGGAGCCGCGTCAACCATCATCCCTGATAGTATCAGGGAATGGATGCAATTGCTATCCGTCAGGGTATAGCTGATGGAATGCAGCAGCTATCCAGACCTGGTTCTCGAGGGAGGACTTCCGACGTTGAATCTTTATCTGGTCGATCTCTCTCCGGGCAGGCGCCCCAGCAGGGTCAGGTACCTTCTCATACGGATGCCCCATCCCCAGGAGGGGAGGAGCCTCAGGAGGTCTCGCAGGAACAGGAGGAAATGGGCTTTGAGCCCTTCGGGGAGGAGGAAGGCTCTGAGAGGGGGTCCTTGCAGTATTCTGATTTCCTTCTCGGGGACCCTATGGAGGGGGAAATGTCAGAGGACGAGGGCATTTCTCCCGAACAACCGACGGTTGTGGGCCTCTTTAAACCCCAGTTATTTAAGTCCTTATTATTTAAGGCTAAGAATAGCTCAGGCCTGGCCTCTCAATCTCCTTCTGATCCACCGCCATCAACTTCGGAGGATCCAGATGACCTCATGTTCAGGCAACCGATTGTGGAAGCAGAAGTTATTCCGGCCCCCCCAATCTTCTCAGACTTGGTTGCGAGGCAGTTGGCCTCGGTGGGTCCTACACCCGCCCCCTCTAGTCAGGATAAGAGGATGTTTAATCTGGACCCAGCATTCTCTTCTATGTTAGACACCCCGGAGGTAGACGATCCAATTGTGAGGCTGACCTCCTCTTCCAACCCTACGGATGCGTTGGAGGCGCTGAAGCCAGAGGACAAGCGGGCGGAGATGGCTCTTCGGCGAGCTCACCAGTCCGATGCCTGGGCCATCAGGTCGGCCACGGCCGCCTCCTTTTTCACCCGTTCCTCCATCAAGTGGCTCAGGCAGCTCAAGCAGCATATCCCCCCGACTAATACCAGGGCCCATCAGGATATTGCAAAAATCACAGCAGCGGCGGAGTTCGCGGCTGATGCCACCTTTCATTCGGTTAAGTTCGCTTCACGGGCCATCTCCTCCCATGTTACAGCTAGGAGATTACTTTGGCTTCGGCATTGGCAGGCCGATGTTAAAAATAAATCCAAGTTGGCTTCAGCCCCCTTGGCAGAAGGGAAGCTGTTCGGGCCTGCCCTTGAACCCTTGCTTTTGGAAACTCGAAGTAAGAAGAAGTTTCTTCCTTCGCTTTTTCGCAGGCAGGAGTCTAGAGGGTCCCAGCCCTTTCGGAGGGGCTCCTTTCGCCCCCCATACCAGTCGTCATTCTCCCCTAGATTCCAGGGTTCCCCGTCGTTTCGGTCATCCTACCACGACCGAAGTGATACAGGAGACAGGAGCCGAAGAGGAGGCAGCTTTAGGAGACCCTTTAGAGGCTCCGGTCACAGGGCCTCCCGCCGGCCCAGATAGGGCCTCAGACCTTCTCCCCATAGGCGGTCGTCTCAGGCATTTTGCAGACCTCTGGGAGAGGTCCACTTCGGATGCCTGGGTGAGGAGTTCCGTGCGTTTTGGACTCGTTCTACAATTCCTCTCCCCCCCCCCTGAACATTTCAGGATTTCACCTGTCTCTAGGGATCCTACAAAGCGGGCTCTTATGGATTCCGCCATTAAACATCTGGCTGACATTAGGGCCATCCAACCTGTCCCATCCTCTCAACGAGGAAGAGGTTTTTATTCTCTCTTGTTCTTGGTGCCTAAACATTCAGGGGGTTGGAGACCTATTTTAGATCTCAAGCGACTTAATCGCTTTGTCAGGCGCCAGAAGTTCAAGATGCAGACTCTACAGTCTATTTTACAGGGTATCAGGGAAGGGGACTGGCTCACGTCAGTTGACCTGTCGGAGGCATACCTCCATATTCCCATTCATCCCTCATACTCAAAGTATTTGAGATTCTGTTATAATAACCAACATTTCCAGTATGTGGCCCTCCCTTTCGGCCTTGTTTCAGCCCCGAGGTCTTTCACGAAGGTGCTGGCAGCTCTGGCGGCCCATCTTAGACAGGTTCCCATCCGCATCCATTGTTACCTCGACGATATCCTTATCGTATCCCCTTCCCGACAGCAGGCCGAGAGGGATACTAGTGTTACCCTTTCAGTGCTGCAAGATCACGGGTTTTTAGTGAATTGGGAAAAGAGCCAACTTAGCCCTTCCACCCGCATAGCTCACCTAGGAGCTGTAATTGACTCTGTTAAGGGTAAGGTCTTCCTCTCCCAGGAGAGGCTTCATAGTATTCATACTGCTATCCGGACTATCAGGCGAACTGGTAAAGCGTCCTTGCTCAGTTTATCCAAGCTTCTGGGGAAACTTGTTTCCTGCATTTCTATTATCCCATGGGCTCGTTTGCATTCCAGATCCTTGCAGTGGTTCCTTCTGCCGTACCAGCGCTCGGGAAGGAGCACATCAAGTCGAGTGGTAAGGATACCTCCAAGGGTTCTCTCATCCCTTCTTTGGTGGACTCGACCTTCTACCAACAGAGGTCATCTATTCAAGGAGCCCCAAAGGATCACTCTTCGACAGACGCAAGCCTTTCCGGATGGGGGGCCCATCTGCAGTCTCTGTCAGCTCAGGGAGTTTGGTCTCCTTCGAACGACGACACAACATCAACTGGTTGGAGCTTCATGCGGTATACCTAGCCCTGCGAGCTTTCGCTCCTCAGGTGAGAAGGCACCACATTCTGGTCCTTACGGACAACACCACCACCAAAGCCCATATCAACCGTCAGGGAGGCACCCACTCCATCATCCTCATGAGAGAAGCCGAACGACTATGTCGGTGGGCAGAGACGCATCTTTCCTCCATCAGGGCAGAGCACATTTCCGGGGTCTCCAACGTCCAGGCAGACTGGCTGAGCAGGGCCACGTTGGACCCAGCAGAGTGGCGCCTGCATCCGCGGTTGTTCAGGGAAGCAGCAGACAGGTTCGGGTCTCCTCTGGTAGACCTCTTTGCCTCGCCGCTCAACACGCAGACACCAAGGTTCTTCTCTCGGTTCCCTTCCCATGGGGCAGAGAACCACGACGCCCTGCGTTGCCCGTGGCCTCCCGGCCTCCTGTACGCCTTCCCTCCACTTCCGCTGATCCCCAGGGTAATTCGGAAGTTGCTGTTCGAGAGGGCGGAGATCCTACTAGTGGCCCCATATTGGCCCAGGAGGCCGTGGTTTGCGGATCTTCACGGTCTATCGGTGGTTCCGCCGTGGAGGATCCCGCTGGACCAGATCTCCCTGTCACAGGGACCTCTGCTTCATCCAGAACCACAGTGGCTGCAGCTAGCCGTCTGGAGGTTGAGCGGGAAACGATGATTGAAGAAGGCTTGTCTACCCAGGTCATAGATACCATTCTGGCTGCCAGGAGGCCTTCCACTACTCGAATTTATGATTCAACTTGGAACAGTTTCTGTAAGTGGTGCCGAAAATCCTCTGTCAATCCTCGCTCTCCTTCTATAGCACAAATTCTAGCCTTTTTACAGGATGGCCTAAATGAAGGTCTCTCTCCCAACACGTTGAGAAGACAGGTCACGGCCCTCTCAACGGTGGTGGCTGGCGGCTCCTTCAGCTCTCTTTCCCACCACCCTCGCATTAAGGCCTTTTTAAAAGGGGCTTCTAATTTGCGCCCGCCGGTAGTGCATAGATATCCAACATGGGACCTTAACAAAGTTCTCCTGGCCTTGACTAGGCCTCCCTTTGAACCTCTCAGGGAGGTACCACTCCAGTTTCTCACCTTTAAGGTGGTCTTTCTTGTAGCGATCACCTCAGCTAGAAGGATATCTGAAATTGCAGCTCTATCCGTGAGGAAGGACTTGTGCATTTTTCATTCTGATCGAGTTGTCTTGAGACCAGACCCCTCCTTTTTACCAAAAATCAATTCTGCTTTTCACAGGGCGCAGGAGTTGGTCCTACCTAATTTTTGTCCAAAGCCTCTGCATGATAGGGAGAGGCAATGGCACACCCTCGATGTTCGAAGGGCGTTGCGTATTTACATATGTCGCACGCAATCCATCAGGAGATCGGAGTCCCTGTTTTTGTCATTTCAGCCTAAAACGCTGGGTCAAAAGGTACCACCATCCACGGTAGGCCGGTGGATTAGGGCGACCATTTCCAAGGCCTATTCAGTTCAAGCTCTTCCAATCCCCAGTGGGATAACGGCTCATTCCACCAGGAGCGCAGCTACATCAATAGCTTGGGCTACTCAAGCCTCGCTTCTTGACATTTGCCGGGCGGCCACTTGGGCCTCTCTGTCACCTTTCATACGCCACTATAAGATTGACACTTTCGCTTCGGCTGAAGCGTCCTTTGGCAGGCGAGTCCTACAGCAAGTGGTTGGGGATCCTAAGGAGATTCCGATCCAGACGGAGTCCCGCCCGTAGGACAAACATGCTTTGGTATGTCCCACTCTCTGGATGCTCGCAGCAGTTCTACGGAGAATGGGCGTTGGTTCTTACCTGATACGCCTCTTCTCGTGGAACTGCGTGAAAGCATCCAGCCCACCTCTTGGTCTGTCTGGTAGGGAATTCTGTTTTTTGGCCAATGATCGTTATTGTATATACTTGAGTTGTTTACTAGTTCAGTTAGAGGATTGTGGTTGTCCTCTCGTCTTCGTGAAACTGGGAGAACGCATGGAGGAGCCACGTGGAGGAAGGAGGAGCGTTCTTCAATTATAACTCAGCCTGTGAGAAGGAAGGACTGAAGCACCTCCCACTCTCTCTCTCTGGATGCTCTACGCAGTTCCACGAGAAGAGGCGTATCAGGTAAGAACCAACGCCCAATTTCTGGATTTTTTTCAGGTGTATGAGTCTGCGTTATGCATTCATGAATCTAGGTTTTGCCCTTGACATTTTCAATAAAAAAAAAAAACCTGAGCTTCTGCCAGTCAAAGTAGCAAGACAATTTCAATTAATCTAAAGAAATTTTCAGTTGAGGCTTTCAAGACAGTGAGAGTTAGAACTCCTATGTTGCAAGTTCAGTCCAAGTCTTGGAAGTTCAGTCCAATCTTCCTCAGATTGCCATTTTTCTCAAAATCCAAAACTGTGCAAAATCCAAAACACCAGAGCAAAAATAGGGAGGGGGACTTTTAAAAATAGTACCATAGTCAGGAAAAATGCTGAAACAAAGAGGAAGGGAGGAAGGAAGCAGGGGTGGGATTCAAAATTTTAACAATCGGTTCTGTGGACATGGCTTAATTGGTAGGCATGGCTTGGTGGTCATGTGACTGGGTGGACATGGCTTGGTGGTCATGTTATTGGCTGGGCATGGCCAACTCAATATCACTCACATTGAGGCACGCATCTCCTCGCCTGGCCTCTCATGACTGGGGATGCTGCAACAGTCGTAAGTGTGAAAAAGGGTCATAAGTCACTTTTTTCAGTGCCATTGTAACTTTGAATGGTCACTCCACACAAGCAAAGTACCAGCAAAGGAGGGGGAAAAAACTCCAGAGACGTTCCTGAGACAGGAAGTCTAGTCCTGCCAAGAATGTAATAAGGGTTAACGGAGAGGCAGTTTCTGTAAGCAACACCAGAATGTTTCCTTCCTGCCTTCCTTACAGGATTAGGCCAGTAATTTCTTCTAACAACCGTTTCTCCGAACTGCTTAGAATGTTAACAACCAGTTCTAGCGAATAGGTGCGAACTGGTAGAATCCCACCCCTGGAAGGAAGGAAGGAAGGAAGGAAGGAAGGAAGGAAGGAAGGAAGGAAGGAAGGAAGGAAGGAAGGAAGGAAGGAAGGAAGGAAGGAAGGAAGGAAGGAAGGAAGGAAAGATTCTGCAGTGCATAATACATAGAGATCTCTATTTATGTAAATTTATATAACTCACATGGTTTGCCACAATTTAAAACTCTATATAAAAGAACAAAGAAAAATAGAAAAGCCACACTGAAAAAAAGCATACAATCAGCAGTTGTGGTACCAAAATACCAGCAATACTGATCAAGTGACCACTAAGATGACCATTGTTCGAGTTCTATCACACACCTGGAACCTAAGCCTATTGGCAGTACCACAACTTTAAACAAAAAGCCAGAAGGATCAGGGCAAATCTAAGTTCCAGGGAAATGATGTTCCAAAAGGTGGGCACCTTGGCATCACCTGAAGGCAGAACAAGAAACAACCTAGAACTAAGGAAGAAGGTAATCAAAGCGAGAAGCAACCTAGAACCACAGAGTAAATTCCTGACTTTTTGAACTATTGGTGGAATGGCTTGTGGGTGCTCCAACCCTGGTGATTTTTAAAGAAGAGATTGGGCAACCATTTGTCTGAAATGGAATAAGGTCTCCTGCTTGAGCAGAGGGTTAGACTACAAGACCTCTAAGGTCCCTTCCAGACCTATAATTCTGAAAAGGCTGTCTTCCTGGGTGCTATCAGATGACATTCCTTAATAGATGAGAACCATAATACACCTCTCCTGCTGGACCTGATGGGACATATAGATTGACTTAGGTAAGGGGAGAAAGAGAGGGAGGGAGGGAGCCCTTCAGATAACCCAGTCCCAGGCCACAAAGTGCTTCCTCGGTCATCACTCATAATTTGAATTAAACATGAAATCTACTGGTAACTAGTGCAGCTCATGGAGCAAAGGTTCTACTTGTGCAGATACATTTATCAACAGCTCGCTCAACTACTGTCCCAAAAGAGAAAGCACCAGCCTAAGCAAGAAATAAACCTACAATTTGAAACATTTGGGCATTCAACCCCCGTGTATTTTCATCAATACAGTTTCACCATTGTTCTTGTTTCTATCCATGCGCTTGTTTCCATCCTTTTCCTGGTGCCAGCCATTATAAAGAGCTTTTTTAAGAGCTGATAAGTCTCTATCCAAAGGCAGATTTATTCGTATTAGTAGTATTAGTATTATTTTGCCAATCCAGCTTTCTTCAGTTTCAAAATGAAAGCTGGTGTCTCCCAGTATCTTCTTCACCTCCTAGAGTTCTTTTAAAAGAAGGATTAGAAAGTATGAAAAATATGGGGGGGGGGGTTGGTCTCACCCTGCTCCCCTCAAGAGAGACTGGGGAAGAGAGCAACCTTTAATTCTGTCCAGATAAGGCAGCAGTACTAAATCACTTACAATAAGAGAGCAAAGGTTAAGATAAGAGTCCTTTCTGTATTTCCAAAGTATCTCAATAATTCCATTAACAGGACAGAATGAGAAACAGAGAAAAGCTAGTGGCTGAGCATAAGATAGCACCAAATATATTTCCCTGGAGTTTAACATAAATTTTGTCTTGGTGGAATTAGAAATAATATTTGCAATAAATGGGCTTTCAGGGTTATTTTCTCCCCTTCTTTTTTAATGAAAACATATGAACAGTCAAAGCCAAAGACTTACAACTGGCAGGAAAAACTCTTAAAAAGTTTGCCCATAAATACGCTTGTGGTTGACTCGGCTACTTATCTTTTGAACCAAGAATAAGGTATTGGCACAGATTTTGAGTTTCATCTTTTTATTTCCTTTATTTCAGGGGAGGGAAAGTGAGCAGTAGGGTGGAATTAAAATAGAAGGTGAAGGTCAGGTTCACCTCCTTAAAGCTGAATCCTTCGGACCAATTTCCCCAAACCCCAAAAACTTTAAACTTAGACTGTCTACTATTGACCTCACCCCCTTCCTAAGAGGCCTGTAGGGGGCATGCATAAGCACACCAATCGTACTTACTGTCCCTGTCCTATTGTTTTTTATTTTTCTTATAAGTATCTATCTCATGTATTCAAAACTATATTTATTCTTATAAATATAGTTATGTATCTTGTGTATCTTGTAAGCGATTAACAAATCAAATAAATACTAAAAAAATACTAAAATACAATGAGTGAAATAAATAAGCCTTTTTAGGCCAGAGTGTCAAGTTCTAATTGGAGCAGGACAAGAAGCAATGGATGGAAACTTGTTAGAGAAAGATGCAACCTGGAAATAAGAATTTCCCAATAGTGAGAACAATTAATCGGTGGAACAGCTTTGAAATTCACTGAATTGTGAGTGCTCCATTGCGGAGGTTTTCAAGAAAAGATTGGACAAGCATTTGTCCATGATGGGATGAGGACTCCTGCCTTGGTCAAGAGGTTGGATTAGAAGATCTTCAAGGTTCCTTCCAGCCCTATGATTTTACAGTTTTATGTAGATCTAACTCATAAGTCTAGAGAGAAATTCCCTGAAGATGGGCTCTAGCATGAATCTGAAAGCTCTGAAGACAAAACTTCTGGTCCCAGTGACTGTTATGGTTAGCCGGCAGCAGGTGCAGATGGCTGAGGAGAGCGAGGACTCAGATGAGAGGCCAGGACTATTAGGGAGTGGACTGCTGCTTTCAGAGATTGTGGGGGCTAGCAGCAACAATGAGGAGGTTCCCGAGGAGCCTGTGTCAAGTGTGTATGCACACAGGATTGCTCATAGGAAAGAGCAGCTACAACAGCATAGGTGACTCAGAAGTAAGGTTGCAAGGTAATGGCCCCTCCCTCAAGAAGATAAAAGCCAGCTGTGAAACAAATGTTCTTTGCAGACAGCAAAGACGTTTTGAAACTACAGCCTCATGGACATTCCAGTATCCTGAGTTTGTATTTGAACATTTTGTATTGCAAATTATTTCTTGTCTGTTATCTTTTGGCAAGCCTCGCACAGTTTGGCAAGGCTTGTGCTTATCACAGCTAATTATTTTGTAAAAGCATTACAAGGTTTTTGTTCCTTTTGGATTGTGTTTGATTTGTCAGAAAAGGGTGTGGGTCAGAACAGTGACCGACCCAGATTGGATTCTGCAATTCTATGATTCTATGAGCTATAATGAAAGGAATGGACACAGGGACATCCAGACCGATTTTTGCTTCTACTATAATAGTATTTCTTGGCAACTTTAAGATATCTAGACTTCAACTCCCAGAATTCCTCATCCAGCATATATGGACTTCAACACCCAGAATTCCCCGGACATCAAATATGGACTTCAACTCCCAAATTCTCCATCCAGCATGTGTGGACTTCAGTTTTGGTAATTGTCCAGCCACAATGCCGGCTGGAGAATTCTGGGGATTGAAGTCCAAACATCTTAAAATTGCCAAGATTGTGAAGCATTGCTCTAGAATCCCTCAGGATTGGCACAGCCAAGGTTTGGCATCCAAATGGAGATTTCTAAGCACAGGATTTGGAGACCTGTTTTTTAAAATTATGTTAATCTTCTGGAGGATTAATGCAGCTACTTTTCATCTTCCATTACATCCACTCCATCATTGCATTCCTGCCAGCTATTTATTGGCTCTAAAAGATGCTGTGGTTAATTACGATAAATCTAACATGGATGCTGGTCAAACAAAGTTGATATTCTCCTGGGGAGAGTAAAAAAGACAGGTCCATGTTTCTGGGAGGAATATATCAATTTTATTCTCATCCGCTTCTTACAAGGCCAGATCCTCATGGCTGATCATGGGGAACATAAAAGTCCTTCACTGCCCTTATAGAAACAGAACCAAGCTGAGTGAGATATACATTGAACCAACATAATTGCAAGAGATGGAACTGAAAACGATTTAAATCAGCCACTGCAGACTTTAACTTTTTTTCCTCCTTTAGTATTGTATCCATCCTTTCCCTTTGTTCTTGTTTTGAAATGACTGAAGCAAGATGTTTTGAAAGACCAAGCAGATTTTTCTCAAGAAACTCTGAGCAGCAACTCTGAATTGTTTTTAAAAATCAGATCTACTGAAGAAATAAATATGTGCTTGAAAAGAGAGGTTGGAGCCAAATAGAGTTGGGAATGGGGCAGAGGTGGTATTCAGCAAGTTCTGGAGAACTAGTAGTGGAAATTTTGAGTAATTTGGAGAACCAGCAAATCCCACCTCTGACTGGCCCCGCCCCCATTTCTTCTCTGCCTCCCGAGTCCCAGCTGATTGGCTAGTTCTTATTTTGTTGCCCTGCAGAGGAGAACGGAGATGGAAAGCAGGTTAGTGGGGTGAGGAGGGAATGGGATTTGGCAGTATCCTTCCCCTGGAGTGGGGAGGGAATGGGGATTTTACAGTATCCTTCCCTTGCCACACCCACAGAACCGGTAGTAAAAAAAATTGAATCCCACCACTGGAATGGGGCCAAATAGAATAGCAACTAGTTATTGTCTCAGGAAGCTGAGTGACATGGTTGCCTAGAGGTGCTCACCGCCCACTTGGAAGGTTGAGAGTTCAATCCTAGGCAGCAGCAAATGTTTCTCTATCAAGGCGCAAAGAGAAAATATCTGTTGTGAACAGTACATAGGCTTCAGGGAGGGCAGCCAGCCAGTAAATGCAGTCAGCTGCATTCAATTGCCCAGGGTCATAAAATGAAAAACAAAGTCTCAAGAACCTCTCAAAATGCAGAATTCCAGGAAATCCAGAATTTCTCCTGGAATGGGAAATCATGTAATAGCATCACGGTATGATAGCAAAATTATTATAACAACAGATGGAGAAAATGCTTCTCTCCCTCTAAATGGTTCCAGGAAATCTGATTATCAGCTCACAGACCCAAAAAAAAAGAGAACCGGTCAAAATTCTGAGATCTGGCATTGTTGCTACATGATCTTGCCAATAAGTTGAAATGCAATGAATTCTTCCAAAGCAAAAATGCATTTAAAAAGACAACTGAAAACCTTCCTATTGAACTGACTACAGGTAGTCCTCAACTTAGTCATTCGTTTAGTGACCATTTGAAGTTACATCACTGAAAAAAAGTGACATGATCAGTTTTCACACTTACCACCATTGCAGCATCCCCATGGTCATGTGATCAAGATTAAGGCACTTGGCAACTGGCATGTATTTATGATGGTTTTTGCGTCTTGGGGGTCATGTGATCACCTTTTGTGACAAGGAAAGTCAATGGGGAAGCCAGATGACAACCATACTGCTAACTTAACACCCACAGTGATTCACTTAATAAATGTGGCAAGAAAGATTGTAAAATGGAGCAAAATTCACTTAACAACTGTCACTCAGTAACATACATTTTGAGCTCAATTGCAGTCGTACAGGCTCCCTGTAGTCACAAAAGTTTTGTTGCATTTGAGCAACAGCGATGTTCTTGTCTCTTCCTACGGGAGAGGAGGGAAGGGAAGGGAAGGGAAGGAAAGGGAAGGGAAAGGAAGATCCAATACAATAATATGACTCTGGGAATTGGAATCTAAAACATAAAAGTCGTATCATTGGAAACTAATACTATATGACAGCACAAAACAAATGCAGAGAATGCGGCTTCTGTAAATCATAAGATTTCCTTCCATTCTCATGGGGTGCAGCCAAATAATTTGAATTTGATAAAAAATACTGATGTAAAGGAAATTGCCTGCCTGGAATTAATATCTTTCTTTGCTGATGTCTAATGTCACCCTGCTTTAAGTATTTCCACTGATGTCAGGCCAAACTCAATAGGTGAATCATTGATACTTAAACCTAATTTCTTCCAGACAGTTCTTTGAACTGGTATTTTCTGACTATTATGACCAAATTTAAGAAGAAAAAAAAACACTTGAGAACTTCTAAAAGACAAAGATTCCAGCATGATTTTCATTGCTTAAAGCAGGGGCGGAATGCATGTGTCTCCAGATGTTGAAATCATATTTCCAGCATGCATGGTTAAGGATCAAGGATGATTAAAGTTGGCAAGCCATAACATCTGGAGTGATATAGGTTCCTAATCTTTAAGTTAAACATCTAATAAACATGCAGTGGCTTCCCAAAATGAAAACTCTCTATTTCTACTGTAAAAAAAATAAGCTCATGATCACGTGCTCTGCAAGTATCAAACGCATAATCTGTAAATTTCATTCTCAAAAGTCGAACCCTCTTGCTCAGAGTTGACTAGTGTGTGCTGTCAGCTTGCTTGGTATGATCTGAGCTGAGTGTGCTATGCAAGCCCATCTCGGAGGACCTGTAAAGCATGGCTGAAGCTCCTGCATCCCGTGTGAACTTAGCCAACAGTGGTTTGTGGGGGTAAGCAAACCCACAGCCCAGTTGCATAAACACCATCTGTTTGGCAGTTCTATCTTGGTAGGGTTTCTTGACAAACTGGAGATGTCAAGAATTTAACTGGGACTTCTTGCACAGATTGATTTAAATTGCAGCTATAAACCATGTAAGAGAGATCTGAGAATGTATTTACTAGATGGTTTTCATCCTTTCAAAATGCGATAAAAAGAGAGTGGGATAGTAGAAGAAAAGAACGTTCCATTTATCCTCCAGGGCTTTAAGCAATGGACAGATTACTTTGTCTGGAAATCTTTCCTTCTATGCCAAGGCAGTTTCATCCTTGACGCTTTTTTGAAGCACCAGAAATGAAGGCCTGCAGAAATATTACCATAAAGCATTGCCTTCTTTATTTTGCTTAATATTGCATTGCCTTTTTAGAGGCCAAAAATCCGCTATACCAGTCAGAAAAAAAATAAATAAGGATAAATATAAATATATATATATATAAACCTAATATATATATATATATATATATATATATATATATATATATATATATATATATATATATATATATATAATATATATAAATATATATATATATATATATATATATATATATTGTGTGTGTGTGTGTGTGTGTGTGTGTGTTATATATATATATAAAATATAAATATAAAAAAATCACACTCCCACTCCCTTATTAGTTGGATTGAATAACGACAGCTTAGCCTGGTGGAAATATATTGTCAGTACTCTTTCATTAATTGTAGCTTTCCCTGTCAGGATCAACATATGCATCTTGGCTTGCAATTGCAATGCACAAAAGCTTTTGGAAAAAGCAAGAACGTGTCCGTGGGAGCTGCCTCCTAATTGTTCAGGGGATTTTTCTATTTCCTGTCTAAAAAGTCACTAATGATTTCTGATGGATGGGGTGCGTTTTTCAAGAGGTGGAGTGGAATTATGATGAAAATGCCAAAAAGCTGCTAACAGCCCTCTATTATATCTTTAATGTTATAAAAGCTTCCTATTGATTTTGAAAAGAAACCAACCTGGTTGTATTTTAACCCAGGGAGCAGCTCACCCCAAATTTTGTAATGTGAAACAGAAAGAGAAAAAAAGAACAGCACTCCACCTCCCATTATCAAGCAAGGAAAATGTAAATAAATAACTTTAAAAAAAACATTGAACATGCTATAAATGGTGGAAGCGTAACAAATTTCGTAGAATTCTATGCAGGTTAACCACCTATAAATTCTGATATTGTAAGAAAAGTGCCCAGATTGCAGTGAAATTTGCAGCAGACTCTATAGAAAGGAGTATTTATTTATAGCAAAATCTCAAGTAGGTAATTTTTATGCTTCTTCCTTGATGCCATGGAACAGGGCTCTGAAATATGGAATGGGATGACTCACAATGGCCAGATGGGAATGGTTGGATGGGCGGAGCCATCTGAGTGCAGACAGGTGGGCTTGGTTGGGTTGGCATGCCCAGGTCAGTGTGAAGAACTAGGTGCAGCCAGCTAGTCGCGGCTTATTTGGGGCAACTGACTTAGGGTGGCTGGTTGGGTGTGACCAACTGCACACAGCCATGTGTGTGTGTGTATGTGTGTGTGGGGGCAGGTGGGTGTCACCAGGTAGGCATGGACAGGTGAGTGAAAACAAGTTGCCACAGGCAACTGGATGCGAGGCCAATTCAGTGCCCCACCAGAAGAAAGATCACCTGAAGATGTGCCAGCAAATGGGAAGTTTTACAAAGAAAGGAAAGGGAAGGGTGGATTTCCCACCCTGCTTGCAAAAACTCTCCATTTTCCATTCTCCAATCCCACTTTCTTCCTTTCCTTGCAAACCTTGCTGCTTCCCATTTGCTGGCACGTCACTGGATGATTTTTCTTCTAGTGGGGCACCAGGTTGGCCCCAAGTCCAGTTGTCCAAGGTGATTTGTTCTGGCCACACCCATCTGGTAGTACCCACCTGGCCACACATGTGGCCGCTGTGAGTCATCATAGACCCCCTCCTGTGTGGGCATTCTCAAAAAGGTCAAGAAGGAAACTGATGGAGTTTTCACTTGGAATGTTCCAAAGAAAGCATCATTCCAGGGGCCCAGAGATGCTATGGAGAATCAATATCATGATTTTTAGGCTAAATCAATAACTTTCCTATGATGCCTGAGGATGTATTCTTATTGTCTCAATGACTTCCAAATTCGAGAGCCGCACAGATACCGTTTATATTTATTGGGTTTTTTTTTTAAAGGAATGCTAACCCCACACTCATAGGGACGTGGTGGCTCAGTGGCTAAGGCACTGAGTTTGTCAATCAAAAAGATCGGCAATTCGGCGGTTCAAATCCCTAGTACCACGTAATGGAGTGAGCTCCCATTACTTGTCCCAGCTTCTGCCAACCTAGCAGTTCGAAAGCACGTAAAAAAAATGCAAGTAGAAAAATAGGGACCACTTTGGTGGGAAAATAACAGCGTTCCGTGTGCCTTCGGTGTTTAGTCATGCTGGCCAAATGACCACGGAGATGTCTTTGGACAGTGTTGGCTCTTTGGCTTTGTAACAGAGATGAGCACCACCCCTTAGAGCCAGAAACGACTAGCACACATGTGCAAGGGGAACCTTTACATTTAACCTTTTTAACCCAAATATCTTCACCAAAACTGCTCAAAACTTTTAATTAGATATGCTGTTTTATTGTCCTATTATTTTTCTTTCCCTTTCCCAATAACAAATTGTCATGTTAAACTGTTTTCTCTTTTTATTGTAAAGACTGGTTGAATTCTGTAATGAAGAGATTTAATTTGATTTGATTTCCCTAATCAATGGTGCTCAGCCCATTTCTAGTAATCCTCAAAGTTGTACCACTGAAGTCCTACACAACTTTGGACTAAGCCGTTTGAAATATTGCCTATCTCCACAGGAATCTATCTAGAACTTTAATTTCCCAAGAGAGATGTGTGTGTCTCTGTTCCAGCATTGTCTTAGACATAACTGATAGAATTTTTAGCCTATGGTACTCCTTGCTAAGAGGGGTCAAGCCGGCACATCTACTTCACTCTAAGATGTTCACTTCTTAGTTGCTAAAACTTCTGAGTGGTGGTGAGTGTTCTTTGTATCTTCCTTTTAATGTGTTTTTAATTGCTTTGTCTGGGCACTTTGAGTGCAATTTTACACTTTAGGTTGCATTTTATATGCCCTGAAAAAGCTGCACAAATGTTTGATAAACAGATGAATTAATATTTCTACTCAGGACATACTTTTCTGAAAGTACTTCAAGGTTTGTCTTGTAGCGAAATCATTTTGAATGGAATGGGAACAGGATGTTGACAATACATTTTTACTGCGACCTGCAAAGAATCATGTAATTAACTCAATACTTTTATACAAAGGGGAAAAAAGCTTTATAAAAGCAACTGAACTTGGCAAGGAACCAGTAAAGAATGTAGGTTACTTCTAATCTTTGTGTGTTTCCTATGAAGCATGAAATTAATGGAATGAAGAAATTCACATATTCACCCTCCAGCTCATCAGAAGTGAATGACCCTAACCCTGTTGTAAGCAAGGCCTCTAGAACTACAAAGATACTAAAGGCACTGAAGAACATTTATTTTTTTCTTGCTATTTTCCAATTACTCTTTGTAAAAAGAATACCAGCTGCCATTGTTTCTTGTCCTCATATCCTACACAAATAAGGTTATTTGTTGGAATAGAATCATCTTCCCCAAACTGAGTTTTATAACTCAGGCAAAATAATAGCAATAGCACTTAAGACTTATATACCCCTTCACAGTGCCTTACATCCCTCTCTAAGCGGTTTACAGAGGCTGGGGCAGCTTTATCAAGGGATGAAAAAGCTGATATATCTTTTGTTAAAGATGTTAAAGGATCAGAAAGGAAAGGGGCAATGTTTAAATCAGGGGTGTCAAACTCAATTTCATTGAGGACCATATCAGGGTTGTATGACCTTGGGGGCTGGGGTGGCCAGCTTGACATCACTCATGTTTGGGATGCCTGTGGTGGCCCAAGTGCCCTGCCAGCGAAAACAGACTTCCAGTCTCCATTTTCAGCCGCAACGGCCTCCTGCAGCCTTCTGCAAGCAAAAATGGAACTCCGTTTTCACTGGCCAAGGACTGCAGGATGCCATCGTGGCCAAAAATGGGGCCTGGGAGGGCCAGGTGCACCAGAGCTCTTCCCTGGTTTAGCTCCTTGCTTTCGTAGTCTCTCACAGTTTGTTTTAATATGTTTCGGGGGGGGGGGACCCACACTTAAGTCGAGAAGTACCCAGGTACTTCTCAACTTAAAAGTTACATGGCACTGAAAAAAAGGGACTTATGACCAATTTTCATATTGTTTTAGTGAGTAGTTTTTTTGTGGAAAAATATAAGGAGGTGGGAAGGCCACCTGGAATTCCTGTGCAAAAAGCCGGAAATAAATCCCACTATTAAATATATAAATGAAGGTATTCAGTAGAGCAAATGATCAGAATGGCCAAAATTAGGTGCATGCTTGGTATTTATGACTTCTGTGGCCTCTATTATGATTTCTCCATGTTCTTTCATATAGGTGGGCGTGAGCCTCAAGAGGAACTTTAACTGAGCAAGAAAAGAGGAGCAAGGACTACCTCTTATTTTACTGAAGCTTCATCAGCTAGACATGCCTGCGGTGGTTCCACTCCCCCTGTAAATCTAGTAGTTGAAGAATATCTACTCCAAACACCGTCAGATACTTTGGTCAATGATCTAGGTCACAGATTGTCATTGCTTGGTTTCTCGGAAGCTTCTAGAGAAGAATATAGAAACTTCCCAAAAAGCCATGGTGGCACAGTGGTTAGAATGCAGTATTGCAGGCTAACTGTGACCAGACTTCAGGAGTTTGACTCTGATCAGCTCAAGGTTGACTCAACCATCCATCCTGTCAAGATTGGTAAAAAGAAGATCCAGATTGTTGGGGGCAATATTTTGACATTGTAAACTGCTTAGAGAGGGCTGTAAAGCATTTTGGAATGGTATTCAAATCTAAGTGCTAATCAAGAGGTGACTTCTTTATTCTGCACGTATACTTTTTGTAAAGACAAGCAGACCTTGCCATACTGCAGGAAGAATGCTAGGAAGAAGAATATGATATTTTTTGTAAGGGCCATCATCAATGATACTTACTAGAACTGTGTAGCAACTTTGTCCAATAAATAGTTCATATGTATGTCATTTCTGAACCTGAGGCTCTTGGCTCTAATCTTAACTTGTAGAGAACTACATAGATGATCAAAGAAGGAATATGGTATTTAGCAAATCTTGGATTAAGCTCATGAAAGGAGAAGGAATTAGAAAGAAACTTAGGGAAAAGGAAAACCCTATCAAGTTTTCAAGATTATTAATACTGTAGCCTATATCGATAAAGGAGAGTTCCAATATTAATTGTGGAGTCCGTTTTCTGACTTGGCCTACTTCAAAGAACTGACAGAATTTCTGCAAGCACAATTATGGGCCATTTCTGTCCTTTCTTCTGGAGTCCCTTTTTTTTTACAGTTTTTTCCAAGGACCCTGGAAGATACTGAACACAATTCCTCTGTATCAGATGGGGTGTTTGCTTCCTTAATGGGCAAAAGATGTATACAGCCAGTTCCTTTGTCCTTTGCTTGTTTTTTAATGTAATAAGGTACTATACAGACATGAATCACAAATCTGATACAACAGCACATGTACGCATAGCATAAATTTTTTATAAAGTACATTTTCTATGATTTATAATGGACGGAGCTTTGAATTCGCCTAGCTGGGAAAGGGAATCGGATCTTTCCATCAGATCTTTTCTGACTTCCCCCACCACTTTGCCTTATGAATGGTTGAATAGCGTCACAATGGAATGCCAATCAGACATCACTCTTGTCTATAGAAGATTGGCGTGGAACACCATCTCTGTGATTAACTGAAATGAACTATAAAACTATATTTTGTTTAAACTATTTGTACCCTATTTGCCGAACCTCAACTTGATGCAGTGTGCTGCTTCATAGAATCTCTGCATAAAGCAAACTTGTAAATGAAAGCATTGTGCATCTCTCAAGAACCATTTTGCATGGAAAGTGCTACATCTGAGTTGGAGCCCCATCGTTGCTACCTTTCCTTGACTGAATCCATCCACCATTACAAAGTTTCAGGGTACTCAAAAGTCCTTAACAGGCCATCCTGTCATGGTAAGATGTACCATGTAAGACAGTGGTGGGATTCAAATTTCTTTACTACCAGTTCTGTGGGCGTGGCTTGATGGGCATGGCAGGAAAAAGATACTGTAAAATCTCCATTCCCTCCCCACCCCACTAACCTGCTTTCCAGCTCTGTTCTCCTGTGCACAGCAACAAAAGAAGACCCAGATGATCAGCTGGGACTCAGGAGGCAGAGAAGAGACGAGGGCAGGGCCAGTCAGAGGTGGGATTTCGAACTACTCAAAATTTCTGCTACCAGTTCTCCAGAACTGATCAGAACCTGCTGAATACCACCTCTGATGGAAGATCTTAAGAATGAATATTGGGTCTGTCCCAAAGGTGCTTTTTCAAAAGGCAACCGGGCTTTCTTGTTTTTTCCCCTTGAAAATGTTTCACTTCACATCCAAGAAACTTCTTCAAGTCTAAAAAACAAAAACAAAATCCAGTTGCCTTTTGAAAGGGACCTTTGGGACAACCATGACCTGGATGACAGAGAATATCAATAGACTGCTGGATCTGGTAAAAAGTCCTTCTATTTCAACGTTCTTCTGTCTCAGTGGTCAAGAAGATGCATCAAGTTCATATTTGATAAAATAAGAAGGTTGATTTCCCCTATTATTGACCTGTTTTTCAGAATGGAGAGGTTTATGAGCATCTATGGAATGTTGAGCTTCTACAAGAGATTTGGAACTTTCCTCCTCACCGGTTCTTTTATAAAATCTGACCTTTTTCTTCCCTTGCAGAAATGGCTTCTCTTTTTCCAATTTCAATGTCCTTTAGAATTTCGTCTGATTTTTTTAAAAAATTAATTTACCAATGCAGAGAGTCATTTGGTGTCATTATTTCCTGTTACATATCTCCCCATCTTTTCTCTGACCATTTCCACATGGAGAGAAGTTCTCTTTTGTTGGGCTTTAATTGAAGTGAAGGGATGCTGCAGATCCAGTGGATAGAAATCTTTAGAAGTCCATATGCTGAAGAGACCTGAGGAATCGGTAAAAAGCTAGTGTCATCATCTACTCTTTTTCTGATACCTTCTCCCTCTGTCTCTCCTCTCTTGCCCTTGATTTTTCTTCCACTCTATCACACTTTTCTGTCTCTTTTACTCTCTCACTCTCTCTCCTATTTCTTTTTCCTCTTCTGTAGCACACTGCTGGAGAAAGACACCATCTCTTAGCAGAAAGCTAAGATAATTCACCAAAGGCTTTTGAAATTAGCCTGAGGATCATAGAAACATAATCTTGGAAAAGCCATTGAAGCCATTTCTATGATTCTATGGTCCTCAGGCTACTTTCACAAGGGAAAGAAATATAGAAAAACCTTTCTTGGTTCATGAATCCTAATGAAAGCATCCTCCACTTCGCCTCCACATGAACTATCCAGTCAAGGGGAGCTCATCACCTGTCTGAATAAAGGCTTCAACAGTCAAACTCATTTTGATAGATTGATGTTATCATTAGCTTCCCACCCACCCCTCAACCTTCGGCTAGAATTTTCTTTTCAGTAATGTAAAATCCTTGTTCCATGTGTTAAATTCTAACAGAAAACAAGATCAACACTTTAATTTTTTTCGTATCATTGTTTCAGATACAAAAGTATGTTATACAAGTACATTTAGCATGGCTGGGTGTTTTCCCATCTTCCTTTCAATAACCAGAGTGTCAGGGTTCCGTTGAATGCTTTAATTAATTCATGACATCCAAAAAAAAAAACTGACCAGGATAGTCTTCTCCCAAATCCAGCACAATATTCTGCAGCCCACTGGCTCTTTTCTAAGATATTGGATGTAGCCATCTGTGATTCATCAGCAACAGACCATTATAAATTAGTCTAATCCTATTCTATAATAAGCTAATGGCCATCACCACGTCTTCAGGCAGCGAATGTCACAGTTCCATTACAATACTCTGCATAATGGACTTTTTTCCCCCTTCCTTTTACTTGTTCTTAAATCTGTTACCACCAATCAATTGCACAGTATTATACGAGTGAGAGGAAGGATGGAAGGGGAGAAAAAAAATTTGGCTATCCATTTTCTTGACACCATGACTAATTTGAGAAATCTCTTTTATTACTCATTCCCCGCTGCCAGTTGCCTTTTTCTCTCTAAACTAAGAGAAAAGAAAAGAAAAGAAAAATCGGCAAAAGCTTTAAATTTGTCTTGGAGGAAAAGGGATTCTCCAATAATGCAATCTTATTGATTACCGTTTTTTTGAACTTCTACAATTCCACCTTTTCATTAAAAGAAAAGGCATTATCCAGATCAGATGTTCCAGCAAAGGAAATGCTACTATTATTCTATAAATTATGAAAAGAACTGATATGCTATTTCTCTCTGCAAAAGTAAAAAAAAAATCATGAAGCAAAAATAATTAAAATATTTCTCATCAATGCCCCTTGCCTCCCTTGCTTAAAAGCTGTAGCAACAATGTCATATTGGTTATTAGCCTTTAATTATACATTTATAGACTACTGTCCACTGGAAAGAATTTTATAAACTAAAGCAATGTAGAACTGCAAAACCCCTAACTTGAAAAGTCATAGGAAACCTAACTTCTTCTAGCAAACTCTTCTCAAGTCATCCTCAGCCCCAAGTTGGATCTCAATATCTGACAAATTGTTTATTTCAACATGAAAGTCTTCAGTAAATGTCTTGGTCCCTGCATCTTCATGTAAATCATATTTATGAAGGTCTATTCATACCTAAATTGCCTAAAGTTAAAACAATATTTTCCTCCCCCATTCATCCAACCTCTATAAATTTGGAAGGTGAGTGTGGGAATTATTATTTGTTCTTTGTGTACGTGCTAGGACAACGGAGCCTTCTGGTGGTTGACTGCAACACGAAGCAAGGAACAAGGACAAACTGTTGCCATTTCTTACCCAGAATTGTAGCAAACTTAAACTTTGCAGCTTTGTATGCTTACACAAATAATCAGTGCATTTTGTGTGATGTAATGCGTTTGTGATAAGACGCTAACAAAAATTGCTACGTTAACAAAGATTGCTTCTAATAAAAGAGGGTGTCAGAGTCTGCTCTGGGCTCTCATCCCAATCTTGCTTCAAGACGTTGTCTCAGTGTCTTCCTTCATGAGAGACCACCACAGGCGAGATAGCAACTCATAAGTACATCAGCAAGCCCACAATGTTAGCCTGGTAGCACAGTGGCTAAAGTGCAGTACTGCAGGCTACTTCTGCTGCCTGCCGGCTGCCTGCAATTTGGCAGTTCAAATCTCAGACTCAAGGTTGACTCAGCCTTCCATCCTTTCAAGGTGGGTAAAATGAGGACCTAGATTGTTGGGGGGGGGTCAATAGGCTGACTCTGTAAACTACTTAGAGAGGGCTGTAAAGCACTGTGAAGCGGTATATAAGTCTATCTGCTATTGCTTATTGCTGATGCCATCCATTACATCTGACAATTCCATAGCACAAAATGCAAACCTGAATTGTATAGCCAATGGAAGATTGCCTCTTCTAAAGATCTCCTTGGAAGCTGCATTGTGGTCAGTGGGACCAACATTGATCTGCTGATCCTAAGAAAGGTTTTTGGAACACTTCGCTAAACGGCAGGCATCCAACATTTATTTGTATTCATTTATTACATTTGTACGCCCCCAAATCTCTCTACCAAGCAATTCTGGGTGGCTTACAGTATCAATAACCAAGCACCTGTCCTTTTTGCAGCAATAAGAAATGGATTGGTCTCCACATCCTTCTCCTTTCCCCCATCCATCCAGTTGCCAAGATCTGCTCTGTTCAGCAACCACATAACTGTGATCCTAAAAAACTTCTCCAAGGGCCAGTCTATGCAAAGATTCAGATAACTGATGGAATGAACTTTAATTAGCAGTAGAAGTGATTCAGTGGGAGAATAGACTGACAGGTCCATATTTTACTTAATAGCTTCATTTTGTCATTCATCGTTTGCCACTGCAACTCTGTTACTCATGGGTTATTAGGACACAGTTGGCTAGGTTTTCACACCATGCTAGACAAAAGCCGAACAAGCTACATCAGAGCTTAGCCAGAAGGGAAGACTCTTGTTTGAAAGAAGAATGGCACAGTGTTCCTTCATTAGATCTTAGGGCAGTTGGACAGTCTAAACACTAAAGAGTGAAAAACAGGCTAATAGGGATCATAGTTTATCTCCTCTTCAGCATCTGAATTTAGCCTTGAATCCTCTGTCTTACTCCACTCTTTGTTAAGCCAACCTTCTTCACCTTAGACTAGGATTGTGAAATCTTTCTTCTCAAACCTTGTTGCAGCCTGCCTCCAAATTGTTTGAAGCCTCTCCAAGAGTTGCAGCTGAATCGTAATACTTAATAGAACAGTGGGAAACAAATGATTAAATACACAGACAGGAATTAATTTAATTAATTTACTTGTTGAATTAATTTAATTTCATTTGAATCCAAATTATGTTGCTCTACTTTCTGGAAACAAGCTTGAATTTATCTGTCATTTTTATTATGTCTTGATGCTCTCTCTCTCTCGCTCTCTCTCATTCTCTCTCTCTCTCTCTCTCCCTCCCTCCCTCCCTCTCCCTCCCTCTCTCCCTCTCTCCCTTCCTCTTCACTTTTTGGAGAGGGTATCTTGCCATTCACTCAAAGGCCAAATTAAGTCCTGAGCTGGATAAATAGTATACAACAATATCTCCTTCACTAAAGTATTTCCTGTCCCAGACCTTGAATGAAAGGGTCACAAACTTAGATGTCCCAGAAAGTCCCTGAAGCTACATGCTGACTCGGTTGCCTTGAGTAAAAACTGGAAATCTGAGGGGGAGGGTTGATCATGATTTTCCAGGATTCCTTAGATCATCTGGAAGAGCTTCTTGACTATTTTTTTTGGCAGGAATTAAAATTAATTCTTTCTGGACTTTGGGTAGAATCTAATTTTTGGAGGAACGGATGGAACGGAAGCTAACCAGAAAACATCCTTGAGGAAGTGGTCAATGTCTGGAATACTCTACCTGACTCTGTGGTTTCTTCCCCAAACCCCAAAAACTTTAACCTTAGACTGTCTACTATTGACCTCACCCCTTTCCTAAGAGGCCTGTAGGGGGCGTGCATAAGCGCACCAACATGCCTACCGTCCCTGTCCTATTGTTTCTTTTATTTTTCTTATATGTACCCATTTCACGTATTCATAACTATGTACATACTTATACCTATTATCTTGTAAGCGATTGACAAATCAAAATAAATAAAAATAAAAAATAAATAAAGTTCTCTCCAGAGAGTGGGGTGGGATAAGCAGGGGTGGGATTCTACCTGGTCAGACGAGTTCTTTTTTTTCTTTCTGCATAAAACTTGATGATTTAATTTTTAAGTATTGTATATATAAAACTTCTGCATAATCATGATTGCGGAGAACTGGCAAATCATGCCCCTGGCTGGCCCCTGCCCTCCCCGACCATCAGCTGTTCTGCTCTGCCGGGACATTTAGATTAGTTAGAAAGCAGGAAACCGTTTGATTTCTTGCTTTCTAGCTAATCGAAAAGCGGAGCTGAACCTTCCTTAGGACTGAAGCTTCTATTTTTCAGTGCAGACTCAGGCAGCAGATTGCAGAAAGGTAGATCTCTGAGTGAATCTGTGATTCTACAGGCAGCTCAATCTGCCTGCCTGCTTTGCCTGATTTTGGGTAAAAGTTGCTCTTTTTTAATAAAAAAAATCAATATTTACATCAATATTTATAATATTTATATACAAACCATTCCGTCACATGACCACCAAGTCACGCCCAGTCAGCAAGCCATGCCCAGCCACTCACATTACCACCAAGCCACACCCACAAATTAGGCCATGCCCACAGAACCAGTTGTTAAGAAATTTGAATCCCAACCCTGGGGATAAGGTAACAGAGTAAAATAAGGAATTGGACTTATTGACTAGGTTTTAAATGCTGGTTATCCTCACTTTTTATTGATGTTTTAAAAGCTCAGCATGTCTTTCACAGACCACATGACTTGGCATCCCCTAGAATGCCCTGTAACGTTGCATAACTCGACCACCCCAGAAAAATAGACAGAATTTTAAAAGCCTCTTTCTCTTCAAAGATCAGACACTGCTATAAGCACGCAAACCTCCTTGCACATTTTTTTTTAAAAAAAACAAGATTGAGGAGACACCTTTTAATGTTTACCATGTCAATGAAACTCCCTTCTTTCCCCCGCAGGTCTTTTCAGATTAATTTTGGTGGATTTTTTTTTTTTAATTTAAAACATCAGACCGGAAACTTGATGGACTGGAAAGCTTTCCCTACAAGCAGACTCTAAAACACAGCGGACTTATCCCAAGCCGCTAATCTTTACTTCTCCTGGCCATGAAATCAGTAGAAGCTTAATTCTGAATCACGGGAGTGGAAGAAGTACCGAGCCTAGGCAGAACAGCCCAACGGTGGTTTTGACGGAGATCATCACAAAACTGACAGAATGCTGATGAAGCACTTATAGAGCAAAGCCAGGCAAGCACTAGACTATGATTGCTGTAGCAACCTACAGCGGCCCCCATTTTTGCAAGTGGAGTGTGAATAATTGAAAGCTATTGCCTACTGTTCTGTCTGCAGGATTCAAAAGCAACATTCCACCAAAAGTTGACCTTTCTGCTTTCCCGGTTTATAATATTAGTTAGATTTACAGGCAGAAAACGTAACTACTTCTTCACATTAGGGAGAATCGTCTTCCACTTAAGTAATTTTAGTCAGAACTGGATGTTCACCTTTTTCTCTGGGGAAGCTGAGATCTAAAATAAGGGGAGGGGGATGTCTCCACATTACCGGAGGTGACAGACCCCACCTATCATTTGAAAGAACATGAAGATGGGGATATAATTTAAAAGCATCTGTCCTAGAGAGGCTGTCCTTGAAAATCCTTAGTTGATAGAATGGCAGCTCCGACTAAAAGTTCAAGACGATCTATGAAAAGCCCCAACTGTAATAAGTTTGGAGGGAAAGAAAGGGACAGCTTACAGGATAGGCTCAAAAGATACTTTCTGGAGTGAAGAAAATAATACAAAGATAAGGGAAACCACACTCTCGAGTCTTATCAGTGAGAACTTCAAGGCCTTCCTGAAGTCCTAACCTCCGTTTTTGGTGACTTTCTGAACATCTCATGCCTGAATATAGGCAACAAGAAACAGATGCATTAAATGAGTCTATGTCTTATGCAATAATCAGGATATAGGCTGATCTTTCATGAACATGACCAATCACCTTTTCAAACCAGCCAAATTGGCTTCTATTATCATGTCAGTTGGCAGTGGATTCCAGTTTAATCGTACACTGGATTAAAAAAAAGAAGAATAATTGGCCCTAAATTGTCCTGAATCTAGTTTCAATAGATTATGTCAAGTTGTGAAGAAAAACTTCTCCCTGTCCACATTATCTATAGTATGCATGATATGTTTCATCTTAATATGCTTCCTTCAAAGGGAAGAGAACCCAGTTGCTGTAGTTTTTCTTTATTAATAGAGCTAGAATAAAACAATAGCCAAAGTGGAATCATTTACAGAAGAAGGATATCCAGTAGAGTCAGGCACATCCATTATCATCATCATCTTTTAATGACCCCATAATCCCTTGCGGGATGGAGTCTGAGCTGATTACTGATTACTGGCCAGATGCCTTTCCTGTCACCAATGCGGAGTTATATTCAGCAGATATATTCTCCTCATGCCCAGAGAGAGAAATATCTGCCTCTACCTAGGATCGAACTCACCGCCTCCTGATTGTGAGGAGAGAGCTCCACCTCTAGGCCACCGCACCACACAGTCAGGCACACCCATGGCCTTTCAAATTTCTATAATGCAGGCACACTATAATTGGATGGGTGATCTTTCTGAATCTTTTTTCCAGAAATTGCAGAAGAAATTCTGCTATTTTTTTCTCCACCATGGGAGACAGGGACATTAGTACCACTCCTCAGAAATTCCCATGAGAAGTTTTCTCCTGACTTGATTGAATTCATGGAGGCTGAAGACCATTCAAGAGATGGTGATGCAAGGAAAGAAAAGACATCCCTACCCATTTCTCCATCCCCTAGAAATAAAATAGACGTCAGAACACCCAGCTTCCTCCATTAACATTTCACTGAAAATCTTTTCTTCTTCCAACTCAGAAAGTTGATTCAATTTGGAAATGAACCAAAGGTCTTAGAATCAGATCAGTTTAGAGGCAAACAGTTCTATCCAAATTGATAATCTGATTTGGAACGACTGCATCTTTCAAATGCAGTTGAATCTAATCTCGGTACAGACTGATATTGGTTGGAGTTGCCCTTCCAAAAACTTCAATAACTTGGTGGAAGAGAAAATGCTGAAGTCTCGATATCACTTCTCCAGCGATATCATTACAGCATCGCTTGTCCCATTCCCCACAATCTGTGCTCCCCACTTGGATAAATAAATAAAAAGTGTGGAGCTTCATCCTCAAAATGTTGCCTGCTTTAGAGTATTAGGACATCATTACATCCTTTTCTAACAATACCTGCACTAAGGGCTCCTTGGTGCTCTCTGAGCTTGGTTGTTTTCCTGCAGACATTTCATTATATAAACTAGGTAACAACATCAGTCCTGACATCAATAACAGTAACATCATCACACCTGAACTATAAGTTAGACAACAAAGATAAATGACAGAAGACCTGAGAACCATACATCACATACAATATCACACAACCTTCTTATAGCATTTTTTAACTTCATGTTTTAGTGTGAAATAAGTGCTTTAACGTGAAGTCAAGTGTGATACTTGATACTTAATTCTGAAGACACATTCATGCATTTTTGGAGAGGAGAAGAACAGTTAATATTTTATGGGACCATTTTAGAGGCACTTTTTAAGAAAAAAAACAACAAGCAAGCTACAAATATCTCCCATGAATAACTTAGCAGCTCTATAAAATAAGAAATCACTCTGATTTTTGTCTTAAAACATCTTATAGCAGGACTTTTATTAGGCTCTGCAAGGCTTAAGGCACTAGATGTCTCTGATAGAAACAGAAGATAAAGGTGGTTGGAATTAAAAGATTTTGGGGGGCCACATGTCCATTGTCTTTGTGAGAGTTTGACACTGGTGAAGAATTCATGGGTGAGGTTCTAATGTAATGACTAAAACCAGTTGCCAAAGATTAAAATTTGCAACACAAAGCTTTGGCAAGTGCTGGACAACTTGGCTACGGAGTTTCAATTAAAAGCCAAGCAAGACAAAAGACATGATTAGAACAACAGATAAAATTAGCAATACCTAGTTTGATCTGGGCTAGAAAATGTGCAAATCAGTTTATTTCTATCCCAGTTCTTTGGCTCTTTTTAAAATTAGTAGTATGAATCTGTTCCATGTGATTGTATTTGGGGTTCTATATATAGTAACATTTCTATGTTTTCTTAAGTTTTCGCGGGTACTTACATGTATGGCATTCAGCTTTGTTTGGGTATTTTCCCATGTCATTATAGTTGTGCTTTTAAAGTTGTAGCAACGTTTCGGCAGAATCTCATCTGCCATCATCAGGCTTCTGTATAGTGTTCGTCTGTGAGTCAGACAAACGGCTGTGAAAGTCTGACTCACAGACAAACACTATACAGAAGCCTGATGATGGCAGATGAGATTCTGCCGAAACGTTGCTACAACTTTAAATAATGACGTGGGAAAATACCCGAACAAAGCTGAATACCATACATGTATATGCATATTAAGAGCAATTGCGTTCTTTTCGCTGATGATGTAAAGCTGTTCAATACCACAGACAATACTGCTACCCTACAAAAAGATCTTGACTATGTATCAGAATGGTCAAACAAATGGCAACTTAAAATCTCAACAAATAAATGCTCTGTCTTACATATTGGCAAAAAAAATCAGAAAATAAAATACAAGCTGAATAGTCAAGATCTTGTTGATGACCCAAGCTCTGTAAAGGACCTTGGAATACTCACCTCTAATGATCTAAGTGCTAGAGCCCACTGCAACTACATAGCCAAAAAGGCATTAAGAGTTGTTAACCTAATCCTACGTAACTTTTTCTCTGGTAATATCACACTACTAACCAGAGCATACAAAACATTTGCTAGACCAATACTCGAATACAGTTCATCAGTCTGGAACCCACATTACATATCTGATATTAGCACAATTGAGAAAGTCCAGAAATATTTCACAAGAAGAGTTCTCCACTCCTCTACTTGTTGTAGAATACCTTATGCCACCAGACTTGAAATTCTAGAACTAGAAAACCTTGAATTATGCCGTCTTCGGTCTGATTTAAGCATGGTATATAAAATCATACATTGCAATGTCCTACCTGTCAATGAATACTTCAGCTTCAACCATAACAACACAAGAGCACACAATAGATACAAACTCAATGTTAACCGCACCAAACTTGATTGCAGGAAATATGACTTCAGCAATAGAGTGGTCAATGTCTGGAATACTCTACCCGACTCTGTAGTTTCTTCCCCAAACCCCAAAAACTTTAACCTTAGACTGTCTACTATTGACCTCACCCCTTTCCTAAGAGGTCTGTAGGGGGCGTGCATAAGCGCACCAACGTGCCTACCGTCCCTGTCCTATTGTTTCTCTTATTCTTCTTTTATTTTTCTTATATGTACCCATTTCATGTATTCACAACTATGTATACACTTATACTTATTATCTTGTAAACAATTGGCAAATCAAATAAATAAATAAAATAAAATAAATAAATAAATAGTTAGGCTAACATTATTTCAGTGATGAGATTTCCACAATGAGACTAACCATCCCATTTCTAGAGAACATCAAAGTTTTATTCATGGTCTAGGCAATTTTTCTTTAACTATTTCATCTTTTTGTTTTTACATAGTGTTTAGTTACATAATTGTTTAGTACTGTAAATTAAGTTATTGAAATAGTGGGTAGTTTCTGCCTTTTTAGGAAACCATAAATGAACTTAGCAAATAGACTAGCACTTGGGGTGGGATACTAGTGAGAGCCTTGGACAAGATATTCAGATGCTATGACATGTCATCACGTACGAAGATCAGAATGGTGCAAACAAGCATTCTCCCTGTGACACTTTATGGGAGTGAAAATTGGACTCGAAGAAGCAGGAAAGAAACAGTATTAAGGCTTTTGAACACTGGTGTTGAGAAAATTCTCGAGAATACTATAGTTAGTCAAGACATTGAAAGGATCATAGAATAAATCAGTCTAGAATTCTCAATCAAGGCACAAATAAATAGACTCAAATTATCATATTTTGGACACATTATGGAAAGACCCATCTCCCTTAAGAAGTCCATAATGCTAAGAAAAATGGAAGGAAAGAGAAGTAGATGACCAGCAGTAAGGTGGATAGATTCTATTTAATGGTGATATCATTGAAAAACCTGAAGGATCAGGTTGGGGCAGATCATCCTGAAGAAAAACTATCTATACAGTATGTTCACTAAAAATCAACCCCAACTGGATGGCACATGTCATCATAGATACAGTTCAGATTTTCTTCCTTACATTGGTTAGCTGATGGTACAAAAATAAGGAAACCTGATTAACTCAGTTTAGTTAGTAATAGATGTGTGAGAGTCCCATCATCCTTATTCTTACTGGCAGTTTTGGGGTTATTGCATTATTGCAGGAAATAATAGCTTGTATTCACAATATCTACCAACTGCATTTTAGTCTAGCTCATTCTGCCATCCCAGCTCAAGATTAGTTTAGGTTTCAGAATGTTGTCTGAATCCAGAAAATTGGGTTGAGTGAAGCATTCCTTAGCTAGCCTGCCAGGGAAGTTCAGCTGTAACAACATGCTTCACGTGGAATTTGCATCTCTTTATTTGATTCTGGAGATTACCAAACCAAATTTAAATTTTAAAAATCTTCCTGGTGAAGCCCTTTTTTCCTAATCACTCACGCAGCTGCACTGATCTCTACAACTTGATTACATTCTAATTAAATTAATTGTATGGACAATAATTTCTTTCTCCAGGAAGATTAAATGTGGAAGCCAAGCGGCTTGATAAACTCCAGGAAATAGAAAGAAAAGCAGTCAACAGAGGTTGGCAGGAAAGTGGAATGTGTAGAATAGCAAATCTTTTCCAAAGCTTTAAAACTCAGCCACAAATGCACTGTAATTAAATTGTTAACAAGTATACAGGGCTAGTGGGATGTCTTTCAATTCTTCCCCACCTTGCCTTGTCTCATTATAGTATTAGAGTCAGTTTTCTCTCCCTGTCTCTTTCCAGTTCTGTCTTTATCTATAAATTAAGATATGGAACTCCAATGTATTCGCTGATCTTTGTAACAAAAAATTAAGAATCCTAAAACAAAAGGTCCATTGACTCTAGAGTAGATGGGAAATAGATTGCTTTTCTAAAGAGACCCTCCTCCCCTCCCCACCCCAAAAAGCCATAGTCTTTCAAAGACTTTGATTTAAGTACTGGTAGACATTAGCTGCCTATGCATGCAAAGGGGACGCAGTGGCTCAGTGGCTAAGACGCTGAGCTTGTTGATCACAAAGGGCTGCAGTTCGGCAGTTCGAATCCCTAGCGCCGCATAACGGTGTGAGCTCCTGTTATGTGTCCCAGCTTCTGCCAACCTAGTAGTTTGAAAGCATGTAAAAATGCAAGTAGAAAAATAGGAACCACCTTTGGTGGGAAGATAACAGTGTTCCGTGCGCCTTCAGTGTTTAGTCATGCTGGCCACATGACCATGGAGACGTCTTCGGACAGCGCTAGCTCTTCGGCTTTGTAAAGGAGATGAGCACCGCCCCCTAGAGCCAGAAACGACTAGCACGTATGTGTGAGGGGAACCTTTACCTTACCTATGCATGCAAAGGCAGCCCGGTCTTCTCCTTCAGAGAGGCAAGAGAATTTTCCTTCTCAATAGGTCCTTCCATCGTCCATGTATATGTAATTTCTTCCTGCTCCCCAACCTGTCCCAAATGCAGATAAGGCACAATTTTGTTCTCCTACTACAAATAAACCATCAGAAAAGTATACACTTCCCATTGGATTTTTTTTCAGCCACATTCCAGTGCTCAAAATCAGTATCAAGAAAATTGGAAATAAATTTCCACCTTCTGGATCAGATAGAGAAAAGCAAAAGCTTCTTTCATAAGAAAAGAAAACATTTGAGAAGATCTCCTGGTGCAACTTTACTATATTTTGTGGAAAGCAGATTTCTTCATATTAGCAAGATGCAGAACGGAAGATGCAGAATGGAAAAGAATCCAGAAGCCATCCAACTTTGCTAGCCTTATAAATCTGCAATAAAGCCAATTTTTTTGCATTAGCAAAACACACTGAGCCATGAATTAACCACACAGCCTGGGTTTGCACATCATGTTAACTTAAAATGTGGCTGGGTGGTTTATGGATTGGTGTATTATATGAAGGCAGCCCATTACTCATTTTGTATCCTGGCTGAAATAACCAGAAATTAATGAGAAGTTACTGGCTTTGTTCCTCCCCTAATAGATATTGGTTCTAATGTTTAAAAGCCAATCCAAAATTCATTCTTAAAGTATTTTTAGCTGTTCCAAGCTAGTTCAATTACAAGGGCCAACTGCAGATTTTCTCATTTTTAACTAGAATTATTCAATTCCTGGTGGATTGCAGCATTACTATACAGTTTGTATCCACCATTCGAAAAATGAAGCAAATTGTGTTGATCTGCAGCAGCATTTAAGGTATTGCTAAATGATAATAACTCGCCTGCTTTCTCTTAACTTGCAGCTGCTTGTTTCATTCTGGGCATTGTGGCTGATTTATGCCTCGCTTAGTTCATTGGCTTTGCATGGCATATGGATTGCTTGCATTGAATGTTAAGTGAGCTCCAGAGGTTGAAATATGAAAAGTATTTGGATAAGGATGATGAGCCACTAGGAAGTCATAATCCACAGGAGTGATGACAGTGGGCTGCCACAGGCAAAGCAAGCACTTAATTTAAAAGCAGAGGTATTAAAAGAATCACGCTACACTGTATTACTGCAATGTTTTCTATAGGAGGGTTAATAACGGATACAATGGGTTGGATATGGACATTGTCACACTTCAAAATAGCCCCATGGATAAGAATGGGATCAATTAGTCATGACTAATGAAATCTCATGGATTTTAATGGGGCTGTCTGTTGTAAGCACGATCAAATCTCAAGCCAAACCAATAGATTCCTTCTAATTCTCTTCAGTTCATTCTTCAGGCAGTAGCATATGAATTGATTATATGTTTTCATTCAGGAATAGCACCTTCTCATGCCTTATGTGCATATAATGCAGGTTCTTTTAAAAAAATCCACCATGGATTTAGAAAAGATTTCATATAGCCATATAACAATGCTCCAGTTATCTATGGCAATGTGATTTTCTCCATTCATGTATTTATTTACTGGGGCATTTTGATCTGTGCTTATGGGAAGTGGTATTAACACAGGGGCATTTGGGACTCTAAGCTTATTAGAGAACATTTAACATCTCTAACTATTTTGCAAGCTTTCCAGTTTAAAGCCCATATCCTCACGACTCACTAAACTAAAATGGGATGGGATGGGACAGTTTACGGCTCAATGTCTTGTATAAAACTTGGCTGTTGGGTTCTTTCAGTAAAGAGTGGTTAATTCACCATAGATCATATTGTTAAAATTATTAGAGGGACCATCATCACTGCAGAGGACAGTTGAACCAAAGAAGACCTCTCTAGTTAGAGGACTAGTTATTACTTCAAGTGAAGTAATATTTTACCTGGGCTTAGATGGGGTATAGAGCACTGATATTGATAATTGTTGATAACACGCATAACCTTCATAGTGAAGTCCAGAGTACAAGATTGATCTAAGGTTACAAAAACATTTCTTCATTTTTAGATAAAAGTAAAGGTAAAATTTTCCCTATCCAATAATATCCGACTCTAGGACATGGTGCTCATCTCCATTGTTTGGTCGAGGGAGCCTACATTGTCCAAAGATATTTTTCATAGTCATATCGCCGACATGGCTGTACACCAAAGGTGCATGAAACACTGATACTTTCCCAGTTGCATTTTTGCATGCTTTCAAACTGCTAGGTGGGCTCATAACAAATTTCTGCAGGACTACAGAAAGCTAAATTCATCAACTTTCACTATCAAAGAAACACTTCATCACCAAGACAATGACCTTGATCTGATCTATAATAAGCAATAAGAGTCAAGTTCCTAGAAGTGGACGTAGGGTACATCATGGTAGATGCATGAATTAAGAGCCTTCTGTTTGAACTTCTCTAATCACTACATAAGCTGTCCAACCTTTCTTTTGCTACTGGAGAAGAATTTCCCTGGGCAGAAGGTGAAGTGAACACTTGTTTTGAATCTAATCAGACCAGTGATAGGATTCAAATTTTTTTTACTATTGGTCCTGTGGGCGTGGCTCGGTGGACATGGCGTGGATTGGTGGGCATAGCAGGAGAAGGATACTGTAAAATCCCCATTCCCTTCCCACTCCTGAAGGATACTGTAAAATCCCCATTCCCTTCCCCATTTCTGTGGGAAGGTTACTGCAAAATCCCCTTCCCTCCCCAGCCCACTAACCTGCTTCCCAGCTCCATTCTCCTGCTCAGGGCAACCAAAGAAGACCTTGCCAATCAGCTGGGACTCGGGAGGCAGTGAATAGATGGGGGCAGGGCCAGTCAGAGGTGGTATTTTTTATTTTATTTGATTTGTCAATCGCTTACAAGAGAATAGGTATAAGTATATACATAGTTATGAATACATGAAATGTATTTGCCAGTTCTCCGAACTACTCAAAATTTCTACTACCGGTTTTCCAGAACTCGTCAGAATCTGCTGAATACCACCTCTGAATCAGACTCAGTAAAGTCTCTGCTAGATCGAGTTGCATGAATTCAGGCGTAGTTCTCTTCTCTAATGTGTGCTGGCCACCACCTCCCCCATCTAGCTTATCTCATAAATTTATTAGGAGGACACATTTATTAGAAGGATTGGGAGTTCTTATCATCAGCTGCTTTAAAGAAGAGGCCAAATCAAGAACATATTTCTCTTATTTTTCCCCCCCTGGGTGACAGCACTTGCATACGCAGAAATCATATCATTTTTACTCAACTTCATGCTATTCTTTTAAGCCTGTTAACTTGCTACCCATGGTGGCTGTTAAGCCGAACATGGTGAGAAGTGGAAAACATTTTGTAGACAGAAGGTGGTACATCATTTATTAGCAACAGTAATTATTAATAGGAACAGCAGACACTTTAATCAGGGAGAATTTAGTCATTTGCAATTTGGAAGGGTGTGAAATCAATTTCATCTGCTGAAACTCCAAAACTCATAGTGTTTGTACTGAAAATGAGATTTTATTACTTGCTTTAGAAATAAAAATATTTTGGTCTTGGCTTCCGGTTTGAAGGGCTTTGGCGACAGACAGAAATCCGTGATCGTGCGTGGTTTCTGTTTGGGCTGGCCGCTGGAGCGCCCCGAGCTGGTGGGTTTCGGGGCTAAGCCACCCCGTAGAGGTGGTGAAGAGGGGGGAGACTGCCAGCAGGGTCGAGGAGAACCGCATCTCTCCTCCTCAGCTGGCCATTACTCCCTTTCCTGAAGGTGGTTGCAGCGGTGGTCAGAAATGGCCACCACAAAGGAGAACTCAACCGGAAAAGAATGTGCAGGAGGAAGATAAGAAGTGAAAGTTTTGGCTGACCGGGTTAAATTGTAAAAGCAACAACTAAGGTACCTTGGAATTTAAACTTACAAAAAATAACATCGCTCCCAAAGAAGAGTCGGAAGCAGCGAAGGAAAGTGAAAAGGGAAAGGTTTGGCTTTTTTTTTCTTCTCTCTCCTTCCTTATATTGACAACTAAGAGACTTAAATAAGAAATCGGAAAAATCCACTTTGACATCAATAGGCAATTAAGCTGAAAATAAAACAAAATGCCAAAGGGATAATAAAGATTTCTGGACATTAAAAATTTTCTTTTTCATAAGCAGGAAGAGAGGGAAGAAGGAAAGGAAAAGAAGTTACAAAGGACCGGGGCAAGATATAGAGAAACAGGACCTATTTAGAGATAACGGGTGAAAATAATTGAAAAAGGGATTCTGTAAAGGTACATAAGATTGTATTGTTATATTAGTAACAGAAATAACTTTAGAAAATTGGAAACAATGTATGATTAAAATGAGGGATAAAATAGTTAGTGTAATTTAGTGAAATGTTTGTGAATAAAATAAGTGAAAGAAAATAAATGAGAAAATTGAATTAGGAAGGAACAGGAACATTTTAATTAGTTAATGTTTTATAAAATATAAGTGAAGGGGGGGGAATTAACTATGGAAAGCTTATAATTTTTCCCATAGAAGTAGGATATTTAATTGAAAAGTAATGTTAAAGATGTTAAGACTTTAATGAATATTAATATTAATGATAGAATTGAATTGGAATGGAATGTTATTTTAATTATATACATTTATATATATTTTTCTTTTTTTTTAAGAATACAGTGTGTGTTTTATGAATGTACCAAGCAGAATCCAAATGGAAGTTATGTATTATATTGAATGTTACAACTTTAGGGAAAAGATATAAAGGCATCATACTTCAATCAGTAACTACAGGAGAAATTTTGTTTGATGAGAAAAGATAATAGATAATTGAAACAGGACAGACAAAAAATATAAATACAATGATTTGAATTGAGATGAAATAATTAAAATAAAATTGAGAAAATTAAAAGAGGGGGGAAGCTATGCAGAAAATGTAAAATAGTAATAAGATATGGAATAAAATATAAAAATGAGCATGAACCTGAATTTGTGTCTGTACAAAGAAATGTAACCCGGGATTATGCTGCTTTCAAAAAAGATGTTTTATTTGTATTTTTTTTTCTCTTTGTGAAAACTCAAATAAAATTTCCAAAAAAAAAAAAAAAATATTTTGGTCTTGTGTTATATATTCATAGCTCCTTCCAGGTGCCAAAATGCTGCTCATATCAGACATGTCATTACAAGCCAAATGGATGCACACAAGAATTATTTGAAAGAGTTCACACACAGTTATAATTAACTGCTGATTTTTCCCCCCAATTGCCATTGCATTTTATAGCAAAACGCTGTATTTAATATTGGTTATGCAGAGAGAATCGCATTTCGATGGTGGAATGAAGGCATTGCTTCCACTTAACTCCTTTATTACTGTTTCTCTAGAATAAAGTGAACATTCTACTTTTTTTAAATCAGGCATAATGTTAGAGAAGTACTGAGGAATGTATATATATCATTCTATCTTTAAACTCACTGCAGCTTCCCATGTACTCTGCTCCTTTAAGTTTCTGCATCTGTCTGCTAAATGGCCAAAAATGGAGAAGAATATATGCATCTACTGCTGTGCACAACCGTCTACATTCTATATACCATTAACACTCTCAATGTTTGTCAGTTTGTAACCTTCAGTTAGCCCAAGCAGCGCATCATAATGCAACAATTTTTGAATCAAAGTATCTCAAAGCTACTAACTCAAGGAATGCAAAGTTTGCAGCCCATTACTCCCATGGAACTGGAATTTCAAGTATCTTCACACCAGTTGTATTTGCAAAGTTGTGGCAAATCATGATTTCTGAAGCTCCCTGCCAGTGTCCCACAAGCAAAGTTAATGTGGAAGGTAGCAGGAAGTCATTCCCTCCCCTGCTGCATTTTGCCCACCTCTAGTAATCCTGTTTGTCTCTTTAAGTAAGTAAATATTGATTTAACAAGACCCAATGGGTTATAGGCTTCATATTTCTTGAATATACCAATTTGTTTGCAAATACTGAATGCCCAAAATTAATTTGAAAAGTGAATTCAAATCTGCACATGTTAGGCTGCAAAGCATAGATCAGTTTACTTTAAAATGAAGACAAAAACTTGTCCATCCATCCATCCATTCATTCATTCATTCATAGATACATCCATTCATTCATTCATTCATAGATACATAGATACATACATACATACATACATACATACATACATACATACATACATACATACATTCAATTGATTTGTATGGCATCCCATTTCACTTAAATAATTCTGGATTGCTCACAATAGTTTACATCTTATCCTGATTAGGTAGGCTCAAAGCTTCTAAAAATTCCTCACCAAATGTGTGGGCAGAAATGTGGGGATAATGTCTCCCCATATCTTTAGGATAAGGAGCAATTCTTCAACCATTTCTCAAGAGGAGGTTTTCCCCATTTTGGTGACAACAGTGCTGGTGCTCCTGAAAGAAGATGGGTACAATTGCTTCCCTTCCCAAAACATGGGAAGCCAGGAGACACAGAGAACTGGAAAAATGAGTACCTGAAATGGGTTTGCATCCAAGTGATCTCTATAACCCTTCTATGAACTTATCACTTCTGTAGCATATGCTATATTTGAGAAGAAGTTGAATATAGTTTAATTTAGTCCAAAGAAATAAAAATAGCAATAGCACTTAGACTTATATACCACTTCACAGTTCTTTACAGCCCTCTCTAAGCAGTTTACAGGGTCAACATATTGCCCCCAATAATCTGGGTCCTCATTTTACTGACCTTGGAAGGATGAGTCAACCTTGAGCCAGTCAGAATCGAACACCTGGACTGAGCAGTGAGTTAGCCTGCAGTACTGCATTCTTACCATTGCGCCACCACAAACTCTTTATGCATTAATAAATAATAATAAAGGAATTAAGTGGGAGCAATGTTTCTCTGACCTTAAGGTGGCCAGCAATCAAATCTCCTGACCACCTCGTCACCAAATAGCCCAAAAGCTATCTTCCACTCTCCTTTCAAAGAATCCCTAAGGCAATTTCCATTTCACATCCCTGAATGAGAAGGCATAGAAAGACACGTAGGAAAGAGTCTTTTAGAGGAATACTAGTCCACAAGGATTCATCAGGTGTGACTTACCTGCAAGTGCCTAAACCTGAAACACTGATATGCAAACCAACATGATAACATTTCCCAATGAGTCAGAAACCTTTTCATCCTTCTTTGAGCTTCTGAGACCACTTTGTTTATTATTCTAACCTCAACTTTCTACCTGAAAATATTCATTTTTAGGACAGCTTCCTTTTGGGACAGATCTGCTACTAATCCTGTAAAAAAGCTTCTTTGTTACAAACACCCAATTCCTTTTTCTCAGTGCAAACAAGCCGCTTTGATTGATGTAGCCATGTTTTCTCCATTACCATATCCCGTCAGAGCTTAAGTAAATTAAAGAAGCAGTTGATTATGTCTCATAGTTAACAATCTGTCCCTTTATCATCATCATAATAACGTCTTCTTGGCAGATTCCATAACCCCTGTATAAACACCTCTCAGGCTCATAAACTTTTCTCCAGTTTATGTCACCCGTCAAACAGCAAGAAGCTCATAAACAAGATATATACCAAAATCTTTCACTAATTAAAGGTGTTATGTTTTGACTTTGTATTTTTCTTTTGTTAACATTTTAATAACAAACTGAACGGCTTTTTTTAATTCTACACATTAAAAAAAACAATCCCTGCTTCTCTCCCATTCATGCACACAGAGTTTAAAGGAATAAAGTGAAAAATAAAGAGAATATAATAACAAATTGTCCTTGCATGCTTGTGTATTCATCCAGTCTGGGAATATATTCCTCTCTTGATGAAAAATTTGCTCGGTTCAGTTTGTCAAGGAAAAGACTAACAAGCTCCATAAATATCATCATAGAAGTCAATCGAAACTTCAGATTGTCTTTGACTTACGTTACCACTGTTTATTTAGTGACCAAAGTTACAACAGGACCAGAGGTGGTATTCAGCAGGTTCTGACCAGTTCTGGAGAACCAGTAGCGGAAATGTTGAATAGTTGGGAGAACCGGCAATCCCACTTCTGACTGGCTCCACCCCCACCTATTCTCCACCTCCCGAGTCCCAGCTGATTGGCTGGGTCTTCTTTGGTTGCCCTGCACAGGAGAACGGAGCTGGAAAGCAGGTTAGTGGGGTGGGGAGGGCATGGGGATTTTGCAGTATCCTTCCCCTGCCACGCCCACCAAGCCACACCCACCAAGCCATGTCATGTCCACCAAGCCATGCCAACAGAACCGGAAGTAAAAAACAATTGAATCCCACCACTGAAACAGGACTGAAAAAAGTGACTTACAACTAGTCCTCACACTTTCGAACACTGCAGCATCCCCACAGTCACATGATCAAAGTTCAGTGTTGGCAACCAGCATGTATTTACAATCATTGCTGTGTCCTGCTGGGCTCATGTGACCAACATATGCAAAATTCCTAGTCTGCTTCCGACAAGCAAAGTCGTTGGGGAAAATTGGATTCACTTAATAACCACATGATTTGTTTAACAACTACATTGATGCCCTTAAGAACCGTGGGATAAAAGGTCACAAAATCAGGCACAACACACTTAAGAACCACCTTAGTAAGGCCAATTCTGGTCCCAATTGTGGTCATAAGTCAAGGACTACCTGCAATGCATTTCTAATCATGGTTCCTTATATGCCAACTTTGATTCTCCAATGTAGCACATCTCAGAGACATCATATGTGGAACTAACTCTACATTTTCTTCCCTAAATCAAGTAGCTACAGAAAACTATTTCAGCCCTATCTTCTTTTGGGGGCAAGCTAAACATACCCAGTTCCTTTAATCATTCCTCTTAGGACTTTGTTGTGGTTTGCCAGAAGCCTGTGCAGAAGGCAGAAGAATCGGACAGTGGGGAAGAATAGGGACTAGTCCAGGAGTCTGGAGAGGACTCGGACGAGAGTCCTGCATCTGATGCAGAGATGGGCCCAGGACCATCTGGGAGTGGTGTGCTGACTCTGGAGCCTCCAGAGTCCAGCAACGAGGCAGAGGAACAAGGGGAGCCTGTTCCCAGTGTGCATGTGTGCAGAGCTGCTAGAAGGTGAGAGCAGCTGAGACAAAAGGGGTGACTCAGGAGTAAGGCTTGGAGGTGACCCATAAGGTATAAAGGACAGGCAAAGGTAGAGAAACCTTTGCAGGAAGCAAAGTTGTTCACTCTGTTCAGATTAATCCTTGAACCTCTATGTGGACTTTGTACTTCGGTTGGTTTTTTACAGTTAATTTGGCACGTTTATTGTTGGCAGCAATTCAAAGGAGAGAAAAGTGGGTGCTTATCTCGAGGGACTGTTTGGGACTCATTACAGGCTGGGAATGAACACAATTCCCAGCGTTAAAATAAAACAAAGAGTTGTTTTAACTAAGCATGTGCTTAATTTCGGTCTCAGGAAGCCTTGGTCAGAACAGACTTGGTGTTTAGTCCCATAATATCTTGGAGGCTCTGAACTTGCTACAGTTTTATTTTTTTTAGATTGCGGTGTCCAGAATTTGAATATAACATTCCGATTATGGTTTGATCAAAACAGAGTAGAGTGGGAGAATTCCCACACTCTGGATTCTATGATCCTGTTGACACATCTGAATAGCAGGTGGGTGTTATGTTAGACTTGTGATCTGAAGAATAACCAAATTCTTTTCACATGCGCTACTACCAAGACATGTTTCACCCTGTGACTTTTATTTGTTCCTCTCCAGATAGCAGAACTTGACATTTCCTACTAAATTTCATCCCATGTGTTTTTCCCCACTATCCAAACATATCTAGGTCTTTCCAATTCTTCTATTTCTCTTCTAAAATATTATCCACTTGTGCTGGATTGCTGTCTTTAGCAAATACAATCATCTCCCCTCAACCTCCTCATCCAGATCAACAACAAGGGTGATCAAGGCTCAGGCCAATCTCTCTAATTCAAACTATTTATGAGTATACTTTACATGTGGTCAATCGGCCAACTATGACTCCATCTAACTATTAACAGTTGTATCATCTTGTCCATGTTTTATAAATGAGGTTATCTTGGCAAGCTTTGTCTGATATTTTGCTGAGTTCAACATTCATTATTTCCATGGCATTTTCCTAAACTATTAAGCCAGTAACTCTGTCAAAAAAAAAAAAAAAAGGATGGAGTTGGTTTGCTACGACTTGTATGTGACAAACCTTTGCCATCTTAATTGTTGTATTCTTATCCATATGCTCACAAAGATGTTTCAGAATAATCTACTCAACAATGTTGTCCAGGATTACATGTCCAGGTGACAATCTTATAGACCTTTCTCTTTCCTTTTTAGATGATTGAGTCTCTTCCAGTCTTTTAGAAGCCTGCAAAATCTCTAGATGTTCTCCAAGTCTACAGTTAGTATTCTATGACCACTTCTGTTACTTCCTTCAGGATCTTAGGGTGTAATACATCTGGTTTTGAAGACTTGAATATATTTTAATTGTTTAAATAGTTTTTTTTTTTTAAAAAAAACAACTTCTCCTTGCTTATTCTGAGCTGCAGCTCCTTCAACTAGTGGCACAATTATGGCCAGCTAAGATTTTTCTCTTTCTCTCTTCTGAACACAAACCTAAAAAGTTCCACCTTATCACTTGTTACCAATGCAATCCCTGGACATTCTCAATAGAATCCCAAAGATGCTTTTTCAAGAGGCAACTGGACCTTCTGTTTTTTCTTTGAAGATGTTTCACTTTTCATCCAAGAAGCTTCTTCAGCTCCAGAAAGTCCAGTTGTCTCTTGAAAAAGCACTTTTGGGACAGCCATGATCTAGATGACTGAGAATCTCCATAGACACTCTCAGTAGGATCATACACACACCCAATGGGGGAGCGGGAAGACAGAAGAAGGGAGACAGATAATTTCTTCTATGACTTTGTTGAACTTGGAGTCTTTCATTCAGAAACTCAGAAAACACAACTTCAATTCCAAAACATACTGCATCAGACAACACATTTTGTACCCAATGGCTAGGAGAAGATACAATTATTTTTGGTTTCATGTCTATGGAGAGCCTCAATAATCCAGGTCAATCATCCTTTGGAATGACCTTTAGTTTCAGCTCAATATGTTGGGCTAATCCAGCCATTCTGGTTTATAACTTACATCTTGTGGCTTATCATATGTGAAATTCAGCCAACAAAATATTGATAAGAAAACAATAATTTAGTACATAGGAGGCACCTATATGTGCACATTTATCTATGGAGATTCTTAGTCATCCAGGTCATTGTTGTCCCAAAGATGCTTTTTCAAGAGGCAACTTGATTTTTTTTTGTTCTTTGAACCCATCACACTTCTCATCCAAAAAGATCCTGAAGAAGATGGGAAGCTGATGAAGCTTCTTGCATGAGAAGTGAAACGTCTTCAAAGAAAAACCAAAAAGTCCAGTTGCCTCTTGGAAAAAAGCACCTTTGGGACATATGTGCACATTTGTACACACGTATGTATGCATGTGTGCATGTGAGAGGGAAGGAAAGGATATTTCATCTGTACTGGATGTGCTACTAGACTACCAAAATGCTTTTGATGTCAAAACAAAACAGGGAGTTCTATGCCTGCATAGAAAACATCTTGGAAGTTTTTTGTAAGATGTAAACAAGCTTGTTGTTCCTTTGTTCTTAGCTGCTGCACCACAACGGTAAGTGCTAATGATGATCACCCCCCCCCCCTTTTCCCCCAAAATCCATGCTTCGTTGTATAACTCCAGCTCCATCACAGGTGTCAAGCTCCCGACAACATTCCCCCTGATGATTTTTAAACAGCAGGTGTTGGGAACATCATTAAGAAAAGTGATCTGCGGTCTCAGCTTCAATCTTCTCTTCCTGCATAACTTTGCTGATGCCAGGCCTATAAATGCAAACAGCTCAGTAGCTTTTGTTAAATTAGCAACTCTACATTCCCAGCAGGGTTTGCATAGGAACTGCGCACGAAGTATGAGGAAGTCAACATCAGTCCTACATCAAACTCGTTCTTTTTGATTTTTAATTAAAATTTCAAGCCTGCTTGTCTCCAGAGGAAGTGGCTGACAGTTGGGTATATGCAGAATGGGAGGTGAACGATGCAAAATAAAAAGTAGATATTACTTATTTGTGAATGTGGATTTCTACATTACTGTATAAGGCAACTTTACTCAACCCAGTGTAGCCCCATCATGTGTAGACTTCAATTCCCAGAATTCTCAGCTGTGGCCCATAGCAGCTGGAAAACTTTGATAACTAAAGTAGAAGGCAACTGGGTTGAGTTATAAGACACACAAAATACTCCAGTAGGATAGCAATAGCATTGAGACTCATATACCGCTTCACAGTGCTTTACAGCCTCTTCTAAGCAGTTTACAGAGTCAGTATATTGCCCCCGACAATCTGGGTCCTCATTTTACCCACCTCAGAGGGATGGAAGATTGAGTCAACTTTGAGTCTGTGAGATTCAAACTACCGAACTGTTGGTAGCTGGCAGTCAGCAGAAGTAGCCTGCAGTACTGCACTCTAACCACTGCACCACCACGGCTCCTCAATGATTTTTGTTGGATCATTATTCTTCATAATTACCACAGATTCCAAAGTAGAGAGAGAAAAAAAGAACTATGGTTGAATGTTCACTCTAGCCTTGAAAAAAAAATTATGAAAGACTATATAATTCAGATCTACTCAGGTAAAGAAGTGGAAAATAAGAGAAGGAACATATTGGCTGATAAGAAAGTGGATTTTTCAGAGAGAGAGAGAGGGAGGGAGGGAGGGAGGGAGGGAGGGAGAGAGAGAGAGAGAGAGAGAGAGAGAGAATATATTAAAGATAAGGTTTATTCAGAATGGTGGCATGTTTTGTTTCCCAGAAGGGTCTCATTCTGACTATATTGTTTGTGATGACTACCTATTTTTGAGAAAATGCTCCTCAGAATGGGGCACTCTGGGATATCTAAAATGTCAACCATATGAAGAACTATCGGCAGCTCAACCTGGAATTGTATCAGTCAGTGCTGCAGTTGATACATCTCTCTAATCAAGGAATGAGCATTCGGAGAGCCAGAAACTACACTTAGCAGTTGATGGAACATTTGTGGCACTGTTTTTCTCTTGGTTTTGAGTGAAAGATTTGAGAATGTTCTTCATTTTTAAAAATTCTGGTGAGCCTATTGTAGGATGTGTGGTTCAATATATTGAGAAATTGTGGTACCGGTTTTCAGTAACAAAGATCAGTAAGGTTCCTTAAATCTGAGAAGGATGTCCCAGGCTGCAAGTTCTTCCTTTGTTAAGAATAATCTTGTATTTCTTTATCACTGTCTTGTTCCAATTTCTGGCTTTCTCCTTCTGTCATTTCTCCTGCATCTTTCTCTTGCTGGCGGGGGAATTCTGGGAGTTGAAGTCCCCAGGTCTAAAAGTTAACAAGTTTGGGGACCCTTGGAATAAACTGTGGGTCATTCTTGTCTCCCTCAAAGTTATTCCATTCCAGCTGACTTCCTCGATGGTTTAGAATGGGTTCCACTAGAGAAGAAGCTAAATATTCCTTCCTTTTGAAAGACTGCACAAAGGAGAGGCCCAGTGGTGGGATTTAATTTTTTTTACTACCTGTTCTGTGGGCGTGGCTTGGTGGGCGTGGCTTGGTGGGCATGGCAGAGGAAGGATACTGCAAAATCCCATTCCATCCCCACCCCACTAATCTGCTTTCCAGCTCCGTTCTCCTGTGCAGGGCAACAAAAGAAGACCCAGCCGACCAGTTGGGACTCAGGAGGCGGAGAATCGATGGGGGCGGGGCCAGTCAGAGGTGATATTTGCTGGTTCTCCGAACTACTCAAAATTTCCGCTACCGGTTCTACCAGAACTGGTCAGAACCTGCTGAATACCACCTCTGAAGAGGCCCCATTTCTTGTATTTCATGACCTTAGCCTTTATACATTCTTTTGAAAGTAACATTAGAGACTTAATATTTTTCAAGAGTGTTTGAGGTTCAATTGGTATTGATAAGTCTATTTAACTAAAGGTTTTCTGGGTGCTGCTTTCATTGGAAACTTTCTCAACGCCTTAATGATAGCGCCAGTTACACCTATTACCCCAGAATAACTCAAACACAGTGTCACTTAGAGCTACCCTGGGATACAAATGAATCCCTTGGAGTCCTTCTCCTGACAGAAGATTTCCTAATAAAACACAATTAGAGATAGGGAAATGCTTAATATGAATAGCTTTCTTGCAGCCAGTGGGGACGCATAAAAATAAAAGAGCAAAGAGCTTTCATCCATTGAAAATGGAAGTTGTTCCTATCCCTACCCCTCTCATGTTCATCAGGAATTCAATTTCTGGCAGTCAATAACACTAAGGTCTAATATTTCCAGAGAAAGAGTAAACTAACACTTCTGCTCAAATATTACAGCATGGATATTTGAAAAGGAACTTTCTATTCATAGGTTTCCAGTAAAGCAATTAGGGAATGATAAAAGTGGTGGGTAAGTTATTAAAATCTGTCCTGGAGTATGGAAGCTAATTCTTTTGCCCTACAGATATACAGTATATTATACAGTATATAAAATATTAAAAGTGGGTTTTAAAAAAAGGCGGAAGATATAAGAAAGTCTGTAGTTACTCTCATTTTAAGGTGTAGATATTAAAGACTCCTGACAAATGGCCAGTGAAACAGACGTTTCTTTTAAGAACCATTAACTCCTATAGCCAGTATTGATGTTGCTGGCATTGAATTCTATCTCCAGTTCTACTAGATTCAAAAAAGTGTTCATTAACAGCTTTGGCACATCTTTGGTTTGTGAATGCTACCCCCAGTTTATCTGTAATAATAGCAATAGCACTTACACTAATATACTGCTTTACAGTGCTCTACAGCCCTATCTAAGTAGTTCACAGAGTCACCATATTGCCCCCAATAATCTTGGTCCTCATTTATCAGAAGGATGGAAGGCTAAGTCAACCTTGAGCCTGGTGGGATTTGAACTGCCAAATTGCAGGCAGCTGGTAGTCAGCAGAAGTGGCCTGAAGTACTGCATTCTAACCACGATGCCACCAAGGCTCATAAAATGCAAGCAAGCATCAACAGCTGAGTCATGATCCTGCATCATCCCAAAGGTGCTTTTTTCAAGAGGCAACTGGACTTCCTGGTTTTTCTTTGAAGATGTTTTGCTTCTCATCCAAGAAGCTTCATCAGCTTCTCATCTTCTTGGATGAGAAGCGAAAAGTCTTCAAAGAAAATCCAGAAAGTTCAGTTGCCTCTTGAAAAAAGCATCTTTGGGACAACCACGATCTGGATGACTGAGAATCTCCATAGATGATCCTGCAGCATGTTTATTCAAATGAAATAAACCCTAAACTGGGGCAAACATTAAACCTGAGTAAAGCAAACACAACTGTTGGGTTGACATACTGTGTCCCAACAAGCACATCCTATTATGGCTTCATGTACTAGCCCAGTTTTACCCAACACTCTAAGAATACAGCTGGGTGTTCAGTGACCCACCATCTATCCAATTCCATTTCAGCTTAACGTAGAGGAGCGAACAAGTAGACCCACATGTGTGGAGTTCACAGTATGGGTAGTCCTCAACTTATGACCACAATCGAGCCCCCAATTTTTGTTGCTAAGTGAAACATTGGTTAAGTGAATTTTGCCCTATTTTACAACCTTCTGTGCCATTGCAGTTGTTAAGTTAGTAACACAGTTATTAAGGGAATCTGGCTTCCTCATTGAATTTGCTTAAAAGAGGATCATATGACTCTGGAACACTGCAACCATCATAAATATGAGTCAGTTGCCAAGCATCCAAATTTTGATCATGTGATTGTGGGGATACTGCTTGTAGTTTGTAAGTGTGAAAAACAGTTGTAAGTCGCTTTTTTCAGCACTGTTGTAACTTTGAATGGTCACTAAATGAACTATATGTAGATATGTTTTTAGTCACCGTCCATGCCACAGAAATCTACCCAGCCTGGCAGCTTTTTCACCAGGGAGCAACCAGATAAGGCTAATCCCATCGACTGAAAAAGCTATTATTGGTAGGGGACTGGAGGCTAAAACATAGATGAACGATTAGAGGAACTGGGCATGGCTAGTCTAAGGAAGAGAAGGACCAGGGGAGATATGATAGCATCTTCCAATATTTGAGGAGCTGCCACAGAAAGGAGGGGGTCAAGCTATTGTCTAAAGCACCTGAAGGCCAGACAAGGAATAATGGATGGAAACTGAACAAGGAGAAATTCAACCTACTACAAATAAGGAGAAATTTTCTGACAGTGAGAGCAATCAACCCATGGAACAGAAGTTGCCTTCAGAAGTTGTGGGAGCTTCATCACTGGAAGCTTTCAAGAAGAGATTGGACTGTCATTTGTCAGAAATGGTGTAGGGTCTCCTGCTTGGGCAGGGGGTTGGACTAGATGACCTACAAGGCCCCTTCCAACTCTGTTAATCTGTGTCTGGTCACCAGGCTTTTGACTGAATGAGATTCAAACTGAGATTGGCGGCAGCATTTTGTTAACTTGAACATTTAACCAAGATCAGACTTAGATGGCAGGTAGATTTGATGCAAAACTCCTTGGAAATACAGTTAGTCCTTGACTCACGACCACAATTGAGCCCAAAATTTCTGTTGTTAAGTGAGACATTTGCTAAGTGAGTTTTGCCCCATTTTATACGGCCATTCTTGCCACAACTGTTAAGTGATTCACTGCAATGGATAAGTTAGTAACTTGGTTGTTAAATGAATTGGACTTCCCTGTTGACTTTGCTTCTCACAAGGTTGCAAAAGGGGATCGGATGACTTTGGCACACAGCGACAGTCATAAGTATGAACCAGTTGCTGAGCGTCTGAATTTCAATCGCACAATAATGGGGATGCCACAAAGGTTGTAACTGTGAACAACGGCCATAAGTAGCTTTTTTTCAGTAATGTTGTAACTTTGATCTGGTCACTAAACGAACTGTTGTAAGTCGAGGACTACCTGTACTAGGATTGTAGACTGGGCTGAGAAGTTGAAAAGACATTCGAGAAGTCTTAAGGTGTCAATGAAGTCACAACCAGTTGAGTTCAACATCAAGGAGACTTTGTGTAACAAAACCCATAGAGACAGTTAGTGGCCAGTCATTTCCTCAAGATAAACTTTGCTGACCCTACTCACTCTCAGTATGTATTTTACTAGATCCAATTCCATCTGCGGGAAGCAGACAGTAGTAAATTTAAAATTAGTGTAGCAAATCTTTCTGGGACTTTCTAATACATCAATAAACTCTTCAAAACATAATCAGTGAGTACTAGCAAAGTAATGGAGAGGTTAGAACTGTTGGGATGTAAAATATAATTGATGGCATGTCCTGAAGTCATTTCTTTTGTCCAACAACCTTCACCCATAAATAAAGGACAAAAAGGTGATGAGTTTTTAATGGCATGTTCAGCGAATAGCCTGCTATATGAGGCTTTATATAGAGTGTCATCACTCAGTTTTACCATCAAAATTCACACGTACCTTCTCACCCCAAATTCAGGTTGAAATAGATGTGTGAAAGTGTATAAATTTAGGAATCTGATAAACCACAGGCGATGTATATCCAACTTCAGTCCTAAACTGTTCTGGAGAAGGATTTTTCTAGAAACTGGAATATAATCATTTCCCTTTTTTCTTTGTAGGAACTTAGAAAGCTGTCATATAACATGGATTTTCACATCAAACTAAACTAACAGTGCCCAAGTCCCAGAATCCATTTTGGGAGAATTTTAGAATTTTCAATGAGGAAATGGGTGCCTTAGTTAAATGCAAAGTTTAAGATTCCTTATTTCAGTGGTGGGATTCAAATTTTTACTACAGGTTCTGTGGGCAGGGCTTGGTGGGCGGGCGGGGGCAGGGCTTGGTGGGCATGGCAGGGGAAGGTTATTGCAAACTTTCCATTCCCTCCCCTCCCCACACCACTAACCTGCTTTCCAGCTCCGTTCTCCTGTGCAGGGCAACAAAAGAAGACCCAGCCAATCAGCTGGGACTCAATGGGAGGCAGAGAATAGATGGGGTTGGTGGAGCCAGTCAGAGGTGGTATTTGCCAGTTCTCCGAACTACTCAAAATTTCTACTACCAGTTCTCCAGAAATGGTCAGAAACTGCTGAATACCACTTCTGCCTTATTTCACCAATATTGATTAACTAATTAAGCTTTAGGACTCATAGACAGATTTTCTCCATGACGATTTGTTGCTAACCTGGTTTTTCAGGTCTTCCAACAACTCACCCATCACCACTGTCACTGAATCTATTCGCCTTACTGTAGTCATCCTCTTCTTCTCTTTCCCAGCATTACAGTCTTCTCCAGACAGTTAGATCTTCACAGAACATGTCTGAAATAGCATCATTTGAACCGGGTCCCTTGTGGGTCAAGTGAGAACTCTGGGCTGATTTTTTTTTGGGGGGGATGATTCATTGGTATGTTTTCTTGGCTATTCACAGAAGTCTTCTCCAACTCCGAATTTCAAAAGTGTCGATAGTCTTTCTATCTGTAAATCTGGACAGCAAATTAACTGACCTAGTTGATACTGATTAGTAGTAGCGCTCCACAGGGAGTGCACCACAGTAGTTTCAATGGAGGATTTTCCCAGCCCCTTAAGATACCCAGCAACGTCTTCATGAAAAGCCTAAGTTTTAGCCTACTAACTAATCCCCTCTGATTGTTGTTGTTCAGTTGCTAAGTTATACCCAACTCTTCATAACCCCATGGACCTCAGCATGCCAGGCCCTCCACTGTCTCCCGGAGTCTGCCAAAACTCATGTCTACTGCATCAATGACACTATCTAACCATCTCATCCTCTGCTGTCCCTTTCTCCTTTTGCCTTCAATCTTTCCCAACATCAAGGCCTTTTCCAACAAGTCCTCTCTTCTCATAGGTGGCCAAAATATTTGAGCTTCAGCTTCCGTATCTGTCCATACATCTCCTTACAAATTATCATAATAATTATTATTGTTATTGTTGTTCATACTCATTCAGAGATGGCTCAGGACTGAAAAGTATGACACTACTTGTCTTAACTACATTATTCTACTTATAAATACACACACAAACAGAGAGAGGGAGAGAGGGAGAGGGAAAGGGAGAGAGACAGAGACAGAGACAGAGACAGAGACAGAGACAGAGACAGAGAGAGAGATCGTGCTCTAAGAAATTAAATCTCTGCAATACTCTCACAACCTTTGTTTTCCAAGAATTTTTCAATTTAATCAATCCTCTAGCCAACGTATTGATGCCTCACCTTTCTTTTCACAGTTCTGTTCCTTGCTGAAACAAAACTGCAGCTGAGCTGCCAATATATTTCAAGTTGTCAATCATTATAGTAGGGGGGAAATGTTGCATTAATGGCGTATTACCCTACCCCAGGAGAAACGGTTGAGAATGTTCTCTCAACTGGAGGAAATCAATGTATTGGTTCCCCCTCTTTCCTCTTCTTCTGCCTGCAAATATAGGAAGGGAAAGTTGCAAAAGCCCAATGCATTTCATTCTACCAAAAATAGACTTCAGAAAGAATGAACTACGAGGCAGGAGTTTTTCATGCTTGCCTGGAGCCAATTTGTAACATCTAATCTTTTTATTTACATATGCTAATATATATTTGGTATGACTGTAAATATCTTGTGGTCACCTACTGAGGTGGAATGGAAAGAAATGACTCTTCTATATGCTTAGTTGAAAAGAAAACTTGAAGGACAAAGATAGTGGTAATTAAAAAAAGGATTCCTAACAAACCATTCCCTGTGATGTGGTAAAGTTCTCTAATATTCTAAAATGTCTACCTGCAGATGCGTTATTTGCATTTATATACTTAATACCCAGAGGATTTGATCTGTCCCTGCTGCCCTTAGGAATACAATATATCTGTTGTTGTTGTTTGTTGGTGCTGTTTTTGTTATCATTGTTTTCTTTTTTCAAAATGTCCTTGTGATGCTTTAATCTCCTTCCTCGCCCCCCCCCCCCACCCAAAAAAGTTTTGCAATAAGAATGGAATCTCCACAAGCATTCAAGCGGTTCCTTGTGCAAACTTTAATTCCACCTGCAAAACTTTACAATGATATGACTTGTTGGAAGAAATATCCATCTGGTTCAGTTCCAAGCTGGGAGAAAGACACTGGAAACATGGAGGCTGATTGGAAAGGTGGTTTAATAGTGAAGCAGAACCACCAACCACGTGTGATTCTGGGTAACTGACCACATGGAGTTGAGAGTGGGTAGTTATTAATCTTTCCCCTGGGCTTTGAACTTGAGCCTGCTGTTCCTGTGCAAGAACATGTACTCTATTGACTGTTGTCAGACTCCTATGGTGCCATGTGGGGTCATGTTTGTCTGAGTCAAGTTTGGTTGAAGTTTGCTGGGTGATGCAATGAAGGGGCTTGTTGAGCAATTCCTACTGTGGCTGAAGGCTAACCCTACTGCCTCAGCTCAGTATCTGCTTGCCTAGCGGGTGGCGGGACAGGGAGCTGAGGCTCTGAGTTTCTAATATTTCTCAAAATATTTCATTCTTCTAGGAGGAGCTTAGCTTTGCACAGGCTCATGATCACAGGTGCATGCACACCTCAGAGTAAACAAATATCTGTACACCATAGCAAACATCTGCAAGAAAACAACCGAGCTCAGGGAGCACTAAGGATCCTTGAACTTTAACTCCCAATGCCAAACTTTAAAATCTGGCTTAAGGTTGTTGGAAGAAATATCCTTATAGGTTCAGTTCCAAGTGGGGAAAACGACACTGGAAACCTGGAGGCTGTTTGGAAGGTTTAATGGTGGACAGGACCACGTGGCTTGAAGCTCCAAAGTAAAAAGGATGATCACATGCTTCAAGAGGAAGGAAAAGATCAAGAAGGGGAAGAAATGCTGAGAGTGCCTGGGTTTTATAACCTTTGTTGAGATTTGAATTGGAGCTTGTATTCTGATTGGTTGTCAGACTCCCACGAGGGGCAACTCTGTAGGCTGTCCTGAGTTCCAGGCTTGGTCAAGCCTTGCTAGATGATGATGCACTGAAAGGGCTTTTGAGCAATTGCTATAGATTTACCTCGAGATCTTTGTTATGTAAAGTATTCTGGCCCAGGCCTTAATGGCCCACCCATTAACAAAGGTGGGGGTGAGCTTCTACTTCTGAGGTGAGGTTCTGCTTCTGAGTTTCTACTCTTTTTTAGAGAAAAATATTCTGCCTTTTTAATATTTTCCAGGATATTTCATTTATCTAGGAGAGGGGTGGGTGCTAACTTCCTACAAGGTAAAGGAAAAATCCTCTAACTGAAATGAAGCAGGTAAATTATATGCTTCTATCCGTTATCAACACCCTCTGGCGAGCTCATTTCTATTCTCTGGTTTAGGCTGCTATGAAAAATACCACTAGAATTATCTCCTCCCCCATTTTGTGCAGATTTCCTACCTCCTAAGCTATGCTTGCTTGCCTGAGGCAGAAACGAAGTAATGAGACTTTAGTCCACCAACTTAGTCTCCCTCTGCATGTTATTAATCGATATTTAAAATGAAAAGATGACACACACACAAGGGCTATCCTTTCACTTTTCAAATTGCCAAATGACCATTAGAGCTGTGCTACCTTATCTAATAGCAGAGGGAACACAAACAACAGTTAAAGGGACCAAACAGGATCCCATCAGGAGATGACTTAATAAAGAAAATGCCCAATTCACCACATTAGCCCCCACAGCAGGCATACTGGACCCATTTGGGTAGAATGGTAAGGCAACAACTTCACGGGCACAAGAGCATTGTTATTATTTATTTCACTGATTTATATCCTGCCTTTATTATTTTGATAAATAACTCAAGGTGACAAGTGTATAGTACTTAATACTCCTTTGCCCTCTGATTTTCCCTACAATAACAACCCTGAGAGACTGATTGGGCTGAGAGAGAGTGAGTGGCCCGAAATAACCTAGCTAGTTTTCATACCTAAGGTGGGGCTAGAACTCACAGTCTCCTAGTGATTGACCCTAAGAGACCCAGCCAGCTTTCGTGCCTAAAGCAAGACTAGAACTCACAATCTCCTGGTTTCTAGCCTGGTGCCTTAACTGCTACACCAAACTGGCTCCATCCCTGGTAGACAGTGAAAGAGGCACAACACCTACCCCCCACCTACACACAAAATATTTATTGCAGTCATAGAGTTCAAACTCTCAAGCTATTGAGTAGATATGCCTGAGAAGCAAGTAAATAGATGTTCAGCTTAGAAAAAATGACATTTCAAGTGAATTTCCGTTCTTTACTTCTTTCTCTATTGGAGGCCCTTCAAAGTTCCCCCTCTTCTAGAAACAAATCATTAGTGCACCAAGGAGTGATGCTTGAACCTTTGATTAATATTACTGGGGAGTGCCTAGAGATGATTAGTGAGTGATAACATAATAAAACAGAAAAGGGTTCTGCAGCACTCTAACCATCCTTCTTTTTCCGCTTCATATAAACCTGTCTAGCACAATGAATGCCTCCCTTGTCGTCAATGTGTCAAAGTAGACTACCACTTGTCAGGATAGTGTTTTCAATGGATTCAGAGCTTTATTTGGTATTGTGAGACTAAACCAACAAAAGCAGAAGAATGCTACGTCACATCACGCAAAACACAGAATTCACACTATTCCAAAGCATACAGAAGAATCGAAGAGATCGGCCCCACAGGGCAAACCAGCTCAACAAAAATTAACTCAAGGAGTCTCGCATAGAGAAATGCTCCATTTCTGCATTGCTGTTCCTGTTTCTTAATAGTTCTCTACTACTATACTAATGGATCTTCTTTGGTGTGAATAGACCAATAGACCATAGATGAGGAGAGCACATCTTTTCCCTTCTGACCTGGCCACTTTTTACAGAAGCACGATGGAGAGCGTTTTAACAAACTGCATTATTGTTTGGTTTGGTGGTAGCAGCGCCTCAGATAGAAAGTCCATATAGAATGGCTATTTATTAGGAGTAAATTGGAAGAAGAACAAGTTAAACAAATGATGATTGCATGGGGGAAATTTTTTTGATATGGGATAGATTTGGATAAATGGCAGAAACTATGGTCTAGAAACTACAAATTAACAATGTCAACAGCCTGTAAAGAGAATTTGTATAGGATGTTTACAGGTGGCACTTGCCCCGGCAAGATTAGCAAGGATGCTCAAAGACAAATCGGCAAAATGTTGGAAGTGTCATCAGATACCTGGATCATATTACCATATGTGGTGGACTTGTGCAGAAGCTAAAATATATTGGACTAAAATACACACATGGTTGGAAAAAATGATAAAGCAACACATAGACCTAAAGCCTGAGATATTTTTATTGGGGATTTTGCCTGAAAACTAAATAACATATTTGATTATTAATGTATTAACTGCAGCTAGAATTGTATTTGCTCAAAATTGGGAAAAATGAGAAAATTCCGATGGAGGAGGAGGTGATCAAGAAAATAATGGAATGTGCAGAAATGAGTAGATTAACAATTAGAGAACAAGAAGAAAAGGAGTATTATAAGATTTGGGAGTTGTTTTATGGATGGTTAGAAAGTAGAGTAAGTAATTAAAGGATATTGTAATAATAATGATATATTAAAATTAATTATTTTTGAATAAGCTATAATACGAATATAATTTAGTAAGACTTGAGATTTGCTTTTAAGGATAGTTTGAAACTGAAATAAAAACTTAATGACAATGTAATAATGATATAAGATGATATATAATGTTGACTAGAATATAATATGAATGTAAACTCAATAAGAAATGTATACTAATATTATTATGTGCACAAGATATATGTACCCAACCGACACGCCGTATAATTGAAAGATGGTTTTATTTGTTATAAAAATAAAAAACTTTTTCAAAAAGAAAAAAGAAAGTCCGTACAGAGGGTGATAAGGACAGTGGAGAAGATTATAGGAAGCTCGCTTTCCATTATTCAGGATGCTGCTTATAAGCACTATGTATTTAGAGCTCGAAGCATTGTTACATACCCACTTCATGTTCAGTTCCTGTTGCACCTCTCTGGGAGGAGGTTTCAAAGTATCTATAGCAGGAGTACTAGATTCCGTAACAGTTTTGTTCCTTATGCCATCCGTCTTGTAAACTCTCAGGATTCTGTGATGACCCGGAGTGTCCCACAAATGTAACAAACTTCAAGAAGATAATCAGGTACAGTCCATTGGAAGAACGCCAACCAAGATAAACCTCATCCAGGAATAAAACACTCTTTGTTTCCAGCGTCTGCTAGCACGCAGGTTCAAACTCTTATGCAGTTCTCACACCTGCATCCCATGAAGAGGATCAAGGCCCTCTCCTCCCAAGTAGACCATGTCTTTCCCTTATCCTCTTCTCCCTGCGTGCCCTAGGATGGATAAGATAATGGGCCTGGGTCCTCCTCTGACTGCCCAGCTGGCCTCTGCCCTTCCTCAGCCTCCTCCACAACCTCTGGAGCCACCCTTCCACTCCCTGTCAACTGTTCCTCCTCTCCCACGGAGTCAGTCTCCACCAGGGGCATGACAGTCTTTCTTTTCACCATGTATACCTCCAAACTAGACTGTGATGTTTCTCTTTGTCATACATGTGGGGGCGGGGAGGGAGTATATGCATAAAGCTTATCTTTTGAGAGCTGAATGCAATAAAATTTCACTTTAATATATGCTGATTAGTGTACATTTAAAATGACAACAAAGTTTTATTCTATTCTATTATTCTACTCTATTCATTCATCACCAACGTAACTATTGCCATGGAGGGTGAATTCACAAAATGGGTATAATGGGTAGTATTGCTAATCACAAGTATTTTATGGGCATCAGTAAATCAGAGGAGTCGATGGCAGAAATGAAACAGAAAATAAGGCAAACTGCATTTGGGTTAGGCAATTCAGCATTTGGAAATTTAAAAACAGATTCCTTCTATATCAGTCCAGAAACATAGGTAGATAAATGGTTACAGAGACTCCATTATGATTGCACCTTATGATTATGAGCATGATTTATCACTTGTTGCTTGCATGTACACGGAGACCATATGCAATGGAGACAAATTCTTTGTGTGTCCAATCACACTTGGCCAATAAAGAATTCTATTCTATTCTATTCTATTCTATTCTATTCTATTCTATTCTATTCTATTCTATTCTATTCTATTCTATTCTATTCTATTAACTTAGACATCTGATATCTGTGTAAGGGCTTGTTCTAACAAGACTGTGTGGTTTCTGAATTTCCTGACAAAACAACAAAAAAACAAAATACGCTGACTATGTTGCTAAGTTTATAACTATATAGCTTTGGTGTTTTACTTAGCCAAAAATAAATTTATTGGCTGGACTCATCTGTTGCAGTGTTTTTCAAACTCAAGAACTTTAAGATGTGTGGACTTTTGGGAGTTGAAGTCCACACATCTTAAAGTTCCCAGGCTGAGAAATATTGATTTACTGCAGGGGTGCCCAACATTGGTAGCTTTTAAGACTTCTGGAAGTTGAAGTCCACAAGTCTTAAAGTTGCCAAGGTTGGACTCTCCTGACTATTGCTTCTGTACCAACAATATGAAAGATCCTTCAAATGCATTAATTTGTACCCTTACTAATGCACATTAATCAAGTATGCAAAGATTAAAGATGTACATGATTCTTGAAGGCATCATCTATGCATATTTCAAGGCAGCATTAAGGAATAGATGTTGGCTGGGGAATTCTGGAAGTTGAACTCCACAAGTCTTAAAGTTGCCAAATTTTGAAACTCTTGTTTTAGAATATGACTTCTAGTATAGTGAAAAGCCCTGGAATTCCCACATTTCCCCCATCCCACATATTAACCAGGACCAATGCTACTTAATTTCATGACCTTCACACAAGTGGCTTCTGAGAGTAAGAGAGTTGCTACCAGACACAACGGTTTTTTTTTGAGTTGGGACTACCCGATGTGCTCCTATCAAAATTCACACTCACTCACCCTATTAGATAACTTAAAATTCCAACTTCCACTAAGAAATTCAGATGAGAAACATTTCGAATTCTTTATCTGAACACCTAGGGAATTGCCTTCCATCTTCCTTGCTTATTCCTCTAGAATTTGTAGTGTAGACTGCAAGTTTATGAGACTGTAGTTGCTGAATAATTTTGAATGGCCTAAGGGCTGAGATTTATGCAAGGAGGCCACTTGCATTGAAACCCTTTCACTCTCTTTCCCTCTTTCTCTGCCCGCTTCCAACAAGCAGATCTGTTATCAACAGATCACAAACTACTAAAAGTTACAAAATGACTCCTAAGCTTTTTAATATACTTCAGTTCTCACAGTGGCCGGCAATGAAAATCTCTTTCATACCTAGGTGTCTTTGCTGAAGGAAATGTATGGACCAGCACAATGTAACCAAGATTATGAGTGCAATAAATAGTGGATGGAGGATCTATGATAACATCTATTACAGCTTTATGAAATATTGATGGACTCTGAATACATATTGCTTCCTGAACAGCTTGTCCCACAGAGGTTTAATGAAAGACATCTGTTGGTTTTGCTGGATTCAACCAATGGACAAAATATGCTCTTTTCCCAAAAAGCAGCATCTCAAGGTTGAACAAAACTAATCAGTGGTCTCAGAATATGCTATATTCACTGTCTGAAGGACAGCACCAGGAGAATGACGTTTTGACATAAAAGGTGCTATTCACTAAAGTTCTGGAAATGATCAATCTTAGCACAAAGAAGTGCTGTAGCTCTGTGAACGGAGCCCCTGAAAACTACAATGGGTTGTAAATGGGTTTTTCTAGAAGAAAGCAAGAGCTTTAGTAAACAGGTAGATTGTTCTGTGGCTACCTTTTTATCCTTCAACTTCTCACACAATCCAACTCTGAAGATGATAACCTTCATCAAATTTCATTCCTAAGGAAAGCCTGTTTTTGCTGTCATTTTACACACAAACACACGCACGCAAGCACAGCGGTGGTGGGATTCAAAAAGTTTTACCACTGGTTTGGTGGGTGTGGCTTGGTGGGCACACTTTGCACATGTGCACACACTTTGCGCATGTGCCCACCAAATGCACACTTTGGGCAGGTGCAGAACGTTTGTGCAGGTGCAGAGGCATTCCAACTCACCTCCTGCAAAAAGCAGCTGTGCTTCAAAAACAGAGGATAAAGGTGAGCATGGGAGTTGGACAGGTAGGCCCAACAACAGAGCAGCAGAGAGAACTGGTTCAGTCTCCACTGCTCATCGCCACTATTGGCTTGGCAGAACTGGGCCGAACCGGTAGAATACCACCACTGAAACACAGGCCCTTCTCACTCCCTTGGATGGTACATGTGTCTTCCTCAATTTCAGATCCTCAGCCAGAGGACTGGGAATTTGAAGATTTTCTGTGCAGTATCTTAGCTGCTCCTAGCACTGACTTCTTCTGGACAGAGAGCTCTGGAGTCTATGACAATTCGCCATGGCCAACTTGCCACATCCAACTTGCCACATCCAACTTGCCACAGCCAACTCGCCACAGGACAACTCGCTGCGGGACAAGAGTTACACTAATATCAACGAAATGGTGGAATAGAATCATTAAAGAAAAGATGCAAAAGGAGGGACAGAATGAAATGTGAATGGCAAAAATTAAAATAATTTTTATTTATTTTAAATAATTAAATAGAATTATTAAATTGTCCCACAGCAAGTTGTCCTCTGGCGAGTTGTCCCGCTGTCAAGATTCCGACTAAGGAACCCAAGCAAATCAGAACTCTGAGACTAGAATCCTCCTCAAAGAACTTCTTTATTGAGTATATCATATTGGCATTGCTTAAAGGAAAACCAACTCTAAATAATTCCCGTGGTTTCAATATAATTAAAATAGGAAATAATAACTCCATCCCTAAGTGCCACGCAGGTCATGCTGGCCAATTAGGTCAATTGGTGGGCTCTCCAGGCACTCCTTCTCTGACCTTATCTGTTACCAGTAGAGATGACCTTGGTTCCCATGAGAAAACTTTCTGTTGTGTCTAGTAAGGCATTCCAACCTCCTTCCCCACTTCCCTCTCTGTGTGGCAACTGAGGAGCAGGAAAAATTTTCACATTGAGTTGGCCATGGTGAGTTGTTCCATTCCTGAGCTCTGAGATTGTTCCTGGAATCTGTTGGAGTCCCCTCCCAGCTTAACAGTTACAACCTTAAGTGTTTTTACCACCACGTGGGACCCCTTTGGTCTTTACTTTCCACATGCTCTTCAGTTCCTCCTTCAGGCCCTGGTACTTCTTCAGCTTCTCATACTTCTTCCTGATGTTGCTGTCCCTTGTCACTGCTACATCAATCACCCCTGCTGACTTCTGGTTACACATATTTAATTAATCTATATAAATTAAAATGGTGCCCTTTGTCAAACCAGGCAAAAATCAGTTGCGCTATTGCAAATAACAAATAAAACAGTCACCTAGTAAAATAACAAGCTGGGGCAGCGTGTGTAATAAATAAAATGGATGAGACTCTAATGAATGTAAAAATGGATATGCTTCAAAATGAATAAATAATGAAACGGGGAAGAAAACTTCTGGTAATGAAAACAAATGGAACATGATGATGGTGGGGGGTAGAGTAACAGGAGAAGAATGTGTATTTCTAACAGAGCATGGGGCTTCTTCTAACATTCAGAAGCATCCAAGCAGAAGCAAGGAAAAAATAACACATAATATGAGTGGATTTTGAGATTATTTCTTGCCAGAAAAAAAATAATGCATCAAGAAAGAAGATTGGGAAGGTGGACTTGAAAGCAGATTCAGACCAATTTCAAGTGAATTTGGTCTGTTTTAGGAAAATTTTATATATATAAGGAATAGAATAGAATAGAATAGAATAGAATAGAATAGAATAGAATAGAATAGAATAGAATAGAATAGAATAGAATAGAATTACAATTACAATACAATATACAATGGCCAAGTGTGATTGGACACACAAGGAATTTGTCTTGGTGTAAATACTCTCAGTATACATAAAGAAAAGGTACATTAGTTAAGAATCAAGAATCATAGCGTACAACACTTAATGATAGTCATGGGGTACAATCAACAATCAAATCATACTAGGAAACAGTCAATATAAATCGTAAGGATACAAGCAACAAAGTTACAGTCCTACAATCACAAGTGGGAGGGGATGGCTGATAGGAGTGATGAGAAGATTAACAGTAATAGTAGTGTACACTTTGTTGAACAGTGTTGAGGGAATTATTTGTTTAGCAGAGTGATGGCTTTTGGGAAAAAACTGTTCTTGTATCTAGTTGTTCTGATGTGCAGTGCTCTATAGCAGTTGTTTTGAGGGCCAAGGGCCAGGGGGGGGGGTTTGGGCACCCGGCTCCCCGGCTCAGGGGGGGGGGGGGGGGGGGGGGGTGGGGGGGTGGCAGGGGGTTGGGGGCCCGGACTTTGGGGGGGGCAGCAGCCAGCAAAGGGTGGGGGTTGTGCAACGGTCCGCTGGACCGGGGTTGACCCGCATGCATTGTTTTGAGGGAAGGATTTGAAACAATTTATGTCCGGGATGTGAGGGGTCTGTAAATATTTTCACAGCCCTCTTTTTGACTCGTGCAGTATACAGGTCCGCAATTGAACGCAGGTGGGTAGTAATTGTTTTTTCTGCAGTCCTAATTATCCTCTGAAGTCTGTGTCTGTCCTGTTGGGTTGCAGAACCAAACCAGACAGTTATAGAGGTGCAGATGACAGACTCAATAATTCCTCTGTAGAACTGGATCAGCAGCTCCTTGGGCAGTTTGAGCTTCCTGAGTTGGCGCAGAAAGAACATTCTTTGTTGTGCTTTTTTGATGATGTTTTTGATGTTAGGTGTCCATTTTAGGTCATGTGAAATAGTAGAACTTAGAAATTTGAAGGTCTCTACTGTTGATTCTGTGTTGTCTAGTATTGTAAGAGTGGTGGTTGGGAGGGTTTCTTCAAAAGTCTCCCACCATTTCTATGGTTTTGAGTGTGTTCAGTTCCAGATTGTTTTGGTTACACCACGAGGCAAGTTGTATAACCTCCTGTCTGTATGCAGATTCATCGTTGTCTCGAATGAGACCAATCACTGTTGTGTCATCAGCAAACTTCAGTATTTTAACAGATGGATCGTTTGAGATGCAGTCATTGGTATATAGGGAGAAGAGAAGTGGAGATAGCACACAGCCTTGGGGGGGGCCTGTGCTGATTGTACAGGTATCGGATGTGATTCTGCCTAGCTTCACCTTCTGCTTCCTGTCTGTTAGGAATCTTATGATCCACGTACAAGTGTGTTCAGGTACTGTTAGTTGGTTTAATTTACTTAGAAGAGTATCTGGAATGATGGTATTGAATGCTGAACTGAAGTCTGAACTGAAGTGAACTGAAGGACAAAACAAGGTTCCACCAAAGTGACCAGAACCAAATTGTAAATGGTTGTATGATATATTTTTGTGGGTTAAAAATAAAGATGCTTGAAAACCTATAATACTAACTCAAGGCTGGATGTATCCATGTATCTCTATTTAAAGTAGGCACCGTTTAAGATAACATGGAATCAGAGCGTACTGAACTATTTTTATCTAGGTAGGATTAATCAATGCATGACTTTGCCTTGATTAGGAGAAGTTGAGATTTCAAAGTCTGGGATCACCTTCAGTGTTAAATATACAATCGGGTTACTTTATGCTTGCATAATGCAAAGAAATAAAGATGTACTCTGGAAGTTTTTGATCATCTAAAGACGATTGTATTGGAGTGCTAAAATTATATACTATCTAGAAATCTGTTTCAGTTTTCTTCTATCATGTCCTTTGGCATGATTAGAATGTCCTGATCTATTCATTCTTAGCACAACAATCTATCTTTCACCACAAAGACAGAGACAACAGAGGTCCTGAAATGGCAGAAAAGCTAAGAATACTGATTATACAGGCTGACCTGTAGATTCATAATACTTTACTGTACATTAGGAAGCCACTTTACTCCCTTTGGATAAATGGGAAGTCAGAAAGGGTGTCGATATGACTGCATTGCTGGGACATATATCTATCGGTCAACGGAAGCAATATTGAGTCCCAAGCAGAGGTGGTATTGAGCAGGTTCTGACCAGTTCTGGAGAACCATTAGTGGAAATTTTGAGTAGTTCGGAGAACTGGCAAATATCACCTCTGACTGAAGATTTTACAGTATCCTTCCCCTACCGTGCGCACCAAGCTACACCCACAGAACCGGTGGTGAAAAAATTTGAATCTCACCACTGGTCCCAAGCCATGATTCTGCAGAAGCTTCCCCAATGTATCCTAATGATTTTTATTGACTGTTTCCTAGTATGATTTGATTGCTTAATTGTACCCTATGACTATTATTAAGTGTTTTACCTTATGATTCTTGACGAAATGTATCTTCTCTCTTATGTACACTGAGAGCATATGCGCGAGGACAAATTCCTTGTGTGTCCAATCACACTTGGCCAATAAAGAATTCTATTCTATCTATCTTTCTTAATTCAACCCAAACCTAGTCAAGGATTGAGTGGGCTGTGGAAAATGAGCTGCCGTTTCCATAGAAATGTATTGTTATGATCTGAGTACAATTATAGCGAAGTGAGATCCTACCCAGCGTGGCCTTTGTAACCTCCGTGAAAATTAACAGAGAACAGTATCTGGAGATTTCAACGGGCTATGTTAAATGCCAAGGACCAACCAGTTTTAAATAAACTATGAGTTGTGTGCAGCTATCACTGTCGATGTGAGGCCCGTCCAAAAACTTAAGTCGTACTGAAGTTGAATTAAATGAAGTTCAGAATAAAGTCTTCTTCTAGTTGACCTCAACTCTGGTGGCTTTGTGGACACAGCAATGTTATTTTTCTAGCAACCTTCAAGAAGTGGTTCATCATTATCTTCCTCACCAAATTCTGTAGACTGCCCAATCTAGCCTACAGCCTGGTAGAACCCCATTAAAGCATTAACCAGATTCAACCCTACTTAGAGCTTTCTAAAATCAGCCAAGTTGAGTCACATTCCTGACACCAAGGCGGGCTAAACAAATTTAACTGCCTCTATTTCTTACAGAGACTCATCCTCCCCAAGTAAATTACTCATCCTCCCCAAGGCACAAATTACTAAACTGTTTTAATAATCAGCCAAATGAAGAAACCTTTAGAACATGGTTGAACTATCTAACTATCAGTGGACACCTAAACCATTCCAGCAATAAACTACAGGTTTAAACGACAGCCTAAAATTTCTATTGCTAAGTAAAACATTTGTTAAGAGAATTTTGCCCCATTTTACAACCTGTCTTGCCACCGTTGTTAAGTGAATCATTGCAGTTGTTAAGTTAATGACACGGTTGTTAAGTAAGTCTGGCTTCCCTGTTGACTTTGCTTGTCAGAAGGTCACAATAAGGGGTCACATGATCCTGGGACATTGCAACCGTCATAAATGTGAGTCAGTTGCCAAGCAACTCAATTTTGATCATGTGACCATGGAGGGGAGGGTGTTGTAATAGTTGTAAGAGTGAAAAACGGTCATAACTCACTTTTCTCAGAGCTGTTGTAACTTTGAATAAGTCATTAAATAAACCAGGGGTATCAAACTTGATTTCATTGAGGGTCACACATCAGGGTTGTGTTTGACCTTGGGGGGCGTGGCCAGGGTGGGCGTGGCTACCTCGACATCACTCATGTCAGAGGCACTTCTGGTGGCCCAAGTGCCCTGCCAGAGAAAACCGTGCTCCATTTTTGCTAGAAGAGGCATCACGGGCTGGTCCTTCGCTGTTTCCAGGGAGGCCCCATGAGCCAGATCTAAGCATCCCATGGGCCAGATCCAGTCCCTGGGCCTTGAGTTGGACACCCCTGAAATAAACTCTTGTAAGTCAAGGACTACCTGGGGTTACCTTTTAAAAACCTGCTGAATTTCTGCCATGCGTCTTACTATATTTTAATCACTTTCCATTCATTTTGCACACCTTGAGATTGTTGTTGGGATTTTTTTATATGACCGTCTCACACAGAGGTGGGTATTCAGCAGGTTCTGACTGGTTCTGGAGAACCGGTAGCGGAAATTTTGAGTATTTCGGAGAACCGGCAAATACGACCTCTGACTGGCCCTGTTCCCATCTATTCTCTGCCTCCGGAGTCCCAGCTGATCGGCTGGGTCTTCTTTGGTTGCCCTGCACAGGAGAACAGAGCTGGAAAGCAGGTTAGTGGGGTGGGGAGGGAATGGGGATTTTGCAGTATCCTTCCCCTGCCACGCCCACCAAGCCACGCCTACAGAACCAGTAGCAGAGGTGATATTCAGCAGGTTCTAACCACTTCTGGAGAACCGGTAGTGGAAATTTTGAGTAGTTCGGAGAACCCGCCAATACCACCTCTGACTGGCCCCGCCCTCATCTATTCTCCGCCTCCCGAGTCCCAGCTGATTGGCTGGGTCTTCTTTGGTTGCCCTGCACAGGAGAACAGAGCTGGAAAGCAGGTTAGTGGGGTGGGGAGGGAATGGGGATATCAATTTTGCAGGCTGGAGATGTTTACAATTGTAGTTCTACCACTGCAATCATATTAACCTTTATCGTCATTGTGCATATATACAACGAAATTGGTTTTTGCTTCTGCTGGTGCTATCCGTAACAAAAGTACAATACAACATGAATCCTATAGAACGTGGTGATTATACAAGTAATTAGGGAGAAACCAATTGTATGTTTCCTTGTACACGTGGAGTGATTGTAGTTGGATTTAGGAGTCTGACAGTCCATGGATAAAAGCTGTTTTTAAACCTGTTTGTTCGGCTGGCTATGCTTCTGTGTCTCCTGCCCGATGGTAAAAATGAGAAAAGACACTGACCAGGATGTGACTCATTCCTACGTATCTTCCTTACTCTTGTAGAAAGTTAGCACCCACCCCTCTCCTAGAAGAATGAAATATTCTAGGAAATATTAAAAAGGCAGAATATTATATTTCCCTGGGTGAGAAAAGGAGAAATGTGTTTTAAAGACAAAGCAAGCTTCCTGAATCTCCCTGCCCCCTCTTCAGCTCCAAGGTGATGGGATTAAGACATGGCCCTCAGGACATGATAGGATTATCCATCTCACTACATGGCACCTGGGAAGATCACATCACCCAGCAGGATTCAACCAAACTTAGCACACATACAACCTACAAAGCTAGCTATGACCCCTGACAGCATCCAATCAAGATACTCTTCCTCTGCCCCAGGAAGTTCAAAGCTTAGAGAGGGCATAAAACCAAGGGACTTTCAAGCATCTCTTCCCTTCCCGTCCTGTCCACCATTAAACCTTCTTTCCAAGCAACTCCCGTGAATCCAGTGTCTTTTTCCCCACTTGGAACTGAACCCAGAAGGATATTTCTTCCGACACTCTGCTGAAACAATGAGACCTGGCGATGTCATCCAGTGGTGTTAGGGGGCAACCAATGGTTTCTTGTGCCGAATGGATCACTCTCTGTAGTGCCTTCCTGCCCGCAGCTGTTGAACCAGCATTCCATGCTGTTATACAGTATGTGAGCATAGTTTCTATCATTGACCAAAGTTCTGAAGGGCCAAGAACTGAAAAATCTCAGTGCGGGCGATGTAGGGTTCTATAATAAATCCAGTCGAGGGATGTGTGGGATTTGAGCTTCTGGAACCCTCAAGCTTAAACACTGCAGTTGAAGTCCAACACAGCTGAAGAGGTTTAGGTGGGGGAAAGTGAATGTGAGCCTGAATTGCAACCAGTACCAACAGTTTTTAGGAAGAGACGCTGTTAAAAATGTAACATGGAGTAATAGGATTAAAGGGATCTTGGAGGGTCTATTCCAACTGAAGAGGCTACAGAGGAGAATCTGCAATTTTTTGTTTTCAAATATGTGGCTTACTAGTGAAGAACAGATGGTCTTTGAACAATTAATTAGTGGAACAACTTGTCTCCAGAAGTTGTGGGTGCTCCAACACTGGAGATTTTTAAGAAGAGATTGGACACCATTTGCCCAAAACGGTATAGCATCTCTTTGCTTGAGCAGTGGGTTGGACTAGAAGACGACTAAGGTCCATTCCAATTCTTTTATTCTATTATTCTGATCAGAAGCGGATTTTCCACCAAATATGATGAACTATTGCTTTCCTAAAGCTTCACCATTGGCCATGTTGGGATTGAGCTGATCAGAATTGGTCCAAAACATCAAGATGTGCCTAAGGACCTCCCTCTGCATTAGAAAATAAGGGGAAGTTAAACAACACATACAAATTTGACCCGCCCACTGCAGGTAATGGGATCAATTGCAGTTTCTATCCAACTGCCCAGGAAGCCCCGCCAACCATCTTTCAGCAATGAAAAATACATCAACATATTTTCCCTTTTTCTTTTCAGATACTTGCCAGGTGAGAGCAAAAATGAATCATCTCCAAGCTGGGTTGACAGAAATATGCTAAAGGTCTTTGATGTTTTAATTTGTGGTATGTAAAATTAATTGCCCCAGGAAGCCGAGTCTTAAATTCATTGGCAGCAATCACCCAGTGCTTTGTAATGCATACTCACTTAAAGGGGCCTCTTCAGCTTCTGCATTTTGAAGAGCCACTTCCCTTTGCAGAACCTGATATGGCTGCTGCCAGCGATTTGTAAGTGATGTTCCCTAGATGCAAATTTTTCTTCTTGGGCACTTCACTGCTTTGTTACAAGTAAGAAATAATCTGCATGGCGGTGTTATGTTTTCAACCTGGACTTTATAATAACTGGAAAAGTAATGGCTACAGAGATTGAAGAATGATAAACATGGATATGTGTCCAACCGTATATGTCTAGACCTGTAGGAAGTTAACACCCACCCTTCTCCTAGAAAAAATGAAATATCCTAGGAAATATTAAAAAGGCAGAGTATTTCCCCTAAAAAGAGTAGAAACTCAGAAGCAGAAGCTCACTCCCACCTTTGCTAATGGAACCATTACTCTGGCCTAGGCCAGTCTCTTTTACATAACAAAGATCTACTCCAGGTAGAGCAAAAATAGGAATTGCTCAAAGCCCTTTCATTACATCATCATTCAGCAAGGTTCAACCAAGCCTGGGACTCAGGACAGCCTACAGAGTTGCCCCTGCATGGCCCCATGGGAGTCTGACAACCAATCAGAATACAAGCTCAAATTCAAATCCCAACAGATGGTATAGAACAATTGCACTCTCAGCATCTCAGCCCCTTCTTTCTTCACCCGGGGCATGTGATCCTGTCCACCATTAAACCATCTTTCCGAGCAGTCACCATGTTTCCAGTGTCTTTCTTCCCCACTTGGAACTGAACCCAGAAGGATATTTCTTCCAACAGACCAAAGTCTCACAATCACACAAGCAACAGTTTCACCACTTTAACCTTGCCCGTAGACCAGGCTCGGTGGTTACAGAGATCCTTTGTCTATGGGGTGGAGTGTAGTCTAGAGTCGCAGGAGGGAGGGTCTCTTTCCCAGAGAGCAAAGGGATAGTGAAGCTTGGAATTTCTGATAGGCAGGAAGAGAGCAAGGTCAGACTCTCCATAGCAATTCACAGAGTTTATCTATAGTTATCACAGATAACTATAGTCTGGCAAGATGCTGTTTGTAGGCAAGCAACAGCAAAGGAGGCACTCAGGAATAACTCCATGTGTCATTCGTGGGTCTTTGGGCCTGTCATTAATCTGGCACAGACCAAAGCAATTATCTGCAACAATTGTAGATATACTTTGTGAATTGCTAGGGAGGGCCCAACCTCTCTCCCTGCCTATCAAAGCTTTGCTGTCTCTTTGCTGTCTTTCTTTTTTAACAGTTGCATAGCAGAGAAAATTTGATCCACCCAAAACTGTTTCCTTGCATCATCAGAATCATTAAATGCAATTTCTCCCTAGAGATCTGCCCTACATCAAATCAGACCAGTGGTCCACGTGGTCCAAAACTTTCACTACTGAGCAGAGGTCGCTGCTCTTCACAACTTCTCAAGGGAACTTGGGAACTTCTGCATCAATTACTTAGCCACATTCCCTTTATAAAGTAATGTTCTATACTCTTAGAAGTACAGAATCCTTACCTATAATTTCAGGCTGGAATTTCATGCTTAAAAATTGTATTTCTTGGGAGAAAAAAATTTTTTTTTTAACCCGAATGCCAAAATGGATATTGGGATGAGTTTCAGGGTGGAATTTTATATTTAAAAACTGTATTTCTTGCTGTTTTTAAAAACCGAGCGTTTTTGTGGCTTCACGCTGCCTTACTGCTTTATTATTGTTGATTTATTGTTTGTTGGCTTTTATCTTCTATTTTATTATTCTGCCCCCTGCCTGGAACCCAGCTTTTAAATGAGTCATCTATTAAAAAAGGAGAACTATAAAAACTGGAGATGAAGATACATTGATATTCTCAAGCCGAACCAACCCTACTTGAAGCATGTGTGTACCAGTACCTAAGGTCTAAACACCTATGAAGACAGAGTACCTGCCCCAGGGAAGGACTTTAACAGAATAATAGAGTTGGGAGGGATCTTTGGAGGACTTTTGGTCAAACCCCCTGTGTAAGTTAGGAGACCATTCTTAACAAATGGCTGACAAATTCTTTAAAAAAAAAAAAACCACCAGTGATGGAACACCCACAACTTCTGAAGGTGACTCATTCCACTGGTTAATTATTCTGGCAGGAAATTTCTCCTTTGTTCTAGATTGCTTCTCTCCTTGATCAGTTTCCATCCATTGCTTCTTATTTATTTATTTTATTTATTTACTTTATTTTGTCACAAGCTTACAATATAACAGAAACAAGAATAAACGTAAGTTTAAATACATGAAATAGAAACTAATAATTGGGGACAATGGGACAGGGACGGTAAGCACGATTGTGCGCTTATGCACCCCCCTTACAGACCTCTTAGGAAAGGGGTGAGGTCAATAGAGGTTAGTTTGAGGGTAAAGGAGTGGGGGTTTGAGCAGGTGATAACATAATCAGGTAGTGAGTTCCAGACATTGACCACTCTGTGGCTGAAATCGTACTTCCTGCAATCGAGTTTGGGGTGGTTTACATTAAGTTTATATCTGTTGTGTGCTCTTGTGTTGTTGTTAAAGCTGAACTATTCATTAACTGGTAAGATGTTGTCATATATGATTTTATGTACTATGATTAAGTCTAATCTTAGTCAGCATAGTTCAAGGTTGTCTAAGCCTAGAATCTCAAGCCTGGTGCTGTAGGATATTCTGTTGCAAACAGCGGAGTGTAGGACTCTTCTGGTAAAATACTTCTGGATTCACTCAATTGTATTTATGTCTGATATACGGTGCGGATTCCAGACAGCAGATCTGAATTCAAGTATTGGTCTAGCAAAGGTTTTGAATGCCAGTCTTGTCCTGCCTTCGGCTGTTCTGGAGACTAGGTTGACACCCCCAGCTTTTCTTCTCTGTGGCAGCTGCTCAAATATTGGGACTGCTGCTTTTTTCCAGTTTCTGTCCTTTACCCTGACTTCCTTTGGTAGTTGATATTCAATGATTGTTTTGCTGTGATATATCTCACTGAGTTATTATTTTGGTTCAGTTAGTCTTGTAAGATCGCACGAGAGCCACATGACACAACGGCTATAAAAATGATACAGTCCTTGATTTACGACCAGGATCAGGATCAGAATTTCCATTACTAAGGCAGTTGTTAAGTGAGGCACACCCGGTTTTGCAGTCTTTCTTTTTTTTTGCCACGGTTATTAAGCAAATCACTGTCATTGCTAAGCAAGTGAGTTTTGTCCCTTTCACACCTGTTTGCCACAGTGGTTAAACAAAGCACTGCAGTTGTTAAGTGACTCATGCAGTCATTAAGTGAATCCAGCTGACCCCATCGTCTTTGCTTGTAGGAATTCAGTTGGGACGGTTGCACATGGCGATCACATGACCTTGGGAGGCTTCAATTGCTGTAAAACGTCTAATTTTAATCACGTAACCAGGGGGTTGCTGTGAAATGTTGTAATAGCCCTTAGCACTTAGACTTATATACCGCTTCACAGAGCTTTACAGCTCTCTCTAAGTGGTTTTACAGAGTCAGCCTATGGCCCCCAACAATCTGGGTCCTCGTTTTACCCACCTCAGAAGGGTGGAAGACTGAGTCAACCTTGAGCCTGGTGGGATTCGAACTGCCAAATTGCAGGCAGCCAGCAGACAGCAGAAGGACCCTGCACTAACTGCACTCTAACCCCTGCACCATTGAACCTCATTGTAAATGGTCCCAAAGCTTTGAATTATAAGATGTGATATATAGTAGTAGTCAAGTACAGTATACAGTTTAAGTCAAGAAGTCTTGGACTTATGACCATAGTTGACCCCAACATTTCCATTGCTAAGTGAGACAATTGTTGAGTTTTGCCCCACTTTATAGCAATAGCACTTAGACTTATATACCACTTCACAGTGCTTTACAGCTCTCTCTAAGTGGTTTTACGGAGTCAGCCTATGGCCCCCAACAATCTGGGTCCTCATTTTACCTGCCTCGGAAGGATGGAAGGCTGAGTCAACCTTGAGCCTAGTGAGATTCAAACTGCCAAATTGCAGGTAGCCGGCAGTCAGCAGAAGTAGCCTGCAGTATTACATTCCAGAGGTGGTCTTCAGCTGGTTCTGACCAGTTCTGGAGAACTGGTAGCAGAAATTTTGAGTAGTTCAGAGAACCGGCAAATCCCACCTCTGACTGGCCCCGCCCCCATCTATTCTCTGCCTCCCGAGTCCCAGCTGATTGGCTGGATCTTCTTTTGTTGCCCTGCACAGGAGAACAGAGCTGGAAAGCAGGTTAGTGGGGTGGGGAGGGAATGGGGTTTTGCAGTAACCTTCCCCTGCCATGCCCACCAAGCCACACCACCAAGCCATGCCCTCAGAAATGGTAGTAGAAAATTTTGAATCCCACCACTGCTGCATTCTAACCACTGCGCCACCATGGCTTCATGTAAGTACAAGGGCCCGTCATAAGTCACTTTTTTCACCGCTGTTGTAACTTTGAACACTCACTAAAAGAATGGTTGTAAGTCAAGGGCTACATACACGCTACCCTTATCTGTAATGAGTGAAATCTGAAGTCTCTATTAGCCAATTGTTGGCAGATGAACAGATGCTGTAGATGGAGGATCGGTCCTTTTTAATTAATCAAATGTTACAGCTTTTCTGCCCACATACTGTGAAGTTCTTCTCCTTGTGCAATCCCCCCCCCCATTGCAACGATCTTCTCTGAAGAACTGAAGCATTTGCAGACATGACTGTTCTAAAATTGATTTATGAAGCCAGCTGACATTTTTCCAACCTTCCATTTCTCCTAAGGTAGATGATGTCATACTTCCACCTACAACTTTGTTTCTTCAGCCTTCCCACCTCTGCTTTAAGTACTCCCTTAACCCGCCTGAAAATACTTTTGGTTGCAATCCCACATGAGATTCAACAAGACTAGAACTTTGGCCCAAAGTTTTGCTCACATAAAAAATAGAAAGGAGGGGGACAAGAGAAAGAGCTTTGAGAGAAATAGTACCGGTAGACCTCGACTTACAACCCTTTGTTTAGTGACTGTTCGAAGTTACAACGGCACTCAAAAAAGTGACATGATGGATTTTCACGCTTCAGACAGATAACAGATAATCAGAGTTGGAAGGGACCTTGTAGGTCATCTAGTCCAATCCCACACTCACCCAAGCAGGAGACCCTACACCATTTCTGACAGATGACAGTCCCATCCCTTCTTGAAAGCCTCCAGTGATGAAGCTCCCATAACTTCCGAAGGCAACTTCTGTTTCATTGGTTGATTGTTCTCACTGTCAGAAAGTTTCTCCTTATTTCCAGATTAAATCTCTCCTTGTTCAGTTTCCATCCATTATTCCCTGTCTGGCCTTCAGGCGCTTTGGAAAATGGCTTGACCCCTTCCTCCTCTCTGTGGCAGCCCCTCAAATATTGGAACATTGCTATCATGTCTCCCCTGGTCCTTCTCTTCCCTAGACTAGCCAAGCCCAGTTCTTGTAATCGTTCTTCATATGTTTCCAGTCCCCTAATCTCCAGTCCCCTAATCATCCTGGTTGCTCTTCTCTGTACTTTTTCTAGAGTCTCAACATCTTTTTTATAATGTGGTGACCTAAAATGGATGCAGTACTCTAGGTGTGGTCTTACTAAGGCTTTATAGAGTGGTATTAGTACCTCTCTTGATTTTGATTGTATCCCTCTGACCAGTGGTGGGATTCAAATTCTTTTACTACCGGTTCTGTGGGCGTGGCTTGGTGGGCGTGGCAGGGGAAGGATACTGCAAAATTTCCAGTCAGAGGTGGGATTTGCCGGTTCTCCGAACTACTGAAAATTTCTGCTACCGGTTCTCCAGAACTGGCCAGAATCTGCTGAATACCACCTCTGCCTCTGACCATTGCATTATCCCCATGGTCATGTGGTCAAAATTTGGGTGCTTGGCGACTGGAGTCTATTTATGAGAGTTGAACTTTCCCGAGGTTATGCGATCATCATTTGTCAATTTCCCAACCGTCAATGAGGGGAGCCCGATTTACTTAGCAACCATATGAGTCACTTAACAACTGCAGTGGTTCACTTAACAACCATGGCAAAAAGGTGTAAAAGGGACAAAACTCACTTAACAGCTGCTTCACTTAGCAATGGAGATTTCAGACAGAATTTTGGTCATAAATTTAGGATTAGCCAGTGGTGGGATTCAACCGGTGTGACAATCGGTTCGGTGAGCACGCATGGTGCATTAGAAAACAGCTCTAAACATTACCTTGCCTTCAGCCCCTGTGGGCAAAATGGCTGAGGTGTGGCAATTGCTCTGCTGCGCCTTTCAAACAAAGGAAATATAGGACAGACTAGCGCAGGGGTAGGTGGGCGGGGCCAACTCATCCCTGGAACTGCCGGTTCACCGGAACTGCTCCATACTGGCTGAATCCCACCCCTGGGATTAGCTGTATATGCCCAATTCTCTCTCTTTCCAAGGAAAACTTAATGTGGGATCAGGAAGGCAAGGTATTGAAGCAAAGAAAAGAATTGTAACGTTCAGCAGCCCCAGACATTATAACAAATGATGGATATCGCAATTCAGCAACAATTGGTGGGTTACAGTTTTGTTGCTCTCAGGTCTGCAGTTGAACATTTCATTTGCATCCTGTAGAGTTCAGGGGTTGTTGTTTTTTTTACTTCCCACAAAATCAGTGCACACCCCTGTATTGGATGGGTAGATTTGATTGAAATGTTGAACTATTTTCTTAAACCTTCATTAATGGACAAACACTCATTTCTCAAGATGGTTTTCATAAACCTAAAGAGAGAAATCAAAGCTGGGTACAATTGGCGCTTTAATATTTTTTCACTGAATTAATGAACATAGGCCTTGGATGGACAATTTTATGAATTTTTCCAGGAGAAAGGAGGAATTATCCAACCATTTCTCAAAAGTAGGATTTTCTCTTAGCAATAACGATCAGGATCATTCCTTACTTATATCTGTTTTTGTTGTGGTTCGCCGGCAGCAGGTGCAGACGGCTGAGGTCTCGGATGAGCGAAGGTCTCGGATGAGGGGCCTGCGTGTGATGCAGGGATGGGGCCAGGACTATTAGAGAGTGGAATGCTGCCTTCGGAGCTTGGGGAGTCCGACAGCAGTGATGAAGAGGTCCCCGAGGAGCCTGTGCCCAGTGAGCATGCACGCAGGGCTGCTTGAAGGAAAGAGCAGCTGAAGCAGCATGGGTGACTCGGGAGTAAGGCTGCAAGGTGATGGCTCCTCCCATAAGGGATAAAAACCGGCCCTCGGGGTTGGCTTCTTTGCACGAAGCAAAGAAGTTCTTTCAATTCCAAGTTCTTGTGGAAGTCCTGTCTGTTCTGGTTCGTGTTTGGAGATTTTTGGTTTGGAATATTTCTCTGTAGTTAATCTTGTATTCTTGGCAGCCTTTCATAATCTCGAAAGGGCTTGCTCTTATCTGGGACAATTAGTTTTAATGACTCTTTGCTGTGAATGAACAACATTCACAGAGACGCATTAAAAAGGTTTGCTTTTGTATATACTTTGTGTTTATTTGATTTGAATGAGGCTTGGGTCAGAACAGTTTTTGGGATTGAATAGCAACCTGGAAAGCCTGGAAACTCCACCCACTGAACAAGAATTGTACAGTCAAAGACTTTGCACAACCCATTGGCCACCTCTTCATGAAAGAAGTGCAGGAAAATGATTTTACTATTATTTCAAATGTCTTCGGAGATTCTCAGCCAATCAGGTCATGATTGTCCCAAAGGTGCTTTTTTCAAAAGGCAACCGGACTTTATGCCTTTTGAAAAAGTAAATTTGGGATTATTTATTTCAAATGTATTGACTGCCCCACTCCAGTAGACATTCCATCAATGAGAATTTCCCCCAAATTTTCTTATGCCTTGGGGGGAAAATTGGAAAGCAAAATATCTTTTATCAGACGGAATATCTGGAAGAAGAAAAATGGGCAGCAATTCTTTTGCCCACTATTGAACTTTAAGTGAGAATGTAATTGATGTTGCTTCCCTTTCCATCAAGATTTGAATGGCTCCCATCCACCATGTATTATTGTGGCAAAAGTTCTTGTGCAAATAGCCAGAAACAATCATTGAGTTCAAGGCATAGAAGGATTTATCATTGTTACCCATACACAAGAATCTACACAAATAATGGCCAAATCTAAATTGGCTTTAGATAAGGATCAATGGTATTCACAGGGTTGGGTCTCTTTTGGCTGCACAATGATTCCAAACTTATGACATATTTATCTCTGCCTTCTAGCTCAGCTTGATCTTCTCTATACAAAATTGCATAAAATACCTACTTGGACAAATCCAAAACACGAAGCCATAACAACCAAAATTTCTGCAACAGACAGATGAGAAGGGCCTTATGCAGCTGTCTACAGCAGTTGCAAAAAGAAAATTATTTGCTTGTGTTCCGTAAAACAATGGATGCTATAATCCAAAATGCAGTTGCTTTTTTCCCCCCTGCTCTGAAGGGCTCCACTGAAATTAATTAGAGTAATTATGGCCTCATAAATGTGTTTAGCTTTGGGATGCCAGCAACATAAATCTCCTCCACTTTTTTTTTCCAGGAGTCACTTTCAAAGAGATGAATGGTGCATCAGCCCTCAGACCTGTCATGATTCAGGCACTCAAAAGTGTGCAGGTGAACATTTCACAATATCGTTATTAATAAGAAAAGATGAGATAAAGTATGTCATGCAACAGTTAGATCTTGCTGCTTGGAAAGTAATTCAAGGCACTAATGCTTTATATTGATTGCTCAGTGGGTCCAAACATTTTTACTTGCCCTTCATATAAAGCTTAATAATGTTGTCAATTGGAGCCTCCAATTACGAAAATGAATTTTAGACCCTTTTCTTGGGTCTATGTGTATTCACCTCCACATCATACCAAAATGCAACTGAAGCATGCTGAGATGAATTTGCTTCTAAAGTTTGATTGACCAACTCAATTTCCTTTCTTTGTTCTTCTAGTCTCAGCTTTCATTGGTCAGCTTGCTACCCCTGGTATAAGTGGAAAGAAAATATTCTTGTCTCGGATTGACTGATTAAGCTCTCCTTCACTGGTCTTCTGACATTTCTGACTCCAGTCATGCAGATTAATGTACATTTCATTTTAATTTGAGCAAATGCTTCTTTTATGATCAGAAAGTGGTCATTTGTTTCCATTTATGCCTCCTTTCTCTTTGGCTTCATCCAAGATGGTTATGCTTTAGGTATCATCTGAGTGACATTGATCATCCAAGACCTCATTAGAGGGCCCATTTTCTCTGACTTTAATGGACCACTTAAGATCTACCATAACCAAGTCTTAAGATGTTTATGATTATATTTACGTTTATATTTTCCATTGCTTTCTTTCAGTCTTTTTTTCTGGCATTACTATTTCTGAAAACAAAACGGTAGCTGTCTTAAAACCTAAGTGGAAATGTGAAATATAAAGAGAATAAACATCCCTCTACTCAGGAAGCCATATAACAGGTAGTCATCGAATTACAACCACAATTGAGCCCAAATTTCCATTGCTAAGCAAGACATTTGTTAAGCGACGTATGCCCCATTTTATAACTTTTCTTGGCAAGGTTATTAAGTGAATCTCTGCATTTGTTAAGTGAATTATATGGTCGTTAAAAAAATCCACCTCTCCCCATTCACTTTGCTTGTCAGATGTCTGCTGGGAAGGTTGTAATTGGAAGTCACATGACACACACGTCAGGACAGCATGTCAATAAATACATGCTTGTTGTCAAACACCCAAATTTTGATCATATGACCATGGGGATGCTGCAACTATCATAAGTGTGGAAAACGGTCATAAGTCATTTTTTTCAGTGCCGTTGTAACTTCAAATGGTCACTAGACAAATGGTTGTAAGTCAAGGATGACCTGTAGCTTTCTGATATTGGACATTTTTATTCAGTGATAAGAAACAAAATCCTTCTAGCATTTGGAGATTTCCTCTTCCTTTTCAGGTGTTCTGATTCCTACTCTACCCAATATATATTCTCTAGTTTTCATATCTGTCTGAAACACAAGATTTGTAGGAGTTCCACTTTTGTTTTCAAATTAAGACTAACAATATCTAAAAGATCTATTAAAAACAGCACAACTATCCCACCCCCCACCCCCCAAAAAAACAATTTGGAAATCGGCTGTGTTATCTCACAGTGTTGTACTTTTAGCCCTGCAAAGCTTGATTTGTAATTAAAATAATGTTTCAAACACTTAAATATCATATACACTGTTATAAATTACATTTGTCTCCCTTTAAAAAGAAAAAGAAACAAGAAAACCAAGATAAACAAGATTGCAAAGGATTGCTTAAAATAAGCTCTTGGCTCATCTTCTTTTTTAAAGTATAAACTAATTCTGAAAATGTTTCAAAAAAAAAAGACAAATTAGTTATTCTATCATTAGTATCATGTATCTGCTATAAAAACCATCCATTGCCTGAGCTTCTAAGTGCATCCATGTCCTTCTAGTGCCATCTTCTTTAAATACTCCTGCATAGATCCTGCCCTCTCTCCCACTCCTTATTTCCTTAACAGAATGCAAAATATTGACAGAGACCATATTGGGAACCTCCTTCGGATTTGTATAAATAGACTTTATAAAGGAGGGATGGTCTGAAGGGTTGATCCTGCTGCTTTGAAATGACAGTGTTCTAGAATGAAATGTTCTCCTTCCTCTCAAAGCTGGAAGGTAGAGAAGAGATTTGTTTCTGGACATTTGTGTTAGCACAATGATTCATGCACAAGTAGGGCTATTAATCATCCAGCTGCGCTTTGCCAGCAGTCTTGGGCTGGGACATCATCCAGAGATGGTAAATAAGAGTAATCTTCATTTGACATCCTTACTCCAGAGTCCAGATCACCCCTATTTCGGAGAATGTAAATCGGTAGCATTTATTCAACGCCTTGTTTTAGTGTAATGAGGAAAGACATACATATAGATCATGAGGAAAGGCTTAATGAGGATCATGGTAAAAGAATTCATGAAGAAAGGCATCGCGCACTTTCCTTCACAAGGAAAAATTCTCATACAGAAAGATCTGGAAATTGAGTCATGGCAACTGGACTTTTCTTTTTTTGGTTTGAAATGTTTTGCTGCTTATCCAAGTAGCTTCTTCCATTTGGTCTTGAAGAAGCTACTTAGCTTCTTCTACTTGATGTTGAAGAAGCTATTTAACTTCTTCCACTTGGACTTGAAGAAACAACTTAGCTTCTTCCACTTGGTCTTGAAGAAACTACTTAATATCTTCTATTTGGTCTTGAAGACGCTACTTAGCTTCTTCCACTTGGTCTTGAAGAAGCTACTTAGCGTCTTCTACTTGATGTTGAAGAAGCTATTTAACTTCTTCCACTTGGACTTGAAGAAACAACTTAGCTTCTTCCACTTGGTCTTGAAGAAACTACTTAACATCTTCTATTTGGTCTTGAAGACGCTACTTAGCTTCTTCCACTTGGTCTTGAAGAAGCTACTTGGATAAGCAATGAAACATTTCAAACCAAAACAGAAACAAAGTTCCGTTGCCATGACTGAACTTCCAAATAACTCTACCTCAATGATTGAGAATCTTCACTGATATACAGAAAGATCTACTCTTACACCAAAGATCACATTCACTGCCTTCAGCTTCATACCATCTCTGCCATGCAATATACAAGATGCTCAGATTACAATAGATGAAACCTCAGATCTTGGGTGGAGAAAGGTTTAAGAGATTTGGCATCTGCAAAGCCAAGTAAGTATATTTATAAAAGAACATCAAACAGAGGCAGTTAGTCTTTCAGGATTTTCCATCTAATTTACAAGGTGAAAAATTGTGTGTAGAATTTTATGAAGTGCTCCAGAGGAAGAAGAAATTCTCCAGCTGTTCCTCATGATCAGAACTTCCTGGTAGCTCTGATATTAGCAGTGCTATTGAAAAAAGCCACTGGAGAGATGATTGAACATTGAAAGGCAGGAAATTGACATATAGCCCTTAGTTCTCCTATAACTAAATAAGTGAAAGAACACCACACTCTACCCATGTTCATTTCTTCTATACTGGTTAATGACTGAAAAGAGATTGATTCAATTTGAACGTTTTTTCAATATTTATCAACCATTTCTCAAAAGTAGGATTTTCTCTTAGCAATAACGATCAGGATCATTCCTTACTTATATCTGTTTTTGTTGTGGTTCGCGGCAGCAGGTGCAGACGGCTGAGGTCTCGGATGAGCGAAGGTCTCAGATGAGGGGCCTGCGTGTGATGCAGGGATGGGGCCAGGACTATCAGAGAGTGGAATGCTGCCTTCGGAGCTTGGGGAGTCCAACAGCAGTGATGAAGAAGTCCCCCGAGGAGCCTGTGCCCAGTGAGCATGCCACGCAGGGCTGCTCGAAGGAAAGAGCAGCTGAAACAGTATGGGTGACTCGGGAGTAAGGCTGCAAGGTGATGGCTCCTCCCATAAGGGATAAAAACCGGCCCTCGGGGTTGGCTTCTTTGCACGAAGCAAAGAAGTTCTTTCAATTCCAAGTTCTTGTGGAAGTCCTGTCTGTTCTGGTTCTTGTTTGGAGATTTTTGGTTTGGAATATTTCTCTGTAGTTAATCTTGTATTCTTGGCAGCCTTTCATAATCTCGAAAGGGCTTGCTCTTATCTGGGACAATTAGTTTTAATGACTCTTTGCTGTGAATGAACAACATTCACAGAGACGCATTAAAAAGGTTTGCTTTTATATATACTTTGTGTTTATTTGATCTGAACGAGGCTTGGGTCAGAACAGTTTTTGGGATTGAATAGCAACCTGGAAAGCCTGGAAACTCCACCCACTGAACAAGAATTGTACAGTCAAAGACTTTGCACAACCCATTGGCCACCTCTTCATGAAAGAAGTGCAGGAAAATGATTTTACTATTATTTCAAATGTCTTCGGAGATTCTCAGCCAATCAGGTCATGATTGTCCCAAAGGTGCTTTTTTTCAAAAGGCAACCGACTTTATGCCTTTTGAAAAAGTAAATTTGGGATTATTTATTTCAAATGTATTGACTGCCCCACTCCAGTAGACATTCCATCAATGAGAATTTCCCCCAAATTTTCTTATGCCTTGGGGGAAAATTGGAAAGCAAAATATCTTTTATCAGACGGAATATCTGGAAGAAGAAAAATGGGCAGCAATTCTTTTGCCCACTATTGAACTTTAAGTGAGAATGTAATTGATGTTGCTTCCTTTCCATCAAGATTTGAATGGCTCCCATCCACCATGTATTATTGTGGCAAAAGTTCTTGTGCAAATAGCCAGAAACAATCATTGAGTTCAAGGCATAGAAGGATTTATCACTGTTACCCATACACAAGAATCTACACAAATAATGGCCAAATCTAAATTGGCTTTAGATAAGGATCAATGGTATTCACAGGGTTGGGTCTCTTTTGGCTGCACAATGATTCCAAACTTATGACATATTTATCTCTGCCTTCTAGCTCAGCTTGATCTTCTCTATACAAAATTGCATAAAATACCTACTTGGACAAATCCAAAACACGAAGCCATAACAAAATAACAACCAAAATTTCTGCAACAGACAGATGAGAAGGGCCTTATGCAGCTGTCTACAGCAGTTGCAAAAAAGAAAATTATTTGCTTGTGTTCCGTAAAACAATGGATGCTATAATCCAAAATGCAGTTGCTTTTTTTCCCCCTGCTCTGAAGGGCTCCACTGAAATTAATTAGAGTAATTATGGCCTCATAAATGTGTTTAGCTTTGGGATGCCAGCAACATAAATCTCCTCCACTTTTTTTTTCCAGGAGTCACTTTCAAAGAGATGAATGGTGCATCAGCCCTCAGACCTGTCATGATTCAGGCACTCAAAAGTGTGCAGGTGAACATTTCACAATATCATTATTAATAAGAAAAGATGAGATAAAGTATGTCATGCAACAGTTAAATCTTGCTGCTTGAAAGTAATTCAAGGCACTAATGCTTTATATTGATTGCTCAGTGGGTCCAAACATTTTTACTTGCCCTTCATATAAAGCTTAATAATGTTGTCAATTGGAGCCTCCAATTACGAAAATGAATTTTAGACCCTTTTCTTGGGTCTATGTGTATTCACGTCCACATCATACCAAAATGCAACTGAAGCATGCTGAGATGAATTTGCTTCTAAAGTTTGATTGACCAACTCAATTTCCTTTCTTTGTTCTTCTAGTCTCAGCTTTCATTGGTCAGCTTGCCCGCCCCTGGTATAAGTGGAAAGAAAATATTCTTGTCTCGGATTGACTGATTAAGCTCTCCTTCACTGGTCTTCTGACATTTCTGACTCCAGTCATGCAGATTAATGTACATTTCATTTTAATTTGAGCAAATGCTTCTTTTTATGATCAGAAAGTGGTCATTTGTTTCCATTTATGCCTCCTTTCTCTTTGGCTTCATCCAAGATGGTTATGCTTTAGGTATCATCTGAGTGACATTGATCATCCAAGACCTCATTAGAGGGCCCATTTTCTCTGACTTTAATGGACCACTTAAGATCTACCATAACCAAGTCTTAAGATGTTTATGATTATATTTACGTTTATATTTTCCATTGCTTTCTTTCAGTCTTTTTTTTCTGGCATTACTATTTCTGAAAACAAAACGGTAGCTGTCTTAAAACCTAAGTGGAAATGTGGAATATAAAGAGAATAAACATCCCTCTACTCAGGAAGCCATATAACAGGTAGTCCTCGAATTACAACCACAATTGAGCCCAAATTTCCATTGCTAAGCAAGACATTTGTTAAGCGACGTATGCCCCATTTTATAACTTTTCTTGGCAAGGTTATTAAGTGAATCTCTGCATTTGTTAAGTGAATTATATGGTCGTTAAAAAAATCCACCTCTCCCCATTCACTTTGCTTGTCAGATGTCTGCTGGGAAGGTTGTAATTGGAAGTCACATGACACACACGTCAGGACAGCATGTCAATAAATACATGCTTGTTGTCAAACACCCAAATTTTGATCATATGACCATGGGGATGCTGCAACTATCATAAGTGTGGAAAACGGTCATAAGTCATTTTTTTCAGTGCCGTTGTAACTTCAAATGGTCACTAGACAAATGGTTGTAATGGATGACCTGTAGCTTTCTGATATTGGACATTTTTATTCAGTGATAAGAAACAAAATCCTTCTAGCATTTGGAGATTTCCTCTTCCTTTTCAGGTGTTCTGATTCCTACTCTACCCAATATATATTCTCTAGTTTTCATATCTGTCTGAAACACAAGATTTGTAGGAGTTCCACTTTTGTTTTCAAATTAAGACTAACAATATCTAAAAGATCTATTAAAAACAGCACAACTATCCCACCCCACCTCCCAAAAAAACAATTTGGTAATCGGCTGTGTTATCTCACAGTGTTGTACTTTTAGCCCTGCAAAGCTTGATTTGTAATTAAAATAATGTTTCAAACACTTAAATATCATATACACTGTTATAAATTACATTTGTCTCCCTTTAAAAAGAAAAAGAAACAAGAAAACCAAGATAAACAAGATTGCAAAGGATTGCTTAAAATAAGCTCTTGGCTCATCTTCTTTTTAAAGTATAAACTAATTCTGAAGATGTTTCAAAAAAAAAGACAAATTAGTTATTCTATCATTAGTATCATGTATCTGCTATAAAAACCATCCATTGCCTGAGCTTCTAAGTGCATCCATGTCCTTCTAGTGCCATCTTCTTTAAATACTCCTGCATAGATCCTGCCCTCTCTCCCACTCCTTATTTCCTTAACAGAATGCAAAATATTGACAGAGACCATATTGGGAACCTCCTTCGGATTTGTATAAATAGACTTTATAAAGGAGGGATGGTCTGAAGGGTTGATCCTGCTGCTTTGAAATGACAGTGTTCTAGAATGAAATGTTCTCCTTCCTCTCAAAGCTGGAAGGTAGAGAAGAGATTTGTTTCTGGACATTTGTGTTAGCACAATGATTCATGCACAAGTAGGGCTATTAATCATCCAGCTGCGCTTTGCCAGCAGTCTTGGGCTGGGACATCATCCAGAGATGGTAAGTAAGAGTAATCTTCATTTGACATCCTTACTCCAGAATCCAGATCACCCCCATTTCGGAGAATGTAAATCGGTAGCATTTATTCAACGCCTTGTTTTAGTGTAATGAGGAAAGACATACATATAGATCATGAGGAAAGGCTTAATGAGGATCATGGTAAAAGAATTCATGAAGAAAGGCACCGCACACTTTCCTTCACAAGGAAAAATTCTCATACAGAAAGATCTGGAAATTGAGTCATGGCAACTGGACTTTTCTTTTTTTGGTTTGAAATGTTTTGCTGCTTATCCAAGTAGCTTCTTCCATTTGGTCTTGAAGAAGCTACTTAGCTTCTTCTACTTGATGTTGAAGAAGCTATTTAACTTCTTCCACTTGGACTTGAAGAAACAACTTAGCTTCTTCCACTTGGTCTTGAAGAAACTACTTAACATCTTCTATTTGGTCTTGAAGACGCTATTTAGCTTCTTCCACTTGGTCTTGAAGAAGCTACATAGCATCTTCTACTTGATGTTGAAGAAGCTATTTAACTTCTTCCACTTGGACTTGAAGAAACAACTTAGCTTCTTCCACTTGGTCTTGAAGAAACTACTTAACATCTTCTATTTGGTCTTGAAGATGCTACTTAGCTTCTTCCACTTGGTCTTGAAGAAGCTACTTGGATAAGCAATGAAACATTTCAAACCAAAACAGAAACAAAGTTCCGTTGCCATGACTGAACTTCCAAATAACTCTACCTCAATGATTGAGAATCTTCACTGATATACAGAAAGATTTACACCAAAGATCACATTCACTGCCTTCAGCTTCATACCATCTCTGCCATGCAATATACAAGATGCTCAGATTACAATAGATGAATCCTCAGATCTTGGGTGGAGAAAGGTTTAAGAGATTTGGCATCTGCAAAGCCAAGTAAGTATATTTATAAAAGAACATCAAACAGAGGCAGTTAGTCTTTCAGGATTTTCCATCTAATTTACAAGGTGAAAAATTGTGTGTAGAATTTTATGAAGTGCTCCAGAGGAAGAAGAAATTCTCCAGCTGTTCCTCATGATCAGAACTTCCTGGTAGCTCTGATATTAGCAGTGCTATTGAAAAAAGCCACTGGAGAGATGATTGAACGTTGAAAGGCAGGAACGTCCAGGCCAATTGCCTTTTAGCAAAATTCCATGCAGAATATCTGACCAAGCCTTGTTTTGCAATCCTAAATTCTATAGCTGCACTCAATTTGTTTTTGCTTTGTACAGGTCACCTTCAAGGAGTGAGGGGAGCCAAATGTCAATTCATAAAGCATTCCTATGCCTGTTTCCGAGTTGCCATAAGTGGGGGGGGGCACCTGAAGGAGCAGTACAGAAATTAAAAACAGAAGTATATTCCACACTTATCTTACAAAGATTGTAGCCTAGGCACCAGATCTTCTGCCCATAAAAATCCTTCATTGGAGAATGATTGATGACACCCAGCCGGTGAACATGATTCATTGGAGAATCTGATTTATGACACTCCCAGGGGGGAGGGGGGAAACATGATCACAGGTAAATTATGAGTGGCAGAGTTGGCTTCATATATATCAATGCCAACAAGTTACTCCTAATAAATCTTTTGGATTCTTTTGAAGCTTGGCTCAAGGCTCATAACTTAATTAGGGCAATCGCCGGAACCCTGACAGCAGAAAGGAAGGAAGGAAGGAAGGAAGGAAGGAAGGAAGGAAGGAAGGAAGGAAAGTCCACAGCAGTTTAGACTCATTATTTTATCACTCATTTGGCAATAATCATTTCTGATTTACTCACAAATGGTAGTACCTCAACCAAATTAATTTTAGGTCAAATCACTTTTGTTCCCCTTCCCCAAACCTTTAATAAAAATACTAATTCTTTTCATTCTTGGACTTGATCTAGATAAATATGTTCAGCTTTTTGTAAGGGAGAAGAGCTACTAGCTGAGAGATGAGTTTATTTATAAAAATGCCTGTTTGGGAAAAGCTTGTTTTATCTAGAAGGTTATTTACCAAGGAATAACTAGAATGAGCCTCAACTATAGATGACTTAGGGTATTTTTTCTTTTTTCAGCTCTAAACTGATGGATCCTTTTTCTTTCCCTCCCTATTCTCTCCCCCATCCTCATTTCAACTTGTTCAGATTATGTCTGCCTTGGCTTCTTTGCTAATGTACCTGTGACAGCTGCAGACACATACTTACCGGCTTTATTAATCCCTGGGATGAAACCTTTCACCTTCTTCAAGGCAGGCTCTTAAAAACTGATCTGCCAAAGCATCTATTGATTGCAGGTTCTATTAACATTAATCACCCTCTCTGTGCAGAGATTCCACGGAAATTTTATGCCTGCATACATCTGTCTATCTGGGTTACCAAGGGGTGGGGGAATCCTGTTGGCCTTATCTAAGCAAACATTTTGGCCTTTAATTGTAACACCCTTGGCATCTCTCTGTTGCTATTAAATCCTGTCTACAGCATTTGCATGGCTGGGCATCACCGTTCTTCATAACTTTCATTAGCAGCATGCTGAATTATTTTGGCTTGCAGCTTGATGAGTTGGGGTAGAGCAAAATTAGATCCCTGGAGATGAGTTAATCTTCAGGACTGGTTGCAGTTTAAGGTGGGGCTTTTCATTTTACACAAAGCTAACAAGGAACCATTATGCAGGCTCCTTTGTAGGAGGATGAAAATAAAATTGTTATATAGGTTTGAAGTCCCCCCCTCCAGGTAGGTTTAAAATATGGGATCTCTGCCCATGAGTTAAGACAAGGAGAGGCTGCATTTTAGCCCCAATGCTTTTCAATCTCTATGTCAATGATTTACCAGGATTCCTGCATGCAGTAGATTTGCACGTGCCAAAGATTCTTGATAAATTTATTGATACCCTTTTATATGCCGATGACATGGTATTAATGGCTCATTCACAAATAGGCCTGAGGAGATTGTTGCATAAGCTGAATACCTATTGTACTTTGAATTTCTTAAATATTAATAAAAGCAAATCCAAAGTGTTGGTTTTCAGCACAAAAAGTAGGAAATATAATTGGCAGATTAATGGGGAGTCAATCGAACTTAAAGGGAATGGATCATCAGAAAGAGATCAAAAGAGGGCATACGCTGACAAGAGTCACTGAGAATATTCAAGCCATCTATTCAGACACGCTTAAACAAGACAAACGAGAGATGAGATTTGTTGGTGGCTGATCAATTCCTGGATCCAGATCCAGATTTCATAAATCATTGTCCTTTTTCCATTTGCTTTCCCCACAGTGAGAGTGAGCCCACTTGCTGCTGTTTGCAAAGAAGGAACCAGAAGACCAATTTGATTCCACATTTGTTCAGATTAATTTGTTTTTTTTATTCTTAATTCCAAGTCTTAGGTCTTCTGGGCAAAATTAAGTGACCAAGGGAAAAATTGCCTCCTCCCTGCTATTGCTTTCCAGTTGAGAAGATGTTTTAGGTGTGATGACCCAGGGCGTGGCACGAAAGCAACACAATCAGACAACAGGTCTAGCTCCCCAAATGCTCCACATTACTGCTCCAACTGTGCCCCCAAATGTCTCCACATTCACTGGTTGCAAGTAGTCCAGTAAGCCAGGTTAACCAAACAGCAACCAGCGCCAGCAGCCCAATAAGCCAGGTTAGCCCGAACAGCAACCAGAGGAAGAAGTTCAGCAAAGCAGGCAAACCAGGCAAGCCTCACAAGACAAAGTACAGAAATCTCCAGGCATCGGCAAGTGGCACACGAGGCTCCACAGAGTCAACGCTTGTTCCTTGCAAATGCCCCTCCCACCGGCACTTCCTTACATCTCAGTCCCCAGGTGTGCCTTGTGAAAGGGGGCGGGGCCTCCCTCGCAGCCTCAGTCTGCGTTGATGATCTCGCCTTCTCTCTTCCCTCCTTGTTCTAGGATCAGGAGGGGGTAGTCCTTGTTCTTCTCCTGAGCTCTGTCTCTCCTGCTCTGCCCTGTCCGCAGACCTTACTAATTCAGAAAAGCCTTGCCTGGACTGACCCTTCCCCAGTTTCCTCCAAGGCCAACGGAGCTGTCCTCTCAATCTCTGTCTGCTCTTGTCTGTAGAACCAATTCCCCAGATATTATTCTAAATTAGAAAGGGGTTCACAGAAGGAAAAAATATTTTCCTGATTATTTTCTTCCACGTCAAGTTCCTGCCTGCATCCATTAGGCTTCCTGAAGTTCATACCATCCAGATGGGCTGAATTTCAACTCCTACAATCCTCTGTCAGCACAATCCCTGGATTGTGGGTGATGGTCCACACACTTGGAAAACCCCACAGTGAGTAAAGGCAGTGTTGAAGCATCACCATTCTCAAGGGTGGCTTTTCCCTTTCAATCTTCTGGTGTCTACAAAAATAACCCTGGGTGTATTTATTGAAACACTCCAGTGAAAGCAATCAGAAAAGTGAACATGTCACTTAGCATCCATAATCACTTGAGCACAGGGAGCAAGCACACTGAAAACTATATTCAATGAGGCACTTCACCATCACAAAATCAAGTCAAGTGACAATATTTAGAAGAAATCACATCCTGGTTGCCTTTCTTTAAAAAAAAAAAAAAAGGCCAGGAGATCAACGTAAGTGTGGAAGAATCAATGAACGATAAAAACCCTGTTGATTCTGTCTCTGCCTTTGATGGCATGTTCTTATTATTTTTCCTCAAGACAGATGGGTAGAAGCTTATTTCAAGGTCCAACACCGAAGCCAGTTTTGTGGACTGCGGGAGAGATGCCTCATGTGGTGTTTATGCTAAGCAAGAAAAGAGTTGAAAGCTCAAAGATATATGTTGATTTCTGCTTTTGGCAGAAAAGAAAAGCAAAGTCAATGACATTTTTCTACCTCAGAGATTTCCCCCCTCCCCTCTAGCTGGTAGCCATCTTGTTGGAAAAGGATAATATAGCCTCTGATATGAGGTATCGTGTGTCTTGCAATCATACTTGCTCTATTGTCAGGAAGAAAGGTGTGCATTTAATGCTTTGAAATATGGCATTTAATATGACATTTTCTTTGTTTTCCAAAATATCCATGATAGTTAAGGCAGCAGGGAAGCCAAGCAACCATTTTTAATCACCTGTGAACTTTTTTTTTTTTTACCAAAAAAAAGCAAAAATAATATATCGATATAGAAGGCTAGAAATCTTTGGAACGTTTCTGCTGATGGCGCCATGCAGAGAAAAACAAGGCAGCTTGCCCAGAATATTCAAATTCAGATCAAATATTTTCCATTTAGACCTTTTGGTTCAAATTTCTACGCTAATAAGGTTTCATCATAATAAATATTCTGAGAGCAGACCTTGACTTCTACTGCAAATCTTTGTATTTTGTGGTGGTTTGGGGCACAGCTAGCCAAGTGTTTAGACTGAATTTCACATTTTTGAGTCCTTCCCAAAATAGGCAGGTGTGGACAGTTGATGGTGTTTAGACTTTTTAAAATCACTTTGTCTTTCTTATGGACAATTGTTAAGTCTGGGGTGTTAGGTGCCTGTCTGTGATTATTATTATTTCTCTATCTTTCCTACACAGAATTTTATATGCTATATATCGCTCTCCCTTCTCCTTCCATTTTCTTTCAGTAACCCTTCCCTTCTCCTGCTCATCATCAATACCACTGCCATAAACAGAGGTGGGTATTCAGCAGGTTCTGGCCAGTTCTGGAGAACCGGTAGTGGAAATTTTGAGTAGATCGGAGAACCAGCAAATACCACCTCTGACTGGCCCTGCCCCCATCTCTTCTCTACCTCTCGAGTCCCAGCTGATTGGCTGGCTTTTTGTTTGTTGCCCTGCACAGGAGAACGGGGCTGGAAAGCAGGTTAGTGGGAATGGGATTTTGCAGTAACTTTCCTCCAGGAGTGGGTGGGAATGGAGATTTTGCAGTAACCTTCCCCCAGGAGTGGTGAGGGAATGGAGATTTTGCAGTAACCTTCCCCCAGGAGTGGTGAGGGAATGGAGATTTTGCAGTAACCTTCCCCTGCCATGCCCACTAAGCCACACCCACAGAACTGGTAATAAATTTTTTTGAATCCCGCCACTGGCCATAAATATGCCATTACCTTTATCTTACTATAGACTACAAGATGAATTTCCACAAAGAAGAACACAGTTTTGTCTAGCACACACTCAGTGGTATGTGGTATGTTAGGTCTCGTTATATGCTGCGCTGCAGGGCAAATAACATCATCCTCTCCTTTGGCCTGCTGAGTTCTCTTTTCAGATCAAGATTGAAGTCTCCCCATGGAGTTTCAGTAGCCTGGTAGCTAAGACCAACCTACGGATTTCCAGTCTTAATTTCCACAGCAGCTGTCTCACCCAATTGGCTCAGTGCATGCAGCACAGTGCGACCACTGGCATGAAAATGATTGTAACACAGTGGGGAAGTTTGGATACCAGTTAGGACATAGGATACCCTCCAGAAATGATAGATGCGAACCAAAGGGGCCCTGCTGTTTTATAAACTTTAAATATGTGCCTGGCCTTAGAGTAGAAAGAAGCCAGAAACAACTCAGTTCAGGTACCATCCTGCAGGGCAAGACATGTGCATACCAGATGCTCAAAACAAGGCTTTCTGTCTTTATAAGTAATGTTCAGACAGCACACCCTATGGAAGGTGTCAAGCTCAAGTCAAAGATGAGATAGTGAAATCCAATCAAGTCCAATCCTTCAATTGCTTACACTTAATAGACAGAATCTTGCCAAACTAAAGCTATAATTTTCTAAGCTACTTAAAATATCCTGAGAGATTCTAGGGTGTGGCTGCCTTGAACCTCTTTGCCCCCACTTTCCCCTCCAACTTGGGACTGTGCAATCTCATTCCGGGTCTCTTCCTGGAAATGTCTGAATTGGTCAATCCTTCCCCTCTGCTTCTGCAGGTGCATATTCCATTACAAAGCCAATTATTTGAACATGCCTTCCAAGAATGGAGGGGCAAATCAGCTTTGATCCAATTCCCGCCTTCAGTTTGATTCAGACTGTTGATCTGACACAACTGAAATTGAAGTAAAAGAAAAATCAAGCTAATTCCATGTATGGTTTGATTCAAGTGCCAAATCATGTTCAGTCATGAAATACATGTACTTCCCTGGCCAACCCCACAATGATTTTATACAATCTCCTTTTTAGTGAACATTTCTGCTTTCTTAAGGTGATGAATCATCATAGTGAAATATATAGATAAAAATAATAAAAATATCACAGCCTTAAAGTGAAATGGAAGCAACATTTCTAGGCCCATTGGTTAGCCACATGGTCAACATGACAGTTTAATGACAGTTCAGAATTGTCAAATGAAGGGGAAAGGGTAGAAGAAGAATGCAAATGTGTAGGAGATTATCTGGCTGAACTGGTAGAATTAAGTGCATCATCATCTAACTCATTTCGTTCCCACAAATGGTCCAAGTTCAACCCCTCTTGAATTCTACTGATCCTTATCTGGCACCAATTTAGTGTTGAAGTTTACTTGAGTAGATTCTTGTCTATAGGCTTGAGCAATAAATATTAGAACTACAACTTAATGTATGGCCTTGAAGCTTTTGTGCCTGACATTAATCTAATTCAAGATGGGTTAGACTTGGATCAAAGGTGGTATTCAGCAAGTTCTGACCAATTCTGGAGAACCGGTAGTGGAAATTTTGAGTAGTTTGGAGAACTGGCAAATACCACCTCTGACTGGAGATTTTACAGTGTCCTTCCCCTGCCAAGCCCACCAAGCCACAGAACTGGTAGTAAAAAGATTTGAATCCCACCACTGACTTGGATTATTTATGGGAATGTACTGATTCTAAGCTGATGATGCATTTAACTCTGCCCCTAGCTCTGCCTGCAAAATGCATTTTCTTTGCTTTTTTAATGCATCAACCCAACAGTCAGTCTAATCCAAGAAACACAAACTAAGCCAAAGAGAACACACAAGCCCTAGAATCTTCTTTGTTGTCTTCCTAGACCACAGTTGCTCCCACCATAATTGTCTACTGTCAACAGCAGGGCTACTTACTACTCTAAGGGAGAAAAAATGTTGATTAGGAGTGAATATGAGTTTTTTTTAAGCTGAAAACAACCTCTCTCCCATAAACTCATGCATGTGTTCCATATGCATGAGTAGAAGGTTCCAATGAGAACCCAGATACTTTATTCTCAATATCCCCCATTTAATACAGCATCATAAACTACCAGATCTTGAGCCTCATAAATACCTTTTGAATATATAAGGAGGTCCACTCATCCCTAAACTCTGGAAATAATGAAGAAATTATACTGCTTACTTAACTCATAATTCCTCTGTTCCTCCGTTTTATTCATTTAATGCTATAATTATCTCTCCTTAGACTATTGTGACATGATTAACACATAGTTACCCTTGGAAAGATTTTGGGAGCTAAATGTGTAGAAAAACAGCAGGCAATATGGCCTGGGGCATGTTTTAGAGACCAGATTTCAGTGTTTGCCAAGTTCTTTCAGAATATCACTTTTCCTCTCAAAACTTTTGAATGGCATGAAGCCAGGATATTTGAAAGGTATTTCCTATCACTGCGATGGAACTAAATGCCCTATAGAGCCCTTTCTAACTCCCACATTTTATGATATGCAATGGCCCTGTTGAGCATCCCATCATGAAGACAAGCTAGATTGATAGGTACATGACACAAAACTGCTCTGTGATCACAGAATTCTCTCCTAGGAAGGTATAATCCCTAATAAAAATTGCATGCCTTCACCAGAGCTTTGATGGATCATAATACAGGTTTTTAAATGAATGTTTTGTTTCTGGTTTTATTACAAGTTTATATTCTGCATAGTTTTAAATTATACACTGCACTGAGGATCCTGGGGACAGGTAATTGGTTTTTCTTTCCAATATGTTTCTCTCAAGAGTTCAGCTATGAATGCCATACACAGAACTGTGTGTGGTTCATGCTAGCTTTGTTCCCTCTTATACGAACATGGTCAGTATGCCTGGCTCAATTCTCTTAGCATGCCTGAGAAAGAGGCTGGAAAGCCTATTAGCTAGAGCAGGGGTGTCAAACTCAAGGCCCGGGGCCCGGATCTGGCCTGCAGGGTGCTTAGATCTGGCTCACGGGGAAACTCTGATCTGCACAGAATCTTAGCTAGAGCATCTTCCGAACCCCCTGCGAGCCTCCAGCAGCCCCACCCCTGGATAGGTATGAATGCAAAGAACTTCGTGTATGTGAGATTCCACCCCTGTGTTTATTTCCTGAGAATAAATTTGACTGCCATCACTGGGTTCTCTGTTCTTTACTCTCTCCAGCCAAATAAAGGTTTCCTATTTTTTGCAGACAGGAGCTCTTGGAATACTTCCCAGCTCCTTCTAATATAGAGACGGCATATGTTGAACTAATAAATAATTATGTGACATTTGGAGAGAAGAGAATCTATCCAGATGTAAAAACAAGAGTTTATCACTAAAGCAATGAACTCACCAGGAAGGGGAAACAATAAAAACAAAAACAAATAAAAATAAAAGCAGAGAGACTTTCTCAATTCTCTCCCTTTATCATATCTAGCCAGCCGGCAGGTGAAAGGAAAAACAGTCAATAGACACGGTGACATTTCTCAAAGCCAACCGGAATGGGGCTGAAGGCTGGAGGGAATGCAAGCAGTAGGCCAAATGTATTGCTGACGTCTTGAGGGATCGTTTTTTATTCTGGGTTTCTCACTGCACTGAGCTTTTAAAGGGATGGAGTCTTTATTCCTACTCCAATATTTTCCTTTTCTTTTTTTTTACTGCCTAAATCAAGAAGACATAGAAATGAGACTTTAATTCATTCTGTTGTGGAAAAGTGCCTACTTATGATGTATGTATGAGCTACGAAGCACACATATTTGTTGATGACCCAAGCTCTGTAAAGGACCTTGGAATACTCACCTCTAATGATCTAAGTGCTAGAGCCCACTGCAACTACATAGCCAAAAGGCATTAAGAGTTGTTAACCTAATCCTACATAGTTTTTTCTCTGGTAATATCACACTACTAACCAGAGCATACAAAACATTTGCTAGACCAATACTCGAATACAGTTCATCAGTCTGGAACCCTCATTACGTATCTGATATTAGCACAATTGAAAAAGTCCAGAAATATTTCACAAGAAGAAGTTCTCCACTCTTCTACTTGTTGTAGAATACCTTATGCCACCAGACTTGAAATTCTAGAACTAGAAAACCTTGAATTACGCCGTCTTCGGTCTGACTTAAGCATGGTATATAAAATCATACATTGCAATGTCCTACCTGTCAATGAATACTTCAGCTTCAACCATAACAACACAAGAGTACACAATAGATACAAACTCAAAGTAAACCACACCAAACTTGATTGCAGGAAATACGACTTCAGCAATAGAGTGATCAATGTCTGGAATACTCTACCCGACTCTGTAGTCTCTTCCCAAACCCCAAAAACTTTAACCTTAGACTGTCTACTATTGACCTCACCCCTTTCCTAAGAGGTCTGTAGGGGCGTGCATAAGCGCACCAACGTGCCTACCATCCCTGTCCTATTGTTTCTCTTATTCTTTATTTGTCTTATATGTACCCATTTCATGTATTCACAACTATGTATACACTTATACTTATTATCTTGTAAACAATTGGCAAATCAATAAATAAATAAATAAATAAATAAAATAAAATATGGAAAGGTTAATAGATTTCCATCTATTTTTGCCGTTTAGTGCAGTCTTCTATGCTTCCTGAATGGCATCATTTACTCATTGGAACAAATAAGCACTTTCTAATGTTCCAGGGGAAAGGCAGTTTGGTGTAAATGGTTAAAGCAGCAGGGCTGAAACTGAGAGATTGTAACTGCCTTAGGCACAAAGCCAACTAAGTGACTTGGGCCAGGCCCTTTTTCTCAGCCCTGCGAAGGAGGCAATGGCAAACCACTTTCAAAATCTTGTCAAGAAAATTGCAGGGACTTAACAAGATAATTGCCATGAATCAAAACCAAGGAGAGGAGAGGAGAGGGAAAAAGAAAGGGGACAGGGGAAAGGAGAGGAAAGGGTATAGGAAATTAGCATCCACCCCTCTCCTAGAAAAATGAAATACTTTAGGATATATTAAAAAGGCAGAATATTTTCCCTAAAAGGGAAGTAGAAATTCAGAGAGGCAGAAGCTCACCCCCCCCACACCTTTGTTAATGGGCGGACCATTAAGGCCTGGGCCACAGTATTCTACATAACAAAGGCCTCTCTACCCATCTCATCACCTGACCTGGGAAGATTGTATCAGCCAACACTCAGGTGAAGCCATGTGGTCCAGACAAAGCCTACAAAGTTAGCTAAGACCCCGCCCCTAGGAGTCTGACAGCCAATGCGATACATTTCTTGCACAGGAACAGGAAACACTAAGGTGGGGCCCAACAGAGGGTATATAAGGGTCTCTCAGCATCTTGCTCCTTTCTTTTTCCTTCACCCGACAACTTGAAGCATGTGATCGTCCTTTTCACTTTGGAGCTCCAAGCCATGTGGTCCTGTCCACCTTTAAACCATCTTTCCAAACAGCCTCCATGTTTCCAGTGTCTTTTTCCCCACTTGGAACTGAACCCAGAAGGATATTTTCTTCTAACAATTGAAAGGGGAAAGGGGAGAAAAGGAAAGGAAAGGAAAGGAAAGGAAAGGAAAGGAAAGGAAAGGAAAGGAAAGGAAAGGAAAGGAAAGGAAAGGAAAGGAAAGGAAAGGAAAGGAAAGGAAAGGAAAGGAAAGGAAAGGAAAGGAAAGGAAAGGAAAGGAAAGGAAAGGAAAGGAAAGGAAGAAGGCAACATTACAGAGAACCAACAGACCTTTTCTTCCTTTCTCTACCTAATTCAAAAGGATAATTTAATCTACTCCAATATAAACAAAGTGACAAGGTCTCTTTCTATGGAAATGTTAAAGTGGTTTGAAGTACATTTTATGCAGATAGTGAAGCAGAAACTGTATACATTGAATGGTCTAAGCCATTCCAAGGCACTTACACCTCTTTGCTGATGTGCAAAAAGGCAGCATAAGTTAATGGAGAAATGAGCCGGAACAGACTTTTGAGTGAAGACGTGGAAAAGAAACAAGGATAGAATTTCTAGAAGTATCCATCTTTCAAAACAATGCGGAGAGAAAGGCATGAATAAGTAACAGGTAAAAGGTAGGCAGTACAACGTCTTAACTCATATTTTATGCCAATCTTTTCTTGGAATGGAAATGAACCTTAGCTGGGCATTGTTTTACCACTAGTGGAAGGAGGGGTACGGCAGAAGAAAAGACAAAGAAAGGATAAAGAATACCAGGCTGATTTAAATGAATGCAAATTTTCAAAGAATTACATCCTACGCTTCAGAATGAGCCAGTGAAGTGGCTGCAGACATGCTAATTGTAATCTTTGAGAACTTCTGGAGAACTGGCAAAACTCCAAAAATACTGGAGGAAAAACAAATTATTAAACAGTTTATTTGTGAGTATCTGTATATCAGTTCAAAGCATAGCCACATCACCCTGGGCTAATCTGATCTCCTTTTTAAAGAGAGTTACTAAGCTTAATAGGCTGAGGAAATGCAATGGACATGGTGTACCCTGACATCAGCGATGTTTCTCACAATAGCTTTATAAATGAAAGGGTCAATTAGGCCAGGGGTCCCCAACCACCGGTCCGCGGACCGGTACCAGTCCTGGAACAAGTCCTACCGGGCCGCTGGTATGCTGGGTGCCGCCATCTTTTTGATGAAAAAGTGCTTCCGTGAGCTTTTCTGGTAGAAAGCTCACCAGAAGCACTTTTCATCAAAAAGATGGCGGCGCCCAGCTGATACCGGGCACCGCGGGCGCCCAGCTGATGCCGGTACCGGGCCGCGGCATAAAAGGTTGGGGATCACTGAATTAGGCTATAGAATGATACAGCTCTTAGATGTATTCTTAACTGGCTGAATGAGCACAACTAGGATGTGTTCATAAATATAAGAACATATGCAGGGCCCACTAACCTTGGATCATCTAATCCAGCTTCCTTCCAGTGACTATTCATCCATTGGGGAGCTTCTCCCTCCATTGTCTAATTGTTTCCTAGGCAGCACCTTTTTCCCTCATCCCCCAAGGTCATCCACATATTCCATTATCGTCTGTCACTCAAATGACCACCTGAATCAGAATATCTTAAAGATCAGCTATGGCGGAAAGCAGTTGGTTAAGATGAGATCCAAAATGCTGAATCAGGTGGGCTCTTTATCTGATTCAGCAAGGTTGTCCTTTTATCCGTATTTTGACCCTAGATTTTAGACTATATTTGTTCAACAGTGTCTATATCAGCATGTAAGGCTAAGGCTAAGGCTGGAATGGAATGGAATGGAATGGAGAATAGAGAGAATAGAGTAGGAGTAGAGTAGGAGTGGGAGTAGAGTAGGATATAGAATAGAATAGAATAGAATAGAATAGAATAGAATAGAATAGAATAGAATAGAATAGAATAGAATAGAATAGAATAGAAGAACAAGGAGAAGGGAAGATGTAAGAATAAATAATGTAAAAAAAGTATATTTTTGAATTGTACATGAATATAACATGAAATGCACAAAGTGAGGATCGTAATAGTATATTAGGGTAGAAACAAACAAATAATAGATATAATTTGGATGTATAATATAATATGATGGAGAGATTATACTATATGATAGTTTTAACTAGGATGTATAACATGATGGGAAGGGGAAAAAGTGACTTGATGCAACCAGTATACAATGACGTTGTACGTCATAAGTTATGAATAGTTATGTATATTAAAGAAAATGTATAATAAAAAAATGGAAAAAAAAGAATAGAATAGAATAGAATAGAATAGAGCAGAACAGAGCAGAACAGAGCAAAACAGGAATTCTTTATTGGCCAAGTATGATTGGACACACAAGGAATTTGTTTCCAGTGCAGAAGCTCACAGTGTACATACTGTATAAACAGCAAATAATTGGTCATATATCATAAATCATAGTCATTAATCATAAGTTACAAACAACAATTGATAAATCATAGTAAACCAATAGGAGAAGATAGTTGGAATAAACCTAAATACTCAGGATATTCCTTCTGTGGCTCTATACAATGCCTTTGGATGTGTGTACCTTCACGTCAAAACTCTATTCTAGAGTGATTCTTATATATTAGTGAACATCTGGCACTTTTTAAAAAAAACAAGGTTCCCATGTTGATTTCTCAGTGGAAAGAGTCTTGTGATACAGTTCCAGAGACAGCTAACTTTCAGAGTTCCTGCGGTGAACAACGTGTCAGGTAACTATACAAATCTTTGATGCTGCTTGGGGATTAAATCAGAAACAATATGAGAGCTGCCCATGTCTCCTCTTTAATTCAAGCCTCTTACATTGCATTCTGCTTCTCTCCTCCTCTCTGAAAGCATCTTGGTGCCACAGCTGAAAATTGCAGTGAACTTTTTATGATACACCGAGATGCCAAATGTCTTCACCTTGCAAACAGTTTATGTTCTGTTGTACGCCCTCCAAAGCTTCTCAGAAATGAGGAGAATGATAAAAGAGCTCCTAGTTCAGACACCTCTCTGGGCAACAGTCCAAAAGATACAATGGGACGTGACCCCACTCAACAAGGTTCTTGAAGCTTTTAGTAAGAGGTCCATCAAAATAATGTTGCTTTGTCCACTGATGCATTTCAGCCTCAGAAATCAGGATTTTTTTTTTAAAAAAAGATTTTGAGACATGTCATCATCACATAAGCCACAAGAAGCTGTCTTATACTGAGTTAGATCATGACCCATGTCATTCAATCCTGTCTACCCCGACAGTGATTTTTAACAATGAAGGGATCTGGGCCTTTCCTGGAAATGACCAGAATTTCTGAACCTAGACTCCAGAGCTACAGTTATTTTAATGACTTGCAACGTCCTCTTAACCCTTTTCAATACGTGCAATTGATGCTCCAAATTTATGTTCATTTCTGACAACTAGTTAGCTGTAGCAAAGGGAATCTTTCATAGTTTGTTTGGGTTTCCCCCTTTGCAACTAGCAACTCAAATTTGATAAATATTTATTTATTTTTTCTGAAATCTCTTGGTTGGAATGGGTATATCTCCAAATTGCAACCCCAAAAGCTGATGGTGAAGGAACCATAACATATGTGCAAACCCTTTGTAGAAAAATCAGTGTTTGCTCGTTTGCTTTTCCTGGAATGAGAAGTAATCAAAATGAAATCCAGCATACAAGAACTATTTTTTAAAAAACAGCATCCAGCAAGCTTCCCTTGATAGAATAAACATTAATTTCTATAGGGTTTAACTGAAGCTAGCCAATGCTGCTGTGGAAATATAGTTACAATATTTGGAAGCCAGGCTGTGGAATTATTGTAAATAGAGCTTTGGTTCTTAAAATGGGGGGCAATTATCTCCTTGGGAGGAAATTGGACATATCCTGGTGGCAATGAAGCAATTTGTAATTGCTTGTTTTGGGTTGAGGGTCTAGTTGGGGGACTGCCATTGATGAAATACCCATGTAAAACATGAGAAACTGTTTTGGTTTTTTTCAGTAGGAGGGACATAATTCCAAATTTGAGAATGAGAAAAAGGATAATTGGATCAAATAGTTTATGAACCTTCCTAATCCTAGCCCCAGGCAGGGCTACTAAACAATAACCACAAAACTGATAATATTCCTCAAACCAATGTGGGAATAGCATTTAAACTTTTGTAGTGCTTCACAGTGCTTTGCAGCCCTCTCTAAGCAGTTTACATAGTCAGCCTATTGCCCCCAACAATCTGGGTCCTCATTTTACGGACCTCGGAAGGATGGAAGGCTGAGTCAATCTTGAGCCTTGTGAGATTCAAAAGTCATTGGCAATAGGTGATAACTTAAAAAGGCTGACCCAGATCAAACAAAGCAATAGCAATAGCACTTAGACTTATATACAGCTTTATAGTGTTTTACATCCCCCTCTAAGTGATTTTACAGAGTCAGCCTATTGCCCCCAACAATCTGGGTCCTCATTTTACCCACGTCGGAAGGATGGACGGCTGAGTCAACCTTGAGCCTGGTGAGATGACAGTGAGAACAATCAACCAATGGAACAGAAGTTGCCCTCGGAAGTTGTGGGAGCGCCATCACTTGAGACTTTCAAGAAGAGATTGAACGGCCATTTGTCAGAAATGGTGTAGGGTCTCCCGCTTGGGCGGGGGGTGGACTAGATGACCTACAAGGTCCCTTCCAACTCTGATTATCTGTTATCTGTTTATCTGTTATCTGATATTTGAACTGCCAAATTGCAGGCAGCCGGCAGTCAGCAGAAGTGGCCTGCAGCATAGCACTCTAACCACTGCGGCACCAAGCACTCTTTGACATGGAATGAACTAAATGGTTAGAGGGGTGATGCAGAGGTGGGTATTCAGCGGGTTCTGACAGTTCTGGAGAACCGGTGGTGGAAATTTTGAGTAGTTCAGAGAATTGGCAAATCCCACCTCTGACTGGAGATTTTGCAGTATCCTTCCCCTGCCACAACCACCAACCCACGCCCACAGAACCAGTAGTAAAAAAAAATTGAATCCCACCACTGGGGTGATGGCACTTTCTTGGGGATCCTAAATAGGGGATTCCACAAGACCTCTACACATCATCTACAGATTCACTTCAGAGAATGTAGACGATGTGTAGAGATCTTGTGGAATCTTGTGGGTCCCACAGGCAAGCTTGATCTGAGAGCCAGATCTTGGGTTTTATCTTCTTCAGCATGCATGGGAAATACAGTATCCTTCGCTACATGAAACAACCGTAGATCTTAACTCCCCCCACCCTTAACCTTGCCTCCATCATATAAATACCACTCATTGACAAGCTGACAAACACATCCTCCCAAATGATATACCTCGGAAGCCCCGAGTGAGGCAAACAGACCATGAACCGAGAAAGTGGCATTTGACTTCCTTTCTGTCACTGGCACTTTAGGCTTCAGACGGCGATGAGCGGAAAACATGGACTGCCTAAAAAGCCATGCCCTTAACATATTGGCGCATTAATTAATTCTGACCAACTGTAACGACCCGGGGAATAGTCAGAACCAGCATAATAACAGGAGCAGAGAGAGAAAAATGTATCCGTGGTTTGCAGTGCAAGAGCTATTTTGATTGGAGAGCTGGACTCCGATATCAAAGACCTAGGTTCAAACAGCCACAAATCTCACTCACTGGATGACTTTAAGCAGGGGGTGGGCTGCTGGAGGCTCGCAGGGGTTCGGGAGAGCCCCTAACTAAGATTCTGTGTAGTTCAGAGAGCCCACAAATCCCACTTCTGGCTGACCCCACGCACCCCACTCCGCTCCTCCCAGGAGTCCCCACATGGCCCATTTTGGAGGTAAGTGCAGGGCATGCACGGAGGCTTGGAAGGGCGAAAAATGGGCCTTGGAAGGGTGAAAATTTTGGGTAGGCCGGAAATAGGCCCGTTTCCGGCTTCCAGAGAGCCTCCGGAGCCCAGGGAGGCCGTTTTCGCCCTCCTGGAGACTCGAGGAAAGCCTCCAGCGCCTGAGGAAGGCTAAAAGTCCTCCACCACCCCGCCGTGGTGCAGGAGGCTGGCGAGGCCACGCCCACCATGGCCACGCCCCACCCAGCAACTGGGCAGAGAACCCTTTGCTAACATTTTTGAAGCTCACCCCTGACTTTAAACCAGGTGTATTTTCAGCCTTATTCACCTCTCTTGCTTAAACTTGAGAGAGGGAAAGCATGTTTATTTGCAGACACTTATATATTGCCAAAAAGAGGAGAAAAAAGAGAATTACGGTTTGATAGAGATGGAGAGCCCCTTTGAAATCTGGAGAGCACGTCAAGCTGTAGAAGAGACATCTGTTGTTGTTTTTTAAAGGCCACTTCCACAAAACTATTCATTAGAAAACAAATGGATAAAAGTTTGCTTCCTATCACCTTCTCTACCTGCGGTCAAGAGCTAGCTTTCCTTTCCTTTCCAGGAAAGGGATAACAGGTCTACTTACCAACAAAGTAGTTGTTGTTCATAAAAATGATGGTGAAGATTGTGTTTTGGCACTGAGGCATTCAAAAAAGAGAGAGACTAAGAGAAACTATTTTAAAATATTTTAAAAGTGAAAAATGGGAGGAGAAAACCTAATGTAGATTTCCTTCCTCTCTCTTGGAAAAAGAAGAGGGAAAACCATCCATGTCATCACAATTTTCTTCTACTTGTCCCAAAACACTGACTTTCCCCCTTTGCTTCTCTCTCTGAATATCAGCCAAAATATCCCCACCCTCCTCTAATGCACCTTGAGAAAATTTAACGGCAGTTAGAAGGGTGTTCCCAATTATCCATATCCATATATTGCTGTGATATTAGAGAATATTTTTTTTTTTGGTTAGGTGAACATTTCAAGCTTCTAATGCTCTTAGAAGAACATTTTACTTCTGAGTTATTCCAGCTCACCAAGGAGACCAGGTTTCAGGACACATAATGTTCCTACCAAACTAGGAAATTATAAGTTCCCAGCTGTTGGGAAACTATTATGTCAACATCTGGGAAATCACAGAGGACTCAGCACTTCTGGACACACATCGGTCATTTTTCTGAAAAACAACAACACATTTTACGGTAATGTCAGCCCTTCAAGTTAAGTCAAGAGTATCACTGGAACTCTATTGTTATAAGGTATAATAACACAATCTTGAAAGCCTAACAGACCACACACCTCATAACAAAGAAAATCTAGACAGGGCAACCCTGAGTTTCTTTCTTATTCTCTCCTGTCTTTTAGGGCTAAATTGATGTTTATGCAACTATTCTTGTATTCCTTCTTCAAGGTTATCTCTATACTCCTCTACAGTAAGTGAATTTCAGTTCTGAACTAAAACCAAGATGTTAACACATTACTAATATTGATACAAAAACCTCAGGAACAACAGCTGCTCTAATATAGAGTATTTACATTCCAGCCTAAAGCTATGCTAATCCCATTAAATCTATTAGACTTGAGGGTATTTTTAAACCAGTTTTTCAAGAATTGATCTGCCAGCATTTGTTGTATGAATACCATCGTTATAGACAGAAGGATTTTTCTTCCAAGTTAGTGTAACTGAGAAAACTGCAGCTATTGTTGTGTGTTTCACCAAATAGTAGGACAGACTGTACTTCTTTATTATAATCTATCAGAGATTCCCAGTATTTCTTTGAGTGTTTATCCAAAGGTCTCTCCCAAAGTTGCCATGCATTTATTAATGTGCTGCAAAATAAATAAGATAAAGGTTCCCCTCACACATACGTGCTAGTCAGGGGTGGGATTCTACCAGTTTGCACCTATTCACTAGAACAGGTTGTTAACATTCTAAGCAGTTTGGAGAACTGGTTGTTAGAAGAAATTACTGGCCTAATCCTGTAAGGAAGGCAGGAAGGAAACATTCTGGTGTTGCTTACAGAAACTGCCTCTCTGTTAACCCTTATTACATTCTGGCCAGGACTAGACTTCCTGTCTCAGGAACCTCTCTGGAGTTTTTTCCCCTCCTTTGCTGGTACTTTGCTTGTGTGGAGTGACCATTCAAAGTTAGAATGGCACGGAAAAAAGTGACTTATGACCATTTTCCACACTTATGACTGTTGCAGCATCCCCACAGTCATGAGAGGCCAGGCGAGGAGATGCGTGCCTCGATGTGAGTGATGTTGAGTTGGCCACACCCAGCCAGTCACATGACCACCAAGCCACGCCCACAGAACCAGTTGTTAAAAAATTTGAATCCCACCCCTGGTGCTAGTCATTTCCGGCTCTAAGGAGCAATGCTCATCTCTGTTACAAAGCCGAAGAGCCAGCGCTGTCCAAAGATGTCTCTGTGGTCATGTGGCATGACTAAACACCGAAGGCGCACGGAACACTGTTCCCTTCCCACCAAAGTGGTCCCTATTTTTCTACTTGAATTTTTACATGCTTTCGAACTGCTAGGTTGGCAGGAGCTGGGACAAGTAACGGGAGCTCACTCCGTTACGCAGCGCTAGGGATTCGAACCACCAAACTGCCAACCTTTCTGATCGACAAGCTCAGCATCTCAGCCACTGAGCCACTGCGTCCCTATTCATAAATAAATACATTATGACTAATTAACAGAGGGTATGCAATTAATTGTATGTTGGATTTAATTTTTGTTCTGGAACAACCTTCTTCCACAACTTATCTGTCTCGGCTGTTCTTTGGAGCTCACTGCAACGAAAAGATCACTCACTCCAAGCAGGTATGAGGTTTTCATTTTCCTTCCATGCAGTAACATCAAGCAATAACCAAGCAATGTCATTTAAAGTCAGCTCTGACTTTTAACTCACTCTAAAGCTGTATTTATACTGTATGTTACAATTACATAATTATCCCATTACCCCAGCCGCCATCCAGCTATCATCGCCCCACCAACATCCGGAGTTACTATTAATGTAGTAGGTCAGTTTACATTATCTTATTAACACCATAATCACCATAAATGTCACCAAACCACCACCAACCCGTCACCCCTAGCATTTGGACTTATGCTGCCTTTAACAGTGCCATGCCCTTCGAGTCCCATCCGGATTTTCGCCCATGGTCTGTATGCCACCCATGGGTTGTATGCCGCCCATGAGTTGTATCGCGTCATCATCCGGTGCCTCCAGTGAAAGCCAGCCATTCTGCACAGTCGGAACTGAAACACTGAAGAACACTAGTGCCCAACAGCAGTCCCACACAGGCATGAGGCACCTCGACATCCCAACAATGCCAGAGTACGAGTGGGTCCCCACTGCACACCAAAACAAGATTGGGAAGCATAGACACAGTCTGTCACGAATCAATGGAGGAGACATAGAGTCACGGCAATCTGTCAGCATTCCAAGTAACTCCGAGGCAGATAGATTCCTCAAAGAAGATGTTTATTGGATACATCTTACTGGCACAGCTGGTGAAAACCAACTCTAAAAGTTCCCAAGGTTTTCACCTAATTAAAAGAGCAAATATTCCCCCTCCCAGATGTCACTGATCACATTATCCAATGAAAGTAGCTTGCAGGCTGCTTGGTCCTTCCTCTCCTCCTTCAACTGCCACCTGTTGAGATGACCTTGGTTCCCACAAGAAAAACTTTCTGTTTTGACTGTTAGCCAGTCTATCTACTTTCCCCCTCTCAGGGATCATGGTAACTGTGAGGCAGCAAAAGATGGCTTCAGCCAGGTTAACTTCAGAGTTGACATTATCCTTACTCAACATTTGTGATGCAATTCTTGGTACTCATACCAAGTATGTTCATTTTATGCCCACCCCCAAAATATCTGTACCCTAAACTACAGAAAGACAAGGGAGGTACAACGCCAAATATAATTGTAAAAGATGAAGAGCATTAACTGCATACAGCAATAGGTTTTCCTTTCCTTTCCGATAATCAGCTGGCATCCACAACTCATCTCTATAATTCTAATAGATGGAATTTCCAAGCATAGCATCCTGTTAAACAGATTCCTGTTTTGTGTTTCCATCATATTACATTCTATTTTTGCAGCCCCCACGAACAATTATTGCTTATTTGCCTTTACCAAACTAAAATACTTGCAGAGATGTTACAGCCAGGGCACCATATGGTGGCAATCTAAAGATACCTAGATGAGGTTGTAATTATGTAAAATTAAAAAAAACAAGAACCTGGCTGGATGTGCATGCTTTTTCATGCACAGTTTTCTCAATGCTAGGGAAGTAAAACTTGACTCCAAATGTTAAAGAAAAAGTCTTCAGGAGAAGAGCATCGTGAACTACTCAAAATTGCCAATTGAAACAGTATATTTCAAGTTATGTGGAATACTGAATGAATTTTGAAGGTGTAAGAAATAGAAGCCAGAACAGAGAAAAATGTGTGGGAGGTAAAACAAATGGGAATATCCTGAACAGAATGATGCCTGTAATGGGCTGTGAGAAGAATGTTGAGGTGCAGGAAGAAGGGTTGCAACCAAAACAAAGGAAAAAAGAAAAGAAAAATTCAGCATTTCAGATTAAAAGAGTTGGAAGTGATTTTGGAGGTCTTCTAGTTAGTCTTCTAACCCCTGTTCAGCAGGAGACCCTATACTGTTCCAGACAATAGGAATATTGTGACTGTCCAATATTTTTTAAAGCCTCCAGAGAAGGAGCACAACTTCTGAAGGCAAGTCATTCCATTGGTTAATTGTGCTCACTACTAGGAAATTTCTTAGTTCTAGGTTGGTACTCTTCTTAATTAATTTCCATCCATTGTTTCTTGTCTTGCCTTTTGGTGCTTTGGACAATATATTGTCCTCCTCTTCTTTGTGGCAGTCCCTCAAATATTGAAACACTGCTATCATATCATCCTTAGTCCTTCTTTTCGCTAGGCTAGAGACAAACCCAACCCCTGCAACTGTTCTGCATGTCTTTTAAAAATGTAACTCCAGTGTAGAAATATAATTTGTGAAAACATCTCAGGCTTGACCTTCCTTAGTTCTCTTGTAGAGAAAGACAAGGAAGGAGAGGCACTTTCAGAGGTGCGATATTCTGGTACTGCAACTCTATAATAAACCTAGTATTAGTATTCATAACTTTGGTTTCCTGGTCTGATCCATCTTGTGTGCTTGACAGTGCCTCACTAAGTAAATCAATCTTAACAGATTTCATGTAGGAAATGAAACCCACAATGCGTGGCCACCTGCTTATGTCAGGCAATTAACATGGTCATTTTCAGTGGCTGGGTCAGACCAATTGGCTCCTCCCGCTCCCTGAACATATCTCCTTAAACCTGTTCTGACCCAGGCTCTGTAAACCGTAATCATACATAAACATATTTTAAAAAGAAGACTTATTTTATTGCAACGCTGGCAATTGTTTTCATTCCTAGTCAGAATTAATCTCAAACAGTTCCCCAAGATAAGCCATACCTTTCAGTTCTGTGAAGTGCTGCCAAAAACAGAAGTATCAAATGAACTAGAAAAGAAACCAACCGAAGTACAAAAACAACCCATCTGAAGTACAAAGAGCTTCAAGGATGACTCTGAACTGATTGAACTACTTTGCTTCCTGCAAAGGTTTCATCATCTTGGCCTGACTTTTATACCTTAGGGGGGGGGCAATCACCTCCCAGCCTTACTCCTGAGTTGCCCCTTTTGTTTCAGCTGCTCTTGCCTTCACGCGCACCAGGAACAGGCTCCCCTGGGTCTTCTGCCTCACTGCTGCCAGACTCCGAAGGCTCCAAAGGCAGCACCCCACTCCCTGGTCCTGGCCCCATTTCTGCATCGGATGCAGGACCCTCATCCGAGTCCTCTCCAGACTCCCTGATTGGTCCCCGTTCTTCTGCACTGTCCAATTCCTCTGTCGTCTTCACCGGCTGCCAGCGAACCACAACAAAACCAGGGGTGTCGATTTGATTGAGGGCCACATCAGGGTTATGTTTGACCTCAGGAGGCTGGGGTGGGCATGGTCAGGGTGAGCATGGCCAGCTTGACATCATTCATGTCAGGAGCACCTGTGGTGGTCCAAGCGCTCTGCCAATGAAAAGAGGCTCCCAAGTTCTGTTTTCGGTTGTGCTGGCCTGCAACCCTCTGCCAATGAAAACTGGTTCCTGAGCTCCGCTTTTGGCTGCACCGACCTCCTGCAACCCTCTGCCGGTGAAAACGGAACTCCGGGTGGATGCACGTGGCCCTCCCAAGCTCTGTTTTTGCTGGCAGAGGCACCACAGGCCAGTCCTTCGCTGTGGGCCAAAACTAAGCATCCTGTGGACTGGATCCGGCCCCCAGGCCTTGTGTTGGACACCCCTGCCTTAATCTATCCTTCCAGTTGATCATTTGGAAATACTATGAAAATATATCAGAGGATGATTCTCTTCTGCTTCGTTCACCATTTTGCTGTCTGTATCATTCGTATCATAAGATACTCCTACTGGTATCTTATGAGTAACACTGTTGGTTGTATTCTTATGATTTATAATTTTGTTGTTTAAATGTACACTGAGAGCTTATACACCAGACATAAATTCCTTGTCTGTCCAATCACACTTGGCCAAAGAATATTTCAATTCCAATTCTTTTAGATTGCAAAAGAAACCATGAACAGTACACACTTTGGCAGGAAACAAACATGGAATATATCAAAGTGGTGTGGTGGCTATTTTTTGCACTGAGTCTTTATTATTACTTTTTAAAGGAAGAGAAGCTACCCAATGTCAAGTTTAATAAGAAACAAACCAACAATTTATGACTAGAATACTAGCTGGAATTATGAATATGGATGGTTTCCAACAATTCATCTATTATAGCAAAACAGAAGAAAATAATAATAAGCAGAGGCATTTCCACTATGCCTTTCCCCAAATTTGAGAAACCATTTGCTGGTCGATCTTAATTAACCATCTTTCTACAGAAAGTCAACCAAATCGGTTCAACCCTTTATGTGATAGTTGAACCAAAATCAGCTTTCTACATTTCTGGGGTCACAATTTCCATAATTCCCAATAATTTCCTGGACATAACAATTTGGGGTAATCTGAGGAAGACAAGGCTTGGTTCATTTCCTCAATAAATTATGTTTAACCATGGTTTATTGAGCCATAATTGTTAGTTAAGCCAAAACTAAACTAACCACATTATAGCTTTGGCAATATGATAGCCGCTACCATTGTTGTTCAACGAAAGCTTTAAGGCATGGCAAACTTTCAGTTGCTAAGAATAAATAGCTATATATCTATTCAGAATCTATTGTTGTTGTGTTCAGATAAATACTTGATTGATAAAGAACAGCTACAAAAATAAAATGAAAAACACACTGAAAAGCAAAGCTGCTAATGCAGTTTCTCTGCAGTCAATGAATGGGGGCTAAGTAGTGTGGGGGAAAATCCATACAATCTCAATGGGAAGGCTATTAGCTTAAAAGAATCAATCTTATCCACTGAAAGCTCTATAATCAAAGGCATAAAAATACTAAATAATATATAAGTAACCCAATAAAAACACATTCAATCCAAGCCTCTTTAGGCACCTTCTTAATTCAAAGTTAACTTTGTATGATTTATTCCAGAGCACACATGCAGGAAGCATTTTATCCCTGCAACAATTTGAGATGCAACTGCCAATGATAAGTGAGATACTTTTATAACAGGTGCAATCCTGCAGGAAAAAAAAATACCCATACCTAAAATAGGATTATACACACATCCCTGTTTACTAAAGCCTTTCAAATCTCATCCAAGTTTGTAAATAGAGAAGCCAGTGCGGGGAAAAACACTCTGGATTTCTCACTGGAAAGGAAAAATATTCCCATAAGAATGATTCATTAGTAGCAAAATTGCAGCTCTCCTGAATTCTGGGAGTTGAAGTCCACTCATCTTCTGGTTGCTAAGGTTGAGAAACACACATGGTGCAGGGTTATTCAACTTCTCAACTTTTGTGGACTTCAATTCAGGGATGGGATTCAAAAATCCCAGCAACCCGTTCGCTGCCCGGTTGCTGGGTGGGCATGGCCATGATGGGCCTGGCCTACCAGAACTTCCTGTTTCCGGTTTCCGGTGGGCGTCCAGAGCTTAGGGGAAGCTGTTTTCACCCTCCCAAGGGTCTGGAAGCTCCCTGAGGCCCATTTTTCTCCCTCCCAGAGCCTCCACGCAGACCCTGCACTTACCTGTATCACGTGGAGACTCCTGGGAGCAGAGGGGAGGGGTGGGTGGGGCCAGCCGGTCAGTTGAAATACCGATTTAGCATACCAGATGTAACTTTAACATCCTGTTCACCCAAACTGGTCCAAACCGGTAGAATTCCATCCCTGCTTTAATTCCCAGTATTCCTTAGCTGGTATGCTGGCTGGGGAATTCTGGGAGTTGAAATCCACACAACTTCAAGTTGCTATAGTTGAGAAACGTTGGGCTAAAGTTTACCTCCCTACACCAAAATGTACATCTCTGGTTTATTAAGAATTCTAGATCTTAATGAACCAGCAATGCTCATTCTGAGGCAAGGAGGTAGCTAGAGGCAAAATCAGATTCCTAACAGAAAGTTGGGAAAGAAAGGAGAAGAATTGCACAATTACTATCTGAAGAAAATAATCACATTCAGCTGTCCCCTCAACTGAGCAGCCCAGAATCTCTAATAAAAACACACTGTAACAAACCCACACAGCCCAGTTCTCAATCCCTAAAGTAAAACAAACTGTCATTCAACCAGCTTTATGGTCTCCATCTTACTTGACTCAAAAGCACACAACTGATAAAGTTTTGGTCTTACCTTGGCTTCTGTCCAATCTCCAAGAAGAGAAAACAAACTCCAGAAAACCACACAGAGTGAAAACCACCCTCCCTGCTTGTAAAAAAAACAACCCACCTAAAAGAGGAAACTGAATCTCCTGATTGGCTCCTGAGGGTTTGATTTTCTGGGGTTTGGGGTGGTTTCTTTTTTCTTTTTTTCTGTCCATGACCTGGACTGGCAGGTTAATGAGGTTTTTTTTTTTTTTAACTCTTTCAGTGTCTAAATAGCTCAAAACTACAATGAACCCATACACGCTATAATTGAAAACAAATCTTGACAAGCCCAGATCAGCAGACATTGAACTAAACTTACCTTGCCTTACAACCTACCTGTCAACTTCTTGATGGTCCCAGATGTTTGAGAGATTTACTGTAGAAATATATTTGCAGGAGAGATTTATGTGAACAATATGCTAGAGAAACCTATGTACAAAAGCTCCATATGTTAAGGGATGTTTCAGCAAGACTTTTAATTGTGTGTGTGTGTGTGTAGTAAAATAATTGAGATTATACTGATCCATGCTTTTCAGTTAAAAAGTGCTGCACCCAGGCGTAATCTTCTAGTGCACGGTTTGAACAAAGTCTTCCACCTCTTCTAATCTTTCCATCTCTGTCTTGCTTCTGATTTTGCCTACTTGGTGAGAATGGTGCAGAATGAGGTTAACTAAGGTGAACTCTTAAGATGTTATTTGGGAATTAGAATCCCAAAGGGATATTGTGGCACTTTAGACCTCTGTGTGTGGGAAGAGGTAGATGGATTGGTGCTGCTTAATGAAGAGAGAGCTTTGCATTTTTAGTGATTGATCCAAATGCACCGGGCTCCAGCTTTAAAATGATGCAGAAAATCATCCCACCCTCATGGTGTGATTGATGGAAAATATGGCCCCCTCAGGATTGTGTACTAATTATTTTGCAAAAACCAATGCCATGGTATTGTTAGAGGTGACCCACTTCATCCTACTACATTCATTCATTCCTCTCTTAATTCCTTGCTGGCATTCAATGGAGATTTACTCCTTATTCTTCCCCCTCGCAGTGGGAGTTGAGGAAAAATGCAGTGAAGGTTCCTCTGATGCTGCAAGTGGAAGCTCAAGGTAATGGGTGAAGTGATTGAGTTTGGGATCACCTCTGTAGTTATGGACTCTCTTGGAAATATGCAATGCTCCTACTCAGGGGTGGGCTTCAAAAATTTTAGCAAGGGGTTCTCTGCCTGGTTGCTGGGCGGGCGTGGCCATGGTCGGCGTGGCCTAGTTGGCCTCCTGCACTATGGTGGAGGGGAGGGGTTTTTGAGCCTCCGGGAGGGCAAAAATGGCCTTCCTGGGTTCCAGAGGCTCTCTGGAAGCCGGAAATGAGCTGATTTCCGGCCTTCCCAAACTTCCAGGAGATGACCTGGTATTTATATTAGAAGACCCAATGGAAACAGCACCCAAATTAATAGAAAAAAATAGAAGAATATGGAAAAGTAGCAGGTTTGAGAATAAATAAAGACGAAACAAAGATATTAACAAAGAATATGTTAACAAGACGAAAGAAAGAGTTGGAAGAAACTTTAAAAATACAGGTCACAAACAAGGTTAAATACTTAGGGATTTATATTACACCAAGATGCAGTACCCTGAAGGAAGATAACTATGTTAAACTCAAACAGCAGATTACGACAGACTTGATGAAAAGGGAAAAATTGCAACTATCATTGATTGGGAGAATATCCACAATTAAGATGAATATATTGCCCAGAGTTTTATATTTATTCCAGACAATTCCTATTCAATTAGGGAAAGAGTTTTTTGAAGATTTAAATAGAATTGTGTTGAAATATATTTGGCAGGGTAAAAAAGCAAGAAAAAAATTAAAGCTGTTACAAGATGCAAGAATAAGAGGAGAGTTTGCCTTGTCCAATTGGGAGCTGTATTACCAGGCGACAAATTTGATGTGGGTAAAGGAATGGATAACACTAAGGAACAGTAGATTATTGACTTTAGAAGGCCATGACTTGCTGCTGGGATGGCATGCCTTTCTCTGGTATAAGGGGGTAACTAAAATCACAGGGTTATTTATACTTTTATTGAAGACAATTGGTCTTAAAGGGACAAACAGGGTTTTTTTAAAGATATTGGTGAGACAGTGTTTTTGATCTGGGAGAAGATAAAAAGACAATATTATTTAAAAATTCCAACATGGATATCAACTATTGAAGCTTTTTCTTATCCAATAATATATAAAAAGGAACAAACAGTTAGATATGGGGAGTTATTGAATGAAAAGGGTGAACTTAAATCTATGCAAATGTTGGAAGAACAAGGTGTAAAAATGAATTGGTTTTCTTATTTGCAAATACAATCTAGGTTTGATAAAGACTCCAAGGCAGAAGATATTTATGATAAGTTGACTGACTTAGATAAAATTTTTATGGGTACTGATGAAAAGATAATTAAAAAACTTTATGGACATCTGTTAGAATTTAAATTGGAGGAGGAGCAAGTTAAAGAAACGATGATTGCTTGGGGGGGAAATTTTGGATATGTGATTGATTTGGGAAAATGGCAAAAAATGTGGTCTCAAAATTATAAAATAACAATGTCAACTGCATTTAAAGAAAATTTGTATAAGATGTTTTACAGGTGGCACCTATCCCCGACAAGACTTGCGAGAATGTTTAAGAATAAATCGGATAAATGCTGGAAATGTCATCAGATACCTGGTTCATATTACCATATGTGGTGGACATGTTCAGATGCAAAGAAATATTGGACTAAAATCCACACATGGTTGGAAAAAATGATAAAACAACATATAGACTTTAAACCAGAGATCTTTTTATTGGGAGTCATACCGGACATATACAATAAAGAACTGAAATATTTGATTGTAAATGTTTTAACAGCGGCTAGACTTGTATTTGCGAAGAACTGGAAAAATGACAAAATACCTATGCAGGAGGAAGTTATCAAAAAATTATGGACTGTGCTGAAATGAGTAAACTGACATTGAAATTAGAGAACAAGAAGATAAGCAATTTTATATGATATGGGATTTGTTTTATCAATGGTTGGATAAAAAGGCATGGTAATATAATAGATTAGATAATTTTGTGATAGAAATCTGATATAAAACATAATATAGATTTATATAACCACTGGTTGAAAGTATAACACAAATTTTAAGATAAAACTTGGAACATCTCGTATAAAACGATGGAATAAATAGTTTAGTCATGGATGATTAATAACTAATAAATATATCAACATAAGTTAGTTTGACAATATGAAGACTGATATAAATTGTAAGTAAATGACTACAAAAGTATAGCACAAAAGATACGTAACCAACTGACACACTGTATGTATATAAAATGGAAGAGGATTTTATGTTTTAATGTTTTTGTATGTGTATGTTTGTGTTTAAAAACAAAAAACTTTATTTTTAAAAAAAGTTAAAAAAATAAATAAAAAAGAAATTTAAAAAATGGGGCAAAATTCACTTAACAAATGTTTCACTTAGCAACATAAATGTTGGACTCAATTGTGGTTGCTAGTTGAGGACTACCTATATATGCAAATTGTCTTATCTGCAACTCTTCCTCTTATCTATATTTCCACATACCATTATAAAGTACGTCAACATGAGCCTCAATGGTGCAGTGGTTGGAATGCAGTATTGCAGGCCACTTCTGCTGACTGCCATCTGCCTGCAATTTGGCAGTTCAAATCTCACCAGGCTCAAGGTTGACTCAGCCTTCCCTCCTTCCCATGTGGGTAAAATGAGGACCCAGATTGTTGGGGGTGATAGGCTGACTCTGTAAAACTGCTTAGCGAGGGCTGCAAAGCACTGTGAAGAGGTATATAAGTCTAAATGCTGTTATTGCTATGATGTTCTTTTCTTTTGGTACATTTTTATACATATTTCCAAAAGCTCAATTTATTTCATAGTCATATGCGTGAAAACAATGACATATACTGAAAATATTTTGCCAGATATATCTAATTGTGGAAGTTAAAACTCTAAGAGAAGGAATAGCAAATTCAAGCAAATAAGTTCCACCTCAGAATAGCAAGAGAGAAAGTCAAGTGCTCCTTCTAGGCAAGGAAATTCTACAGTAATAGGTTCATTATTTAAAAAAAAAAGATTCTTGGTAACTCCATCCTGATGAAAGACCTACAGAGCAAGATTGTAAACTGGGCCTCTATTGTCATTTTGGAAGCCTAAGGCTCAAACGTACAGAGACAATTTTGAGATAGACCACAGTTTTCTGACCTAAAATCACATTTGACTAGTTTTATGAGGTACAAAGACCTACCTCATAGACATGGACAGGGCTGTTTTTATAATAGGGAAGCTTAATTGAAGTATATCAGTCTCATTGTCCCCCACAATGTTATCTTTGGAATGATGGTATATTTTTAAAAAGGTAATTTGAGTCTGGAAACCATTCCTTCTTTCAAAAAAGACTTTTTTGTCTTCAATTTCTCCCCTGCTCCTACAATCCTGAAGGCCAATTAGGTCTTTTGATTTGACTTTTACTCTACATTTATCGATTGAAGCTACGGAATGAGCCTTTTCTCATCCTGTTTTATCATAGTGAAAAATGTTCTCTGGACTCTTCCAATTACTTGCAAATAGAGAAAGAAAAAGAGATCAAGAAGGAAGATAAAAATGAGACAAATAAATTCATTAAAATGGGAGCTGCTGAAATCATGTCACTGCAGCACTTATTTAATAGATATGATTTATCTGGCACAGCAGATTTTAACTGCAGACCAAGTAATTCATTATTGCTGTATCTGCCTTCTCTATCTTATTTTGTGTTTGACAACTTAGTTCACCTGGTTCCCGGTGAGAACTAGATTCCTTCTGACATAATGCGCTATGTTCACACAACATGCTTAAGAGGTCATTTCCAAAGAGGCAAGCTGTATTTGCACAACCTGCTAAACTTGTTTTAATGTTGCTTAGTTATTTTGGGGCTTCAAACATTGTTATGAACCTAAGACACCTTGCTTTGTCATTCGCTGTGCTACATAACCCTTCAGAATTGGTTAATTCAGCAAACAGATCAAATATATCATGTGAATTACCTAGCCATGTTCTATCCTGATTTCATAGTTTCAAGACCCCATTAGTTGAGAATTGTTTGTTTTTTGATAATGGTTTCTTCTATTTGGGCTACGATAGATATCATGTAAGAACTTCAGTGGTATGGATTTAGAACAGTGTTTTCCAGCCTTGGCAAATTCCAGATGTGTGGACTTCAAATCCCAAATACCCCAGCCAGAATGATCATTACTAAACATTCTGACTGCTGAATTCTGAACATCTGGAAGTTGCAATGAGTTGGGAAACTTTGCTCTAGAATGGGGATGTTGTCAGCGTTCCAGGGAAAACCCATTCCTGTCAGTAACTCCAAGTCAAACATAATCTCAAAGTACTTTTATTAGAATAGCACCTGGCACATTCTGTGGAATTCCGAACCTAAAAGTTTTCCCGGCTTCCCCTATAAACTATCCCCTTTCCCCTCATCATCACATCACATAAACCAATCCCAAAGTAGGTTCTAATTCTTTCTGTGCCACACTCTTTAACCTTGAATTATCAAAAGAATTATATTTTGTCTACTAAGAGTTAATTCATCACCCCGCTCCCACTTTCTGCAGCTATGTGGCAGCGAGGAATCCTGATTCCACAGCTGTCAGGTGTCTAGAAGAGCAGCCTGCAGGCTGGATGCATCACATGCTCGCAAAGGCAAAAAAAAAAAGTCACAATACGTCACGTGACATCATGTGATGCAATTGAGTTTGACATCAGTGCTCTAGAACAAGGGTTAGCAGTAGAGCTCCTTCCAGCCTATCAAAGAGATACATCATTTCATATGATCTGATGTGCTTTCCTCATTTGGTACACTTGGAAGAAGGGGAATCATGGTGGCCAATGAACCTGTTGATTTTGAAGAAGCATAGTTCTGTTTTTTTTTTTAAAAAAAGAATAACATTGATGTTAGTGGAAGCAAATTAGCACATTACTTTTAGCAATAGCACTTAGATTCATATAATGCTTCATAGTGCTTTATAGCTCTAAGTGGTTTACAGAGTCAGTCTATTGCCTCCAAGAATCTGGATCCTCATTTTACCAACCTTGGAAGGATGGAAAGCTGAGTCAACCTTGACCTGGTCAGGATCAAACTCCTGGCAATGAGCTGAGTCAGCCTGCAATACTGCATTTTAACCATTGTGCCACCACACCTCTTTTATTGGATTCTTAGACAGCTTGAATAGGTTCCAGTGAATCATCCCATTTTTGTTACCATTATACACACACACAAAAATGTTGAGACTCTAGATAGAATGCAGAGAATAGCAACAAAAATGATTAGGGGGCTGGAGGCTAAAGCATATGATAAACGATTGAGGGAATTGGGTATGTCTAGTCTAACAAAGAGAAGAACTAGGGATAACATGATAACAGTCTTCCAAAATTTGAAGTGCTATCACAGAGAGAAGGTGGTTGAACTATTCTCCAAAGCACTTGAGGGCAGCCATCCAACTCTGTAATTCTGAATTCTATAGTGCACTAATATCCATGCTTCTGTGCTTCAAAATTCTCATTTCCCCAGTATATATTTGCAACAGCCATATCACAATTTGGATGCCTCTATTTTAAGAAAAGACGTATTCGAATACCTTGGATTTTCTAAAAGCATATGTTAATAGTAGGCACCACAAAAATCAGGCATTAAGTAAAATTGCGTATAAAACTCCATTCATTTTGAAGCATATGGGTTTTCAGATTTTCTACTGTTTTATTGTCTCCTCTGCTGAACTCCTATATATGCTAAATATATAACATATAAAAGTGTGTGCACGTGTTAAGGGCATTTAAATAAGATTCATAGGGGGAAAAGAGTAGAGAAAGCTGTAAATTATGAGAGTATTCTCCAATTTTTAAAACATGTATTTAAAAATCTTCACAGTAGCAGCTGACACAATAATTGAATGAGAGTTAGAATGGATTTTAAACTTTTTTTTTTTTTTAAAGGAAATGACAGTGTTTATCTGTGCTACCAGAACCTTTGCTCCACTTTAGTTAGAGAACTGGAAGGTGGAAGCAAGGAGGTTCTTAAGAGAGCAATTGAGTGGTACATTGGCTTCTTATTATATTTTCACAATTTAAAGGACTAGACTCAGCGCTGCTGAGAGGATTATTAAGTGCTGGAACAAGACTAATATGGGCCCCCTCACCTACACATTAAGTTAGCATGACTCTCATAAAAACATCTCCCCTCCCACTCCCCACCACCCTGTGGATTTCGCGTTACTCCCTGCACCGCCCTAACTCCTAACCAACATGAGGCTCATTAAAAAAAAGAGAGGGGCTGTCAGGGCAGCGAAGAAGATCGGGAAGCGGAGTGGTGGGTGGGTGAGGACAAAGTACGGAGAAGTGGAGTCGGAGTCCGCAAAGCCCACAAGTAGATTTTTTTTCCAACTTGGAGAAGAACACTCTAGTGTGTGCGAATGAAAGAAAAGTGACACTTCCCTCGCCCACCCCACCTTTCCTCCTCCGGTTTATCCTCCTGCGTTTTAAAGCCACCTCTCTTGCCAGTTGCCCTTTGGCATGGCTGACATGCACAGATCCTCCGACTAAGCTTACAGTGGCACCTCCTTAACAGAGAACAGACAATCAGAGTTGGAAGGGACCTTGTAGGTCATCTAGTCCAACCCCCCACCCAAGCGGGAGACCCCACACCATTTCTGACAGACGGCAGTCCAATCTCTTCTTGAAGATCTCAAGTGATGGCACTCCTACAATTTCTGAGGGCAACTTCTGTTCCATGGGTTGATTGTTCTCACTGTCAGAAAGTTTCTCCTTATTTCCAGGTTAAATCTCTCCTTGTTCAGTTTCCATCCATTATTCCTTGCCTGGCCTTCGGGTGCCTTGGAAAATAGCTTGACTGCCTCCACTCTGTGGCAGCCCCTCAAATATTGGAAGACAGCTATCCTGTCACCCCTGGTCCTTCTCTTCACTAGACTAGCCTGGCCCGGTTCCTGTAACTGTTCTTCGTATGTTTTAGTCTCCAGTCCCCTAATCATCCTGGTTGCTCTTCTCTGTACTTTTTTCTTCGCCTTCCTTTCGGCGTGAAGGATTTCGACAGGGTGAGAAGTGGAAGTTCATTCTTTAAGAATTGGGGAGAAGGGGAGAAAGACAGAGAAGGTGGAGGGGGGGCAATCATTGCTGCCACTGCTGCGCAGGAAGAGCACGCCTTCCTTCCTTGCCGCTTGCCCGCTGATGAGTTGATTTGATCCAGCTTTGGAGTGTTTTGCTCCAAGCCATCCCCACCCCACCCCCACCTAGGCACGTCCAGGTTGACACACCATCCTGCTATTTTTCTTTTTTAAAAACTGGTTTTGTAAAACATTTTTTAAAAAATGTTCCCCTTCATGGGCCCCCTTTGAGCTCCATGGGCCCCGGAACAATGTACTGGCTGAACCTCCCATCTCCTCAGGCCTGACTAGACTGGAGTCACTAGAGATTTAAAGTAAAGGCAGGGCTTCAAAAAGGACAAGAAGTAATCACGGGTGGGATACGACAGGGTTAACTACCAGTTCGGGATTTACGAGCTTGCCTGCACGCTGTGAGCCGCGCGCCTGTAAATCGTCATCAGCATGCTGTGTGCAGAGACAAAGCCTTTGAAACAACCCTCTTTTCCTGCTTTTCTAACTGCAGCTATGCCTCGTTTGGCAGCTGAAGTTGAAAAATCAGGAAATAAAGATCAGAGCCCGGTTGGGTAGGTGGGCAAAAACATCAGCAGACATAGAACCGGTTCTATGTCTGCTGCTCTTCAGAGCTACTGGTTCTACAGAGGTGGACAGAACCGGTAGAAACCCACCCCTGGAAGTAATGAGTGGGAGCTTTTTAAAGAGAAAGTCAACCTAGAAATAAGGAGAAATTTTCTGACAGTGAGTACAATTAATTAATGCAATAGCTTGGCTCCAGGAGTTGTGAATGCTCCATCACTGGAGGTATTCAAAAATAGATTGCACCAGTGGTGGGATTCAAAAATTTTTTACTACCAGTTCTGTGGGCGTGGCTTGGTGGGTGTGGAATTGCTTGATGGATTTGGCTTGGTGGGCATGGCAGCAACCCAACCAATCAGCTGGGACTCAATGGGAGGCAGAGAATAGATGGGATTGGTGGGGCCAGTCAGAGGTGGTATTGGCCGGTTCTCCAAACTACTCAAAATTTCCACTACCGGTTCTCCAGAACTGGTCAGAACCTGCTGAATACCACCTCTGGATTGGATAACTATTTGACTGGTATGGTATAAGATCTCTTGCTTTGAGTAGGGTGTTGGACATAAAGAATTCTGAGCTTTTTTCCAATTCTATGTTCTATATACCTCACTGGCTGTGCGATGAACTTTTATTGGGATTTATACTCTACCCCTGTACAGCTTGGTTCTTATGAGTGTGTTGGTGAGTTGCAGTTTTTGCACGGATTGTCCCAAAACTGGCATGATAAAAACAGGTTTGGATGAAGAACGGAAGTGGGAGGCAGACCAGGGAATCCATTTTCAGAAGACAAGTCATGAGACCCCCAAGAGAGATGCAACCTTTTGAATCCACAAACATCTTCTTCCAGCAGCTACTTAAGTGCAGCAAATGCCATTCTTTCCATTTCAAACACAGTAATTTTCATCAAATGCCTATTTCTTTAATGGCTAACACCCCTATCCAAACCGTTCCATCTCAAACTCTCATTGGGTTACGACGGTTTTTTGTTTTTTTTAATTTCAAAATAAATATTCCTTTTCAGTAGACAAAATATCTAATCATGTATTTATCTATAAGTACTTCCAAAAGTCAACATAATTATTCAAGTCCCATTATGTTTAATTTGCAACAAATTATGCGTTTAGCTTTAACTTGAGGTTGCTAGGATGGTTAAAAGATGTAGCTTCCTGCTATTTATAAAACTGAGCTTCAGTAGATTCATGGCAGGGAACAAATTTAATTTTAAATTTAGCACCCAAGACGGAATCTTTTAAAAACTTTTTTAAAACTACAGCTCAATCCTATCCATATGTATTGGCAAATATGCCCTATTGATTCCAGCAGAAATTAATGAGCAGCTGCATATATATCTAATAAGAAATAAGCCCCATTGATTTCGGTTAGAAATAATGGCAAGTTATTTGACTCAAGCATTTTTCTTGTTTAAAAAAAAAAGATGCATTTTATAAGTTGTTCTTGGAAGCAAACCACAATGAAGTGAATAAGATATAAGTTTTGTGCTACACACTAAGAGCAGTGATTTACTTAACAACAGCGGCAAGAAAATTCGTAAAATGAGCCAAAATTCACTTTAGAACTAGCTTGATTACCGTAGCAACATAAATTTTGGGCTCAATTGTGGTTCTAAGCGGAGGACTACTGTATTACTTTTTTTTCATCCATCCATAGGTATAGAAAACAAAATTTTATTCCATGTGCTTGGAGCCGAAAATTCTTAAATGATTTGCAGTGCCTCTTGCCTAGCTCGTTAACTAATTTAGAAAAAAAAAAAAACTTTTCCAAAGTGGTCCTAGCAAATTCACAGATCACTGGCCTTAGCTTTAATCAGAAGTAAGCACTACTAATTTTAGTCCCATTGACTCCCGACAAGAAAGCAGGCTATTTTCTGCTTGGATTCAGCTATTTGCTTGCATGATCAGCAACATCAATCAACCTTGATTTGCTAAGGTAGCTAGGCAAAACCAAATCCTTCCCTCAGATGGAACAGATGGTATCCCTGGACAGATACCATCTGTTTCCACCAAGTATTCATTAAGGTCAATGTCTTACCACAACATCCACCAAGAACCAGCCTTTAGCTTCTAGCTCCAACCCATCTCCATTTTTCAACTCTAATTGATGTGTCAGCTGTGAGATTGTAGCCAAACATGCTGACTCATAATAGTTGGGTTCAAAGTCTCATTTGCTCTGGAACGGGGTGTCGAACTCATGTCATCCTGGCAATGTCATGTGATATATCGGGACTTCCCCCCCCCCTTCACTAAACCGGGCATGGGCCTGGCCAGCTCGTGATGCATTTGGCCCGTGGGCCAGGAGATTGACAGCCCTGCTCTAGAAAGTCTTCAGATTGGAATGTTGTTCAAAAGTGCTTCTTCGTGAGCAGCATTCAGCAAAACTGGGGAATAAAACATAACTCCATCAGCATCTCTAAAAGGAATGAAGGACCCAATCATTTGCTCCATCTGAAAATCCTGCCTCTTCATCCAGCTACAGATAGAAAAATACAATTTGCCTCAGGTTGCCATGAGACATTCAAGACAAACTTGAGGTGTCAAAAGATCAGAGTTCTTTCCAAACCTAATGCATGAAATGTTTCCAGAAACTTCCCTCCTGACTTCCCTACCTTCCTCATATTCATTTTTCTGTTCCTTTCAAAAATGCTTGCAGGTTAAAACTACTTGTTGGTCCATTCATACATTTGGCTTAATGTCATTTTTTTTTTTGTTTCATTGATTAGAAGGGATGGATACCAAGATTAACCATATATATACATCCATTATTATTTTTTCTCCATCCATTAAGAACAGTGAAAGCTTGTATGATGACCCAGGGTGCGATACAAAATAAACACAGTCACAAAAAACAGGTAAAGCCCCTTTTATTCCTTCACTTTGCTTCCAAGCTCCAAATATCCTTGACTGGAGACAAAAAACTCCCACACAAGCAGTTGCAAGAAGGAGGAAATGCCGTTTAAATTATAAATGGTAAAAAAACAACACAAACCAGGCAAGATAAGGGCTGGAAGATGTCCACAGATAACAGAATACACACTGGGAAGGATGCCAAACCGAGAGAGGAACAATAAACTAGAGATATTTCCACGCTTTGTTTCCAGCACTTGCCCGTACGCATGTCCATCCTCTTATCCAGTTGTCACAGCTGCAGCCCATGAAGAGGATCAAGGCCCTTTCCTCCCCCATAGACCATGCCATTTCCTCTCCCTTATCCTCTCCTCCCTGCATACCCTAGGATGGAGAGGGGATGGGCCTCTGACTGCCCAGCCAGCCTCTGCCTTTCATCAGGCTCCTCTACAACCTCCGGAGCCACATTTCCACTCCCTGTTGGCTGTTCCTCCTCTCCCTCAGAGTGAGTCTTCACCAGGGGGCATGACAGCTTGAGTTTTGTATTGGCTAACATATTGCACTGAGAATTTGTTTGGAAGATTTGTTCTTTTTAAAAATCTAATAATCTGGCTGTGTGTGTATGTGTGTGTTTGTTTGTTTGTTTAACAACAGATTATAAATGCAAGTGTGAAAGCACTTATTTATGTCACACCTATCATGAAGCTCCCAGTAGCAGATGTGACTCTTCTATCCATATCCATGAACAACTTATATCCAATGAATATGGTTAGAAGGGAAGACAAGAATACCATATCCCCCAGATACCTAGATATGCACACGTTTCCACAAAGGACAACAGGCTCAATTAATGCCTCAATAAACAGAGCTCCGGAGTTTAATTTGCATTATTCTCTTTTTATTATTTATTGGCAACATTTAATTATCACACCCTTCACCAAACGTAATTAAAGATTTTAAACAGCCTTGATGACTCAACTAGAGTGTTTAAATTTTTTTTTATTTTGCCGTGTGCCTCCATTAAATTAAGGTTCAACTTTTAGAGGAAGTCTTTAATATTGCAACACATTAAGCAGAAGGCTTACTCTGTGATGAATGAATCACCTCAGGCAAACGTTGGCAAGCTCTCCCACTCAAGCACTCTCATAACCTGTTAAGAATGGCTTGTTTTTTAAGTGAGGTTTTAAATCTGTCCTTATGTCTCTATCTCTGTCTCTGTCGTGGTCTTTCAGTAGGCCCAGAGGCACAACCTGAGGCTCTTCGCTTGATTGCGTAAGTCTTGGCTTTGAAAGGATGCATAACAACTCAAGACTGTATCAGAAGAGCACTGTAGGAGATGACCCAATTGAGCCTGAGGGAGGGGTCAAGTAAGTAATCAGTCATGAGTCCCTTTGTGCCCACAAGGAATCTAAGTCCAGTCCACCTTTAATTCCTTCTACTCTTATCTCCCGCTAATGTCCCTTGCCTATTAGTAGTTCAGATTCTTGTAGAGAGCTTAAGCTTGCAATAAACCTTCATACCCATTTGAACTGCCTGAATCTTCTGATTTTCCTTGCATTTGTCAAACACCATCATATCAGCTTCAAGACAAGATCTTTGAATCATTCAAAATCCATGGCATGGACTTGCAAACTATTTTGAACTATCCAATTTCTTAGAAAACCAGTATGGTTGCAGGCAATCTGAGAAATTGCTTCCAACTGAAGATAAAACTTTATAGGACTAATTTATTTATTTTAACCAGCATAGATGAATGTGCAGATGCAAACATCCCAAGACTTCGACAGAAGAGAGTATTTGTAGCTCAGGGTTACAAAACTGTGGGGTCCTTGGTGCACTCTAAGCTTAGTGGATTTTTTAGATGTTTCATTACCAAACTAGGTAACATCATCAGTGCACTGGTAAGAAAACCACCAACTCAGAGAGCAACTTGGACCCTGTGCTAACACTTCCTTTGCAGAATAAGGAAATAGTGTTGTATTGCCTCGAGACCATTTCTAGAGCAAGAATGCGGCAATGTAGTTTTTCGGTTGCTGGTTCTATAGGTCTTCATAAATAAAAAATAATGAAAAATATATTTTACTTCTTTTATGCTTTTGAATCCTGTGGGAAGAAGAGCAGGATAATGAATTAAATCTCCTATTATGACATTTTAATGGAATGAATTACAATCAATAACTTTCAGGATGACTTTGCACAATGTATGCTTTTTTCATATACATTTTGTTGAAATGTATTACTCCATCCTGAATTTTTAATGTAGTTTTACTTAGTGCCAAGCTCTCTGCATGATCAAGGAAGCAAGAATAATAACCATTTCAGTGAGGAGTTTTAATGCAAGAATTAAATAAGGGACAGAATCAAGAAAGAATTAGGAAATTACAGCCATTTTACTGCCAGGGTAATTATCTAGTATCTTTGAACATTTAATTGTAGTGTGTATTTTTAATTGTATTTTTTGAATTGTAAGCTGCCCAGAATGACTGATTGAGATGGACAGCTATGCAAATTGATTGATTGATTGATTGAATGAATGAATGAATGAATGAATGAATGAAACTTTAAATCTCTTCTTCCTTGATTTTTTACAAACTGACTGAGCCTTCCCTTTAAGAGGGAAGCTCCAAATTGAGCTGCTGTCCCTTCCTTAGTTGTTTATGTCTACTGATTTTTGCAACCCCCACAGTCTCTTGCATCAAACAAAATCCTAGTTATTAGGCAACTTAAGTTAAAATCTTGGTGTTCTAAGATTAAATAGCACAGGATTGACTGATGCTGGTGGCAGTGATGGTTGTGACTAGATGTCATCTAAGGGTGATTTTCATCTTAACTGTGGCTTAGCATAAACCCATTCTTTGTGAACTACCTAAATATTTGTCTCACCATCTGAGATCACCTAGTTAACTGTATCTATGTTGAACATGAACAAAATTCAGGTATCTCGCAAAGTTCATCTTGTATCTGACAAAGATCATTAGATTCTCACAACTACATAGTGAGTTTTATAGTTAGTGTACTCTTAGTGTTATTTTGGGTTTTTTTTGGTCTCCCACAGTTGGCCTATTACAGGTAGTCCTTGACTAACAACCACAATTGAGCCCAAAATTTATGCTGCTTAGTTAATTAAGTGAATTTTGCCCCATTTTACGACCGTTTTTGCCCCAGTTGTTGAGTGAATCACTGCAGTTGGTTAGTTCCTCAGTTGTTAAGTGAACCTGGCTTACTCATTGACTTTGCTTGTGAGGTTGCAAGAGATGATCACATGACACCAGGGGACTGCAACCGTCATAAATATGAGTCAGCTGTAAAGCGTCTGAATTTTGATCACATGCCTGTGGGATGCTGCAAAAGTTGTCAAAAATGGTTCTAAATCACATTTTTTTCTGTATGATTGTAACTTCAGACAGTCACTAAATGAACTATTGTAACTCAAGGACTACCTGTATTTGAATTTTTGTAACAAGCTTTCCCATTTTTTTTTGTTAAGTAACTTCACCTTAAGCTTTGTTTGAAAAGGCACAGTGTAAATCTCTAAAAGTACACGATATTGGTTATTACAGGATGCAATATAAAATACACCCTTAAAATAATACCAATAATAATAAAATAGCAGTGGAAAGCAACTATAATAATAATAGCCTTTGTGGAGTGAAAATACTAAGAATGTAACCAAGGGATTATTTTGATGCACCAATATAAACGATAAAAGCTAGAGGATGATAAAATATCAGCTCGGTATTTTCAATTATTCAAAATTCAGGTAAACGTGTGGGAGTTTCCACGGCTTATTCCCCATCTGTGTGAATTTGATACATAGTCCTCCATATAACATATTTAATCCATAACTATTTCCATGGAGTTTCATTGTAACAGCAAAGGATTTGGCAATCCCAAAGATGCTTTTTCAAAAGTTAATTGGACTCTGATTTTCCTTGAAGATGTTTCACTTCTCATCCAAGAAGCTTCTTCAGTTCATGAACTGAACTGAAGAAGCTTCTTGGATGAAAAGTGAAACGTCTTCAAGGAAAAACAAAGTCCAGTTGCCTTTTGAAGGAAAAAAAAAGAGCACCTTTGGGACAACCATGACTTGGATGGCTGAGAATCTCCACAGACAAAGATATGTATCATATAGTGTAGATATGTATCATATAGTGCAGATATGTATCATATAGTGCAGATAGTACTAGATATGTATCATATAGTGCAGAGGTCTCCAACCTTGGCAACTTTAAGACTAATGGACTTCAACTCCCAGAATTCTCCAGCCATGCTGGCTGGAGAATTCTGGGAATTGAAGTCCACAAGTCTTAAAGTTGCCAAGGTTGGAGACCTCTGATATAGTGGAAGACATTCAAAAGTCATGGTCGTTTCCAAACATGTATTTTATTTTATTTTTCAAACATTGCCTTTAAAGATCAATAAAAGAAAAAGAAAGAAAAACAACATACTGCCCCAGAGATGATGGGAAGGGAAGATTGGCATCTCCTGTGGAACCCTGTTTCCTATTATGGACTTCTCTCTTTTCTTCACCTCTCAAAGTTGATGGAACAAGCAACTTTGCTTATAAGGCATTTCTAGTGGCTGATGCAGAGCTTGGCCCAAAGTAGGACCAAAACACACAAGTCAATGTTAAACCCATCTGCTGCATGGACCTCCTTGCAAGTGTTCATGAAAACCACAGTGAACCGACAACAGACCCCGAAGGATAACATTTTTGGTGGCACTTGTCTTCAGTTGAAAATGCTTTATTTCACCGACTTCTTAATAAAAAGGAAGGGGGAGCACCATGGAATTTGTAATACTGATAAATATATAGTTATTAATATGGATAATGTTTATCTCTATATACAAAAATTTCTGTACACATTTATAGACAGGATGAGCATTTTGGAGGAAGGTGAAGAGTTGATGCTTTTGAGAGCACTTTGGATTTATTTTTTTTAAATGCTTGCCCTTGTTGAGGGAGGGGGGAAAACACTTTTTGAAAAATTAAATGTCCTGCAAAATGAACCAGTCCTGGAATGTAAATATTTTTGACTTTTGACTTTTTCCTTAAGAATGAAAAAAACATTGAGTTTTCACACTGCAATGGATGAAAGGATACCACTTAGGAAATACAAGGCATCTGAACGATGATACAGCAACCGATCCATCAAAAATGAAGGCATTTGACATTTATATTCAGACAAACTCAGTTCCGTGTTTTACTCATCCCTGGAAATTCTTTTTTCCCTGCATTTTCACAGGTTACATCAGCCTAACAGAATCACCTGATGGATGAGCTGGTCCCAGCTCCCATTAAATTGATTTCTTTCATCAGTGATCATTTATGAATGAAGCAAATCAACAAGTTACTTAAACAAAGACTCTATCCCATTATTAGTGCATAGTCAATACAAATGGACAATCTTTTATTTCCGTTACATGCCAATTTCACACATATTTTTTTTTATTTAGGATCCTATTCCACGTATGCACTGATTTGCAGGGCTTTTTGTAAAAAAAAATCTTCTCAAAATATGTACTTAAATACATGTTTCTTTTCAAAATAGATTTAAAATGTACATTTTCCTTCAAAATACACATTTAAATTTCATAAACAGTGTTGCAACATTTGGTGAAGTGTGATAACTAATAGAAAGCAAAGCTGTACTCTTTATACAATATTTGAAGGACAGATCAAGTCATTCCATACAGGAATTTGGAAATATCAATTCCATTAAGATGGAAGAAGAGGTCAGAAAATCTTAAAACATTGTGGCCATGATTAGTTGTTCTCTTAAGATGGAAACACAACTGGATTCTTTAGCTGTATATCTGTTGCCATGTTGTTCCTTCCTCAGGAAATAAATCTACTCGATAACGCTGCTTTTACTTATTCATCCACGTAACATAAATGGGGGAGCACCATTCCTATGTGCACCCATTATTCCAGGGGTCTCCATAAGACTTGTGGACTTCAATTCCCAGAATTCCCCAGGAAGGCCACAGGTTTTAAAATTGCAAGATTGGAGACCCCTGTGTTATTCTCTAGGGCAGGTGTGTTAAGGTGGAATTTGCAAATTTGCAAACAAATGGGAGTTTTCCCCATTTGATATTATAACATCTGGATCACAGTGGATCTTCAAATCATTTTAGTCAAAGATCATCACCTAGCAGTCCCTTTTCCTGTGCATGTACAACAACATTTTTGACAACTGCCTGTACAATCCTTCCTTCAATCCTTTAATGGTCTTTGAAACCATACATTCTTGAGAAATCTCATAGGAGCCCTGGTAGCGCAGTGGTTAGAATGCAGTAGTGCAGGCAAATATTTGCCTTCAAACTGCCCACAGTATAGAATTCGATCCCAATGGGGTCAAGGTTGATCCAGCCTTCCATGCTTCCGAGGTTGATAAAATGAGGACCCAGATTGCTTGGGGGCAATGTGCTGACATTGTAAACTGCACAGGGAGTGCTGTAAAACACTAAGGAATGGTATGTAAGTCTAAGTGTTACTGTTATTGCTATATCTCCCAGGACATTTCTTCCCAAATCTGCTTCCTTGTCATTCAGTCTCACTGGCAGTAATGCTGATCTGTGTTTTGTAAGGTAACCATTCATAGAATTGTCATATCTTTTATAGTCTACCGTTTAATGTTTATATTACAGCATAAGTCCCTTTTTTTCCCTCTTGATCTCTCATCTTGTTTTGTTTTTTCCCCCTTCAGGCTAAATGAAGGCAATTCTTTCAAGCATTCTTCACAGGACTTTTCAAAACACGCCTTCATTCTGGTGAACATCATCTCCATTTGGTCAATGCTTATCTAAAAAACTGTTGGCCAGGGTCTGCATTATTTATCTGGTTATTTCCAAATCCCAAACTCTCTCATCTCTTGTACTCTGGACAGTTTCCAAAGAGGAAAACTCTTATTTCTTCTGCTTTGTGACTACATTCATCGAAGATTTCACTCTATCTTCTTATACACACCTATCATTTTCAGCTAAGGGACTGGCATTCTAATAGGAACACTTAAATCTTTGAAATATATATTTTCCCCCTAAAGTGCAAGAAAACTTGAGCAGAATGGATGATCCATACAGAATGCATACATGCATGCAGGTGGCAGCTGCTTTCTTAAAAGAGGTATTTTCCTGATAATAGCTGAAGGAACAAGAATGGTTCTTACAAAGTGGTATCACCCTTATTCTTTAAAACAAAGCGTGTGTTTCCCTTTTAGAACTATTTCCTCCTCTATGCAGAATTGTTTTGTTTCAAGGCAATAGGTCAAACAAATATATCCATAGACCCATCTCATTCCCAGTCAATCTTACTTGACTAAATTTGGTGACATCCATCAGGAAAACTTTCTAATGGAATTAGCAACTGGACCCTAAGTAATTCCTTTGTGGATGTGTCGCTTTGCCATTTAGGAAAATACAGCAGAGGATGTGGGAACATATCTTGCCATCATGGGCTGGGGATAATGGGGAATGGTGTCCAATAATGTATAAAAGAGAGAACCACAAGTTCCTCAATCTTTTATACCGGAACCTATAGAAGAGTTTTGATTTGAATAGCTAAAGACTTTTCCTGTCTTCATCCCATCAGCCTCTCCAAGGTAAAAGAGGGGTGTGTAGAAAAGATGAATTTGAGGACTGGAATATTCTCCCCGAGATTTTAAGTTAAGCCACAGGGGAAGAAATGACTCATTTAGAAGCTCTTAACGGTCTGTACTTTTGAGTCAGGAAATGTAAGCTCTGGTAACACCTCTCAAAATAGCAGCTCAGGTGATGCGATAATGAAAGCAACAGATTCTATGCTCAAAAACCGATATCTTACCCATAGAATAATGTCGGTTTTCTGAATATGAGCAGTAACATAAAAAGGAGCTTTTAAAATATTCTCACAAGTGAAATGAGCGCCTCCGTTTCTGTGTTGGACCATACCCCGTTTGTAAAGTTAAGTACTTCTATAGTGTAGGTCAGTTCTTGCACAACAGAGAAGTTGATTGTTAGACTATTTAGTTCAGGGTCTCCAAGCTTGGTACTTTTTAAGACTTATGGACTTCAACATTTGCATTCTTTTGAACTGCTAGGTAGGTAGGAGCTGGGGCAAGTAACAAGAGCTCACCCTGTTGTGTGGCACTCTTGTGTTGAACCCAAGCTGTCAGCTTTCCAGCTGACAAATTCAGTGTCTTTAACTGCTGAGCCAGCACACCCCTCTATATAATCTAGCCTAAAACAAATATATATGGGCCTTTTCCAGAGCCGGCTTTGATGCCCTCCCATCAGCTCTACTGATTGGAAGATTTCATGGGTCCTTATTTGAAGAGACTTTGCCCTTGTGGATTCAAGAAGGAAGAACTCTCACCCATGACCTCATTCAGGATGCTTTTTAATGACGTTCTCTGATCGCCCCAATCTCTTCCAAATATAAGACCCACACTGATAAATTTTATGCTTATTATTTTTTAAGTGATGCTAACCACATACTTGCATTTCAGATGGCCAAATACCTTCACCAAGGTGCAAAACTGTGCAAAACTTTCAGTTAGATATGTTGTTTTGTAGTCCTGTTGTTTCTTCCCCTTTCCTAATAATGAATTGTTATGTCAAACTATATTATGTTATTGTAAAAGATGGTCAAAGATTGTATTAAAGATTTGAACTTAAAAAATATCTCATGGAATCAGAGAAATAGCCATTTCCAACTGACAATTTCCAGAGGCATTGAAACTACAGCTCCCAGGACAACCAGCAATCAGAATTCTAGGCGCTGTAAATGCCAACATATCTGAAGGCTGCAAAACTGGGGAATCTTTTGCTCAAAACTGTCCGGCTGTAGCAAAATTGTAAAAGAAGATGTGAAATAGACTTTCCAAATATAACCCTTCTTCAAGTGGTCTCCCTTGCTCTATCGTCTACAAATAGATACATATCTTGAAAATAAGCACCACACAGGTTATTCAGCTTCAATCAACCTGAAAACAACACCTTGCTTTCTAATAAAATTTATATACATATAAAAACTCCTCACCTTGTTTTCCTTGACAGAATATGATACACGAGAATTGCATCAGAACCTGCCTCTTCAAACCTTTTAAAGGTATTAGCATCAACCCCACCAAAAAGAGGGTTTCTCCAATTAGAAGTACATCCCATTACAGCGGTTCCATGGTATTCAGTGTTAATTGGTTCTGCGAGGTGGGACAGGTACTAAAAAGTACAAGTGCCAAACAAGTCAGGTGACTTACCACATGAGCTTTGTTTTGGTTGGGAAAAACTTTCTGCCTATCCTTTTTCCTATGTCAGTGACCTTCCCAGCATGGCTGACTTCCTGCCCAGTCTCTGTAGCCATCCTCCTTTTTCTTTTGCAGTGTGCTGAATACCAAAGAAACTACAAGTACCGGGACAACATTTGTGGCACAGTGGTTATAGTGCAGTCCTGCAGGCTACTTCTGCCGATCACCGGCTGCCAGTAATTTGGCAAATTGAATCTCACCAGGCTCAAGGTTGACTCAGCCTTCCATCCTTCCAAGGTGAGTAAAATGAGGAGCCAGATTGTTGGGGGCAATATTCTGACTCTGTAAACCGCTTAGAGAGGGCTGTAAAGCACAGTGAAGCGGTATATAAGTCTAAGTGCTAGTGCCATTTTTGCACCAAAATGCATCGAGTTAATGAAGGAGAGAAGCAACCTAGAACTTAGGAGAAATTTCCTGACGGTGAGAACAATTAATCAGTTGAACAACTTGCCTCCAGAAGTTGTGGATGCTCCAACACTGGAGGTTTTTAAGAAGAGATTGAACAACCAGTTGTCTGAAATAGTATAGGGTTTCCTGCCTGAGGAGGGGGGTTGGACTAGAAGACCTCCAAGGTCCCTTCCATCTCTGTTATTCTGTTCTGTTTGGTTCTCAGTACCAACCTTGATGAGTTTTGAAGTAGTTGAATACCGAGGTATCACTATATTGAGAAATTCCCAAGGGTTCACTTAGAGGGGAAACTTCTAAGCCAATGTTTCTCAACCTTGGCAACTTTAAGGTCTTCAACTTCAAAGGTATTTCCAAGTATATCATTTAAAGTTCACCAATCATTAAAGCTAGAACTTCTTTTCTTCTCTTATTTTCGCAATGAAAGAAGTGACTTTCCACAAGCAGAATATTTCTCTGAGCTCCCATATTCTGTATTTATATAAAATTGTATGCCAGGCTTAGCCTTTTTAACGTGCTAGTTGTACAAACTCTGCAAAAGCGCACATGGCATCTGTCTTTGCTTTAAACTCCAGACACCACATGTTGCTAGTCCCATTAATCAATCTTCATCTTCACATTCACATCCACAGGAGGAAGGAAAAGAAAAAGAACAGCCCTTCTGTTTCAGCCTCAGGTTCCCATCTGTTCTATCTTTCGATAATTCCATTCTGCTCACTTATTTAAATCTGGCACAACTACATGTTACACCTGGGCCTCTGAGGATTGTCCCTTAACTATACTGAACCAATTCCATTCTTACTTTTCCACACTGGCTTCAGGTGATGAAACATATAGCATCTGATAATACTTGACTTACCTATGATTTACATACTTGCCTCTGACCTTGGGAGCAGTAACAAAAGACATCACACACATCATCATCATCATTGTGCTCGGATACAAAAATCTAGGACTGTCCTCTCAAACTTGGAGTACTTGGAAAGTGATGTCCTAGGGCTCCTCAGAAGCATCATATCAGTTAGAAGCAAAATTTAGTTTTTTAATGAATTCTTGCTCCGTCACCTAAGATGTTTCTCAACTTAGCTCTTGAAAAGAACTTTCTGTCCCATCACCCATTTGGGATTACATTTATGAACACTTTATGTTATTATACACATTCCATCTTCCTTCTGAATGTTTCCGTACCTCTTATCTCTTTGCCCTACTATATTTAGCTGCTCCTTCTGGAGAGAGGCATCGTTTCACTTTCCCCAGAATTCACTGTGGAAGAAATGGCTTTATATCCCCCCCACTCCACTTTCTCCTCCAAAAAAAGGAAGAGATTCCAAAATAGCAGGTGCCACTGATGGCCATGGTCCTTCCATTCTCTCCTTCCCAAAAAGTCCTGAGATGTGACATTTGGGCGTTCTGGAGGGGGGAAAAAATCCAGAAAATGGTAGATGCATGAAATAATGTAAGCTGCCATGTCATTCCTAAAAGTATCGGCCTGGGTTTCCATTCATATTTATGCTTCGTTTTCCCCATTTTTCCCAGAAGGAATGCATCATCTTTATATCTGTTCTGTGAACCAACAGATCTTCTTTCCCTTGGCTAAGTCAATCAATATCCTGACCTAGAAAAATCTTCTTCCTTTACTGCATTTATCAACACAGTAACTAATGCTCTTTGTTGACAAGACTAAAAGTATTTTGAAAAAAACAAACAAACAGATTCATGGCCTGAAATCCAAAGATTTCAGAGGAAGGAGGTCAACATCACGGGTGCCACCAGGCACCTGAAGCCCCCCCCCTCTTTTTTAATGTGTGTTTTATGTCTCTCGTGCACCAAAAAGGAGCAGGGTCTCAATCACTTGAATGACAACTGCCACTTCAATGCTGTTTACTCCCTTATTATGGCTCCAGATGAAAACCATTCATTTACATCAGTATGATGCATTTCATAAAGGATACAAAGGCACATTAACAACTTTGCATTTTTAAAAAAACTTTTGCACATGGATTTGTCTACATCTTGTTGCCTGAAAACTGGAGGCTTTGGACTTTTTAAGTGGAATGGCCAAATGTTCTGAACAGGCAGGTCCTCCACATTTGGTAAAAATTTGCTTAGCCTATCTGGAGTGTCTGCGGCTCTTTAAACAAATGAATGGCGCACCTCAATTTTCATGCAGAGCACATCCCCTGCTCTAATGCTATTCTGCATTAAAAACTCCTCTAGTAATTATCTCAACAGATACCTTGCACCAAGAGTGGGAGATGTAGAAATAATCTGTTTAGCTTGGCTGATGGAGCAAAAGAAAGAAATGAGATCCAAGGTCTTGGATTCTTATAAAACCATACCTGCGCACCCTTCATATTCTTATGCTGGCACCTTTCAACACTAACTCCTGTAAGTTCTGACTCCAAGCCAAACTGCACAAATAAAGCTACCTATTCCAAACCCAACCAGCTCACCTTTCCAAAGCATAAACGTCTTCCCACCACATTAGTCATAAGTGCCGAAAACAGCTATCCGTCACTGCGTTTTCATTCCAAAACCGCCACCAACACACACAGGAAAGTCTACACTTGACTCTGAAACAGAAATATCTGGATTAATAAAGACCTTTCCTTTCTCCCTCATGCCCCTTTGCTTAAACATGCTTATGAACTGATTCTCTTCTGGCTCACATGCTTGTTGGTGATCTGTGAAGTCTGCTTCCGTGCATGAGTTATTGTGGCAAACTTGTTGAAGGGGTTGCACTACTGAGAGTTTCATGGGTTAGATAGCCCTACTTGGAAAGATGCCTGACAGGGGCTGCAGTCTGCAGGCACCATCATTCTGGAAATTTTCTGACAGGGAGAACAATTAATCAATGGAGTTGTGGGTGCTGCATCACTGGAGGTTTTCAAACATAGACTGGACAACCGTTTGAGTGGGATGGTATAAGATCTCCTGCCTTTAGCACAGCGTTGGACTAGATTCTATGGTCTAAGTAAGGCTCTTCCAAAGCTTGTTTGGAACAAAACACTCCAGTGTATGGTTACGGTGGTTATGAAGAATATCTGAACACCTTCATTTGAAAGAAAGATACACATGTGCTTTCTTCCTCTTAGATGACTGGGGTTTTGTTCTGTTTTTACAGCAGTTTTCCTGCCACATAGCAATTTATAAACACTCTTTGGAGGCAGGCACTCATTTGGAGACAAGAAAGAGGTGGCTATAAAGACAGAATGAAAACTGTACAAGTCCAATGAGCATTTGAGTCCCATGTTGCTTTCCCAAAGACTGCAACTGCAGGCTGATCCTTTTTTTTTTTTTTTTGCCCACAAAGCATCTTAAGCTTTCAGAAGAAAATTCCATTGCTTCCTCCAATCTCCTGTGGCCGTGTTGACAGGGGCTGGATTTTGCTTGTGGTCTGCTGCCTGTAGTGCTCGGTTCTTTCCAGCCGATGAGTCTTAGGGTCACAAGGAGACCCACCGGAGATGCCCATTCTGCACACCAGTATCCATATACATAGAAATGAGACGCAGGTATCAAACTCATGGCTGGCATATGCACAACACTGTGTACATGGGTTGAGTTTGTATAGGCTCTGCTCTGCTGGCAACTAGAGAAGCAGGAGGAGGAGGAGGAGGAGGATAGGAACAAAAATGAAGGTAGAGAATGAACAACATAGTCCTTGTATCTTGCCTTTTTTTCATTTTTATTCCATTGCATTGCTTTGTTTTCTTTCTCTCTCACTCACTCTAATTCAAAAAAAAAAGTCTGGGTGCAAAATGCAGGTTTGGCCCAAACCCAATACAAACACTTGCCTTTGGGATGCTTGGACAAGATGCTATCTGGTCTCCAGTGAATCCAGATATTCCAGCGCTATGTCATAGCAGAAGTGGTACTGTTCCTTTAAAGGAAAGGGAAAACAAGAGAGTGAGTACATGCAAACTTTATCCTGCTAAAGCTATTGTAGAAAAAGGTGGAAAAGATTTGCCGGGATAGAAAATGGGAGATGACCTTGGAAACTGAATGAAATGGGGAGCACAAATATGATTTAAGCTCAGGAAAAGAAGGGAATATTAAAAAAGAAACTTGAACTGGCTTATCTTTAGTTCTCTATGGTATAAGAGTTAATATTCATCCTTGTGGCCAACAGAAGAATTTTGGCTTTGGTGCTACTGCTGAAATGGCGGTTGGAGTTCTAGTCTTGTCATGGGACAATATTAACATGTGCAGAGGACTCTTCTCATTAAGAATATTGGGGAGAGCCAGGTTATTTGGGATCATGGGGGGAGGAATGGCTTTGATGTGGGACTCTGGCCCTTCTAGTGGAAGCTTGGAATACCCTTCCAGTGGAAGCCATATGGGCTTGGAATACCCTTCCGGTGGAAGTCACAGGCTTGGAATACCCTTCCAGTGGAAGCCATATGGGCTTGGAATACCCTTCCGGTGGAAGCCACACGCTTGGAATACCCTTCCAGTAGAAGCCACGGGCTTGGAATACCCTTCCAGTGGAAGCCATATGGGCTTGGAATACCCTTCCAGTAGAAGCCACGGGCTTGGAATACCCTTCCAGTGGAAGCCATGGGCTTGGAATACCCTTCCAGTGGAAGCCATACGGGCTTCAAATACCCTTCAGGTGGAAGCCAGATCAAGCTGGCATTATTTGACTTTGGTCCCCTGATTTCTGCTCTCCTGCTCTTGGCATATTATCTACAGGTAGTCCTTGATTTACAACCATTCGTTTAGTGACCCTTTGAAGTTACAATGGCACTGAAAAAAATGACTTGTAACTGGTTCTTGCACATACTGTAGAACCATCCCAGCATCTCCATGGTCATGTGATAAACATTTGGGCACTTGACAACTGGCATGTATTTACAATGACTGTAGCATCCCAAGGTCATGTGATCACCATCTGCAACCTTCCCAGCTGGCTTCCAGCAAGCAAAGACAACGGGGGAATTTGGATTCGTTTAGCGACAGTATAATTGACTTACTTGCAGTGATTCAATTAACAAAAAAAAAGATGCAAAATTGGGAATGACTCAATTAACAACCAGCTTGCTTAACAATGGAAATTTGGGTTCCTGTTGTGGTTGTAAATCAATGACTATCTATGTAATCTGATTATGTTTTGTTCTCTACTTCTTGGTTAGCATTGTTTGCTATTTCATATTTTAGCTAACTGCTTGCTACATTTGGTGGCGTGGATTGCAACCCACCCCAAGTTCTCTTAGGTAATGAGTTGTTTATAAATTCTTTTAATAAGATAATAACATAATAAATAAAAAGAGCTACCAGAAAGTGGTCCTGGGAGAAGATTATTTAATCTTGGCTGTGGTCTTAACTTGAAAACCCTGCTTGACCATTAAGGGAAACAATAATTCAATATTGTACCTGCAGATAGGGTTCCCTTCTCTCACTTGATTAAAATTTAATTCAAATTAAATATATTTTTTTAAAAAGGGAGGGTGCTGAAAATTCATGTGAGATTTCAACATTATTACATGTCATCTCAGGATGAGCTTGCCAATATTTTTCAACAACTACAACCTAACAAAATAAGATTGCATAATGACACCAGAGATCTGAAAAATTGGCAACCCCTAAGATAAGCCTTTGGTTGATGCAGGAAGTGGCTTTTGGTTTTTGCAGTCCGAAAGGGAGGTGACTTACTACCTACTTGTCAAAAAGCCTAAATTATATAGGAGCAACCATTTCATGAAAATCCTTTTTATGTTTAGTTTAAAACAACAACAACAGGGCAGCTGTTTTCAGCTATGGCAACTAAGTTCTGAAAATAGTAAATCCCTGTCTAGGAAGAATTAAGTTATAGCAAAAAGGTTCCAGTGATAAGGTAATTGTGACAAAGATCTACAGTACAACTGATTAAGTTATTCCCTGTAAATTCTAAACAATGTTCTATTGCAGAAAGTGATCTAAAGATGCCATGAATCCTTTTATTCAAAATCTAATCACATCTCAGAGTGGGTGGTAGGGGAAGAAAAATAAATAGCTCAAGAAGTACTGCATTATTCCAGTTAGGAAAATATTTAAAAAATCATGGTCTTGAACTCTCTGAATTTAAAAGCAAGAATGATGTAATCATTGAATTGAATAAACATGGGGATAGTTGTGTTGAGATACTTCTAACCCAGAAGTATGGAAGAAAGACATTCAATGTTCCATAACATGTTACAAGATAACTCACAATTCACAAACTATTATATGGGTCGGGACACAATTATCTTTTCATTTTCACACTTCTCTGAATTTTGTAATACAGCTCTTATAAAATGCACTCATTTCTCACACCAAGCAAGAGAAAGTATGTTAGGTAAGGCAATATTCAAAACTGGGTAATAGTAGGAAGCCTACACTAATATATGCAAACGGATGTAGAAACCAGTTTAATGTAGCAGGTTTATCTTTATGAAAATAAAAAGAATTAGAAACTTGTAGAAACTGAGGTTGGCAGATCTTCTACCTCTAATCTAACCTCAGGCCTTTTATGTCCTATTTTATTCAACAGAATAGTTGTGAGGTTGAAATCAGAGGGGGGGGGGAGGAAAATACTTATGCTATTCTGACCTACTTGGAGAAAACAACAAAGTATAAATGTAGGCATAAATAATAACCTAATTCCCATTATTCTTTCTACTCAAAGAAGCTAGAAAAGTATAACAGTATTAGCTACAGTTCTATACACACCCTACCAAGTTGTGTGTGTAGACATGCCTTTGAGGTAATCCGGATTCTTGAATCTTGACTCTGGAAATGGTTTGCCATTGCCTGCTTCCTCGGATGGAGAGAGTGACTGGCCAAAAGTCACACAACTGGCTTTGTGCCTAAGCAGGATTAAAAATCCTGGTCTTCCAGTTTGTAATCTGATGCCTTTAATGTCAAGTGGTTGAAAAAATATTCCCAGATGTGATTGCTTACTGAGTAATGATCTACAGATTTATTGTATGGCTTCTGCCTACTCCACCAGGTTTAATATAGAAGCTGGAGGGAGGGGAGAGTAAAGGTTTCCCCTGTCCAATCACGTCCAATTCTAGGGGGCAGGCTCATCTCTGTTTCCTAGCCAAGGAAGTAACCATTGTCTGAAGTTGCTCCCATGGTCATGTGGCCAGCATGACTATACACCAAGGGACATGGAATGCTGTTATCTTCCCACCAAAGTGATACCTATTTATCTACTTGCACTTGCACTTTTTGAACTGCTAGGTTGGCAGAAGATGGGGCAAGAACGGGAGATCACCTCATCATGTAATACTTGAATTTTTCTGGTTAGTGAGCCAGTGTCATAACCATTAGGTCATCAAAGGTCCCTTCTATTAAACAATGTTGGAGTTGGGTATCACCTGACTTAGATAGAACAGAGAGTTGGGTGGCACTGAGGATCTGGCTGTTTTCTAGGCATTTAAGTCAGAGTTCTGCTACTATTGATGGTGAGTGGGGTCAACAGTTTAATCTTGGGTGTCGGGCAGTTTTATTGGGTTGTTTCATCTGTTTCAATCTTTCAAGCCACCCAGAATCAATCGAATGAGGTAGGTGGCTACAGAAATCATATGTATAATAAAATAAATACAGACACTCCATGTATGCGTACACATGTGGCGGGAGCAGCAGACTTTTGCAAATTCAATTAGTTTGTTGGTAACCTGTGAAGCAAAAACACCAGAGCTTCATCTGTGGGTGGACATCAGAAAGGAAGAGATCAAAGACATAATACTTTTGGATTGGAGAAAAAAAGATTCTATTCTTTATAGTAATGTAGAGAAATAAAATCCCAGCATCAGAGAAGGATGCATGTGGGGGCCAGATCCTTTAACAGGTGCAAATCAGTAAAGCTCTACTAATAGCAACACTCTCATTTACTCCTGTGGTGAGAGCATTAAGCTGAGTCTCAGGAATCAGATTTTGCAGGTTCAATAGAGGTTAGGGGAAGATTGAGTTCTGGTTGAAAACACTAGTTTGCATATCCTAATACCTTGCAATTTAGCCCAACAGGTTACCCAACTCCATGTCAGTTTACTTTTTTTTTAAATTGCCTTGGCTCCATCCTCCATCCTCTATCTTGCTCAATTGAATTTTTCTTTCTTTCTAATGCTATCAGAGCAACCTCTACAGGCATTTCATTTCGCAAGGGAGAAATTTCATAATCCACAATTCAAAATCCAAATCTTGTATTTCCCCTCTGAAGCAATGTTTAAGGCACCCCTCCTCTTTCTTCTTCTACAGAACAGAAAATCTGCCCAATATCTTCCCCCATTAGCTGAGGCTGCTGGGAGATATAGTTCATAACAATATAAAAGATCTATTTTGTTTGTACGGGACACTTTGAGAGGGAAGTGATGGGTACTGTACACAGCGAAAACATTTCCTCTGAGATATTTATTGCATATGCAATTTATGCTTCCTGATCTGACTATACAGGTATGTATCACTTCCCTCTTTCGTTCTGATTTGGTTTTAATGATATTGCAATGTGGCCAGCCAATCAACCCGGGTTTTTTTTTTTTTGAAGGACTGATACTGAAGCTGAACCTCAAATACTTTGGCTATCAAATGAGAAGAGAGGACTCCTTGGAAAAGACCTTGATGTTGGGGAAGATGGAAGGCAAGAAATGAAAGAAGGGGATGGCAGAGGATGAGATAGCTATATAGATTCACCAATGCAAAGAACATGAATTTAGGCAAACTCCAGAGACAGTGGAAGACAGAGTGTCTGGCATGCTATAGTCCATGGAGTTGTGGAGAGTAGGACATGACTTAGCAACTGAAAAACAACAAAATCAAGATCAAGCAAGGTACTAATACCACTCTATATAGCCTTAGTAAGACCACACCTAGAATATTGCATCCAGTTTTGGTCACCACACTATAAAAAAGATTTTGAGACTCCAGAAAAAGTGCAGAAAAGAGAAACCAGGATCATTAGGGGACTGGAGACAAAAACATATGAAGAACGGTTACAGGAACTGGGCATGGCTAGTCTAGTGAAGGACAAGGGGAGACATGATAGCAATCTTCCAATATTTGAGGGGCTGCCACAGAGATGAAGGAGCCAAGCTATTTTCTAAAGCAGGGATCCCCAACCTTTTTGATGCCGCGGCCCGGTACCGGCATCAGCTGGGCGCCGCGCCCCGGTACCGGCATCAACTGGGCGCCGCCATCTTTTGACGAAAAGTGCTTCGGTGACCTCACCGGAAGCACTTTTTCATCAAAAAGATGGCGGCGCCAACGCTCCGGTGAGCTTTTTGGGTAGAAATGGCTTTCTACCGGAAAAGCTCACGAAGCGCTAGCGCCGCCATCTTTTTGATGAAAAAGTGCTTCCGGTGAGCTTTCTACCTGGAAAAGCTCACCGGAAGCACTTTTTACCAAAAGATGGCGGCGCCAGCAACCAGCGGCCCGGTAAGAGTTGTTCCGCGGACCGGTATCAGTCCGCGGACCGGCGGTTGGGGACCCCTGTTCTAAAGCACCCAAAGGCCAGACAAGGAATAATGGATGGAAACTGATCAAGGAGAGATTCAACCTGGAAATAAGGAAAATTTTTCTGATGTTCAGAGCAATCAATCAATGGAACAGAAGTTGCCTTCAGAAGTTGTGGGAGATTCATCACTGGAGGCTTTCAAGAAGAGGTTGGACTGTCATTTGTCAGAAATGGTGTAGGATCTCCTGCATAGGTGGGTGTGGGGTTGAACTAGATGACCTACAAGGTCCCTAGTTGCCTGTCATTTCATCAAACCAAGAAACTTACATCAACTGGCACTAGAGATCAGACTAAACCTCAATCTATGTTAGCTCTTTGTTCTTCCTAAGGGCAACCAATTCCTTCCCAGACATTTCTAAGCATGACACAAATGAAAATGTCTACTGTTTTATTCTCATTTAGTAGCATGCTGAATTCTACCAGCTGTGATGATTCCACAGAATTTCCATATCAAAGGTTCACAGTAATTGGTATAAGCTTCCAAGTATGGACATTCTTTTGATAGTTGAAAAATGCCCCCAGTCCACCTTCTGTTTTTGTAAGTCATTGCCACCTTTTACGAGAGCAAGTCCCACAATTTCTTGAAGAAATACCATAGCACTCTTTAGAAGAAATAGGTCAGATGAATGCTACTCACTACTTACAAAGGTCTCGACCATATTTGGCTTATAGTTGCGAAGGGTCTTTGCAGCAAAGAAAACATCCACCAGCTTGTGACACCTGATCATCTCCAGGATCATGGTGCAGGCGCAGAAGGTACCACTCCGTCCACCTCCATTCCTAGAGAAGAAATTAGACACATGAAGAATGCATCTAAAAAGGTGCCCAAGAAGAACTATGGTTTAGCCTAGCATTAGGGAGAGAACAAAAAAACCAAAAACAAGCAAAGGTACATGTCCAGTTTTCCCATACCATCTTACAGATCACTTGAGAGAGACAACATTAAAAGATGGGTTGATGCTACTCTCATGTAGTTATCCTTCACTGAAATGTTTTGACTGGAGAAAAGATGCAGAATTCATGGCATTCTTGCACACGTTTAGTATCTGATCCTTGAAAACCATGTCATTTGGAAGCTTTAACAAAGGGCTCTCGAACATTTACACCATTTGTAAAATGGTGCTTAGTCAAATGCTGGCCAGCTCACAGAGACTTTTATTCATTGAACAGTAAAGGACTCACTCCTTTATTATTGTCTTCAAAATGTGGAAAACACACAGGAATTACGATCAATCCTTGCTGTCTTTGATTTTAGAAAAAGCAGCAAGATATATCTCTTCTTAGATATTAATTGGTTTAACTGATGACTTTCTACTTGGAGTGGCCGGAGTTATGCTTTGAACTTTTTTTTTAAAGTAATCATTTCTTTTTGTATTTGGCATTTTTCTCTTAATCTCCATGCAAGTTATTTACAGGTAAGACAGGCTAGGCTATAAATCTAGTAAATAAGCAAAAGCTGCAGAAGCAGCTCTCGTGTCCATTTTGTTTTGCTCAAGAGGAATAATAATGATCTGGTATGGAAATGAACTGGCAATGAACTGGAACTTAGTTTAATATTTATTCTCATGGTTCCCACAAGTGGCAGAACAGACCATCAAACTGCACACTTTTTCAGAAAATGATGTGTTTTTTTCTGAGTGATGCATCATGGAGATACACTTTCAAACATAGCCATTTTGAAAACAAAAGACCCCAGACTGCCTGCTTCTGATAGAATATGATGGCTGGTGGCAATAGCAGAGAAATATCCCTTAGTAAGAGATTAAATTGCTGAGCAAGCTTCAATTGAGTGCTTAAACACACAGGAGTTTAAAGAGAATTTAAAAAAAATAGAGGGGAAGGAAACAGTTACACAGTACTATGAAATGGTGAGCAACTTGTTAATGAAGATAATAGCTGCAAGCACTATTACACAGTTGTGGTCATCAGCATATTAACCTTTCAGGAAAAGTATTGCATAAATGCCAACACTGTATTATTATGTGTACCAGGCTAAAATTGTCGCCTATTTTAAGTGGATAGGATGGAAACAATCTTCAAATAACAAATTACTGTTTGGGGTATTCCATACACAAGTTGAGATCTCGTGTTTGGGTTTGAGGCACAGTTATTAAAAGTCTTCGACTTACAACAGTTCACTTGTCAGGTTTCCAAGTGATGAAATCCATTTAAAAAGAAAAGTACAAAGTCCATCTTTCAAAAAGATTTCTTTTATTTAGGAAAGCATCAAATTGGCAAAGTCCATGGTAATTCCACATCTGACACAACCCGGAATTGCCCCACAATATTACAAGTTAGAAACAACCCCCAAAAGTCACATTCTCCAACAGAAATAATTCAACAATGCTTGATGTCATAAATCTCCACCTCAAGAGCCCCAAGCAAGGACAGCTCGTTTCCCACGGGAAGGAAGATCACCTAGCCAAAACAACTCTCTTTATCTCCACTCCTCCCCCTTTAGGAATGTGACGAGCCCGAAACCTTCCCCCATGACTGCCACAGAGAAAGTAAGGAAAAGAATATATATTAAGCTTAACTAAAATGGCTACACATATGTCATTTTCGGGCTTGACACACTTAGTGATCATTCAATGTTACAACGGCACTGAAAAAAAGTGACTTACATGCCATCCCATGTCATCCCCTTTTTGCAACCTTCTGACATGCAAAACCAATGGGGGAGACCGGTGGTGGGGTTCAAATAATTTAATAACTGGTTCTCTCCCCGAATGATTTCTTCCAACAACCAGTTCACCGAATTGCTCAGAAAGTTAACAACTGGTGCGAACTGGCTGAGACTCAGATTCACTTAACCAACGGTGTTACTAATTTAACAAGTGCAGTGGTTCACTTAACAAATGGGGCAAGAAAGGTCATAAAATGAGGCAAAGTTCACATAACAAATGTCTCAGTTAGCAACAGTTAGCTCATCAGTCTGGAATCCGCATTGTATATTGGACATTAATACAATTGAGCGAGTCCAGAAGTATTTCACGTGAAGAGTACTACACTCCTCTGCTCGCAACAGAATACCCTACATCCCCAGGCTTGAGATTTTGGGTTTGGACAACCTTGAACTATGCCGCCTATGGTTGGATCTAAGTGTAGCACACAAAATTATCGGCTACAATGTCCTACCAGTCAATGACTACTTCAGCTTCAACCGCAACAATACAAGAGCACACAACAGATACAAACTCAATATAAACAGCTCCAAACTTGATTGCTGAAAGTACGACTTCAGCAACAGAGTGGTCAATGCCTGGAATGCACTACCTGACTCTGTTGTTACATCCTCTAACCCCCACTCCTTTAACCTCAAACTAACCACTATTGACCTCGCCCTATTCCTAAGAGGTCTGTAAGGAGCATTCCTAAGAGGTCTGTAAGGTGCACCATCGTGCCGACCATTCCTGTCCTATTGTCCCCATTTATTCATACCTATTTCCTGTACTCTTACTCATGTTTATACTTATACCTATTATCTTGTAAGCCAGGGGTCTCCAACCTTGGGCCCTTGAAGCCTGGCGGACTTCGACTCCCAGAATTCCCCAGCCAGCAAAGGTTGAAGACCTCTGTTGTAAGCGACTGACAAATCAAATCAATCAATAAATAAATAAAATAAACATAAATTTTGGGTGCAATTGTGGTTATAAGCTGAGGACTACCTGCATTTAATATGATCATTTCCAACCTGGGCATTCTTCAGATTCTTTGGTTATCAAACCCCAGAATTCTCCAGCTAGCAAGGCCCTTGCTAGAAATTCTGGGAGTTAAAGTCCACATATATGGAATTCTCTGGATTTGGTGAAGGCTGTGGTAAGTGAAGGTGGCAGGTGGTTTTCTTTTTTCTTCTTGTAACAAGACTAGCTAAACTCTTTGAAGGTTGTTTTCCGAGCTGGAAAACAGATCAGAAAACATTTTGGCCAGTCTCTCTCCGCTGCTATTGCATTTAATCCAATTGTGAAGCTAACCTCAAAAGGAAACTTAGTTGCCTTTTTCTGGATCTGATCACACAGCTTTTCTATTGCAGAATGTTATTTTGAAGGGGAAAAGATGGGCATTTAGAAATGAAAACTCCCAAATCAATCAAACCGAACACCTGTGCGTGATATTGTCACTGTCTCAAACTCCCAGTATAAGATTAAGCCGCTTCAAGTGTTGCTACTCAAGCACCTGTTTGGCTTTATGTAAACTGGTGTGACCCAAGCACAATTAGTTTCTCTCCCAGCAGTATACGGGCATGTCGCCAGCTTACGCTGTAAATTCTTCTGGGCACGGATTCCCTTCAGAGCTAATAAATCCTTCACACTTGATATAATCAAATTAAGCAGATGTATACAAGATGGCTGTTTATGAGCCAAAGCCTCCTATTCTCTCCTCCTTTCTTTCCTCAATTCCTTTCCCTCTGGAATTTGCAGACATGCTGCCAAATTATCTTTAGACTAATGCACAACCTTAATTTGGCTGTTTCATTACTGGATGCCCTTGTCAACTTGGAAGCCTGCTTGTTCTCTTGGAGTGTGGATGTTGTTGAACCAAAAATCAACAACTGAAGAGCAACACAGTGAGTGAAATTTTTTCTCTCTCAGATACCTTTTGAAATTGGTTTTGGCTGCTTTTGATTCCCAGTTGCAGCTCCTTTACTTAGATGAAGCTTAACCTGCTTTTTTTTTTGCACATTGCATTAGCCTTGTGACTTAAGAGAAGTTTTTTCAGATTTCTGGGCAGAACTTGTGAAATGTTGAGTTAATGAGGTGAATAGGGATACCGAGGAGAAAAGGTTCGAGGCCTAGGGTTACATTTCAATACAATTTAATTGTATCCATGTGCTTAATAAACACTTGCACAGGACACAGGATCCTCTGGTTTGGTTAGACCGAACAAACTTGGATCACTAAACTATAGCTTAATCATTAATTGGATCATTAAACTATTCAAGAACCTGCCTTAGGCCCATGCAATCTGTTTAACAGAATAACTGTTGGAAAGGAACTCCTTCAGGTAGGAAACCTGATACCTTTTCAGATAAGTGGCTATCCAATTTCTTCTTAAAAGCCTCCAGTGATGGAGAACCCACAACTTCTGAAGGCAAGCCATTCCACTAGTTTCTTATTTATTGTTCTCACTGTCGGGAAATTTTTCCTTATTTTTAGGTTAGTTCTCTTCTTGCTTAGTATCCCATCCATTGTTTCTTGTCTTGCTCTCTGCTGCTTTGTCAAATAGCTTGACTCCCTCCTCTCTGTGGTAGCACCTCAAATATTGGAACACTGTTATCATGTCACCCCAGTCCTTCTTTTCACTGGACATAACCAATTTATTTATGAACCGTTCTTCATAGGTTTTAGCCTCTTAATCATCTTTGTTGCTCTTCTCTGTACTCTTTCCAGAGTCTCAATGTCTTTTTTATATCGTGATGAGATCAAAACTGGATGCAGTATTCCAAGTGTGAATTTACCAAGGGATTATAAAGTTTTCTAACACTTCACTTGATCTTGATTCTACCCAGCCTAGGACAGTGTTGTCTTCACCCTGCTCCTCTTCCATTCTTCCTTGGACAAGCATCCATGCTGAAGTCATGGCTTATTTAAACCACGGTTTTCATTATATGCAAATTATATGCATTATATGCAAATTATATGCTTAGGATTAATTTCTGCTTATTGGCCAGGATATAATAGTAGGCTCACAGTAGGGCTTACGGTCTTGACAGATCTTAATCTTTCCTATACAAGACTCTACAGAAACATTGGCATTAGTAATCACATTCACAGGATTTGCAAAAGGACATTTATCTACAGTACTATTTCAACTACTTCCATGTAGGCTCTCTGCCTATGAAGAGTTCCAATCCACAGAACCCCACGATCCTATGTGAATTCTGTTGCTAACAAGGCAGACAACAGTGCGGCATTGACTTAGGGACAAGAATACCATCTCCCTCACTTGAGAAACATTGGTTCTCCATTGGTCTCTTCCCGCTTAATCCCAAGGAATACTTACAAACAATGGACAATGGTCCTGCCATTGCCGTTCTCTCCTTGCCACTTCTCTACTTGGGCTAATAAATTCAGAAAAGACTTTTTTGAATCTGGAACATCTCTGTAAGCTGACCACCGCAGGTACTGAAAATGCCGGACCATCAAGTGTCCTTCCTGTAACTAGAAAAGTCCTGTTATTAGTTCTCTTCTTGTCAAGAGTTTGCTAAAGCCATATTGGTTAAAGATAAAAAGGTGGTTAGAAGAAATGACAGCACAACAAATAGATCTAAAACCAGAATTGTTGTTATTAGGTATACTACCGGGGAAATACAATACAAGAATTACATACTTCATATTATATGTAATAACAGCAGCTATCCTAGATTACATAAATATCCACATTTACACAAACTGGAAAAATGAAAGTATCCCTACAGGATGAAAAGGTATTTTTTAAAAAATAGAATGTGCTGAAATGGACAGGTTAACGATGGAAATTAAGGTTAAAGAAGAAATGGTTACATCATTAACCTGTCTATTTCGGCACATTCTAATATATATTTTAATACCTTTTCATCTGTAGGTATACTTTCATTTTTCCAGTTTTGTGCATATGCGATTCTAGCTGCTGTTATTATTTAACATGGGATCTACTGAGTATAAATAATACAGAGTATTATTTAACATGGGATCTACTGTACAAATGGTTAGAAAACAGATGCGGAGATTACCGTATTTGCCGCGTATAAGACGACTTTTTGCCCTGAAAAGATGACTCCAATTGGGGGTCGCCTTATATGCCGGGTCGCCTTATACGCCGGCAAATAGTAATTGGGAAGCACTGCGGCTGCCCGCGGCTGAGGCACTTTGCGCACCGTGGGAAACGAATCCCGTGAAGCCGAAAGGAGCAGCCAGCCTTTTCCCAGCTCCCAAGGAAACGAGGCTCGCACCGCCCGAGCTCCGCTGAGGTATCCGGCTGGGGCTGTCAGGAGTTGTTACCGCTGGCGCGGCTCCGCTGCTCCAGTCCCGCTGCCCCGGGAAGGGAAAGGCAAAGCGCGGCTCTTCCTTTTGCCTTTCCCTTCCCGAGGCAACGCAGGACTGGAGCCGCTGGAGCTGCGCCAGCGGTAACAACTCCTGACAGCCCCAGCCGGATACCTCAGCGGAGCCCGGGCGGTGCGAGCCTCGCTTCCTTGGGAGCTGGGAGAAGGCTGGCTGCTCCTTTCGGCTTCACGGGATTCGCTTTCCACGGTAGACAAAAGTGCCTAAAAAAAAAAAAAAGTGCAAAAGTGGAAGGCATGCGGAAGAGGGGGAGTATATAACAAACTATATTTTGAGTGGAAATGTTGGGGTCGTCTTATACGCCGGGTCGCCTTATACGCCGGCATATACGGTAGTAACTTTATGATGGAAAATATTAACAAAATAGAAGTAAATACATACATACGTACGTACGTACGCTACAAGTAATATTACCAATGGATTGTACTTGACTACAAATTATAGTTTATAGAGTGACTAGAGTTGAAGACTATATGGTATAACTATGAGGATAATGGTTATAATTATGGTGTAAAATAATATGTATATTCAAAAGAAATTACATTGTATAATTATGAGAAAAACGGTTACAATCAGCGTGTGTAAAACTATCTACACTTAAATGAGATTTGATACAACAGTACACTGGCGTTGTAGAAATGGAAACATGATGTATAATAAATGAAAATGTATAATGAAAATAAATGATAATTTTAAAAAAAAGAGTTTGCTAAAGCCAGCTGTTCCCGGATGAAACATAATTTGGAATCTGATAGGTCAGGGGTGTCCAACCTTGGCAACTTTAAGACTTGTGGACTTCAACTCCTTCTGGGAGTTGAAGTCCACAAGTCTTAAAGTTGCCAAGGTTGGACACCCCTGTGATAGGTGTTATCAGCTGTCCGTCTCCTTGGTTTTTCTTCTAGGATAACAATACACTAAACCTGGGTTGCTCAATCTTGGCAATTTTAAGATGGGTCAGCTAAATTGGCGGGGGAATTCTGTGAGTTGAAGGCCATGTGTGTTCAAGTGCCAAATTTGGGGAAACCTTGCACTAAATCATTCACAGCTCCCCAAATCTTTGAATTTAGTCCCAGAAACCTCATCAAACGGCAAATTTTATTAAGAGGGAATATGCATAACAAGAGAATAATCTTATTAACCAGATTTTGGGTTCAATGTTAAGAAATGAAATCAAATTTATTTTTTTGTCTCTATGATATTCAGTTGGTTTGCTTTTAGAAGAAACACTTAAGAATGTCATTCAAAAACTTTCTGGAGATGGATTGCCCATACTCAGAGTTTCCCAAAGATGTCAATTCCCAGAATTCTTAGAAATGATGAAGCTAGTTACAGAATTCTGGGAAGGATTCATGGTCAGGAAATATTGTTCTAATCTAGGGCATAGAAACAGGAAAGAGAGCTGAATTTCAACCATTGCATATCCAGGACAAACAGTAAGAGGGAGAAAGGTCTTTTCAGACAGTAATAATATTCAAAACTTCACTTCAAAATGAGGTAAACCTACTCAGCTGAACTTCTGCCCTAAAATTCTACCCCTTCATTAAGTTAAGATGAGGTTCCCCTAGTTGTACCCAACTTCATTTACAATATGACTCATTGTTGGGTCTCAATCCTGTAGTTGCTAACCAACTGGCTTACATTATTTTATAGCAGGGAGTCTGTGATTCATGAAAATAGGGAATTACCCACTTAGTACAACGTGAATCACAGGCAATTCTACTTAGACAATACTGCTCAAAAATTTTCAACTGTTTAGCTGTGGAGAAAAACAACTACTAGATCTAATAGATACATAACCAACCAAGTGTATAAGCATATCAAGATTCCTTGTGCTTCTGATGATGCTACATGCTGATAAAAATTTTAAAAATAATAATAAAGAGATGGAGAAAATTAAAGCTATTAATGTATTCCTTCCAGAATGAATTTTAGAGCATCAGCTGTAAATCAGCTGAGAGGCACAGGACACTTCATGGGGCAGAATAAAATAATAGAAGAATAAAATGAGCGGCTCTTATTTGGTTCTGAGTCACTGTTTCTTTGAACTTCTTCCTGAATACAGAAAGTCCTCGACTTACTATCACAACTGAGCCCAAAATTTATGTTGCTGAGTGAGACAGTGGTGGGATTCAAATTTTTTTACTACCGGTTCTGTGGGTGTGGCATGGTGGGCATAACCTCGCTTAACAACCTTGTGATTCACTTAATAGCTGCAGTGATTCACTTAATAATCTGGCAAAAAAAAAGTTGTAATATCAGGCGTGTCTCATTTAATAGCTGCCCCGCTTAGCAATGGAGATTGTGGACTCATTGTAGGTCAAGGACTACCTGTGTTAGAGCTACACTTGTTTCAAAAATGTTTTGGAAGAGGTGCTTACTGGTGTACGAAAGCCAGAAAAGCACAACCTTTTTATAACACTACTGTATTTGCACTCCCAAAAATTCCATATCATCCCTTCCAACCACAGTTGGAAAGAATGCACAGCCCTACTACATTTGCAGCCAGCCAGCCAGCTCCTAGCAGTCAATGGCCATTGGCTGCTTGCATTCATTTGGTATTCACCACATCATCATCATCATCATCATCATAGAGAGAGATTGAAAAGGAAAGAGAAGGGAAGCAGGGATAAGGAAATGAGGCCCTGTAATACTTTCATAATATAGGTAGATTTGCAATATAATGTAGTTAGTATGGAATGGAACGAGGAGGGATTACAGCTAAGCAAGCCTAGAATTTAACAGCACTGGATGGAAAGCTCGGTACAAAATCAGCGGAAAGGATGGAAATCCTACGAGGCTCAAAACAGGTTTTCAGACTGACTCTCCGTGGATGGCATTATTAATGCCACTGTAATGACTTGGGACAGGAGAAACACTATATTGAAAAAGAGAAAAATCATCTACCAGTTTCTGAGCAACCTGCAGTGGAGATTTTCATCTGTGTTTTCCTTTCCTTTCAAACGAAATCTTTCTGAATCAGGGAGCTATCAGGACCACAGTTCCTATAATCCCCAAACAGTATCTACCATCAAAATAGGGGCTGGAAGTTTGTGGAGATTCTAATCTAATGTATTTGGAGGGCATTTGGTCGAGTTCAATTTTACATTCAGTTTAAAGAGAAGCTTCCAGAAATAGCACTTAGGCCAGTGATGGGATTCAAATAATTTAACAACCAGTTCACCCAAACCAGTGCAAACTGGCTGAATCCCACCACTGACTTAGACTTATATAGTGCTTTATATAGTACTCTTTAAAGTACTCTCTAAACCAGTGATCCCCAACCTTTTGACGCCGCGCCCGGTACCGGCATCAACTGGCCGCCGCCATCTTTTTTGACGAAAAAGTGCTTCTGGTGACTCACGGAAGCACTTTTTCGCCAAAAGATGGCGCGCCAGCGCTTCCGGTGAGCTTTTCGGTAGAAATGGCTTTCTACCGGAAAAGCTCACCGAAGCACTGGCACCGCCATCTTTTTGATGAAAAAGTGCTTCCGGTGAGCTTTCTACACGGAAAAGCTCACCGAAGCACTGGCGGCGCCATCTTTTTGATGAAAAGTGCTTCCGGTGAGCTTTCTACCCGGAAAAGCTCACCGAAGCACTTTTTACCAAAAAGATGGCGGCGCTTCAGCAACCAGCGGCCCGGTAAGACTTGTTCCGCGGACTGCGGTGCACCGGTCCGCGACCGCGGTTGGGGACCCCTGCTCTAAACGGTTTACAATATCAGCATATTGCCCTCAACAATCTGGGTCCTCCTTTGATCGGTCTCAGAAGAAGGGAAGGCTGAGTCAACCTTGAGCCAGTCAGGATCGAACTCCTGGCTGTGGGCAGAGTTACCATGCAATGCTGCATTCTAAGCACTGTGCCACCACAGCTGGTGGTCAAATCTTTCATCCAGTCCCATTCTGAAGCAAACTGCTGAGGTCGGTTTTCCTACTCTAACACAAGACACAATTCTCTGTCTTTTAAAACAAAACTAAAACAAAATGCACAAAAGACAGACAGGTTCATGTCTTTTGAAAACATCAACACGAGATGGAATGGACTGAACTAATTGAATGTGGATAATTGACATAATAACAAAACAGGGCTAATTTGGGAAGGCCCCGAGGGAAGGTTAGCCCCATAAAGACCTAAGAAGGGTTGTGCTGGATCACATCAAAGCTTATCTAAGCCAGCATTGTGAATCACACAGCAGTCAATTGGCTGCGATCAAAAGGTTTGTCCACCTAGGGAGGAAGACATCTGCTCTGTTTCATGGTTGCTCCCAGCACCTGTATTGGTCATCCTGAGGCCCGCTCATTCACATTGGAGAGATCCTTTTCGAGCTCTTGGTAAAGATCTACCAGTGGAGAGAAAATACTATTCAAACTCCTTCACTCAGCCACACAGGCCTGCAAATAGTGACCACTCCCTAAAGACAGTGAAATGTTTAGCTAGTCTGCACTGAGCTAACAATCAAGTCCTTTTCTTCCCAGGCACTTCTATGTCAGATAGAGTGGAGTGGTGCAATGGCCTAGAAGTGGAGCTCTCGCCTCACAATCAGGAGGTTGTGAGTTCAATCCTAGGTAGAGGCAGGTATTTCTCTCTCAGGGCACAGTGAGAATATATCTGCTGAACAAAACCCCGCATTGGTGACAGGAAGAGCATCCGGCCATTAACTCTGCTTGCTCCCTTCAGTTGCCCAGACTCCACCCCGCAAGGGATTATGGGGTCATTAAGTGGAGATGACTTCTACGTCAGATAGAGTCACCTTATCACTGAGATGAGTGGCATATAACAGGGGTCCTCAACCACCGGGCCGCGGACCGGTCCCGGTCTGTGGAGCACTCTGTACCGGGCCGCAAATAAAAAAATATGGCGGCTTTCTTCGCCTTCGGTGAATGCTGCTGGGATCGGGGATCAAGGACACAAATGAGAGAAGGGGAGGAGGAAGCAACCAAAGCCTGTCCTGCTCTCTGGCTCAGCGGCTTCGGTTTCCTCCCGCCTCGTTCCTCTCTCAGTCGCTCTCTCGCTCCTCCACCAGCCCAGGAAGAAACTGCTTCAAAGAAGCCGGGGGGGTGGCTTTTCCTGTCGCCACAGCGCCTCCGAAGCGCCCGTTCACCCCCACCCCACCCGCCCGCCCGCGGTTCAATCCACAGTGCTCCGTTCTGCCTGCCTGCCTGCCTTCTTCGTTTCTGGTGAGAATAATAACTATTCGCCTCTTTTTATCAGCCGAACCTGCTCCGAAATGAAGAAGGCAGGCAGGCAGGCAGAACGGAGCACTGTGGATTGAACCGCGAGCGGGCGGGCGGGTGGGGTAAACGGGCGCTCGGAGGAGCTGCGGCGACAGGAAAAGCCACCCCCCAGCTTCTTTGAAGCAGTTTCTTCCTGGGCTGGTGGAGCAGCGAGAGAGCGACTGAGAGAGGAACGAGGCAGACACCTGAGGGAGGGAGGGAGGGAGACACCTGAGGGATGGGGCTGAGGGAGGCAGGGCCGAGGCGCCCTGAACTTGGTGGTTTGCTGGCAGACGTTTTATTACCCGACTAGGTAACAACATCAGATGTTACCTAGTCAGGTAATGAAACGTCTGCAAGCAAACCACCAAACTCGGATTCTCCCCACCCCACCCCGGTCCTTGAAGAAGTGTTTGTGCTTGAAACTGGTCCCTGGTACAAAAAAGGTTGGGGACCACTGGCATATAACATATGTACAATATATATTGAGAGAAAGAACTAGCCCCATCTTAACATGAAAGCCAGTGGAGTTGACAGTCCAACCCACCTCACAGGGTTGTTGTGGGGAAAATAGGACGAGGAAGGCATATTGGATATGTTTGCTACCTTGAGTTATTTGTAAAAATAATAAAGGTAAGATATAAATAAATAATAACATAAATATAAATTTAATAAGTAAATAAACAAATAAGATGGTTTCCTCGTTTCTTCTATCCATTGCCTCTCCATTGGAGAGGCTAAGCCTCCTCCATGCTCCCAATCTCTCAGTGAGCTCCTGACAATGGTTGCAAACTAGTTTTGATGAGATTGATGGAGGTGTGTGTTAACCCTCCAGTGACAGTAGCTTGCAATAACTTCCTAATTACAATTAAAAATCCTTTTTTTTTTTTTTACCCTGAACAGCAGTTGGGTTTCATGTAGAAACTTGGCGACCTCACCTCTTAACCATACCTCCAATTCTTGTATAAACAAAATTGCCTACTTCTTCTAATATTACCAGATTACATTGATCATTCAATTTTGTTCTGCAGTCCAATTGGGCATGTTTCTCTACTGTCCAATTACAGAACTACAGAAAAAGTCTTAAACTACCAGCCAAGAGACCAAAAAACTATTACATTACAGTTATTGCTGGTGGAAAAAGAAAAGAATTACCCCAAATGACCACAGTGCAAACCCCTTTCCCCTTTCCATTCCTCTCAGATCAATTTTTTCTTAAAGAAAGAAAGAAAGAAAGAAAGAAAGAAAGAAAGAAAGAAAGAAAGAAAGAAAGGAAGGAAGGAAGGAAGGAAGGAAGGAAGGAAGGAAGGAAGGAAGGAAGGAAGGAAGGAAGGAAGGAAGAATTGATTTAGTTTAAAAACCCAAAACAAAACAGTGCAGACGTTTAGAGCAAACTCACCCGTGTTATATTCTGCACCCGGAAAAGACGGGCTACCACATCTTCATCACTTGACCGAGATATATATTCCACCTGCATCGGTCCATATTGCTGAAGGCCTGGTTCTGGCCAATACTGTAAACAAGGCTTTAAAAAAGAGGAGCAAACAGTAGCATGAATACCTGGCACTGTAGAGATAGATTTACTTCACCTAATAAGGCATAAGGTGGTGCATTTGGTTTGGAGTTAATATGTTGTACAAACTCAACCAGGGAGAGCAAAGGTAGAAGGGTGATTTCAAAATTTTAAGGTTGAAGACAAGAGTTGATGCATGCTTCAGTGGATTAAACTTTGCAATTCTCTCTTCCCGTTCACCATTAAATGTTTCTTCTCTCCCCTTCCCCAAAACTTCTAAAGTTTGCCTCCACTTTTATGCCCATTGGTTATTTTACTTCGTTATTCTCCTAACAAAGAATAATCCCTGCACGGTAGAATCCCTGCATTGTGGAATCGAGCAACGTTTACAGTATTTTGCTTTTATGTGCAATTGTAAAACTCATCACTCCTTCCTGCACAAAACCACTTCTGGTCCCTCTTTCTCTAAATGAATAAATCTCATCTGGTTTTTTCCCCCTCTCTCTCTCACAGGGAAGCAATTCAATGTCATCAACCTCCCCTTCAATCAAGGTTTGTTTTCAGCCAATCCCACCTAGGATACATCAGGACAAGGTTTAATATTGCTTGATATTAAAGTGGCAGGGAATGATGACTGATAGGAAGGACTCTTGATATTCATTTATCTGGCACAGCCAAACTGATGCATTGTCTACTTGGGGAATTATGAACGAGATTGTTTTCAGACCATGTTCATCTGTAAATCTTATCTCTGTAAATATATATTCAGGAATAGGCATGAACCAACAAATTGGTCCACTGCAGCAGACAGAAGGCATAGCCATTGAAAAGGTCCTTGTTCCCAGGTTGTAATTCAAGGATTTTCCCTCCTGTTCTTTTGAGTCAACAAATGTTTGCCTCTTCTCTTGATCACTCTGATCTCCGTGGACAGAATGAGTCTCTCTCCAGCATGAAAACTGCTATTCCTGCCGCACCAACTTCAATCCCTACGGCAGAGGTCGGCAACCTTAAACACTCAAAGAGCCACAAAAGTCCTAACCAGAAGCCCCCCATTCAATTCTGGAGCCGACCGGAAGTCTGGTTCCTCCACCATAGAGTCTCCTCCTAGAACAGCTTCCTTTTTCCTTTTTCCGACCAGAAGTCCGGTTCCCCCACCATAGAGAGTCCTCCTAGCGCAGTGTCCTTTTTCCTTTTACTGACCGGGGACAGGGAATCACAGCAGAGGGATGAAAGAGCCACATGTGGCTCTGGAGCAGTGGGTTGCTGACCCTGCCCTATGGCAACTACCAGGATGGAAATATCAACACAAAACCCACTTGTTTGTCACTGAACTTTAACCCAACATTTAGCCTTTTCAGTCCATCTAACAATTCAGGTTACATTGGATAGCAAATGTATTTAAAGAATACAGGTAGTCCTCGACTTACAACAGTTCATTTAGTGACCATTCAAAGTTGCAACAGCACTGAAAAAAACCATTTATGACCATTTTTTTCACGCTTACAACCCTTGCAGCATCCCCATGGTCACATGATCAAAGTTCAGACCTAAAGAAAGTTCATCTGTTTAAATTAGCCCATTTTCTGGATCTGAATCATAAACTCATCCAAAAGGATGAACTCGCAGAATGTGATAAGCTGTGAAAATGTACATGAAAAGTTAAAAATAACCACACTTAGCATGCTGTACAGACACAAGCTGAAAGTTTTCAATTGACTTGGTTAAATGTGCTACACAACTCTGATTACGAAGACCAAAGAAGAACCAGAGTTTCTTATGTAGGATGAAAATAGTTCTGCCTCTCTTCTCTTTTCCAGTTATCCAGATCGCCCTCTTGCAACAGAGTTCACTGCTTGGATTTCCTTCTGTGTCAATTGCTTCCAGAGTTAATTTCACTCCTGAATAAACTCCCTTTGGCCCTGCAGTATTACTAGACCTCCTGATATGGTAGCACTGAGAATAATGTTTATTTTCCTCTTCTGTTTATTAAGCACGCAGTGGTCCCCTTTAACTCAGCCAGCAAGACTGACAAAAGAACACTCATCCTGACTCAAAGGGGGGTCCTTTAATTCATTTGTCTCCTTGATTCAGTATCAGTAGTACGACAATAAGTTGGGTCATTGGCCCTGGAAGTGTCTGATCTTGACTCATAAAATCATCCATTTAATGAAGGTGTCCATTAAGAGTCTACAGTATTAATGTTGTGCTTTTAAAAAGCAAATCAAGCAAATTAACATTATGGACTTGTAATGAGTTCTTAAAACTGCCACGAACCCAACAAGAGTGCTTTGAAGATTTAGGGAGGAAGACTCAAACTTCCCAAATGCTCCACAGTTTGAAGATCTAAATACACGAGCCACAGTGGTGCACAGTGCAGTACTGCAGGCTACTTCTGCTGACTGCCGGCTGACTGCAATTTGGCAGTTCAAATCTCACCAGGTTCAGGGTTGACTCAGCCTTTCATCCTTCCGAGGTGGGTAAAATAAAGGCCCAAAGATTGTTGTGGGCAATATGCTAACTCTGTATTCTGTAAACCATTTAGAGAAGGCTGTAAAGTGGTATATAAGTCTAAGTGCTATTGCTATTGCTACATAAACCCAAAATTAAATCCATAGGATTTAAAATTAAATCCATATCCCTGCCTTTGCCTAAGCATCAAATTCCAGAATTCCTCAGAGGGCCTAGGCATGTTCAAAGGCTCCAGGATGGCAAAGGCAAGCATAAACATTCTATGGATTTAGATTTGGAGGATCTATAGATTATGAACCTACATACTGGAAGACACCAGGTTGGAGAAGGTTGCATTATGCCACCTAATGTCACTTAACAGCATGGCAGCAGTCCTCCCACCCATTGATTGAATGGTCTCCCAGAATGGTCTTCTCTGGTCATTTAGTTGCCAGCTTCCGGCTCAGTCCACTGTGCAAACCCAAATAAATCTGTGATTTATTTCAGCAAACCATAATGATCAGAGAAGCAGGTCACCAAGGCCTCTTCAGCTGACTTACAATGGCCAAATACCCTTTAGCTGTGCGCCTACAAAACTATCTCAACAGTAGCCAGTGGCTGGCTGTGTTTTGCCCACTTCCCTCTTTTCTTTTAAAACAATAAATCTAGGGTGACTGGCTGTGACTGTTCTTTGCCATTGAATGCACAACTTCCATTGGCTGGAGGGCAGCAGCAGCATCTGCACAGCATGCGGATGGACATATTCCAAAAATTGCTCAAGCCAGACTCCATTCTTAGCTATTTAAGGAGTAAAGAAAAAATAGTCTTAAGCCTAAGCTGCTTCAAGCATTCTGCCTATAAAAGACCTAAAATCTAAACAAGAAGGGGTGGGGGAGAAAGCACAAATGGCAACTAATTTTAAAAATTATTTTGAGGGGATCTTGGGTCAAAGAAAGTGATGACAAATGGCAAGTTTTGCACCCCAAACCAGCAATGAAAGATAAACTGATATAAGGTTGGCTAAAGAGTCCAGGACTTACTACCTCAATGTGTTTGAGTTATTTGCTATTCCAGTCCTGCTTATCATTTAACTATTTCATCCCATCTTTTTTTTCTTTTTGCTCAGGCTAAAGAACTCAGAGTACCTGCTCAGTCGGCGTATTTGTTATTTAGATTTCTGCCTTTTCTCCAGAAACTCAAAGTACTGTATTGTTTTCAGTACTTTTCCCACAAGAATAACTCTGTAGGGTAGGTTTATTCATTTATTTGTTTAGCATATGGCGATGTTACGTTAGCCAGGAGACAACAAAGCTAATGCAGAGAAATAGCTTGGCTGCCTATGACTGCAAGCCCTGTTTGGTTTACGTTTGCGCGCTTCCCAAGATGTGCCACAGGGGGCGTGCTAGTTCCACACCAGAAAGAAAGATGAGCAGCTATCCTACAATATCATCCGGGATCCTCTCTCTCCATCAACGTTGCATCCCAAAACAGGCGTTGCAACTAGGAAGGTCCAGCATCAACAGGATTCTAACACACAAAGCACCAGTATGTCTTCCCACCACAGTGATACCTATTTATCTATTCGCATATAACATACTTTCGAACTGCTCGGTGGACAGAAGGTGAGGCAAATGTGGGATAGGCTGAACTCAGAGTGAGCGATCCCAAATTATCAGCGAGGTTTTACATCTGAAGGAGGACCTTGAATATGGGTCCCCCTGTTCCTAGTGCAACATTTTACAGATCTGGAACAAAATTACTAGTACAATAGAGATAGTCATATGACAATCTCTCTCACTTACCCAGGCAGAATTGGACTGGTTGAGCTGGTTTAGCATAATGATGGAGGTGCAGCCATAGTCATATACCAACCTCCAGAAATCCGTTGTGGTGTTTTGTAGGGGGTGCAAGGTTACAATGAAAGCAGCACTCTTGGTGTAGCTCTAGAGGAGAACAAAAAAGATTGGTAAAAGCAGGTAGGAAACAAAAACTGAAGCAATGTTTCAGTGGGTATTGCGGTGTTTATCAACCTCTGCTACTTTCGGTTGCATGGACTTCAACTCTCAGAATTCTGGGTGAGGTAGATTTTTACACATACTACCAATACAAACATCTCAGTTCTTCAATACCATTTTCAAAGGGTTGGAGAAGCACATTATCTGCTCTTGGTTCTCTCTTTTTAAAAAAAATTAGGCTGGCATTAAGATGAACCTTACCCAGTTCCAACAAGGCCATTCTTATATGAAGTCTGCTCACTAATCACAATTGAAACTTAGTTGGTTAAAAGCACTGAACAAAAGGAGCTTTAGATGATGAAATGTTCAGAACGGGATTTCTAATGTTGGCAAGTTTTAAGACCTGAAGACAACAAACTCCCAGAATTCCTCGGCCACTTGAAGTCCACACATCTTAAAGTTGCCAGAGCTGAGACACCCTGTATCTTTATCCTAGAATAAAAATTGAGAAGATATAAATCATTTAGATCAGGGTTTTCCAAATTTTAACATCTTGTGGACTTGTGACTCCAAGAAGTCCCCAACCAGCCATGAAGATGGCCCTAGAATTTTGGAAAATGAAAATTTCTGTGGGTTGGGAAGTACAGTCCTAAAATTGGGCTTGCCCTAATGAAAATCCAGGAAAATAATTAAAGCTGATTTGATCAAATCAAAATGAAATGCAGCTTATATGACTTCTTTATACATTTAATAATAATTGTTTATGTTAGTGGCATTAAAAATAGTGTTTCATAAACAGCTTGTAAAGATAGTCAAGCCACTTATTCCTAGATCCAGACTCATAATAATGCTCCATTAAAGTACCCATGAATGGAATAGTTGCCCTTTGCTCAAATGTTTTTTGAAAATACTGTTGTTGTTGTTTAAGAAATAAGGATAGAAGAAATGAGGTTTTAAGGTAGACTCTGAAGGACGGCCTTCTTTCACTGAGTCAGCCTACGTCAAATCCCAATCAAATCATTTCATGCTGTGATTGGAAAAGAAAAGACCTGGGGGGAAAAAACATACAGATGAAACTTTTCACCCTTGACAATTCATTTTCCTTTGGAGCGTTGCATGGTGGCAGGCTTTCAAAGTGATTGTTCCCCTTCTTACTAGCAAGCTGCCTTTTCCTTGGTTAATTGAAAGAGGTGATTGATTATTTTAGGCAATGTAGCTTTCTTTGGCCCTACTCTTACCTGGAAGCTAGCGTACCGTTTATTTGAATGACACTTTGGCATAAAATAATACAACTCAATCATATCGTCTAGACAGAAGAATGCCATCAAAATGAATGCAATCTACTGGGGTTTTGGTGGAGGTAATGATGTAACCAGAACTTTCTAACTCAAAAGGAAGCCAAAGAAAAGCACAGAAATGGCTTTCTAAATGCTGGACAGCATTACTGACACTTGACTGTATGAGGTAATGTTCTGAATTAATGCAAAACTGCTTCCAATGTTCCTCTACATGCCACATTATAAGTGCCAGCAGCACCAACAGCAACAGATGCTAGAACTATGATTCTGCAATATCTAGAGCAGGGACATCCAACCTTGGCAACTTTTAAGACTTGTTGATTTCAGCTCTCAGAATTCTTCAGCCAGCATTGCTGACTGGGGTATTATGGGAGTTGAGCTCCACAAGTCTTAAAATTGCCTAGGTTGGACACCACTGATCTACAGCAGTGTTTCTCAAGCTTGGCAACTGTAAGATGTGTGGAGCTGCATCTGTTGAGGTGTGAGGCTTAAAGAGACACAGTTTGTCCGATATAGTAAATTAAAGGGAGGTACAAGGGCTGGCTTCTACTGTACAGCATCAAGACTCAGAAACATACAGAATTAACCAGGGGACCAAATACAAGACAAAGGTTGGATCTACATATCAAATCGTCATTCACCCATACAAAGACACAACAAAGTATTAATTCAATAGGAGACTATCAAATTCTATCAACTAGTGAGGTTCAGAGAGGTACTGATCAATAGTCAATTTCATTTCAATTAAAAAATAACTCAAATTATCTAGCCAGGTGGCAGCACTTAATCAATTGTAGCTAAACTGAAAAATTGGGAGCGTGAGGAGATGAGTCTAAATTGGCTAATAAGGGCAACTAAATTACAGTTGACTTTTTTCCCTCCTGCTAGAAGTTTTATAGTGATTTTCTAAAACCTTATTTAAAGCTTTGAGCTTTTTATATATTTGTTCCTAAAGTTTTGTCTCCCAAACCTATCTTATGATTCTTAATGAATGGATTTTTTTAATGTACACTGACAGCATATGCACCAAAGACAAATTCCTTGTATGTCCAACTACACTTGGCCAATAAAGAATTCTATTCTAACTTCTGTCAAACTTTTCTTTGGATTCTGTTTTCCTAGCATCCAATTTTGGAACCTAACTTTAGAGCTTAAAGTTAGTGTAGGAAATGTAGATGGGATTGGCCAATGACTTTCCCACCCGATCCCCGCCATCCAAGAAATGAACTCACATCAGTTAAGGCCGCGTTGATGTAGTTGTTGCTGTCTCCATCCATGGAGATCAAAAAAGGGAGGCACCGGTCTGGAGGCAGCACATCCATACTCCGATTTTTTTCGCGATTGCGTGGTAGAAGGGCAATGCTGCACTCCTCCACATCCAGGTGGGGTGTTACAGAATTCAGAGTCTGCTGAACATGAAGAAACCAGATTAGGCAGCATTTTATAATCTTATTGGCAGATGAAATTTAGCATCACAGCTATCCATTTAAGACTAAGATTAAGGGGCTGCCTAGAAACTGGGAGACTGTGAGTTCTAGCCCCGCCTTAGGCATGGAAGCCATCTGGATGACTTTGGGCCAATCAGCAGGAATCTGTGAGTTTTAATCCTGCCTTAGGCATGAAAGACGGCTGGGGACTTGGGCTAGTCATTCTCAGCCAAGACCACTTCACAGGGTTGTTGTTGTGCAGAAACTAAGAGGAGAAAAATGTGTTGGATATGTTTGCCGCCCTAAGTTATTTGTAAAAATAATAAAAGCAGGATACAAATGAATAAATAAAATGCTTGCTGCCTTGAGTTACTTATAAAGTAACGAAGACAGGATAAAAATCCAAATAAATACACTTTCTATTTTAAAAGAAGAAAATTATTCAAATTCCTATGTGCTCCAGGAAAAGCTGTAGTTTAAAATACAAGGATGCGTCTTCCAGGGTTGAACATAAGAACAAGCCTGCTGTATCAAGTCAAGGCCCGTCAAGGCCCAGCATTTGGTTTCTCATCGTGATCAACTAGATCAGGGGTCTCCAACCTTGCCACATTACAACTTGTGGACTTCAACTCCCAGAATTCCTCAGCCAGCCACGAGGAACTCTGAGAGTTGAAGTCCACAGGTCACAAAGTGTCCAAGATGCTTCTTGGGGATATATGATGCAGACATATCCTTCTCTCACTGTTATTTCCCTATAACTCTTTCGCTCATTTATTTCCCTGTAACTGTTATTTGGAATTATACTAATGGGAACACAGGAACATGGACAAGAGCCCAGGGTTTCCAGAAAACCTCCAGTTTTCAATTACTCACCTGAAATTCCTCCCGCAACTGAGATGAATTGCTCTGTGGATCTATCCTAACCATCTCTTTGTATGTTGGTCTGAACTCACTGATGGGAATGCTGGTCTCTCCACAAAGACAGGCTTCCAATATGGCATCATGGATGAAGACATATTGCTCCTTTAGTAGGAATGAAGGTAATGAAGATTTGTTCAGAACATCGGAACTGCATCATTCCTGTGCCACTTCTCAATCAAATGGTCAAAATTGGCTCAAAGCAGACTTGAGATCCACAGTTGGAACTGGGCTGAACAATCCTGAAACCAACTCTGATTGCAACACGTTTCCTTTCCAAAAGCTCATTTGGGACCATTCTAGAAGATCTCCAAGGCCTCTTTCAAGCCTATGATTCTATGAACAGTATAAGAACCTGATATATAAGTCATACTTCTCTTTTCCCCGTTGGATCTTCTTAATCATTAAAATGCCCTTTGGGAGGGGGTATCGGTGTTTCAAAGCTGCACCACTATCCTAGCCCATTTTAAATAATATGTTTACTTGGGAATAACATATCACAGAAAAATCCGGCACTTGTGTTTGGTTAACCTGGACTATACCAGCTTCTTCTGCTTCTGAGATGTGGCTGGTTAGGATAGGGAGGCATTTATACCAGTGACAGAGCAGATACTACATCGGATAAAAAATCCAAAATATCTCCAGTTGAAATTGGGAATGGCCCTCATCAAAATTTATAAAGTCCTTTTGTCTAACTCAGTGTTTCTCAACCTTGGCAACTTTAAGTTGTGTTGACTCTTTAACTCCTAGAATTCCCCAGCCTGGGAAATTCTGGGAGTTGAAGTCCACACATCTCAAAATTGCTAAAGCTGAGGAAACATGGGCTTAACTTGCTGTGGTGCTGACATGCAAACTATTAAACGTATCGTACAAGGTTTCCCACACTGTGTGTTCTCTGGTTCCCTAGAAGATCAGCACGAAGCAACACCAGAGGTGATCATCTGGATAGCTGAATTGGACACCAAGTCATGAGGCCACTGTAGAGGTTTTGTATATAATTACTTGGATTGTGTGTATATGTTTACTTCTCTTCTGTCATGTTCTCATCATACACTGAATAATAATAAATAATTGTTTATTTATTATTAGTAAATAATCGTTTTATTTATTATTAATAAACAATAATAAAATAACTGGTGTAGCTATGCAGTAAAAATGAAAAGCCACCTGGGCTAAAATAGGAGCCAATATAAAGCAAATGAAAGATCTTGAAAAGACAGAATTTTATTTCATTATTCGGCTGCAATGCTCTTGTACCAAAATTCTACACAGTAAAACTGTTCCTGAAATAATTTGGAACCCAGCTGTTCTGATTATGCCACAAAGGGTACATACCAACCACCAAGGAGGCTTTCAAACTTGGCCCAAAAGTAAAGTTCTTTCCAAAATAGACTTTCTTTCTCAAGAAAGACCAGTTGCCTTTTGGAAAAAGCGCTTTTGGGATAACCACGACCTGGATGACTGAAAATCTCCACAGACTTTCAAACTTACCTGGAACAATGTACTTTGCCCTACCCCATCCCGATAAACTCACTTCAGTCTGAATCATGTTGATTCTCCGTGAGCAGAGAGTCTTCACACAATTGTAAATGTCTACAACTCCTTCACACTCAGCCATGTCCAGCATCACATCCAGAACAATGTAACAACCTGTCCGTCCAGTGCCGGCGCTGCAGAGATTGAAGAAGCATGAGAAAAGAAACTGGGTATAAAATGTGGAAATGTCTCCATATTTGTTTCATGAATTCCTTTGAATTCATACATTTTTGATGCCCATTTCTAGATATCAGAGTTTGAGAACTTAATACAGTCCAAAAGTTGGACTATATTTTAGATTCATTAGAAGGCTTATGGACTAGAGCTAGATTTAAGGCTAGGTCAATAGAAAAATCTCTTTTGAAAATACTGTAGTCCACAAAGGACAGTATGGTAGAGCAGAGGTGTCCAACCTTGGCAACGTAAAGATTTGTGGACCTCAACTGGCTGGGGAATTCTGTGAGTTGAAGTGCACAGATCTTAAAGGTTGCCAAGGTTGGACATCCCCGTGGTAGAAAATTTCCAATCAAGGATGGAGTGAAGAGTTTAAGCCTTCTTTACTGATAAGATAGTGTTCAGAATTTTGCAGCATTAATTCAGCGCCAGAAAAATAAACACAGATGGCTGATGCTTCATTTAACATCTTTATAAATGTAATAAGTAGATTTTACAAACCAGTTGTAGATTTCTCCAACATGGAGCAAACTCAGAAACATGTTGCAAGTAACTTCAGTAGCACCTTAGGAGCTCAGAAACAGACATCAGTTTCACTTTAGTTCAGCAAGCAAGCTAGTTTCATCTTCAATAGACAGGCTCAGAGCTTAACATAGCTTCAGAGCTGCAGAGCTTAATATAGAGCCACGCCTATGCTACTTCTAGTTTCAGTTTCCAAACAGTCCTCATTGGCTGACTTAGTTGCTATGCATATTCATTGGCTGACCTTGTTACCATGCTCTATTCCAGTTCATGAATATACTCTTGATAGATAGGCCAACATTTATGTCATAATGTCCAATCTTTCATTCAGCCATGAATTCAACAGCAGGGGGTGGGTGGGAATATGTATCATGACATCATGATATCAACTCTGCCCCTTTTGTAGTGGTAATATGCAATGTTGCAATGCTCAAGTGAAAAAGAGGGAATTTGCATACCCCTTTGTGATAAAACAAATATTTCATCCTTGGCCTCTTGTCGTTCTCTATGTGAATATCCCTCCCGCCATTGCATATATTTCTTGGAGCAAATTCAGAGAACTCTCCATCCAGTGGTTCAGAGACTTAGTGTGGAAATTCATCATTAGCATGAGTATGAAGATTCAGTTCTTAGGTTTAAAGACAAGAGCTGAAGATAGCTGGCTGCAGAGAACGAGGCTGGCAGCCCTTATATGGACCCTGGCCTCACCCAATGCTGATACTCTTCTCCCATTGCCCCTCCAGACAAGGAGCTGTCCAGCTGTAGAAATATCCTCCAGCCACAGAAATACCCGTATCCTTGATTCTACAGCAGGTGTCAGCAACCCGCAGCTCTGGAGCCGCATGCGGCTCTTTGGGCCCTCTTCTGTGGCTCCCTGTTGGGTGATCCCACTACTGGCTGGCCCCGCCCCTCGCCCTCCCCTCCCAAGTAATTCCTTGCCTGGCCTGAGAAAGTAAAATACAAAAAAAAAAAAAACAGAAATGAGAGGGAGGGAGGGAGAGAGACCCATTTCCCACAGAAAACACCGGGAGCCACAAAACCTGGGTAGATGTGATAGGGGGAAGGTCATGTGACTGGGTGGGAAGTGACATTGACTTGGCCATGCCCACCCAGGTTTTGTGGCTCCCGGTGTTTTCTTTTCTGTGGGAAACAGGTCCAAATGGCTTTTTGAGTGTTTAAGGTTGCAGACCCTGTTCTACAGTATGTGGTGAGCCCGACCAATATTTCATTCTCCATATACAGCAAACAGAAGTTTTCTCCCCAGGCTAAAACAGGTCTTTGGTATTTACATAAGGAACAAATCATATCTGTTAGAGATTTCTTTTTTAAAGAGTCCGCTGCAATGCCACTTAAAACACCCTTGCTCTCTCTTAAAGGAAGCATGCCTCTAGCATATGATGACCCCAGTTTCTCTGGTTAGAAGCCCCACCTGTTCAAGTCAATAGCAAAAGTCCAACTGCTGCACGATGGAGCTCCTTCTCCCCTCTTTTCCAGGGTGTGCTTTAAAACCCTCCCATATACTAATTTCTGGGGCTGATGAATCACTTGCTGTGATTCTCGGTGATTGCAAGCTGAGGAAACTAATTATTCTCGTTGTCCCTGATGAATGAATACTGATGAAGCAATTGGAGGCCAAAATAAAAAAAGTGTCTGTGTTTCATAGTGGGAGGAAATTCCCCTGCTTTCATTCATCACTTTGTTCCCGTTATCTGGCCCAGAAAGCACCATGTAGCCAAATCGAACACAGAATGCCTCCGGAGCTCAGAGGAACATTTAGAAAGGAGAGATTCCACATTGTGCCTACGGTCGGGAGCTTTGCTCTGCAAGTGAATTTTGAAAAGCAGATGTGATAGTCAGAGGTGGTATTCAGCAGAGAACCGGTGGCGGACATTTTGAGTAGTTCGGAGAACTGGCAAATACCAACTCTGACTGGCTCCACTCCCATCTATTCTCCGCTTCCCATTGAATCCCAGCTGATTGGCTGAGTCTTCTTTTGTTGCCCTGCACAGGAGAACGGAACTGGAAAGCAGGTTAGTGGGATGGGGAGGAATGGAGATTTTGCAGCAACCTTCCCCTGCCACGCCCACCAAGCCATGCCCACCAAGCCATGTCACGCCCATCAAGTCATACCCACAGAACCAGTAGTAAAAAAATTTGAATCCCACCACTGGCGATGGTGTCCCCTACCATCTCTTGCCCCCCAGAATTATGGAGCAAGTTAAGACGTATATATTGATTGCTGGTCAATTATAAGACTTTAAAAAAACAGGTAAAGAGAGCCAGTTTGGTCTAGTGGTTAAGGCACCAAGCCAGAAACCAGGAGACTGTGAGTTTTAGCTTGGCCTTAGCCTAGAAAGCCATCCTGGTGAGTTTAGGCCAGTCCCTCTCTCTCTGTCCAACTCATCTCACAGGGTTGTTGTTGTAGGGAAAAGGAAGATGTGATGGATATGTTCGCTGCCTTGAGTTATTTGTAAAAATCGTAAAGGTGGGACAGATAGGTAGGTAGGTAGGTAGGTAGGTAGATAGATAGATAGATAGATAGATAGATAGATAGATAGATAGATAGATAGATAGATAGATAGATAGATAGATAGATAGCCGGATGAGATAGATAGATAGATAGATAGATAGATAGATAGATAGATAGATAGATAGATAGATAGATAGATAGATAGATAGATAGATAGATAGATAGATAGATGAGAGATGGTGGAGGAAGGGAAGGAAGGAGTGCCAGAGTATGCAGCAATCCAACCAGCACCCAAGTAATTAATTCAGCAGGATTCATTTATAGAAGAAACTTGTTTATATACAATAAAGTATGATGCATGTATATAATACCCATGCAAAATCCAGAAGTCATAATCACAGAAGCAATATAAATAAGAAGCTATATATTACAGAAGCAATGATCCAAGGACAAACTAACTCTTATATATAGACCAGTAACCCTAAGCCACGCCCAATCTCCAAGCCGTCTGGCTCATAACAGGTGCTGTTTCTTAGTCACCAAACAGTTCCCATTGGCTGGCCTGTTACCATGTCTATTCCAATGCATGAAATTCCTTCCTGCTCTTTCCATATCTGAACACAAGACCATCTATCAAGATGATCCAACAGCTGAGATTGTTCCAAAAGGCCATTGGATAGTCTTGGTTTTCTTTTTTTCCTTTGAAAACATTTCACTTCTCATCCAAGAGAAGCTTCTTGAATGAAGAGAAGGGCCAGGGGAGACATGATAGCAGGGTTCCAATATTTGAGGGACTGATACAGAGAGGAGGGGATCAAGCTGTTTTCCAAAGCACCTGAAGGCCAGACAAGGAATAACGGATGGAAACTGAACAAGGTGAGATTCAACCTAGAAATAAGAAGAAATTTTCTGACAGGGAGAGCAATCAACCAATGGAACAGAAGTTGCCTTCAGAAGTTGTGGGAGCTTCGTCACTGGAAGCTTTCAAAAAGAGGCTGGACTGCCATCTGTCAGAAATGGTGTAGGGTCTGCTTGGGCGGAGGGTTGGACTAGATAGCCTACAAGATCCCTTCCAACTCTGTTAATCTGTATCTATCTGTATCTGTAAGATGGTGGTGGTATAAAAAAGTCTCAAAGATATGGCTATGGTCTCCATGTTTAGATCCCCACTGCATACATTCCTAGTTGCAAGTTTTCACATATTCAGTTGTACCTTTTGGGATGGAGCTTAAAACAATACTACTCTTGTGTTGAAATATTATCCTGCCTTTTTCACCTCTGCTACTTCTTATTCTCATTTGATTAGGATGTGCTTGTTCTTTGACATTTAATTCAAAGGAGAAGCACATTTCCGAGAATGTAACTGCAGATGTAACTGTTTGTTTTTTTTAAAAAGCTTTTATTTTAATGTCAACAAAATATGCCACATTTTAAAAACCGGAAAGCGAAAATACACAAATACACAAAAGTGATACATAAATAAATTCCTGTGTATTTTGGGAGGCTGGAGAAAGACCTTTGTCATCTCAAATAGTTGATATAAAATGTGCCTATAAAAATATTTGCACAGATGGAGGCAACTGGGAATTCAATACGTTGCTATTGCAACTTAAAAACTGGGGATCAAATGTAAATAAAACAATTTTGAATTAATGGCTTGTTGGTTTGATTTTGAATTAATGGCTTGTTGCTTGTTTCTTAATTTTTTTATTTTTTTAAAATCCAATCCTCTTTTCTACACTTTTAAGTATCACTGATTCAAGAAAACCTGTACTTTAATTTTCCAGTGTTTTCTATTGTAAAACTGTTAGCCAACTGATTAATTACACCATATTATAAGTTCTGGGGGAAAAGGACCATAACATTATAGTACAGATAGTCCTCAACTTACAACAGTTCATTTAGTGAACGTTCATATTTACATCGGCAATAAAAAAAAGTGACTTAGGACCATTTTTCACAGTTACAACTTTTGCCACATGATCCAAATTCAGATGCCTGGCAACTGACTCATATTTATGACGGTTGCCATGTCCCAGAGTCACATGATCCCCTTTTGCGACCTTCTGACAAGCAAGGTCAATGAGAAAGCCAGATTCACTTAACAACCCTGTCACTAACTTAATAACTTCAGTTATTCACTTAACAAGTGTGGTAAGAAATGTCCTCAAATGGAGCAAAACTCACTTAACAAAAATCTCATTTAACAACAGAAATGTTGGGCTCAATTGTGGTTGTAAGTCGAAGATTACCCGTACTGTTTTTCATTTTTTTTTTTTTTGCTCTCCTCTATCCCACTTCCTCAAAAATGTTCTATTAAAATCCATAAATAAATGGACAACACCATTGCAGATGTTCCAGCTAGATTAAAACATCTCTAACACAATTTAGAAAGACTATGGTTAGTAGATTACAATTCTGTGGGGGGTTATGACGATCTATCATTTGTTTTCATCATGTATTCTTGATGACTTGTCAAAATATATTTAAAATAATTTGGTAAAGAGTTCTAAGCCCTTTTCTCATATTTTAAGATTTTCAAGAGAGCCTCTTATAATTTATATAAGAGTTTTATATAATATCAGAGAACTTCCTTTGATTTTAAATCACATTAGCATTGCTAATGTTCTTCAGGGTACAAGTTCATGAGCTTAAGAATATTTTTTTTTGTACTTCTTTCATTCATTCTAGACTAAGTTAGAACTTGCAACAACAACTTCTGCAAAATATATTCAGAAGAAGTAAAGTGAGTTTCAATAATCCATCTTCTAATCCTATAAAACTGTCTATCTTCCCATTCCTTGATCATATTTATCCTCATATTTAAAATCTGGGTGATCAGGAAATGGGAAGAGAGGAGAAAGATGAAGGGAAAGAAATTGGTTCTACTTTTTCTAAATTTTGATCCAATGAGAATTGGATATATGATGGATATTAATTTCTTAATATCAGAGACAGGCTGAAATACCCAAATAGATTGAAAATCCAACACTAATGTAATTTGTATCCACTGAATATCTTTTCAGTTCTGAATAAAGTGAGTTATTTATTTTAACTGAAAAGCATGAAAATAATAACCAGCTCTTCGTCTTATTTTTCTGGTTGGTAGTTTTTTTTTATAATTATTTATACACAGCCACCAACTTCTACAAAAAAATAATAATCAATGAATTTATGTTATCCTTTGCCATCTACAAAATCTGGCAATAGGGAAAGGATTTGGAAATACTTGAAACAAATACAGTTTGATGAGAAACTAGTGTTTCTTCTTGTGGCTACAATATTTGGCCAAATAATAACCTGGAACTAAGGAGAAATTTCCTGATAGAACAATTAATCAGTGAAATGACTTGCCTCCAGAAGAAGGTTCTCAAAGAGAGATTGGATAACCATTTGTCTGAAATGGTATAAGGTTTTCTGCTTCAGCAGGGGTAGGACTAGAAGACCTCCAAGGTCCCTTCCAACCCTATGATTCTGTGGCAAAGAGGTTGACTTAAATTCTGCTTTGGAGAGGACTACAACTGTATTTCTTTCATTGATAGCAATCTTTTCTAATAATTACTCCTAAGTATTCCATTCAACTGGGCCACCACAAACACTGTTAGGTATTTGGAGAGATTTTTTTTTGCAAATGTTTAATAATATAGTAGGTTGTTTACTTAGTGACATTTCATTGTCTGGTCATCTTTCCCACAGCCTAGACTTTTCCTGTTTCCCACACTACTACTGACCCTCCAAGGGAAGACCTCAAGTACTTTTCCCATGGCTCTTGTTCCAAGTAGGAATTGTGAGCACGCAGAGAGACTTCGGCAAAGAAACAAAAAAAAAGTGTCACATAAGAAAACTGAACTAGCCAGTGCATCTTCCATGTTCACCTTTCAAATGCATGATACTTTTTTGGGATAGTGGTGGAATTTTTTAATAATTTTGAAATCATGGGATGATAAACAAGAGTAGATGCCATTCAGTGATGCCCAAAAGTGCATTGGAGAAATTTGAGATTAGTGGCTTGCCATACTTTTCTAAAATGATGGCATATTTTCTTGATCATGATCATGCTCGTAATAAGGCTATTTTCTGACTATAACTTTTCATATATCCTCCTTAAAAGGTGTATTTTCCCACATTCTGTGATGGAGATCTTTTTTTTTTTTTTTGAACAAAACAACCAACAACAAAATGAACAACTATGATTCTTGGACATACCTGCAGTGAATAACTATGGGTCCTGCATCAGGAGGTGTAGAAGCTTTGACTCTGCGAATGAATGCCAGCAGCCCCGTGGCATGGTAGGGTACCCCGTGTTCTGGCCATGACGTGAAGTGGAACTGCTTTACTTCATGCCTTGCTGAATAGCCCCTCTGCAAGTAATGAGAGTGAGATAGAGGATAATCTTATATGTGGTCTGGCACCAGACTAGAAACTGGGAGACAGAGAGTTCTAGACCTGCCTTGGGTAGTTTCTCAGCCCTAAGAACAAAACAAAACTTCTGAAAATGTTGCTGAGATAACTATGTCTAATAATTATCCATGTGGTTGCCAGGAATCAAGACTGACAGACTAGAGAAGTAGACAGAGAGAGACAGACAAGACACACACACACACACACACACACACAGAGAGAGAGAGAGACAGAGACAGAGACAGACAGACAGAGACAGACAGACAGACAGACAGACAGACAGAGACAGACAGACAGACAGACAGAGGCAGAGTGTGCAGTGTTCTTAATAGAATCAAACTATCTGCACTGTTGATGTCCAAAGCAGCTATTAGTTGACTTGACCCTTCCTTCCTTCCTTCCTTCCTTCCTTCCTTCCTTCCTTCCTTCCTTCCTTCCTTCCTTCCTTCCTTCCTTCCTTCCTTCCTTCCTTCCCTCCCTCCTCCCTCCCTCTCTCCCTCCTTCCTTCCTTCCTTCCCTCCCTCCCTCCCTCCCTCCCTCCTTCCTTCCTTCCTTCCTTCCTTCCTTCCTTCCCTTCCTTCCTTCTTTCCTTCCTTGCTCTGCTTCCTAGGGCTGAGAGAAAGGTGTTGTTGACACAGGTAGCTTTACAACCAGGAGTAGCAATAGCAATAAAATTATGTACATTTACCATTGTACATAAATGGTGAGAAGGTGGAGAGGGTTGGTAGTTTTAAATTTCTGGGCACTTATATCTCGGAGGACCTCTCATGGACTATAAATGCTAAGATGCTTGTAAAGAAGGCACAGAAGAGGCTGTACTTCCTGAGAATGCTCAGAAAGATAAATCTATCTCAGTATCTACTTCTGTCCTACTACCGCAGCACCATTGAGAGTGTCCTGACATGCGGCACTCTTGCATGGTATGAGAGCAGCTCTGTAGTAGACAAAAAAGCTTTACAAAGAATCATTAAAACTGTCCAGAATATCATTGGGCTCCAGCTACCAGCCCTGGATGACCTCTTCGCATCTCCCTGTTTGAGGAAGTTGCACAACATTCTCAGAGATTCTTCCCATCCTGCTCACAATCTTTGTGAACTGTGGCCTTCTGGCAGAAGACACAGAACAATTAAAACTCGGACCACACATTTTCTGAATAGTTTTATCCCAGAGCTATAATTGCACTTAACAATGAACTTAAGGACCATCATCAGTGAGCTGTTGGACAGTATTACTTGGTCTGTTGTGTGGATGCTTGTGTGTTTTTAGGAGGCGGGGAATTTTGGCGGGTGGGGAGGTGTTTGGCGATTATCATGTGTGCGTGCATGTTAGGTCTGGTCTCTGGGTGTTATGTGAATTTTGTTGTATGTATACTGTGTATATACATACAATGACAATAAAGAATTCAGTTCAAGTCAATAGCACTTAAAGCTTCATAGTGCTTTGCAGTCTTCTCTGAGTAGTTTATAGAGTCAGCATATTGCTCTCAATAATCTGGGTTCTTGTTTTACCCACCTCAGAAGTATAGAAGGCTGAGTTAACCTTGAGCTGGTCAGGATTGAACTCCTGATAGTAGGCAGAATTAGCCTGCAATACTGCATTCCAACCACTGTGCCACCAGGACTCTTAGAATTGCATGTATAATTCACACAATCTCCCAGTTTTTAGCCGGATGCTTTCATCAGTACACCAAACTGCATCTCTGAACCACACACTCTTCCTTAAAATGAAAATTAAATTAAATTCCAGTCCTCCTCCTCTTTCAATTTGTACCAGATAAGTTCAAACTGCTCCTACAAACAGCTAGCCTTGATCCTATTTGGCAAAGCCCACTAAGAAAAAGGAAATCTATCTCAACTACAAGGGAATTTTCACAATCAAGTCGAAAGCAAAGTTATTTAGCAGGAGCTAGCAGATTGGAACTGCCAGGTTTTTAAAACCAGAAGATAAAATTAAATTCACACTGAACAAAGTTAACTACTACTTCAAAAAAATGTCCAGCGCTCTCTAAACTAAATTGATCTTGTTTAATTATCAAAGGCAAATGAAGTTCTAGTTGTTGATGCAAAGGAAACCTTCTGGTGCTTTCTAGTTTCACCTGTGGCAAGTATAATTATGGAGGCTACAATTTACTTGGGCTGACAGGCAGTAGATTACCAGCGCATTATTGCATTGAACCCGGCATGGAAGAATACAATGTGTCATGCCTTCACTTTGGGAAATGCAACCCAGAAAATAGTTGTGTTCTTATTGTAATCTCTCAAACAGAATCAGGGAAATTGGGGGGAGATGGTTAATCTGGTTTGCCAGATTGAAGTGAGGATTTGAGAGCAAAGGGGAGCACCAAGTCGGCCCTTCTGAGGTCACCGGAGGAAAACTGGAACAAGAAATACAACTAGGAATGAATTTTAATCACAAAAATGGGCTTATTCCAGGACTGAAGGTCGGTGCTCTCTGTTCTGCTTTGTGCATTGCATCCTAAATCACTTATCATTACTATGATAGAATGCATTCTTGCTGAGCTGCTGCCAGGCAAATTTAATATGCTCAGAAGATGACCTGTTTCCAGGTTTCCTCATTAACTAGATTCAGTAGTTTTGATGGGGGAAGTCCCAGATCCCTGATTAAGGTCTCCTTCTACTGAAAACTACAGTAAATACCTTGGAATGGTTACAAGGCAACTAGATCCCCGAGGCTCTTTTGTACTTCACTGGAAACAAGGTTGTCATTTAACATTTTTTCCAGAGTAAGGAGGGAGGGAGAGCAAATTACCACTGTGGTTGTCCCAAGGTTGAGCAATTACAATTGCTCAATAATTGCCTGAACCTTGCGACCTCTGTCTACAAGATAAAAAATGATTATCCATTCCCTGTACAATTAATATGGTGCTTAGGCTCAAATTAATCCGTCAAGAATGTCCATGTAAATAAAGGGGTACTCTACAATATTATTTGCTAAGACGATGACTTTGATGGAGTTTCTAAAAGCTATACAAGAAGGCTGAGATGGCATGAAACTGATCAACAGGAAAGGTTAATGTGTTAAAATGTGTGTAAGAAGAGCTGGGCCCTCACCGGATTATCCACCATCTTGGGATGTATACAAGAGAACAAAATGGTCTTAAACACGTGGGAAAGGCTTAACACACCTGAAACAGCAAGAAAGAAGAACAAAAGGCAAGAAGGAAGAAGGAAGAGCAGAAGCACGTAACCTAGGAAGTTTGTCAGTAAACTAGGATTTTCAAGATTAACTAGTTTAACTCCTAGTCTCTATGGACCCAGCCGTGCATTTTTCTTGGGAGTAATTATGATAGTGCTGAATTCTTCTAGGAATGTTTTCTTGAAGTCTCAGATTAGTTTAGTTTACTTTATTGTCACTGTACCTTGTACAATGAAATTAAATACCATATTAAATACTTCAGTGTACATTATGACTATGAAAATAAACACAAACACACATCCTTCACATTCTATACATTGAATTGAAAACCCCTGATATTGCATGAATATTGCACTACACAGTAGAATTCAATAGAGTTGCTGCCCTGGGATAGAAACTGTTTTTCAGGCTATTTGTCCTTGTTTTTATTATCCTGTACCGTCTGCCAGATGGTAATAGTTAAAAAAAAAAAGGGTGTCCAGGATAAGATGGATCTTTGAGAATGTTTTGAACTTTCTTAAGGCAGCAGGAACTATAAAGCTCTTCCAAAGAGGGGAGAGGGCAGCCAATGATCCTCTGGGCAATGACATTAACCCTCTGGAGCACTGTCCTATCTGCCACTGTGCAATTGGCAAACCATACACAGTTGCAGTAAGTTAAGATACTATCTAATAGTTTACAGCCCTGGAATTTTCTAATGGTCTCTTAGTGGTCTGCTACCCAAATATTATCCAGATCTGACCTACTTAGCTTCCGATTCCAGGTAAGTCTACCGCATTTTTACCGTGTTTACTGAGATACCCTGGTAAATGGACAGTCAATGACTAGCTAAATTTACTATGGAAGTCATTTTTCTGTGAACAGCAAAAGCTCTCATGATCGCCCTTTTATAAGAATAGAGAGACAGCCGTCTTTCAAAACTCCAAACATGTTCACTGAACCAAGAACCGTTTGCCTATTTTACATTAAGCCTTCCCTCCTTGCAAACTTTTACATTACAGCTTTGGCTCTTGCCATTCCTTCAGGGGAAAGGGGTTTTGTCAAGGCAGCTCGCCCACAATTGAATGATCCCTGTCTGGAGAAAGAACATGACTGATGCAAGATCTCCAAGCAACGGTTTGAATGCAGAAAAACCTGTTCCTTTGACATCGCATCCATGTCTTTTGATTCCGGTTGCAAAACCAGCCTTATCAAAAGTGTATAGATTCAATACGTCAAAGGTAGGAAATAAAATAGACTGAATAAAAGTTAAAAACTGAATTCAAAGTAAAAAGGTAAGAAGGATGGCCACCCACTGACTACATTCAGCAATGGACAATCGGTCGTCTTTGAAGATCACAATTTAGCACAAAAACACAGCAAATCTTATAGGTGTGATGGATACGTTTCTCTGCTAACAGCTAACACACATAAAAGTCACCAAGTATACCTTGAAAGCTCAATTAGAAGATGGACCATAAGAGCAGTCCTCTGTCTATTTTTAGCCCCATAGAAAAAAGTGGATTATGGACTCTCCTCAATCAAACACACTAGGGCAGCTGGTAATCTCTCAGCTTGGTTGTGTCCTTGCAGATGTTTCATTACCAAACTAGGTAACACCATCAATGCATTGATTACAGGAACTGGGCATGGCTAGTCTAGTGAAGAGAAGGACCAGGGGAGACATGATAGCTATGTTCCAATACTTGAAGGCCTGCCACAGAGAGGAAGGGGTCAAGCTATTTTCCAAAGCACCTGAAGGCCAGACAAGGAATAATGGATGGAAACTGAACAAGGAGAGATTTAACCTGGAAATAAGGAGAAACTTTCTGACAGTGAGAACCATCAACCACAGCTGGCCTTTGGAAGTTGTGGGAGCGTCATCACTTGAGACTTTCAAGAAGAGATTGGACTCCCATCTGTCAGAAATGGTGTAGGGTCTCTGCTTGGGCAGGGGGTTGGACTAGATGATCTACAAGGTCCCTTCCAACTCTGAATATCTATTATCTGTTAACTAGTTTGGCAATGAAATGTCTGCAAGAAGACAAGCTCAGAGACCACAAAGGACTCTGCAGTTGAACTCTGAATTACAAATATTCTCTTCTAATCAGTAGACAAGGGCAGATACAACCATTCACTGGTATGTTTTGGAAACACACACATCCCTTCCATTACTATCAGCAACACATCAAAACAAGCTAATGAAAGTAGGCTTATCAACTTCTGAGACCCTAGAAGGAAAAAGATGGAATCTGAGAACTGGCTGCATTACAGTACCTATCCAATCTACGTACACAATCCATTTCTCTAGCTTTGCTAAATCCCAGATATGCTAAGCAACTAGGGAAGAGATCAAATCTCACCAATGCAAGAAACCACCCATATGAACAGAAAAATAAGCATGGCTAGGTTTCCTGCTAAAAAATATTAATTTAAGGGGATAAAAAATAACTCTATAATCTAGGCTGTAGACTCCAAGAGACGTGTTCTGCTTCCAAGTTAAGTATGGTGTTTGCAACACATTTTGGGAAAGAATAGAACATTCAAAGAACTATTTTGACAATCTCTAGGTTCTTTTCTAAACATCACCCCACATAGCAACAGCAGTAAGCCCGTGGCATTAAAAACTTTTAGCACTGAAGCAATATGGAAGTCACCAATTCCATGATCAAATTTCAGCTTGGCCGAGGCAGTGTTTTCAGCATTATTCATTAGATATGGCAATTGTGCATTCCACAATCCTGAGGCATGAAAAAGTTTTCCCAATATTTATAATAATCCCCTTGGTTCTATTGCCTGTCTGTTAATCTGCCACCTGTGTTTAATCGGTCCCTTGGCAAAAACTCTATCCTTAATTTTAGACTAGTTTGTATTCAACATATCTTCTGTACAATAGAAAACCAGAGCCCTTAACATTCTCCTCAATTAAATTATGACTGTGAAATCAAAAAAAGCTAAATTAGAGAGTGGTTGGCCTACTAGACAATGTGGGTGATAATATGTCTGATCTGTAATTAAAGAATGTAGGTATGTATGTCTCTGGTGTGTTAAACAATGATGGGTCTTACAAGCAGCCTTGCTTGGCATCTTTTCAATTAGGGATCCTGTCTGACAGCTATCCTTGACTATTACATTCAATATCAACAAACAAATTATGTATTAATAGAAAGAGGCATTATCAACATCTGTCTCCTGTAATTTCTCTCTTTTGAGAATGGATGAAATGCTGACTCAAAATCTACGAAGACGAAAAATACAGGTGTTGTTTTTTTAGAAGGGAGATCTACTTTTTTCACTAGATGGCTTAGAACCAAACTCTGACTTGAGTGTTAACAATCTTATTTGTCTATTAAGATGTTTTTCTGTTATACTTGTAGTTTATCTATGTACACTAGGCATATAATGTTCCTTACTATACTAAGTAAACTAATGGTATACTATACTAAGTAAACTAATGGTATGAGCCAAGGCGGTGCAGTGGTTAGAGTGCAGTACTGCGGGCTACTTCTGCTGCCTGGCGGCTGCCTGCAATTTGACAGTTCGAATCTCTCCAGGCTCAAGGCTAACTCACACTTCCATTCTTCCGAGATGGGTAAAATGAGGACCCAGATTGTTGGGGGCAAGAGGCTGACTCTGTAAAACTACTTAGAGAGGGCTGGAAAGCACTGTGAAGCATATATAAGTGCCTGCAGGATTGCTATAGGAGTCAAGCCATAATCAGGGGTTTTGCCTGTTCTTTATAAGCAGTGTTTCTCAACCTCAGCAACTTTAAGATATATAGACTTCAGTTCCCAGAATTTACTACTCATGCAGAATCTTGCTAGTCTGATAGTATATATGCCCCACCCATTGCTTTTACAGCCCAAGAAACTAGGGAGGGTCTCTTCTGAGCTACCTATCCCACCCACATTCCTGCTGCAGGCTAAACTGCTTTTTATCTGACTGCTCCCTTGGTTACATCACTTCACTCTTCTCCCGAGGTCATTCTCATATACCAGGGGTGTCAAACTCAAGGCCCGTGGGCGGACCCAGCCTGCGGGATGCTTAGATCTGGCCACCCTGGAAACAGTGAAGGACCGGCCTGCAGCGCTTCTGCCAGCGAAACCGGAGCTTGGGAGAACGCACACAGACCTCCCGAGCTCCGTTTTTACTAGCAGAGGGTTGCAGGAGGCTGTCGCAGCCAAAAACGGAGCTCCTGAGCCCATTTTCATTGGCCGAGCACTCAGGCCACCACAGGCGTCCCCGAGATGAGTAACGTCGAACTGGCCACACCCACCCCAATCCCTGAGGTCAAACATAACCCTGATGTGGCCCTCAATGAAATCGAGTTTGACACCGCTGCCATATACCTTTTATCTTCAAATTGCTAAGATTGCTAAACACTGGTTTAGAGGCCCCAACTCGCAGTTGTATTTATGATTATATATTCAATTATAAAATAAATTATATATCCTTATATTCAAACTCCTAATTCTCTACCAAACTAATGCTTTAAAAAAAAAAGAGGTTAATTACCCACTGCCAAGCATATTTCAGGGCTTCTTTTAAATCATTTTTAAAACTAGTGTTTTTGAATAAAATTAGAGAAGGGAGAAGATGAAAGTCCTGATGTAGTATGTTATTATGTGCTGCCTAGAGTCATATAGGAGATAGTTCATATAAGACCTATAAATAAATTAAATAAATGTCCAAATATTAACATGGATAAAATAAAACACATTTACAGACAGAGGGTTATCCCTGCAAATCTTACCCTTTCCAGGGCGAATGTCCTCACCACGTATTCTGCCAGAGTCTCCGATTTCACCTGGGTAATTTTAATGTCTCCGTACATCTCTGAGTCATCTGGCCAATATTTGGCACACTTAACCTGCATGCAACAACAAAACAGATTATGGTTAAGCCTGTTGTGGAGGAGGTAAGCATCATCGGAAGCCACTGGTGAAAAGGAACCCGAGAATCATCACTTACCCTTCCCACTTCTACCAGTTTTGTTATCATCACTATGCTGGAACAGTGTTCCTGCCACACCATCCGCCAAAAATCATAGACCATCTCCTGTTTGGGGCCTAGAGCACAGAGGAAGAATCCAAAAAAAAAAAAAAAGGTTGCAACAGAGATAAAGAAAGTCTGGGACCTATTTAAATACCATGGCTATTTTAGCAAAAGCACTTAGACTTATATCTTCATCATCTTTTAACGGCTCCATAATTAATAATAAACTCCATCCTTGCAGGGTGGAGTCTGAGTAACTGAATGAAGCTAGCAGAGTGTTTTAATGGCCAGATGCCCTTCCTGTCACCAATGCAGAGTTTTGTTCAGCAGATATATATGCTCATTGTGCCCAGAGAGAGAAATATCTGCCTCTACCTAGGATCGAACTCACAGACTCCTGATTGTGAGGCAAGAGCTCCACCTCTAGGCCGCAGCACAACTCCAGCATTTAGACTTATATACCACCCCAAAGTGCTTTACAGCACTCTCTGAGCAGTTTACACATGTTAGCATATTGCCCTCAACAATCTGGGTCCTAATTTTACCGACCACAGAAGGATGAAAGACTGAGTCAACCTTGAGATGGCCAGGATCGAACCCCTGACTGTGGGCAAAGTTTGCCTGCAATACTACATTCTAACCACTGTGCTACCATGGCTATTTTACTCAACATATAATCTCAATTAAGTTTTGGATATTTTGTAATGCACTGAGGAAGCTTGAAGATGAAATATTTTGGGCACATTTAGTATACAGCGCATCTTCTTGTGCTGTCTCATTTCCATGTATGCAGAAAAATGGGCAAGGGTTAAAAGAAGAAAGCATGCTAAAAAGCCATATGCAGGTAGTAGGTATGAAGGTCTTACCTTGTGTGGCTATGAAATGGTTAGATCTTTGGTAACCCTGGAAATAAAAAAAATATGCATTATAGGAAGGAAAGAAGGAAGGAAGGAAGGAAGGAAGGAAGGAAGGAAGGAAGGAAGGAAGGAAGGAAGGAAGGAAGGAAGGAAGGAAGGAAGGAAGGAAGGAAGGAAGGAAGGAAGGAAGGAAGATTTTATCCATTTCTATATGCTCTAAGGTTTGCTACTCTGAAAGCTGAAGCCTCTTGCTTTCTTCCTGCAACAGTTATTCCAAAATCTACACACTTTTAAGGTGTACAGCCAGGGAAGATAATGTTCCATTTGATTTCTGTTTAAGTAATATACCTCAACCAAAACATCTTCCAAACCCTAAGCACCATTCGTAGCCTCCACATCCCACCGCAGAACGGGTATTTCCAAACAGCTTCCCCAATGTACACTTTTCATAATTGTTTGTGCTGTTCCCATCCAATATGTATCCACTAGCAGTTCCTTTGCAACCATCTGTCTTTCTCTTTTGTACAGAGGTAGACCCTTCCTCCTCCTCACATCACAGTGATAGCCAAGAGCTATTTAACACAGCCAGAATGGGTTGCTCTGAGGTCCAATAAACACCTCATCAACTTCACCCCAGAAAAGCTGGAAGGAAATGCATGTTGCTGTTAGGAAAGCAACGTGGACATCTTTCTTATGGCAGCATTTTCCAGGCTGAGGAGGGTAACCAGAGGTTCTAGAGCCTCTATAAGAAACCACCCTGAAAATCCTGGGCATAAATCTTCCCTCCCAGAGCTTCTACTACTAAGTAACAACTTGCAATGTGATAAGAGGGAGAAATGATTAAATATACAGTCAAAATGTAATTGTGTTAGCTATGTGGAAAGGAGCAACATCAAATCTTTTATTTTATTTTTATTTTATCAAATTAGATTCTGCCCATCTCACTCATAACGTATATAATGATTATTCTGGATCGACTCACTACTTTAATGAATGGGACTGCTACTCTGTCATGCCAAATGCAATCTCTGATCCATAGATGCATATCCCTGTCCTAACAAGCACGGAAATATTTTCAAACACAAACTATGCATGCAGGTCTCTACTGAACACAGGGCTTCAACATATGATACTAAACCTGAAATCATCTCTAGGGAAAATGTACTCATCCATCCCAGAACACACAGGCCATTGGGATGAGCGACTAAAAGCAGAAGCAAATCACAGCTCAAGAACCCTGCATGTAGCACCATGACACAGAGAAGTCATGACAATTATTCCTCATTTTACAACCATTCCATTTAGCAACTGTTCAGAGTTACAATGTGTCAGAGTATATTCATGAACTGGAATAGAGCTTACTAACAAGGTCAGCCAATGAGAGCTGAATTGAGGGCTGAAACTTAAAGAGAGAATCTGGGTGTGGTTTATCTCTGTTCTGTGCTCAGCTCTAAAGTGAAAGAGAAACTAGCTTGCTTGCTGAAAACTAGAGTTCTGCTCTGAACCTATAACATGTCTGCTTCTGTTTGAGTTTGCTCCATGTTGGAGAAATCTACAACTGGTATTGTAAAATTTACTTTATGTGTTTATAAAGAAGTTAAATGAAGACTCAGCCATCTGTGTTTACTTTTCTGGTGCTGAATTTAGGCTGCAATACTCTGAACACAACAGTCCTGGAAAAAAGCGACTTATGACTGGTTCTCGCACATATGACCATCACAGCATTCTCCAGAGTCACATGATCAAAATTTGGACACTTGGCAACTGGCATGGATTTATGATGGTTGCAAAGCCCCAAGGTGATGTGATTCTATTTGCAACCTTCCCAGCTGGATTCCAGCAAGCAAAATCAATTGGGTGGGTGGGGGGTGGATTTGCTTAACAAGCTACACAATTAACTGAACTGCAGTGATCTGCTTAACGACTGTAGTTTAAAAAACGGTCATAAAATCAGGTGTGACTCACTTAACAGTGACCTTGCTTAGTAATAGAAATTCTGGTCCCAGTTGTGGTTGCAAGTCAAGGACTACCTCTATGCCCTGAGCAACCACTTCTTCTGAGCCAGAGATCTCCAAACTTGACAACTTTAATTTATGGACTAACTGGCTGAGGAATTCTGGGAGTTGAAGTCCACAAGTTTTAAAGTTACTAAGTTTGAGACTCTGGTTCTAAGCCATTTAATGCACGCACACAGCTAACTCCCAAGTGAGAAAAAGATGGAAAAGGGCCAATCAACAAGAGCATATCAAGAAGCGCTTTGACTCAATAGCAGAGCCTAAGATTTCCCATATGGCCTTCAATCTCCCATGTTCTACTGTCTTTGCTAAGATCTGGCCAAGACAAACAGCCAGATCTCCACCATTTGCTCTCAGTTGCTATGGAAAAGGAGATATCTTACTAGGAGGCAGAGGCAGGAGCAGAATAAAAGAAAGTGTTTGGCTAAATATTACGGAAGCTCCAAGCCAAAAGGGAGCATAGGGTGCCTACCATTTGGGGTTTATTATTTCTGAATCGCTAACATCAAGAGCACACAAACATTTTCATTAGTCAATATTAATACTAATTTTGCAAATTGTTACCTTTTAAATTTAGGAGTTTTCACAATCATGAACACCTTTAAGTGCACAATTACTTGGGCTTTTACAAAGTCCAAATGAGAGTGTAAGTGTTGTTGAAAGGCATTACAATGGGAACTATAAACATTTCAGTTTGAATGCCTGGTGCGATATTTGTGAAAGGTTGATACCACCTATACGGCATAAGAATTGAGGTTGTTAGTAATATATTGTGAGTAAAATGTATCCAAGTGGGTAAAACTAATCAGTCAATTATCCTTACATTACAAAGTATGGAAAAGAAGGAAGCAGAGCAGCGGCTTAGTTTTTCAAATATCTAGATTTAAGCTCAAGGAGACATATCATGCAAATAGACACAACACAATACAATACAATGTCCCATGTTGTAGGCAGTGAAGACAAATAGCAGCAAGAGCATGTAGACATAAACCAACCGTCGCATTTTACAGGACTCTCTGGGTGGTTTACAATGTAAGCATTATTTGCATATTCCCCCCCAAAATCTGGGGGGGGGGGATATGTCAGTAATAATTTTATTGACAATGGAAGGATGGAAGGCTAAATTAACTTCGAGTCCTATCAGGATCAAACTGCAGGCTGTGGGCAGAGTTTACCTGCAATACTGCACTTTAACCACTACATCACCAGGACAAAATTGTCCCAAATTTAGCACCTGGATTTCCTTGGATTTACCTGGATTTACTAACTAAAGGTTAGGAATTGCCCAATGGACTTAACTCCACCTGGCAGTTGCAAAAAGTCCTGATGTCTCTGTGAACTCATTATAGGACAGCTGGAACAGATGTTGTAAGGTGAAATTCAGTAACATCTGGAAGACTAGAACCTCACTATTTTAATTATACACCTCTTCTGAGTGAGCTGCATTGGGTACTGGTTTGTTTCCGGGGCCAATTAAAGTTATGACCTTTAAAGCCCAATGTGGCAGGGGACCAGATTACCTGTGGAGCCATCTTTGTTCATTTACATCACCCCATCCCACCCAGTCAGGCAGGTAGAGTATGCTACATCAGTTCTATTTGGTTAACCTACATTTAGGGTTAAAGGTAAAGGTTCCCCTTGCACATCCATGCTAGTCATTTCTGGCTCTAGGGGGCAGTGCTCATCTCTATTACAAAGCTGAAGAGCCAGTACTGTCCAAAGATGTCTCCGTAGTCATGTGGCCGGCATGACTAAATGCCAAAGGTGCATGGAACGCTGTTACCTTCGCACCAAAATTGTCCCTATTTTTCTACTTGCATTTTTTTACATGCTTTCGAACTGCTAGGTTGGCAAAAGCTGGGACAAGTAACAGGAGCTCACTCCATTACACAGCGCTAGGGATTTGAACCGCCGAACTGCCGATCTTTCTGATTGACAAGCTCAGCGTCTTAGCCACTGAGCCGCTGAGTCCCTACATTTAGGGTTAGTCATGTGCATAAACTGAGTACAACTTTACCCCAATCGTCCTTTGAAATAAATGTCTATGTGTGATGAATGAATTGTAATAGGGGAAAATACAGACTTTTTTCTCCCCTTTCTAACAGTGTTTCAGGTGGCATATGATTGCATTATCACCTGCTTTATTTTTGAGCTCAGTGGGATGAGACCATATTTCTGGAGAAATCCAGTGTCCTTGCTTTTCTCTCTCTGCATGTTCCAGATCTTGTTCTGCATTACAGACTCCTGGATCCTGATCTCTTACTCTCTGACTTCCAACTACAGACTATAGTAAGACAACGGGACCTAGAGGAAGATCCCTGAAATGGATCATGAAAAGGGATCAGCTTAAAGCAATAACTTTGAAAACGAGAAAGAAAGCTGCTTAAATTGCTTGCTTCCTTGTTTGTATCACTCTGCGATAGATGAAATAAAAACTACAGAGTGTCCCGACGTGTTTGTCACTCAAGAACCCAACTTCCTACTTCTCATCTATCAGTAAATTATTTTTGCCACCTTCTTCATCCATAATGCCTGGTTGGTCTTAAACCCAAGCGTCTCTTAGTGCTAGAATTTTGTTCAGGCAATTGTCCCTTTCAACAAGGGACACCCATGTCTGCACAACGGTGCCAGACATTTTGAAAAGAGACCCACCAAGTAACAAGACAGACTTCTAAGGACCTGCTGTTTCAGAGCAGAGAACATAAAACCCACCACCAAAAACAGCCAGGATGTATCTGTTGTGGTGGGGTAAGATGAGGTAGGAAAATCCCTTCCCTCCAAAATGAACAATTATGGAATCTTGATTGGAGGAGAAATGGGAAAGAAGAGAAGGACAAGACATATACTTACTTCTCGGTTTATCCGAATCTTAGCAAGCCCACAGGTTTGAGAGAAAAAGAAATCAGAGACAGACAGATTAGTGAGACAAGAGCAAAGGAAGAATAGACCCATTAGTAAAGGGGGTGCATTAAAGAGCAACACTGATGGGTGGAGAAGGAGCAGCAGCAACAGGAAAGAATGATGGGTTTACTGAATTTTCTTTCGTTGAACTTTCTCATTCAGAAACATTTAAAATGTAGTTTTGAATGTTGTCCCCTTTTGACTATTTGCATTTTGAGTCTGAAATGTGAACGCTCAATGTGACCTTTGGAAACTGAGAACTTCTAAAATATCATCCCTCTTTGATGTCAGCAAACAGGATTTAACACTTGTTTAACAAAACACTATCAAAGAGTAGAAAGGATTGCATCAAGGTAATCAAATGTTTATGATACATTAATTAACAAAATCAAATAACAATGTAAAGTTTATATATTGAACCCAAATGTTATTATATGTCAATTACAGATACCCAAATATTGACAACACCTTCCAATATCCATGGACTTTCCAATATTTTGGACAAGTGATGGCTTTCATCAATCATTTTTTTCCCTTATTCTAGCGACAGCTTTATTTCCAAAATCAAATAATTTCTAACGTTAATTCTGGGACACAGGGATTCCATCCATGTGCTTCTGTGACTTGATGTGGTTGTTCATATTATTTCAGTAAAGTGTTTTTTTTTAATTATTTTCATCAGGAAGAACATTGGGGGATGTTCAAGCTAATCTAAGAGTTGCTTCGGAAAACAAGCTCAATGCTTGAGACACATGACCGGTTTAGTTATATACTGCATATACTTTTAGTCTTCTGATTTATTCCTGCCCTATACGATTTAATTCTTGTGCAAATGAACAAAAGAGGATTCCAAAAGTGAACAGGAATAGATAAGAGCATGAAAAGGAGGAACGAGGAGGAAAATGAGAATTTCTAAGGATGCATACAGGGGTGGACTTCAAACATTTTAGCAACGGGTTCTCTGCTCGGTTGCTGGGTGGGCATGGCCATGGTGTGGCCTAGTTGGCCTCCTGCACCATGGCAGTGGGAGGGGGCGTTTTGGCCCTCCTCGAGCTCCGGAGGCTTTCTTCGAGCCTCCGGGAGGGTGAAAATGGCATCCCCGGGCTCAGGAGGCTCTTTGGAAGCTGGAAACGGGCCTGTTTCCAGCCTTCCCGAACTGCCAGGAGGCCCATTTTTCATCCTCCCTGAGCCTCCATGTGCGCCCTCCAGATATCTATATCCAAAACGGACCATGTGGGGACTCCTGGGAGAGGTAGGGCAGGGTGGGTGGAGCTAGCCAGGAGTGGGATTTGGGGGTTCTCCGAACTGCAGAGAATCTTAGGGTTCTCCCGAACCCCTGCGAACCCCCAGCAGCCCACCCCTGAATGCATATATAAAACAGAGACTTATATGACAGAAGAGATACGAAATTCTGCATTACACAACCAAATAGGTTTCTATGGCAAAAAATGTATAACAAAAGCAAGAGAAGCTGACATACTTACATCAATGTAGTTGGCATTGATATAGTCAGAGTTGGGATCACCAAGAAGTGGGTGGAGTTTAACCCGGTGTCGGTCATCTGGAAACAAAACCAGATGTGACTGTTAGGGCAGAACAGGTAGAAGGGCATCGAGACCCCTTTATATACTCACATATCAAATTCAAAATGGTTCCTCCTTCCTCCCTTCAGTAAATTTCCAGAAATTCTAGTTTGGCAGAGAGATGGGATTCATAGACTCCAGCAGTGAAGTTCACTTTCTATATTTTCTAGTAGGATTTGTGAATGTTGGCTTGCCACTCCACAGTTCTTCCAAAAATGCACAGTGGAAAATTACAAAAATACTCTAATCTGACTTGCAGTCTCGCACTTTGTCACTTGCTAATCCATGCAATTTGATGTAGAAATCCCTTTTAATTATATTTCTTTATTAGATTGATATCTGTCAGGCTTCAAAAAAAAAACCAAGAAAGGCACACACTGTTACTTTGAAACTGTGTCCTTTATTGTTCCTCAAGTGTAGGCAGGCAGATATCTTGCCAAATTAAAGCAACTATTTCCGCCTTTAAAGATATGCTCTGAGAACTTGGGAAGGAGCTAACTTGACCCAAATTATCTAAATTTGATCTTGTGGAATGCAAACCCCTCCCTTCCTGGGAATCCAGACTACATTCCACCACAAATATTCTCCCAGGACACAACTCTCGGCGGCTTCCATTCCAAGGTGCTTTTCCGGGAGGCAACTGGACTTTCTTGCTTTTTCTTTTGAAGACGTTTTGCTTCTCATCCAAGAAGCTTCTTCAGCTCAGACAGGATAGAGGGGAATGGAAGGACTATCTTTTCAGAGTTGAAGAAGCTTCTTGGATGAGAAACATAACGTCTTCAAAAGAAAAAGCAAGAAAGTCCAGTTGCCTCCTGAAAAAGCACCTTTGGAACAACCATGACCTGGATGACTAAGAGTCTCTACAGACTTGGCTTCCATCTTATAAAAGCTTAGGTAGCAAGTAAAAACATGTTATCTTACTTGACTTTTGGGCTATAATCTGGATCTAGGGTTACATACTTCATTTTTATTGAGTTGTATATCATCATGGGTTTCATCATCATCATCATCATCCACACGCAATAGTCCTTCTCTTAGCACTGAGCATATTTTGAGAGAGACCTTAATATTTATGCAGAATTTGAGGAATCTTCCCAGCCAACTGATGGCTTCTTGTTTTTGAACGGTGCCACATTTGGCAACATAAGGATCTCCAGTTGGAGGAGGGTTGTATCAGTCACTGAACCTGCAAATGCTAAGGACACAGCAGGATTCTTCTGAAGAAGCTTTCATAATGACCGCTCAGGCTTTGGAGGGAATGCCTCTTCTGAGCTACCAGTCATACTTGGACTCAGAGGAAGAGTAAGGATGACAACAGGATGTTTTTGCTTCTGCTCTCCTGTAATGTACCTTCCGTCAGATCTTACAGTTACACCGCCTTCAGCCAGCTTCTCTTTTCCTGAAGAATCTCTCTTTCTCCCGCCCACTAATGTGTTCTGCAAAATCCATATGCTTCACTGTTAGAGCAACACAAACTGAGATGCAATGCAGCATATGTCCCCAAGAATATATACTCCCAATCAGAGAGATTAGATATATGCCAGTCTGCACCATTACTGTGGCAGAGTAGAAGAGAAGAGCAGTGTCAAAATGAGATGTGCTGTTTTTTGTCCACACAGGAGAAAGACAAACACACTTGTGTTATTAGGTCAACTGCCAATGTGTTCCTTTTAGCCTTTCCTTCCAGAAAAGCTGGCTAGGGAATGGAGTAAAATTGGTGCTTGGCTTTGCCTAAGCTATTTTGAACAATTTTGCTCTCATTTTTTTTGCCTCTGTGATAACATGGAATTTCAATTTGGGAAACAGCAGATAGATAGCTATAATTAGGAGCAATGAAAATAGCCAGCGTGGCAAACAAAAAGCAGCTGCCGGAGGATATATTTTATAGCAGAAATTCACAATAAATTGCATTCATCCTTCCTGTCCCCAGAGAGAGAGGATATCCCTGGCTATTCATTTAACTATTTTTTTTTAAATGCATTAAATACCAAACACTATCATCATTTGATGACTCTCTTTGTCTTGCACAAGCTGAGTTATATCATACTAAGCCATAGTTTGCTTTAACCGAGTTGTATTATCCAAGGCACAGCAGCCTAACTTATAAATCATGGCTTAGAATGCATAATGATTAGGTTCAGGCAAGCTACTCTATGGTTTTTTTTTTTTTTTTGGGGGGGTGTTTTTTTTTGTTTTTTTGTGTTGTGGGGGTTGTGAAGCAGCAGTTAAAAGGTCTGGCCCAACTTCTGAAGCACCTGCACCCAATACCCCACAAAGAGCACGCCCTATTTAAAGGAGATCATAATGATGGCTTGTTACACAGTGGAATCTTATCATACTCCAGGCCAGCTCCTTTTCTCAAGAGATATTCTGCCTCATCCAGTAGTGAATCCCGATGTAGTTACCCAGTAATGAATTAAAACTCCAAATGAAATCAAGCCCTCAACCCTTGTTGGAATTAAGAAACCAGTATCATTTCAGCCCCATTCATTCTCCAGGTGTCATGCTATCCAAGTTATGTCTATTCAACACATTGAAATATCTCCAGCTACAAGACCCAGAGCAGGTATGTAGGTCAGAGAAGGCCATAACTAAATCTCTAACTCTTTGCTCCAATTTAGTGTTTTTCTGGATTTTTGCAGTTCACATACACTAGAGATAGTCTATCTCAAATTGCCCATGCATTTCTTATAACAAGACAGATGTGAAATGCAAATCTTTCCCTCTCCATTATTATTATTTCATAGAAATGCCTCCAGGACAGATGAGAAACACAGAACAATCGCTGGAGTAAAAAAGTTTATAGTTGAGGCTAGCCTTTATTTTCTTGCAGCATTCTAGCCTCCTTTTTTCATTCAAAATCCAGTGAAATAAAAGAAGAGGAGAAATGCAGAGGAGAGGCAAGTGTGTGCACATACTGAGGGCCCAGAATGCACTTATTCAGCTGGAATTTGGGAACAGAGCAAATATGAAGTGTGCATTATTGTTAATATCACTTCGTCTGTAAAAAAAAAATCAACTATCTACAGGTATTCCTTGACATATGATCACAATTGAGCCCAAAATTTCCATTCCTAAGGCAAAACAATTGTTAAGTGAGGTTTTGCCCCATTCTGTGACTATTCACACCACAGTTGTTAAGTGAATTATAGCAAATGTTACTTAGTAACATGGCTGTTAAATGAATCTGGCTTCTCCGTGAACTTTGCTTGTCAGAAGGTCGCAAAAGGTGATCATATGTCCACTGGACACTGCAACCATCATAAATACATGCCAGTTGCCTAGCAACGTGAATTTTGATCACGTGACCAGATGGGGAAAAAAAAAACCAGAGTTTAGAACCTTGGTAAGACCACACTTGGAGTATTGCATATAAAAAGATGTTCCCTATGTATCTTATGACTATCATTGTGTTGTACCTTATGATTCTTGACGAATGTATCTTTTCTTTTTATGTACATTGAGAGCACATGCACCAAGAGAAATTCCTTGTGTGTCTAATCACACTTGGCCAAAAAAAGAATTAATTAATTAATTAATTAATTCATGTTGAGACGTTGCAATGGTAAGTGTGAAAATGATCCTATGGGATTTTCAGAGCTGTTGTAGTTTTGAACGATCACTAAAGGAATGATTGTAAGTTGAGAACTACCTATACACCCTTTTGAACCCTTCTCCGGCTATTATTATTTCTAGATATCTAATGTGTTAAATTTATATTTACTGATGAAGAAATAAAGGGAGATTCGTATAGATCTATTTCAAGCTATTTAGCTTTCAGAGATCATTTCTATAGTATCCTACTAGAGAAATGCACTCAAACACTGGAGGCTTTCAAGAAGAGATTGGACTGCCATCTGTCAGAAATGGTGTAGAGTCTCCTGCTTGGGCAGGGGGTTGGACTAGATGACCTACAAGGTCCCTTCCAACTCTATTAATCTAAAAGAGATCTAAAAAGTGATCAGCCCACATCAGCTAGCCAAAGCGGAAGCAGTATACTCTGTCCCATATTTGGGTAGACCAGGTTGCCCTGATAGACCAGCCTCACAGGAAAACACTTAGATATCTAATGGTTCTTATCAAATCATTTGGAATTTCCATGATGTACATTTTTTTTTAATATGGTCCTTTCCTCTGACAACTGAGAAATAGGCACCCCATCCTATCCCAGTGTTCCACCTTCACTTTAATATTTTCACATGATTGTTTTTGCAAATGGAATCAATACCAGTTCAAAATCTACCTGCTGCAAATTTGACAGAGCAAGATCCGAGTAAAACCCAAACCAAATCCATATTGTGCAAACTCTGCAGAGTTTCAGGGCATTTCAACTCTCCTAGCATTAAAGGAAGGATTGTTGATTTTTTTCTTTGTTTCTTTCTTTTAGGGAAAGGTTTTTGTCTTAGACACTTACAGGTAGGCATGTGATCTTGTCTCCCTTTGGTCTTTTCTTTCTTCTTTGAAGCATCCCAGCCTTCAAAGAAACTCTAGGAGGAAGAGAAGACTGTTATGTGCATCAAGTACCCTTAGGAATAAGTACACAGCATTTCCATCGGCAATACACATAACAATGGTTTCTCTAGAGCAGGGGTCGCCAACCTTTTGGACCTCAGGGACCACCAAACTCATAATTTTAGATCCCAAGGACCACTAACTGGTTCTGTGGGCATGGCCTAATTTGTGGGTGTGGCTTGGTGGTCATGTGACTGGCTGAGCATGGCTTGTATGCAAATATTATAAATATTTATATAAATATTGAATTTTTTATAAAAAAAAGAGCAACTTTTACCCAAAATCAGGCAAAGCAGGCAGGCAGATTGAGTTGCTCACAGAATCACATATTAATTCAGAAATCTATCTATCTGCCATTGGCTAGCTCAGTCTGTCACATAAAATTTGCTTGCAAGCAAACTCACAAAATTAACTCACAACACACCATGTATGTAAATATTGAATTTTTTATATAAAAAAGCAACTTTTATCCAAAATCAGGCAAAGTAGGCAGATTGAGTTGCTCACAGAATCATTCAGTGATCTATCTATCTGCCATCGGCTAGCTCAGTCTCTCAAATTTGCTTGCCATGAGTCTGCACTGAATTGCTTGCAAGCAAACCTTCAGTCCTAAGGGAGGTTTGGCTGTGCTTAGCTAGAAAGCAAGAAATCCAACCATTTCCTGCTTCCTAGCAAATCTAAATCTCCCAGCACAGCAGAACAGATGATGGTTGGAAAAAGGAAAAATAGCAACTTAGCAGACAAGTTTGCTGGGTAAGGAGTGGGGGCGGGCGGGGAGGGTTCCCGTGGGCCATGTGGGCTGAGCAGCCTTGTGTTTCTACACAGCCTGGATTAATTGCTTTGGGGGGGGGGTGCTCTGGGGGGGGGTGAGATTTCTCTGCGGCCCACCAAAATTTTCTCATGGCCCACCAGTAGGCTGCGGCCCACCAGCTGGCGACCGCTGCTCTAGAGGCTAGCCCCACTACACTGATTCAAAACAGGTTACCGAGTGTAGATTTTATTTGATGGACTGATGCTTATATGCCTACATCCAGACTGCACAGCTTCAAAAGAGAGAGGGCTATAAGAACTAAAGTTGCAAGGGAGTTCTAATGTTAGACCAAATCTTTATACAGTGTATTATAGTAGCAGATGTTTCCCAATCTCAACACTGGGAAGAGAACAGCCCAATTTTTATAGAAGGGAAGGCGTGGAGTTTATAACCTTGGTAAGACCACACTTAGAGTATTGCATATAAAAAAGATGCTGAGCTTCTAGAAAGAGTGCGGAGAAGACAAAACAAAGATGATTAGGGGACTGGAGGCTAAAACATATGAAGAACAGTTGCAGGAACTGGGTATGTGTGGTTTAACGAAGAGAAGGACTAGGGGAGACATGGTAGCAGTGTTCCAATATCTCAGGGGCTACCACAAAGAAGAGGGAGTCAAGCTATTCTCCAAAGCACCTGAGGGGAGAACAAGAAGCAATGAATGGAAACTAATCAAGGAGAGAAGAACTAAGGACAAATTCCTGATAGTTAGAACAATGAATCAGTGGAATGGCTTGCCTTCAGAAGTTGTGGGTGCTCAATCACTGGAGGTTTTTAAGAAGAGATTGGGCAATCATTTGTCTGAAGTGGTGTAGGGTGTCCTGCCTAGGCAGGGGATTGGACTAGAAGACCTCCAAGGTCCCTTCCAACTCTGTTATTCTGCTATTTTTGTTATTTATTTCTACTGCAGACATTTATGAAGGGCTTCATTTTTTGTTTCTGCTTCTACTAGATCTCCTAAAGCTAACCCACAATATTTAAGTTAAGTTGGTTAAATGTCGCCACACTGCAGAAGGAATGGCACAAGACATAGCCACTGTATCAAAAATTGCTTGGAACTGATTTAATGGAAGAGAAGCTATCCAAAATTAATCGGGCCTTGCTAAATAGGAATTTTTTTTAAAAAAAGAGGAAAAAGCTCTATAAAATAAATAAGAATGAAACCAGTGTCCCGTTCTCTTCACATTGTCTGAACCACAGGAAAAATATGTTGCACACTAACAGGAAGTTGCAGTCATTACTGGCTATTCCCCTGGGTACCATTAAGAGAAAAACTTTGGGCCTTGTTCCATAGTCTCATAACCTGGAGGAATTAACAAAGGAACTGCGATGCTCCCAATTTATCCTTTCCACTATTTGAGCCTCTCTGGAGAAATTAAGATTTCAAGTACAACTAAACTTTAGCTCTCAGGTACATTCAAAGTCTTTTACTTGTTATATCAAAAGAAAGGAAAGTGTGCTTGAAGGGCAAATGGGGTTGGGGAAGAGAGACCAGGACATGGGATGCTTGATGAGTCCAGAGATGAGACTGGCTCCTGGGGCATCTTTTGCAGGATCCCCTTCAACCCTGGCATTGCTCTGGGATACCTCGCTGAATGAACCAGAGGACAGCAGAGAAATACATTTATCTGAAATTTAAATCATAGGGCACATAACAAGAAACTGTGTCAGGGAGAATTCACACCTCTGTTGTGACCTACTCGCACTTAGTTTAAATGTGTGGAATTTCAATCACTCTTTCACAACTTGACTTCTCCCTGGTGGCGCTGTATTTCTTTAACAGCACAACTACCGTAACAGTCAGGAATGATGGGAGTGTAGTGCAATCGCCTCTGCAGGGCTATCAGATCCTTATTACTGAACTACAGATTTACCACAATCCCTGAGTCTGTCTGTCTGTCTGTCTTCCTTCCTTCCTTCCTTCTTCCCTCCCTCCCTTCCTTCCCTCCCTCTCTCTTCCTCTTCTTTTCTTTTTTCTAATCACCAACTCAAAGTGGCAAACATGTCCAACATACTTCTATTTTCCCCAATGAGCTTTTGAGGTGAGTTGGGCTGAGAGAAAGTGCGTGACTGGCCCAAGATCACCCAGCTGGCTTTCATAGCTAAGACAGGACTAGAACTCCCTGTCACCCAGCTTCTAGCCTGGTGCCTTAACCTCTAGACCAAACTGGCTTTCTTCAGTAGCCAAAAGATAGACAAAAGAAACCTTTGTAGAAAATTGATGAAATGTGTCCACTCCCATCAACCAAAACATTGTCCATTCTTGGTCATTGTCACAACAAAGCTAGGCCCATTGTTTAATTGTCCACAAGGTAGAAGCAGAAACCAAACCCTTTAGAAATGTCTGCACCAGGTTTTAAATCTAGATTCCACACACACACCTCCATTTTCTCTTAAATTAAAATTGGGTTATTCACTTCCCAGTGTTGAGATTGGACTGGATTTCTGGGCTTTGGGATATCACCACCACCTATCCCTGCTATATAATGTTTGGATATACATTCCAGGTTTTTCTTTTTCTTTTATTTCATGAGCAGCTTCCATGGATGCTGGTGTGATATCATAGAAACACCTACTGCTGAAAATAATGTGTTTCATTCCCTGTTTCTTATTTCCAAGGGCTTTTCAAACAACTGGTCTGGGACATGCATAGCAGCAACCTTTCAAGGTGCCCCAATTGCTATATTTTAACCAGCCCAGGTTTGTCAGACAAGCCCAGACCAGTAATCCTGGAGAAAAAGGTCTCAAGCAGTTGGATATGAGTCAGTAATTTTCTGCAACCAAGAAATCCTGCAGAATACCATACTGTTTGTGACAACATCTTGAAATGGTGTAGCAGAAAAATGTTCTGTTTGGATACAGCAGAAGAAACAGCACTGGTGGTTTCAGGAGCATGAGATATTCTGGGCATCATGTCATGGTGGCTTTGGACTGCTTGTAGCTTTTCCAAGTCAGCAGTGGGAAACAGAATCCCACAAAAGGAAGATTTCTCCAGAAAAGGCAGATGAAAGAAAAAGAGGTTTCATCCAAGAGAGAATGTATTTATGTCATTAAACTCTTGCAAGCATGTCAGAAACCTTCTTTCACATTTTTCCACTCTGATCATTTTTATTCCATTGAATGGAAAAAGAGAGTGTTTTTTAAAATTTGTTTTTCCTAAGTTGAACCAAATTTCAACTACATTATCAGAGGTGGAATGCATGGGAAGTGAAGAGAGAGAAAGGGTGAGCTTTAGACCACTTTTGTGTCCTTTCTCACCTCATATTCTTGCTTGAAGCCATACCCTTCTGCTGTTTTCATTTGATTGATGTGCTGGAGAAGATCGGCCACTCGGACAGCAGGGTGAAGCTGCCCAGTGTGATAGGGGGAGCCTTTGCGTCCACACTGCCTTCGTGGGGACCCCCCTAAAAGACTGCTGGACTCATTGACAATGTTGGAACGTTGTTCACCTGGAAAGGAAAGAACACAACATCACAGAAACACAAAGCAATAGATTCTCAGAAGAACAGGAGAGTGGATAACAATTCATCTATTGAGTGATGAACTGATGGGTGAGAAATTTGTTTAAATCATCAATGTGTATATTCCAAATTTATGTATAAATCACACTGCAAATTTTCATCAATATTAGCATGCTGCTAGAGTTTGCAGTACCAATTTATCAATAGAAAATGTGTATAATGTATTTACAAAAATGTCTACATTAGCAAAAGGCAAATGTATAAAACCTCTACATGAACAAAAACTGGTTATGAGAAATATGCCTATTAGGACAAAAATACACTGTATGTGAATAAATTTTCTTATAAGGACATAAGAAGGAAGTAACGCTTGTCACTCAATCCAACTTATTTCTAGAAATCTGGTTTCTCCGTCATGTTGAAGTTAATAGATGCATTTTGAAAAGAGTGAATGTGAATTCAAAGTTTTTGTTCTATCAATATTCACCTCTAGCATTATACAAACAAGTGAATCAATGTAATGACATAGTTGGAAATTCTTTTTAAAAAAATATTAGAAATAAACAATCTGGGGCACTTTAGGGATTTTTTTTTTGGTCTCTCATTCCCAGCATTTTTGACCCTTGATTGTTTTGGTTGGAATTGACTAGAAATACCACTCAAAATATCCAGAGGACTCCAGATTGCTTAGGTAAAGGTAAAGGTAAATGTCCCTTCACACATACGTGCTAGTCATTTCTGACTCTAGAGGGTGGTGCTCATCTCCGTTTCAAAGCCAAAGAGCCAGCACTGTCCGAAGACGTCTCTGTGGTCATGTGGCCAGCATGACTAAACGCCGAAGGCGCATGGAACGCTGTTACCTTCCCACCAAAGTGGTCCCTATTTTTCTACTTGCATTTTTACATGCTTTTGAACTGCAAGGTTGGCAGAAGCTGGGACAAGTAACAGGAGCTCACTCCGTTATGTGGCGCTGGGGATTCGAACCGTCGAATTGCTGACCTTTCTGATTCACAAGCTCAGCGTCTTAGCCACTGAGCCACCGCATCCAGATTGCTCAGTCCCGTTTTAAATTGTGCCCTCACTGAGATGAAATCACTGCAAAATACTACAGTCATTTTGGAGAAACACCAAATTCTGCAAGTCTATTTAGTTTCTCCTCTAGTCCACCCAGAAAAGCTTGCAGAAATGTTTGCATTAGCAAGAAAACATTTTAATGTCATGTCAGAACATTAACTGAGCTGTCCATAAAAGCAATTTATCCTCTGGGATAAAACCCCAATCACTATTATAATGGCAATAATGTGATGCTACTGACATCTATATGACCCCCTCATCCTGAATGGAATTGTCTTAACAATTTTCTGAGTAGTTCTAGGCTTTTATACCAATTACTCTGAAAGGAATAAGCTCTCCTCCTGCCAGGCAGGTAAATTCCTTGGTTCTGACTGCCCAATTCCTACCTCCAATGAGAAAGGATAACCTCCTTCAACATAATGGGAAAGTGGGTCAAGAATTATGAAAGAAATAAAAATACACATCAAAGGATTTTAATTAGGGTCACTGACCAGGAGTGAAGGAAAGTATACTAAAAATGGTGGAGGGGAAAGGAGACTTTTTGCCAAGTTTGGAACTGCTACACAGTTACTTTGTGTGCATGAATCCTTTCCAAACCTACAGTTTGATGCTTGGTAAGATGTGAACTGGGGTACTGCACTTGGGGGTAATGCTTTTCCCACCCCCAGTGCAATGATCAGATGTTTATATTCATACGAACGTAACTAATAACTGAGTTTGTATCTTATGATTTGTGAGGATTGTATTTTATGATCATGATTTATCACTTGCTGCTTGTATGTACACGGAGAGCTTAAGAACTGAAGACAAAGTCTTTGTGTGTCCAATCACACTTGTCCAATAAAGTATTCTATTCTATTCTATTCTATTCTATTCTATTCTATTCTATTCTATTCTATTCTATTCTATTCTATTCTATTCTATTCTATTCCATTCCACTCCACTCATTTATTCTATTCCATATTCTATTCTATTCTATTTTCTATTCTATTCTATTCTATTCTATTCTATTCTATTCTATTCTATTCTATTCTATTCCATTCCACTTCGTTTCATATTTTCTATTCTATTCTATTCTATTCTATTCTATTCTAATTCTATTCTATTCCATTCCATCCCACCTCACCCCACCCCACCCCACCCCACCCCAACTGTAGCCATTTTAAGATCTGTGGACTTCAATTTCCAGGATACGCCACCAAGCAAAAACGATTGAAGATGTGGGAGTGTAATAGATGAGTTCAAAAGGTGGCCAGGATTTCCTTGGAAGAGAGATATAAGAGAATAACAAGAGTTGGAGGATTTCTAGTCCAACCCTCTGCTGAGGCAGGAAACCCCCAAACCATTTCAGACAAATGGTTGTCCAATCTCTTCTGAAAAACCTCCAGCATTGGATAAAAATGTATAAAGGTTAAATGTTATAATGGAGGACAATTTATTGTGAAAAGAAATGCTGCACATCAAAGAGATAAGCCTGACTTTGGTCACCAAATTGCAGCAATGCAGTTTTGAGGTGTTTATCAGGAGACACGGAAAGTGTTGAGGGGTATATGTTGCTAAGAGATGCAGATGTTCGCCCTTAATATCTATGTAGAGTTAGAAATTCTATTCAGAATCATGGAAGATTATTTGGGAATTCATCCTCTATCATGTTCTCTTGATAATATATAACAGTGGTGGCTAACCTTTTTGGGCTTCTGTGCCAAAAATTGTGCGTGCGCTTACACACTCACGTGCCAGCACCCAGAAGGCAATGCGCACCCCCCCCATGCCCCCTACGCATGTGTGTGCAATCCCTCCACCACCCCTTTACCTACAGCTGATTTTGGGTGGGTTTGAGGCCTTTTTCGGCCTCCCAAAGGCTTGAGGAAGGCTTCTGCAGGCTTCTGCAGGCCGAAACCTAGCCCCATTTCGTCACTTCTGGTATTTTCGGAAAAACAGGAAGTGATGAAACGGGGCTAGTTTTCAGCCTGTAAATCTTGCAGGCCTCCCAAATCTTTGGGAGGCTGAAAAAGGCCTCAAACCCACCTAATATCAGCTGTGAGACGCACACATGCGCAATGAGGTAAGTTTGCCTGCAGCTCGTATGCCGGCACAAATGGCACGTGTGCCATAAGTTCACCATCACGGATATATAATAAATAATACGATCATTATACTCACTGTTATACTCTTCCTGTTGTACACATTTTTCTTAATCTTCTAGTTTCTGTTTTAGGACACCTCTCGGTATGACAGCTTTGTTCATTTCTTGCAGAGGTGTTATTTCTCTGCCTATTGCAGCTCTAGAACTGCTTGCCTTAGCAATACGTTATTTAGGAATGCTTTGGGGTTCAGTCATATAGCTCCACTGTGGATACACCTGCTTGGAAATGCTATCCCACAACCCATGTCTTTTTCCTTATGATTTCCAGGATTGGAAGATGGAGCCACAGATAACAACGGGTGCAGAGGGAGTCAGAGAGCAAGCAAAGCCCCAGGGCTTCCTCTGCCATCTTGGAAGTAGCCACAAGAAGATATTGGTAATAGTATGTGGCAAAGACCTTGGGAGATGGAGGAAAAGCCACAGCCATGGCATTGTCAGATAAGCGGCAACCTTTGTGATCTCCATGTTTCTTTCACTCTACATATAGAAAAGATAGTTGTCAGCCTGAGCCACATTTATCACTAAGCATAATGGAGTTATTTATGTCGTGAAACTAATTGTGTGAGCCCACCTATTTTGGCTTAGTTGGTCAGAACTCCCAAGGAGTTGGCAGTCAGTTGCAAATCTTTTGCCCTTAAAGGTGGGTGGGCCTGTCCAAGCAAAATGGAAATGCTGTCCAATTGTGCTCCTGTTTTGACTGGGCAAACTTGTAGAGGGCTTAAGTACAGGTAAAACAACAAGCCAAGACTGAAAGAACTTGAAACAGGCTTCCGCTCAGGACTTGTGAAGCCAAAGTGGAAGTACTATCAAAATTCATTCTGGCTTTGCCAGTGGGCTGGCAACATCTAAGTAGGGAGTGAAGCACAAGCACATTTTAACAAATAGCTACACCCATCAATCTAGTCATTTCTCAAAGACACCAATCACCATTTGTTATTAATGACTTATGTAATTATTATTATTAGGCATACCAATTCATTAATGTAGGGGAGTGCAATATTTCAGAATCCTAGTTTAGAGTTATACATAGGCCAGACTCTTCAACCATGGCTTAAACTCTCTGGATTTTGAAAGAAGAATAAATCAAACTGCAGACTGATTTGAGAGCATGGTGCTAGCATTTTCTCATCAATTGGTCTATCTCATCAGTTGATCTATCCATCTGATCCTGAGCCTCAGTTAAGAAGAAAGAACATAACGGAAATTCTTTGCTTACCTTAGGCTTCATGGTGTCTATTAAAATATCAGATTAAAATGACAGGTAAAAGAATCCCTCAACAAGTTTTCCATATTTATTTTATATGTGTGCAAGCAGTGAGCATTGTCAAGCAGAGTTATTGTAGAAAGCAAACCATACAGAAGCTCAGGATAAACCAAACAATGATGGAAATGATGAATCCTGCTGGGAAACCTTCTCAAAATCTGGAATGGGGCAACTCACTACAGCCAATTCACCATGGCCAACTCTCTGCAGCCAACTCGCTGCGGGACAATCCAACAAACATGAAAGTTAAACTAATTTCAACGGAACCGTGGCCAATAGCAATAGCACTTAAGACTTATATATGCATTATAGTGCTTTACAGCACTCTCTGAGTGGTTTACTGAGTCAGCATATTGCCCCCAACAATCTGGGTTCTCATTTTACTGATCTTGGAAGGATGGAAGGTTGAGTCAACCTTGAGCCTGGCGAGGATCAAACACCTGCCAGTCAGCAGAATTAGCCTGCAATACTGCATTCTAACCACTGTGCCATCAGGGCTCCAATGATAACAAAATAAAGAAAGTCAATCCAGAAATACAAGAGTTACAATAATTTCAACAAAAGCATGGTCACCAATAATTAAAAAAAATGAATGACAATTAACACTATGTTGAACCGTCCCGTAGTAGGTTTTCCTGCAGTGAGTTGGCCATGGTGGGTTGGCTGCTGCAAGTTAGCTGGGGTGAGTTTGCTATGGAGAGTTGTCCTAGATCCCTCAAAATCTACTGGGTAGAAATCTAGTAAATCAGGGGTTTCCCTTGTGGATTAATGGGCAGATTTGTAATTGTGAGATCTTACCGGTATCATTTCCATGAATTTATTTTTTGGAAAGCTTCCAAACAAACATTGGGCTGATCTATCATCTTTATTTTTTATGATGGCATATGGAATCATTGAAAGTTGGGTGGTATACGGATTTTGATTATCTACATCATCCTTTTTTAAAAAAGTTGGATAAAACTTAGTAAGCAAAGAACGACCTTGGATACCACTAATATGTTACACACTCTCCGCAGTGAACAAAAAGATATAATTGATTGTATCTGATATCAAATAAGTAGTTGATAAGAAAGTTTGAAAATTAAATGGTACTTGGCCCAGCATCCATCTAAAGCGAGTGAGGTGGTCTGAGCAAATTATCATTTTCATCCTATCACATGCCAAGTCTTTACTACTGCAGCAAAAAATATGCCAAGATCTAAATTCCCATTCTGATTTAAAATAAAAATAAAAATAGGGACATACCTCTGGTTTCCAATCCAGCACGCAGCAAAAGTGGCCACAGCCGTTCTGGCAACACTTTCAAGAAACTACTTTCTCTTACAGGCCTCCCAAGACTAACATTACACTCTCGGCCAAGCAAAGCAGGTGCTGTCATGCTGCCTTCAATACATTACAAATGAATCAGAGCAAAATTGGATTGAAAGCTCTCAGATGCTCAAGATAGAGAAATTGCCGGTCTTGTTAAGAGCATGCTTAAAACACACACACATACAAAACCATGAAAACCTCACTGTGTGGCCCAGCCACAAACATAAAATAATAGTCCTGTGTAGATCCATAAAAGAGGGAGATTCACCCTCTGGGCTTCCATTATCCGCAAGACAATGGCGGGAGCTATATTAATCTTGTAGTCTGTAGAGAGAAGACGTGAGCAAGGAAGCATCTTGAAGCTCCACTAACAGATGTTATTAGCATATGGCTGAAACCAGGGAACAGAAAGAAATTACAACTAAATCAGCACAGAAACGCACGCACGGGTGTGAAATTGCCAGTTTCGGCCTAATGCGAACGCTCTGCTTCGTTAACTCTTAAAGGCTCATGAGAGCTCAGGGCACAGTCAAAAGTCAATTACAGAAAAGCAGTCCATGAGGAATACCAGAAACTCACGTTCAATGTTATGTCGGTTGCGTGTATAGGCTGTTTTCCTGCCCACCCGCCAGGCCCTGGGATTGATTTGGCTCATTCTGCTGCCTTGAAAGGTCCCTCCCTTTTTTATTATTTTATTTCTATTTCCTCAAAAAGAACTATTGCGAGAGCCTCGGTGGCGCAGTGCTTAGAGTGCCAGTACTTTGGCTAACCGCAATTTGGTAGTTCAAATCCCACTAGGCCCAGCGTTGACTCAGCCTTTCATCTTTCCGAGGTAGGTAAAATGAGAACCCAGATTGTTGGGGGTGATAGGCTGTCTCTGTAAACTGCTTAGAGCAGTGGACTCCAACCAGTGGGCCAGGGACCACTGGTGGTCCATGAGAAAATTTTAGTGGCCCGCAGAGAAATGTCACCCCCAAAGCAATTAATCCAAGCTGCGCGGGAACACAAGGCTGTGCCGCCCACATGGCCCGCAGGAACACAAGGCTTGTGTCACTTGCATTGTGAACAACATGAGGTAGTGAGGGGAGGGGGGAAAGGCTGAAGGGGGGAACTTGTCTCACTCGCCCCACGCGCCTGGCCTGGCCACCGGGCTGCTTCTTTCCGCCTCTTTTTTCTGCTGCTTTTGGCTGCACACAAGGAAAGCAGCAAAAGTCTTTCTTTCTCTCCTCCAAACTCCGCCAGAAATGAGTCTTTGGGACCCTGTAAGACATCCTGCTCCAAGAGGCTGCGCTGGTGCGACAAGTCTCACAAAGACTAATTTCTGGCAGAGTTTGGGGGAGAGAAAGAAAGATTTCTGCTGCACCTCTCTCTCTCTCTCTCTCTCTCTCTCTCCCTCTCCCTCTCCCCCTCCCCCTCCCTCTCTCCCTGAGAACGGAACTGAAGACGGTATTCTGCGATCCCAAATAAAGAATGATCGATCGGTAGGAAAATGGGGTGGGGAATTTTCCTGCAGACTTTTTGGGGGATTTTCCCAGGGTCTCTGCTGCTTCTGCTTTTTCTGCTCCAGGATGACCAAAGGACCAGTCTTGTGACTATTGCAGCTGTGGAATATGGGACCGACTTTCCCACCAACATCATCAAGCTATCGTCAATCAAAATTCATATTAGTGGTCCGTGGGATTTAAAATTATGAGTTTGGTGGTCCCTGAGGTCTAAAAGGTTGGCTTAGAGAGGGCAAGCACTGTAAAGTGGTATATAAATCTAAGTGCTACTGCTATTGTTGCTTCAAGTGGCAGCAATTGCTCTCCTAGGAGAGAATGAAGTGGCACAATTCTCAGGAAAGCTAGGTTACTGCTTGAGAAAATAGCAGCTTCTCGTGACTGTAACACAGGGCCTTCAATGTTAAAGGTTAGCTAAACTATACTGCAGCTAAATAAAGTTGTTGTAGGAGATGACCAGGCTGAGCCTAAGGGTGGGGGTGTCAAACGTGTCATTAGTCTCGAATCTCTTCATGCCCACAAGAGATCTAAAAGTCCAGCCCACCTTGAATTCCTTTGACTCTTATTTACCGCCAATTTTCTTTGGCCATTAGTAGTTCAGATTCTTGTAGAGAGCTTAAGCTTGAGATAAATCTTTATACCAATTTGAACTGTCTGGACCTTCTGATTTCCCTGGCGCTTGACAATTGTCTCGTGCAATTTCTCAAAGTGTTCTTCCCATGCGGAGAGCAAAGAAGAAGGGGCTTCTGTTTTTCCATCTTATTCACCTTGTGAATTTATTTTTTTATTCTTGAAAGTGACAGGGGCTCCAACTGCTGATGCTATCACGGATGAATACATGTAACTTTCTGTCACTCTGCAGCTTGCTTGGCTGCCCTTTCTTTCCGAGCTGAACCAAGGTGCACGAGAGGAGTCCCCATTTGATGTCTTCTTTGGAACTGAATGAAGGTTGCAGAATGGAAGAGAATTCTCTAATGAAAGGCCAGTCATTCCCATGCAGATCTCACAGCTCTTTGTCCCTACCGCAGTCCAATAACTTTCTCCTCTAGCATGAGGTTTTTTCCAAAATTCTCTTCTCTTAGAAAAAAAAATAGAATCATAGAGCTGGAAGGGACCTTGGAGGTCTTCTAGTCCAATCCCTACCCAAGGCAGGAGATCTTATATCATCCCTGATAAATGGTTATCCCATCTTCTCTTGAAACCTTCCAATGATGGAGCATCAGAGAGACAAGCTGTTTCATTGGCTAACTGCACTCGGAAAATTTCTCCTTAGTTCCAAGTTGGATCACTCTCTAACAAGCTTCCTGTCAGCCTTGGAAGCCATTTTCTTTTCTTAGAAGCTTTGAGGCTGCCACATTTACTGCCTGAGAATTTGGGAGGGGGAATTTCATAGTGAGGTAGAAGATTAGACTCAACAACATTCTTTCTCAGAGAGTCAAGGACATGTTACCCTATACCTGAAGAGGAGTGTCTGGAGGGATGTCTCCACAGTTGGGACGATGATTTGGTTGGGCCATGTGATGGACGCAGGGGATGGATCTTTGATTTTCTTTTGGGAAGGGAAAACCTGGAACTCTCAGATTCAGGTTCTCCCAGATGTGCCAATAGGACAGCTCTCATAAAATGGAACTTTGAGGAAATGCTTGTCTCGGAGTTTATTGGTTTGGAGTTGGTTAGTTGAAATGCTGATGTTTCTACCCAGTGCTTCTTCCTGACCTCTGGGGCTTTGAGGAACAAGTCCATCCTCTTTTGTCTCTGACAGTCCCTCAAGTACTGGAAGACAGCTATCATGTCACTCCTATTTCTTCTCTTCATTAGGCTTAGACATACCTTAATCATTCAACGTAGGATTTAGCCTCCAGACTCCTTAGCATCCATGTTGTTTAACAAGACTCTTTCATCAACTTAATTTAAGAACCAAAAGAAAAATGTTCTACTCCACAGTATCCAAGAAGAATCCAGTTTTGGGGAACTGTTTGTATTATATCCTCAAGCTGCCCAAAGTTGTAAATATAGGCAAATAAAGAAATGGTTGAATATAGAAACAGATATAAGAATATATCTACAACCCATGTTTGAAAACCAATTTGTGCTTTCAAGATACTATATATTATTGTGATTTATTAATAAAACACCACTGTGACCAACTTTCATCAAGACCACCTTACTGATAAGAAATTGGGCACACAAAGGTGAAAGATATGAATAAGAGCTGCAGGAATAGAAAGCAATTAGTGAGTCTAGCAAGGCATATCTTTGTCAAGCTAGAGAATCTTTGCTATCCAAAGATCAAAGGGCAAAGAGACGAGAATGAAAAGAGGGAAGAGGAGATGAAAGGAAGGGATGAGCTTAAAATAGACATTGTGAAAGAAATCCAGAAGAAGCAGTTGAAGAAATGACATCTGATTCCAATCACCAGTCCCTTGGAAGCAACTTGCAAAGACTGAAGTTAGCCAAATATAAACGTGGTTGACAAACAGATCAATAAATGAGCCCCATGACAACTGGGATGGCAGGCATTATCGCACAACTTTATGGGATGCCTGAATGAGGAACCCATGATTCACCAAATCTTAATGGAGTGGAACTCTAAGGAGCCCCCAGCTAGCATGACCAGAGATGAGAGATGATGGAGCTGTAGTACTGCAACATCTCAAAGGCCAGTCACAAACATCTCAAAGGCCAGTCACAAGTTCCCCTGCCATTGATGAAAAACTACTAAGGTAGCCTACAGCTAGGAAAGTAGCTTCATTGCAGAGCATTGTGGTATGTGAGCCTAGATGTGGTAGTATTACCATTAATCAGGACTGCTGGGGAAAGGAAAGAGCATGACTTTCATCATGATCAACAATCACATTCCTTGACTTGTGAGCCAAGGATGGTTATTGTTGTTTAAGGTTCTGAGCAACTTGCAACATCTGAATGTGCAAATATTGAAACAGTTAAAAACATAGCAATGAAGTGTGACAGCCTGGGCTAAACAAACACTAAAAACAAAAACAACAACAACAACAAAAACCACAACAAGGGCTCCACAGAGATACTAAACCCAAACCCGGGAATAGAGCCAGGCCTTAAGAGCAAGTGAGTGCCATCTACAGTATATCTCAGTAGCGGGGGAGGGATGCTATTCCAGAGGGCAGGTGCGGTGACACAGAAGGTAGACTTCCTTGGTCCTATAAGATGACATCATTTGAGGGGACCTGGAGTGCATCCACTCTGCCTGGATAGACTAGACAGGCAGAAACAATTGGAAACATTATTGTTCGCTAGGGTGGGTAGGACGCATGGTAACCTGAGCTGCAGAATTGCCCAGCAAGCCTTCTTGATGCAAATGCCCATTGTCGTACAATAAAAGAAGCAAAATAGTATAAAAGCATAAAGGAAATAAAGCCACTCCAGACATCAAATAGTAACCTAAGAGTAGATAAAAAGAAAGCAAAGCTTGGGGCATTGGGAAGGCAGCAGGAGAGAAACAACCTATAAGTCATTTAAGTGAAGGGCTAACATAAGATAAACAACTTCCTCCTGGACTATATCCATAATTCACTTCTTTTAAGTCTGTTTTGCTAAACATTGACATTTCTAGGTTGACTGGGTTTCTCTTATCCCATAGTGCTTTGCTCCAACCTGCATTGTGACATATTTTTTTTCCTTAAGCAAGGTATGATAGAGGAGATTTGAGAGCATGCTTTACCACAGCAAAGACTCCTGCTTTAAAATTGAACGTTTGCTAAATTTTCTTGGCAAACCTATTATTTCATAAGGCGAGGGCCAGCCATTTCAGAAAGCCTTTCGGAGTGCAACCAGTCACACGTGTTGAAAACAACTTGGGGGTTTCCCTGAGAGAATGCCACGATAACCAGATCCACTAGCCATGTTATAACATGCTCCAGGAGGTGCAGGCCAAAAGCCAAACATTTGATAAGAATGGATGGCCAGATCACACCAACTGCCACTCTTCAAACAACAGCATTTCCTATATGAAAACCATCAGCTTGGTTTTCTGCTTAAAAAAAAAAAAAAAAGCAAGCACCAGAAGTAGTATCCTAAAAGAACGCACCTGAAGAGGTTACAGAAGAAAAGAAAAATGGCAAAAGTAAGAACACATGTAAAGAAAACATGTGGCCTCACCCCCTGTCATTTCTGAAAGAAAGTAGTATTAGCATCCTAGATTAGATTAGATTAGGAAGGAAGGAAGGGGGAAAGAGAGTCTGAACAAGGTTCAGGAGAGCATTTTCTCAGGTGCACAGACTATTCCTAAGCATACAATGAAAGAGAAGTCAAAGTGCCACAGATTTGCAAACATCTTCATGAATACAAATAGACTTGCTTCACCATGATCTTTTCCATGAAGATTTTGAGTTTTGCACTGAATGTGCCTTGCAGAACAGAGATTTCAGGTCATGAGAAGCCTCAGTGGTTAGAGTGCAGTACTGCAAGCTACTTCTTCTGCAGCTTACAATTTGGCAGATCGAATCTCACCAGGCTCAAGGTTGACTCAGCCTTCCATCCTTCCGAGGTGGGTAAAATGAGGACCCAGATTGTTGGGGGCAATAGGCTGACTCTGGAAATCGTTTAGAGAGGGCTGTAAAGTATGGTGAAGTGGTATATTAGTCTAAGGGCTATTACTATTTTTGCACCAAAATGCATCGAATTAATCAAGGAGAGAAGCAACCTAGAACTAAGAAGAAATTTCCTGACAGTTAGGACAATTAATCAGTGGAACAACTTGTCTCCAGAAGATATGAATGCTCTAACACTGTAAGTTTTTAAGAAGAGATTGACAACCATTTGTCTGAAATGGTATAGGGTTTCCTGCCTAAGCAGGGGGTTGTTGTTGGGGGAAATATGCTGACTCTGTAAACCGCTTAGAGAGGGCTGTAAAGTGGTATGTAAGTCTAAGTGCTATTGCTATAATGATCTCCAAACATTCTCTACCTACCCTACCCTACCTACCAGAGGCTATAGGTTCTCAATTTCTAGATCTTTAACAGAGAATGCATGGCCATATCTCATAAATGGTTTCACTGTGTTTCTTTTTTCTTCTTCTCACATTGCAAGGAATTGGACTAGATCAGTGTGCCCCAGCCAGTGGGGACTTTAAGATGTGTGAACTTAACCTTATGCTGTCTGGAGAATTCTGGGAGTTGAAGTCCATAATTTTTAAAGTTCCAAGGTTGGGAAACATTGGATAGATAATCCTTGTAATCCCTTCCAATTCTATAATTCTATGACACTGGCACCTTTTTTGTTATTCCTGCTGATGTTGGTATTGGAATTTTTTTTTTGTCTTAAATCCTCTGTTGTTTGCTAGAAGAAGGTTAGGTAAACATTACAGGTTGAATGCTGCATTATAGTATATGCGATGCCTGCTCACAATTCCTAATGCAGATTAGATTTTAAGTGGAAGACAGAAAATCCTGTGAAGTTTTAACCAAATGAGCAACTGAATTAAATCAATTACAATGCAAATTGTTCTCCCCAAGAAAATCAGTAGGATAATGAAGATTATCTATTTCATTTCTAGACTTACCAATACTTTACCTAATTATATTTTTAAGAAGTGATTTCATGATTTAAATAAAGATACAGCCACAATGAAATCCATCTGTGATGCTACCAGCAGAAAACGGTGCTAAGCATGCCCACGTTAAATAGCACATATTATTTTTAGGGAAAAGGTAGACAGTGTGAGTTGTATGTGTACCAAGAGGAAATAAACCTACAGCATTCACTGGGTTTAATCTCAGTAACAAAATAATTTATTTAACCCTATAAAGCAAGACTCTAGAATTAAAAGGGAAAAACAATCCAAGAGTGCCATTCGAAGATCCATTCATTTTCCATTTGCACCCCACCCCTTTCCATGCTCTTAAATTTCAGTTATATGTACCTCATATTTATATTACGGAAGATAGTGAAATGTACTGAGTGATAAATTATGCACTTGCTTACTTTCTCTGCTGCTCCTGGGGCCAGGTTTTGATCAATTTTTACCCATTTGCATAAACAAAAAGCAAACTCAATATCTCTGCAGAGATAAGTCGGTCTTGATCATCATATCATATACCATTGGCTGCAGGCTGCTACCCCAAACCAGGAGAATTTACCCAGAATTCTAAATAACATTGACTATCATGAATGAAGGCAAATATTCATGTCCCAGGATAATGTTGCAAGATCCAATCTGGGTCGGTCACTGGGACCGGAAGTTTACTCTTCCAAGCTTTCGGATTCGTGCTGGAAGTCTACTGGGATATGTGCTTTGGACTATTCTATGAGACATATTTATGTTGTGCCTTCCTATTGGTTGATTGGTGTGTTGATGGCCAGCGATTGGCTGTTATTTCCTTGTGATGCCAAGTCCTCAGCTCCTAGGCATCTCATAAGCTGGTAGTAAATAAGCACTCCTATTGACAGGCAAGGGGCCTGTTTCCCAGGCTTCAATCATTTCCCCGGCTATCTTTGCACTTGCTCGGCCAACAATCTTAGTAGCTGCAAAATTGAATCATATTGACTGTCAAAGTGAATCAGGATCCCATGGGCAAGTTGCATTCAAACGATGTATCCTGAAGTAAACTCTGCTATCCGCTATAGAGCAAGCCAAAACTCACTGCATATACTCAGTTAACCTTTTAAAGCAATGTTTCTCCACCAACTTTAAGATGAATAGACTTCAATTCCAGGAATTCCCCAGCCAGCTTTAAAATCACTGCTTCAAAGTACACATGGCTCAGTTTGTTACTTAGAACCACTATACAGTTCTGAATCATATCCATTTTTCCTTACCACCTTGATCATCAACAGAAAGAAAGAAACTGCCATGGTATGTGTAAAGCCTAAGTATGTATGAGCAAGAAAAGGTAACGGTTACCTGGTCCCTATCCCAAGGTAATCAGAGCCAAAGGGTTCCAGGTAATCCCCTAATTCTCACTGGAGTTGTTCACCTGCAGCAGCACTTCTGCAGACTTGTTCACCCCACCTAATCCAGGATAGTTCAAGGCAGGGGCTGCTAGATTATCTACTTTCCTTTCCTTTCCCAGTGAGAATCACCTATTAGCAAGAAAAGCCACTGCCAGCAGAATATTTGACATGGCAGGGTTGGGGTCTGAAACCTTATTTTTGCTTCATTTTATTTATTTAGCGTTAAGTTTTATTATTTACCACGTGCTTCCTCTGACACGACTTATCGATCTCCCCAAAGTTCAATAGAACTGTCAGAGAAATAGAAGATCAATATGCTTATGTCAAACAATCCCACTCTCAAAAGTCTGCCTGAGTGATTGGAGGAGCTAAATACAATGCTGGGAAGCCTGAACCAGAGTCTTTCTAGATTGTGCCTCCCCCTGGTTCTTTCTTTCTCTTCTTCCATTTAAGACCCAATTTTCACCCCAAATTGGCTTTGAGTGTGGACAGAGGAGCTGTTCTGAAATTATCAAGGTCACAATATTTTTCTCTGCAGTGGTCTGTCAGCTGCCCAGTTAGGTACGTAGGCACCTGCAGAGAAAGGAAGGGAAATGTTGTAAGCTCCTTAGAAGCTCCTGCAGATGGGCATGTAAGGTTCAAATAAATAAATAAATAAAAAGGAATATAATAGAAGCCAGAGCAGGTAGTCAGGAAGAGAAGGGTCCCCCCCCCCCAAGGTTGGCAGGAGATGTTGCTAGAATGAGATGGGAGTAGACAAGCTGTGGAGCAGAGAAGGCCAGGACTGGGAGAATCAAAAGCCAGAAGATCTGGAGAAGATCCAGGAAAGGGCCTGAGATAATTCAAACCCAAAGAAGAACGTGCAGAAAAGAATCAAGAGAAAAGAAAACACAACCCTGGACTCTACATGGGGAGAGCGCAAACTCCAACTGGTTCAGGTACCAATTAATTAGGCAAGCGTGTATTAAGGGGAGAAGCTGTTAGCATTGCTAAACCTGCAGATAAAGTAGAATGGGAAGAGGAAGAAACTAGCAGAAAAAGCCATTTGCATTATAAGCAAAGTGATAGAAATCTAAACCACTGAGTAAGGTTCTAAGAATTAAGTTAAATAGCTATTCATCAAGGAAGAGCCGTGGGGGAGCAGTGGTTAGGATGCAGTACTGCAGGGCTAAATCATTCCAGGAGTTCAATCATGAGTGGCTCTCAAGGTTGACTCAGCCTTCCATCCTTCCAAGCAGAGAGAGGTAGCATTCAGCAGGTTTTGACCAGTTCTGGAGAACCGGTAGCAGAAATTCCAAATGGTTCGGAGAACTGGCAAATACCAGCTCTGACTGGCCTCACCCCCATCTATTCTCTGCCTCCCATTGAGTCCCAGCTGATTGGCTGGGTCTTCTTTTGTTGCCCTGCACAGGAGAACAGAGCTGAAAAGCAGGTTAGTGGGGTGGGGAGGGAATGGGGATTTTGAAGTATCCTTCCCCTGCCACACCCACCAAGCCACGCCCACAGAACCGGTAGTCAACAATTTTGAATCTCACCCTGCTTCTGAGGTGGATAAAATGAGGACCCAGATTGTTGGGGGCAAGAGGCTGACTTTAAACCGCTTAGAGAGGGCTGGAAAGCACTGTGAAGCGGTATATAAGTGCTATATTTGCTAGGTCAAAAGTCCATTTTAGTATAGTGGTCAAGACACCAAGCTACAAACCAGAAGACTGTGAACTCTAGTCTCACTTTAAGCAGGAAGCAGCTGGGTGACCTCGTGGCAGTTCTCTCTTAGCCCCAAGGAGGAGGCAATGGACACAAATAAACAGAAGGTCACTATACATAGATAGTCCTATGATAAACATTTTTTGGTATGCATTTCTTTTTCTCTCCATTCCCATCCTCGAACAAAGTACTTCTTCCCTCTCCTATCTCCATTCTACTGTATATTGGTGGTGTGTGTGCGTGTGTGTGCGTGTGTGTGTGTGTGTGTGTGTGTACAAGTGTATTGATGCACTTCATTCACCGATGTTCCTGAATATCACCCTGCACCGATGTAGAGAAGGTAAACATCCATCAAACAGCAGCGTTCCTGGCTGACTGAGCTACCGGTTTCCCAGGAATTCCACATCCCAGGATACACAAATGACAAAAGACCAGATGTCCAGGCACACTCATTGTCCATACCAAAATAGTTATGGAGACATAATGCCCAGCAAACAGGCACTTAGAGGGGCACGTAAACCAGACTAGCTAAGCCAACTGGAGCTAAACACTTCTTTTCTTATTTGGAAGAAATGCCAAAAATGATTTTTTTTCTTCATCAAACTGAAGTAGCATTTTAAAAAAAGACAATTGTTTTTTGCTTCTTTCTGAAACGCATTACGGCCAATGGCTTTTTTTCATCTCCTGACAAATGAATTGTGTGAAAATGTCTACTTATCCAGGGGTCTTCAAACTTGACAGCTTTAAGATTTGTGGACTTCAACTCCCAGAATTCCTCCTCCAGTCATGTTAGCTCAGGAATTCTGGGAGTTGAAGGCCACAAGTCTTCAACTTGCCAAGTTTGAAGACCCTTGATTTATATTATGCACAGTCCAGGTAAATCAGATCTGCAGTATATATAATATATAAACCATAATAAAACCATATCATGATCAATGGTATCCTGTCTTAATACCATCTAATACAGGTAGCCCTTGTCTTACGACCACAATTGAGCCCAAAATGTCTGTTGCTAAGTGAAACAGTGGTTAAGTGAACTTTGCCCCATTTTTACGACCTTTCGTGCCACAGCTGTTAAGTAAATCACTGCAGTTGTTAAGTGAGTAACATGGTTGTTAAATGAATCTGGCTTCCCCATTGACTTTGCTTGCAAGAAGGTCACCAAAAGGTGATCATGTGACACCAGGACACTGCCACTGCCACTGAGTCAGTTGCCAAGCATCCAAATTTTGACAATGTGACTATGGGAATATTGCAATGGTTGTAAGCAGAAGTGGTATTCAGGAGGTTCTGACCGGTTCTGGAGAACCAGTAGCAGAAATTTTAAGTAGCTTGAAGAACCGGCAAATCCCACCTCTGACTGGCCCCACCCCCATCTATTCTCTGCCTCCCGAATCCCAGCTGATCGGCTGGCTCTTCTTTTGTCGCCCTACACAGGAGAACGGAGCTGGAAAGCAGGTTAGTGGGGTGGGGAGGGAATGGGGATTTTGCAGTATCCTTCCCTGGCCACGCCCAGCAAGCCACATCCACCAAGCCACGTCACACCCACCAAACCACGCCCACAGAACCAGTAGTTTAAAAAAAATTGAATCCCACCACTGGTTGTAAGTGTGAAAAACAGTCATAAGTCCCTTTTATTCAGTGCTGTTGTAACATTGTACAGTCACTAAATGAACTGTTGTAAGTCGAGGACTACCTTTGCTCAATATAAGCAATTCTTAATATACAAATACAAGTTGGACACAAATAATGAGGACGTTTTTCCACTTTCATAAAGATCCTAGAAAAAGAAGCCTTTTAAACCTTTTTAACAATTTATAAAGATTGGACCACAGGCCTAACTCAGAGAAGAGTTGAAGCCAGAGAACTAAATGGGGGGGGGGGAGCCTTAAAAAATGTGAGGTGGCAATTTTAAGATAAAGGATCGACTGATTGCACAAGTGAGCTGAGAGCACAAGAGTATGAATTGTAATCAGCCTTATCAGATAACACAGTGTGCACAGCCCAGAAGATTAGTACTGACAATTTGAACTGATAACACTTCCAAAGAGCCAACCAATGTTAAAATTCATGAAAATTCAGGTAGGAGTGTACTGGAAGAGATCCAGGACCAATAAATCTGCACTGAATTTTTTTTTCCCCTTTAACCTAACTCTCACAGGAAACTGAATCTACTGTCAGTCGAAATGTTGCCTTAAAATTAGCAGCAATGGAATCAGAGAGGCGTCGAGACAAACAGGGATCCAAAACCATCCACGATGAAATATTCTATGGTCTATGATCTATGATCTAAAATGTGCATGGAGGAGTAGTGGGGCAGAATTTTGGAGAAACCAAATTTTCCCAGAGTGGGGCCAGATTGGGAGACTGCATATAGTTCCCAAACTGGATGGTGGAGGAGGAAAGAGGTTTAGGATGAGCCCCACATCCTAGAATCCCTCAGGAATATATTAAGTCGGATATAAGGTTATAGCTTTAGTTTGGCAAGATTCTATCAGGTGTAAGCAAATCAAGGAATGGACTTGATTGGATTTCACTGGGTCGTCTCATGTAATCAAAGCTCTGCTCCTTTTTTTTTACTTATGTCGCAATTCACATAAAAAAGGCTTTGCATGCATTCATTGTAGCTTTAATTCTGACTTTTGGCATACCCCTGCCTGGCAGGCAATCCCTCTTATAACACTTAAGGCCTCAGGCTAGGAACCAGGAGACTGTGAGTTCTAGTCCCACTTTAGGCAGGAAAGCCAGCTGGGTGACTTTGAGCCATTCATCAGAAGATGGGGAGTTCTAGTCCCACTTTAGTTTTGAAAACTATGGGACTTTAGGTCAGTCCCACCCCACCCCACCTCTCTCTCAGACCAACTCATCTCACAATATTGTGGAGAAAATAGGAAGAGGGAAGAGTATTATATATGTTTGCTGCCTTGAGTTATTTTCAAAAATAATAAAATCAGGATATAAATAACTAAATAAATATAATAAATAAATAAACCCACATATAAAATTCAAGTGCAGAGCCCAAAGAAGCTTAACTCTCGCTCTAATCCTAGCTTCAGTGTGCTACCAGCAGAAGAACCAATGAAATCTATTTTGTCCTGCAATATAAATGTCACTGCTCCACTTTGGAATCAGGACAGCATTTGAAACTGACCTCTGTTGTAATTGTGAGTGTCCATGAAAGATAGTCCCAGCCTCTCATCTTCCTGAAGGGTACTCTGGTCTGTGAAGCTCTGGTCAATTGCACTCATCATGTGTGTTTTCTCATTGCGGTAGTTGATTGTGGCTTTGGTCATGTTGACAGGTTTCCTAGTGGAAGATTACAAAGAAGGAAAGTAGGCAAATGTTACTCTGTGCAATCCCATTTGAATGATCTCTATAAGCAGATTCCTGAAGGACAAAAAGAAGAGGGGGAAAAGAGAGGACAAAAGAGTTGGGGTTTCTGAAGTTGGGGTGGACGCATACCTTAGAAAAGTCAAGAGGCTGAGCTCCTTGACCGCTTTGAAATTTTATCAATAACAGAACTACCTTCAGAATCAACAGAATTCCCACGCAATTCTTGCCCTGATACCATGTTTATGGGTCTAATCACTTTAAACTAAAGCCATATTAATTTTTCCCAAATCGGGTTCCTCCCCAGGCATGTTTTCCCAATTGCTACCAGAATTCCAAGCACAGTAATTTATTATTTATATATTCATTCAATTTCTCTCCTGTTCCCCCCATTTTACAACAATCCAATGAGATAGGTAACGGGGGAGAGATAACAACTGCCCATTTACTCCGTGAACCAATGTTGTTGTCAGTCTAGATCAGGGGCCTGCAACTTGTGGCTCTGGAGCCACATGCGGCTCTTTTGGCCATCTGCTGCGGCTCCCTATCAGCTGATCACACCACTGGCTGGCCCCTTCCCTCCCTGTCACTCCTTGCCTGGCCTGAGAAGGTAAGGGAGATGGCGGGGGATGGAGACTCGCTCCATATTCCAGAGCAGGAGGTGACTGGGTGGAAGTGAGTGACATCGAGTTGGCCACGCCCACCCAGTCACACCCGTTATTAAATTATTGGCTCCTGGTGTTTTCTTTTCTGTGGGAAACAGGTCCAAGTGGCTCTTTGAGTGATTAAGGTTGCAGGCCCCTGGTGTAGGTTTTGATGGTTCTATTTTAAAGGCTGAATCTCCAATGGATCTTTGACCTTGAACACAAGGACAGCTTGGGCAATCTGAACTAGTAATCTCACACTACAAAACAGGGGTAGATGTAGGCAGCTTTACTGATACATCTGTAGAAAGGTGGATTTATACCTCCCTCAGATTAGGTAGGCCTCCTGTGGTCTCTGGATGTCAATTTCTCTCTAATAGAGTTTCATCCTCATCAGTAAGGGGATAGCTAACTCATCACAACTACAAGCTGGCTCTTTCTCAGTAATCTGCCTAGAATACTCCAATTACTTTTTTAAGCCTTTCATGTGACCAAAGTTTTCAAATTATGTGATGACATATGGGAATGACCTTGAGGGACAGGGCAAAGAAACTGCAGCCCAGGGAATGGACAGATAAAAAGCAGATGAGTGGGGAATGTGAGCAGAGATGGGATGCTGGGGTTTCGCAGGGGTTCAGGAGAGCCCCTAGCTAAGATTTTGTGCAGTTTGGAGAACCCCCAAATCCCACTCCTGGATGGCCGTGGCCACCCCACTCTGCCCAGGAGTCCCCATGCCCCTGTTTTGGATGCATGTGAGTTCAGGGTGCATGTGGAGGCTCGGGGGAGGGCGAAAAACTGGCCTCCTGGAAGTTCGGGAAGGCCGGAAATGGGCCCGTTTCTGGCTTCCAGAGAGCCTCCGGAGCCCAAGGAGGCCCTTTTCGCCCCCCTGGAGGCTCGAGAAAAGCCTCCGGAGCCTGAGGAGGGCAAAAACGCTCCACCCCACCCTGGTGCAGGAGACCGACTAGGCCACACCCACCATGACCACGCCCACCCAGCAACTGGGCAGAAAACCCTCTGCTAAAATTTTTAAGACTCTCCCTAGTTTTTGGAATATAAAGGGGACAAGGGAAAGAAGCACTTTCAGACTGGCAAGAGTCTGTTAATGTAGTTTTACAATAAAGTAAAATTAGCTCATCTGGTCTGGTTTCCAGTAAGGGTGACAAAACTAACATTAGCTTCCAATACATATGGAATATATTAACACGTCATCGTTTTTGTGTGTATTCCACAGTTCACAACAAGAACTATGCCGCATGTTTTGCATTCATGCCCGGGATCTAATTTAAAACATCGACACATTTGGTTTGGTCTTATCCTACCACTGTCACATTTTGGTTGAAATTTATCAGACTGACAGTCAGGGTTGAGGTTGATTGTTGCTTGATTAAAACGATTGCTATCAAGTGCGTAACCTTTTAAACTAGTTTTCTTCAACCTGGCTGCCCTCCATATATGTGGCTGTTGCTGAGATGCCTAAGAAATCAAATGTACACATCTGGAGAGCAGCCATATTGGAGAGAGCTAATCTAGTTTGTATCCCTAGCATATGGTTGTGGTTAATATACTGAGAGTTATGGGTATTTCACACAAGGAATATAGCCAAAAGTAGTAGTATTTCAATATTGGAAAGATACATTTGCCCTGATTGGCAGCATTGGATTTTTGATCTGTGTTCTTCGTCAGTATTTGGACATGTTCTGTTTCAATAGTGGCACAAGGAACAAATGTCAGAACAATTAGATCAACAATTCTTATTTTGTGCATGATTATGTATTGTGTAATGCATATATTTCTCTGTATTATATTTTGGGTCTACCCTGATTATCTTACAAATTTTAAATGTTAAGTTCTGATATCTAAAATCTGAAAGAGTCCTTTGTTTTGTGAGTATTCCTATACACAACACAATGAATTAACAGCAATTTGTCAAGATTAAGGGACATGTCTCTGGATCAAGAGGCATTACAAGATAAGTAGGGCAATTTATATACTGATAGTTGTATAAATCAAAATATTTTCAAGGTGACAAAACCTGCATGTTTTCCTCCAAGCTAATATTCATTCTGCAGTTGGTTTCTTCCAGAATTCCATATCAGGATTCCCACCCTTAAAATTTCAGTCTTCAAATACATGGATGGAGGAAGGATTATGAATAAGACTACATTAAGGACTAAGTAATAAGAAGCCAATTGATAAACATGGCATATAGATTATCTCCTCATTTCTGTACTCTTCCCAAAGGCATCAGCCCAGTTAAATTACACTATTACTGTAAAACAATATTTCTCATATTCTCTCTATGTTTTTCACTGAAGATTTATCAAGGAATCTTGGTTCGCACGTCCATAAAACCATGACATAATTAGATTATTTTGGCCATACAATGCACAAAAAGCCCAAGAAAAACAAGTAATAGTTCTAAACTGCGATGGATGGATCTGCACATCATGCTAAACCAGTGATGGGATTCAAGCGGTGTAACAACTGGTTCGGTGAGCAGGCAGCATTTGAAAACCGTCCATTTTCAGCTCTAAAACTTATCTTCTACTGCAGTAAAACAGCTGATTCGTGCGGCAATCCGCTGTGCCGCGCGAATCAGCTGAGCTGCAAAACACAGAAATATAGGACTAGGACAAGAGGCGGGTGGGTGGGGCCAACTGATAGCCGGAACTATCGGTTCGTCCGAACCAGTCCAAACCGGCTGAATCCCACCCCTATGCTAAACCAAAACAGCATGATTTCTGAATGAAACCATATTCCTTTCCTTAAAAGCTCCAGTGGAAGAGAACAATCCCCCACGGAATGATAGCGCTGAGAATATATCTATTTGGTGCATTTAAAAAACTATTTTAATGAAGCTCTCTTTCCCTTGGGTTCTTAAAAACATATTGACAGACAATATGCCAAATGAATCTGAGGATTGAGGCCACTTATCAAAAAACAAATTTCTCAATCAAAGGCAAGACTCGTATACACCCCCTAAGTCTTTTGTAAGTGCAATCACCCACTTTTATGGCTGTGAAAATATTCTAGAGCCTATAACATTGCCTCATCTTGAAATACAGCACTTATGTCTGTTCAATACTATTGATTCTGCTCCCAATGTGATTTTAAGCATGGACAAGTTCTTCGGCTACCTACATTCAAAGAGTCAACTTTACATAATTTGCTTTTCATGGCTCCCAGCTGTATTAAAACTTTTGCTTCAATTCTTACAGTGAATTTTCAGTCTGAACATCAGTCAGTTAAAAGCCAAAATTCAGGGCTCACAAAGCTTTATTCTTTAGTTTAAGCCATGTACCTTGGGATTTTTATTGTTTATCTGCAATTTCTCTCTCTCTCTCTCTCTTTGAATTTCTGGTGCAGGGAAAGAATGGGGAGAAATGATGCAGATCTTATTGCAACCCTACAGAAACATCCTATTCAAGTATTATCTATTCGAGTTTGGGTGTTCAGGCTAACATGGGAATGCTCGGTCCAAGAAGTCCTGCTGGTGGTGTCAGTAAAAAGAGTTAGTTTACAGTATAATTATTCCTAACAAGAGGTTTTCTACATGCAAATACTTTTATGTCAGCTGAAATTGTTTACTCTCAGGAGTCCATATAAAAGCAAAATGTAGAGTTAGGTACCACACTGATTTCATGCAACCCTTGAAGTTATTTTAGTTACCAGCAACAGCTCAGAAAGCCTCATGCTCCTTGAAATTTATGGAGGTTCTCACCATCCAGGTCATAGTTGTCCTGAAGGTGCTTTTCCTGATGGCACCTGGACTTTCTTGAGTTTTTTTTTCTTTGAAAATGTTTTCCTTCTCATCCAAGAAGCTTCTTCAGTTAGAATCTAGATGGGAAGTGAAATTTTTCAAAGAAAAAAAAACCCCAAGGAAGTCCAGGTGCCTTTTGGAAATGCACCTTTGGCTCCTAAAAATTCGACTCTTGAAAATGTAGAACAGGGGGGTCAAACTTGATTCATTGAGGGCCACATCATTGGGGAGGCCGGGAGAGGCATGGCCAGCTCAACTCATGTCGGGGTGCCTGTGGTGGCCCAAGTGTTCTGCCAATGAAAATGGGCTCCCAAGCTCCATTTCGGGTTATGACGGCCTCCTGCAACCCTCTACCAGCAAAACAGCTTGGGAGTGCCACTTGTGGCCCTTGCAACTCCGTTTTTGGCTGCAATGGCCTCTTGTAACCCTCTGCCAGTGAAAATGGAGCTTAGGAGGGCCACCCTTCCCAGCTCCGTTTTCACTGGGAGACGCACTGCGGGCCAGTCCTTCACTGTTTCCAGGGCAGCCCTGCATCCAGCTCCCGGGGCCTTGAGTTTGACACTCCTAAGGTAGAAGAAAGCGAACTCGAAGAATTTCCCACACATCTAGAGATGACAATGAACTTGGCCAAACTCAGGACTGGAAAAGAATGCAAAGACCTCGTGACAACTGGTTTGAAATAAAGAGTTTAAGGCCCCCCCAAAGATTCTCCCTCTTGGAACAGAAATGAAGGGGCCTTTTCCAGCTCCCACTGTCACCTGCTGAGACTCACTGTCAGCCCCTTTAGCTTACAAACACCCAGAGGCCCTAGTATTTAGGAAGAGGAAAAGAATTGCTTCAGAGATCAGATGGTTGGGAAGATATTCTCTTCTGTTTGAGAGCCTGGTGGTGTTGATCAGAATTATGGTGATCCAGGTGTTTGCACTGAAACCGCTGAATTAAAGAGAATAAATGAGTTGTAATAACATGTAACGGTCCATAGCTCAGGAGAGATATGACAGGAAACCCCAAGGCAGGGTGCAAGGGGTTTGCTAAATATGTTTCTTTCTAAACATGCTTCTAAATGTACTTGGCAAATTATGACCTTGAAGCAGCTTCTGCTTTTTGTCTACTTTCACGCAAATGGCTATTTTCCTGCTTGTGTAACCAAATACATATAGAGGTATGCTGAATTAAATCATCTGGGGCTCTTCGGCTTTGTGGGAGGACCCACCTGTGCCAATTCTGAGCAAACACGTGACTTAGAGAGAATTGAACTCTGCCTCTTTGTTCGTGCTGGGCGAGGCCTAGATTGCCTGCTTAGAGATGTGTCCAGGGGCCTGCTACAATCTCTAATTCAGGGCTGTCAAACTCCTGGCCCACGGGCCAGATGCATCACTCACTAGCCACGCCCACACCCGGTTTAGTGAAGGGGGGGAAATCCCAATGTGTCATGTGATGCCGCCATGACAACATGACTTTGACACCCCTGCTCTAATTGGTTTGCTACCTTGGTTCTAGCGAGAGAGGTTACGGTGGTTTTCTTGCGGACGTTTCATTACTACATTGGACAACATAATCAGTGCTAGTAGTGACGATATTACCTAATTTGGTAATGAAATCCACCAAGCTCAGAGAGCGCCAAGGACTCCAAAGTTCAACGCTTTCAAACCAAGAGAATATTTGTGCGGCAGGGATCGGAACAGGACGAAAATGGGGCATGCAGAGGCCAAAATAGGGCGTGTGGAGGCAGCAATAGGCGATGGCGCTCCCTGCAGCCTGAAACAGCTGATAGTCAGGAGGCTGATCCAACCGACAACCAGCTGCTTGTGCTAAATCTGTGCTGAAGTTGACCAGGCTGTTTGCTTTTTTCTGCAAGGAGGCAAATTGCTGGGAGGTAGAGGCCAAAGGGTGGGGGGCAGTGGGTGGGCGGGGCTTCCGCAACATTCGCTGTATAAGACACACAGACATTTCCACCCACTTTTTTTGGGGGGGGGAGTGTGTGTGTGTGTGTGTAAAAAGTCTTAGGGTAAATGGGGAAGGGGAGAAATTGGGGAATGCAGAGGATTTTTTTCTAGGTCTTTATTTCCTTTTAACAACTTTCAAAGTAGGTAGGGTCACACTGAAGTATGCCATTTAAGGATTAAGGAGATAGATGTGAGGGCTACTGTGACTACAATTGGATTGATTTGGGAAGGGAGCACCATTTCTTTTGGAAGAAATTAGACTGTTTCCAAAACTTGGCTTTCATCCTGTGCAAAACAGGTTCAGTGGAAGTGGAACGCGTCATGCACCCTGGACCTATCTAGCTTTCTAACGGGAATCTTGATTCTCTCCCGCTGCAAATACATCCCCATCCCTCTTCTGAAGCATTTCCATTATATTTAAGTAACATTCAACATCACCATTTCTGTACTCACCACCCCCTAAAAGGGTGGGTGGGTGTCTCTAAACATTCATGTGACAAAGAAAGAAAATAGTTGGCAGCAGCAAGCAATGGAGCAAGGAGAACTGAATGAGAGAATTACTTACGGGTAATAGGAATAAGAATAGTAGTTCCTCCTGGCAAGCGTGCAAACAAAGAGAAAAGCAGATATTGCATAAGCAGCTTTTTTTTTCTTGGCAGATAATAAAAGAAAAGATGGGTTATTTGGACCAAGCCATTGCCCATGCAAAGAGGTAGAGGAAGGGGTGCTAGGGGAAACAGGGGAGGGGGAGGGAAGAAATATTGAGAGAGGGGATGGATAGAGATGGCAAGTAGCTCTCATAGGTCCTTGCTGTCAGGCAGCAAGCAAGATTCCCAGCCAAAGCTTTAGATAACAACTTATCACCCTAATTAAAAAAAGAAAACCTTATGAGAATTAATGTGGATCTTTTGTAAGAGTAATGGGTGGCTTTTCCAGATGCCCACTGGGGGGGGGGGAGAAAGACAGAAAGAAGGAAGGAAGGAAGGAAGGAAGGAAGGAAGGAAGGAAGGAAGGAAGGAAGGAAGGAAGGAAGGAAGGAAGGAAGGAAGGAAGGAAGGAAGGAAGGAAGGAAGGAAGGAAGGAAGGAAGGAAGGAAGGAGAGAGAGAGAGAGAGCATAGATCATTCCTCCTTTATCTTGAGGAAGGAAAGAAGGAAGGGAGGGAGGGAGGGAGGAAGGAAGAAGGAAGGAAAGAAAGAAAGAAAGAAAGAGCACAGATCATTCCTCCTTTATTTTGAGGAAGGAAAGAAGGGAGGAAGGAAGGAAAGAAGAGGGAGGGGCAAGGAGAAGTCTGCCTATCACTGCTTTAACCTCCCCCACTTCAGACAGCTCTTAAGAGATGACAACAACAACACCACCCTTGACCAGCTAATCAGATTCCTTATTCCCCAAGAAGCTTTCCATCTTCTCTATTGTCCTAAAACTCTAGGAAGCCATCTTATTTCAGACAAGCTTAGCCCATCAAGCAACAATAAAAATAATAATCAGGTGACCTGCAATGTCAGAGATATGTAATGCCTTAGAGCGGCATTTCCCAACTTTGGCAACTTTAAGAATGGTTGGCTGTAGAATCCTGGGAGTTGAAGTCCACTCATCTTAAAGTTGCCAAAAGTTGGGAAACACTGACTTAGAAACTGAATGGCAACCATCACCCGCTGACCTGGAAATACTTTCTGTTCGTTGCATTCAGGTAATCCATACTTAACAGATTAACAGAGTCGGAAGGGACCTTGTAGGTCACCTAGTCCAACCCCCTGCCCAAGCAGGAGACCCTACACCATTTCTGACAAATGGCAGTCCAATCTCTTCTTGAAAGCCTCCAGTGATGAAGCTCCCACAACTTTTGAAGGCAACTTCTTTTCCATGGGTTGATTGTTCTCACTGTCAGAACGTTTCTCTTTATTTCCAGGTTAAAACTCTTCTTCTTACCTTTAAAAAAGCTGGAACTGTGAATCAAGATGTACCTGGACATAGCAACAAATAAGTCCCTGGAACTCTCCTTAGCAGCACCACTGAATGTTGGGGGCTTAATACTGCTTCCACTGACTACATAATAGGAAACATGAAAACGGCAATCTAAACCTTCATATAGATTTAGCAGGGGTAGGGAAAACACAGCCAGCCAGGAAGCCCCAAATGGAAAATAATTCTATCTGTATGATGCAGGCAGGATCACCCTAGGCACAGTAACCTTTTCTGCCCTTTGCGAGAAAATTAAGTATAGCTACAGGCATCCAAAAGATTGATCACCCTGCTCTAAGGTATAGTAAAATAACTACAAGTGGCAGCTTTTGCACCAGATGCAACCCTCCCAATTAATTAACCTAGAACATGAATATTTCAACCTTCTCGACTTCTTTAGCATACCTAGTTAAAAAAAGTAGTAGTAGTAGTAGTATTGGAGGAATTGACAGAAACCAGCCAAATTTGCCATGTGGAGAAGATCTGATTTCTAGAAATCTGTACAAACAAAACGCAAAAGCACATGCCTTTGCTTATTATAATTCAGAACCCAGAAACAGCTAGAACATCCTCATTTCCTTCCCACAACCATTTCATAAATATCCCTCTTTTGTTGAAAAATAAGCAGCAATTCAGCCATGGAACCACTCTTGAATTGCTAGTAATACTTGGTTCATTCTATCAAATAAATGCCTAGAAATAAAGTATATGGTGCAAACTAGATATAAAAGTGTTTAAGTTGATTATCTGTCTCTCTTTCTCTCCACTAAACAAGTGGCATATCTCAAGTGCTGGTAAAAAGGTTGGTAAGATATCCACTTGAAGGCCTTGAATTCAAGAACAGTGCATAAAAGCAACTTCATATTTTCCCATATCATATGGGAAAAAAACTGATGGAGGAAAACAAAACCTTCTTATCAGCAGCACAATCGTCATTCTTGGTAGATGCTTTTGTCCACAACAAAAAATGGGAAAGCGGACATCAAAGATTTGCAAAATAATAGTCACTTTCTCATTGGCATTATTTATTGCCAATAGCAATAGCACTTAACACTTATATACCACTTCACAGTGCTTTAGAGCAGTGATCCCCAACCTTTTTTATGCCGCCATCTTTTTTTTGAGAAAAAGTGCTTCCGGTGAGCTTTTCTACCCGGAAAAGCTCACGGAAGCACTTTTTCATCCAAAAGATGGCGCAAAACCAGCGGCCCAGTAGGACTTGTTCCACGGACGGTGCGGTCCGTGGACGTGGTTGGGACCCCTGCTTTAGAGCCCCCTCTAAGCAGTTTACAAAGTCAACATATTGCCTCCAACAATCTGGGTCCTCATTTTACCCACCTTGGAAGGATGGAAGGCTGAGTCAACCTTGAGCCAGTGAGGATTGAACTGCCAAACTGCTGGCAGTCAGCAGTGAGCAGAATTAGCCTGCAATACTGCATTCTAACTACTGTGCCACCACAGCTCAGTACATAATACTCAGTTGTCCTTGTTGAACACTGTGGCTAATTTGACCTTTCACATAGATGATAGAATCCCACTACTACCTGAATGCACATATGTAGGTTTGGACAAAATGATGCTGTCTTGGTTCACCCTTCTTTCTCCTCCAACCCTTAGCTGCAAATTTTCCTATTTTCCATGCAGCATCCAACATAGCATCAGTTCACCTGGGCACTATGGGTGATTAAAATGTCTGTGCCTGTTCCCAAAGTCCATAACTGGGAATGGAGATTTCAGTATTACATTTAAAACACAAATATGGGCTCAGTTCCACAACTAATATTTGTTTTAAAAAAATGAATGAAATCTCTTCTGAATTGGAACATGTACTTCTACAGAAGACACATGCCATGTGATTTGATGCAGCACCAAGCCAAAAGGAACAAAGAGACATATCTCGTTCACACAATGTTGAGCCTTTGGATTTAGACTCTGCTCTGTGAAATCTCATCAGATGCCTTTTTCCCCTTCCCTTTCTCTGTGTCAAACATTTATATTAAGACTTAAATGGTGGCATCATCCTGGGGAATGGCAAAAGAAGCACACAAAATATTTATTGACAGTTTGGCAGACAATCCCAACACATTCCAAGCATGTAATTATTCCTCATCAAGAGAAACAAACCAAAACGCATTAATGTTCCTCTACTACATGAAATGTCATCTGGTTTCTATGCTTCTATATAATCACTCTCTGTGCAATATGACTAGAGCAGCTGTTCCCATTTAGTCACCCTTAAACCCAGGAGACCCAGTTTTGTTTTTTAAAATAAACGTACAACTCTGTTTTTCTCCTCTTTCTGTTCCTCTCTTTGGTCTTTCCCTGGTCTTCCCAGCCATATTTAGCTACATAAAAATAACAAACGTTTTTATATTTACTTCAGTCTTCCTCACACTGGATCTCCTCAGATATTCTGGCCAATAGTTCCCACTGTGTCCTTGGACACTGGATATCCTGTATTACATTGAGACCTTAAGTATTTGTAGAACTAAACCACCACAGAGATGTAATTTAAAGGAGACTGATCTAACAGAACTTTTCCTGGGAACATTAATCTTTTTTCTTTTGATTATCCAGCCTAGTTATGTAGACTGAGAAGCTTATGGACTTCTTAATTCAGGTATTTCAACAAGATGTTAACCATAAAACACATTCAAACAGTTGAGCCTATTGAAATGCATTTGAGATGAAATGAATCAAATTGGAAATTGGATATGCAGACAAAGAGTTCATGTATACATATAAACAGCAATTTTTTCACTAACATCTGTTTAGTGGCCTTGATGGTGTTGGTGTTCTCCGCTATAACAAATCAAAGATGGACATGAAAGGAGGACAGCTGAGTTGATTTATGGTGGCAAAAAATCAGGAGCATGATAGTACATTTTCTGACTAACAAACTGCATTAAAAGACATAAGCTTTCATGTTAGTTAGACATGGTGCTACCAGAATCCTAATTTTCAGTCAAAGTAAGAGTGTGCTTGTTACTCTCACTCCAGAATCTTGTGGATACACAAGACCACTGTTCTGACCAAGGCTTCCCGAGACCATAATTAAGCACACGCTTAGTTAAAACAACTCTTGTTTTATTTCAACGCTGGGAATTATGTTCATTCCCAGATGGTAATGAGTCCCAAACAGTCCCTTCGAGATAAGCACCCACCTTTCTTTCCTTTGAATGGCTGCCAACAACTAGAGTGCCAAATGAATTATAGAAAACCAACTGAAGTACAAATTCCACACAGAGTTTCAAGAATTAATCCGAACAGAATGAACGACTGCTTCCTGCAAAGGTTTCTTTACCTTTGCCTCTCCTTTATACCTTATGGGTGGGGCAATCACCTCCCAGCCTTACTTAGCTGCTCTTGCCTTCTAGCAGCTCTGTGCATAAGCGCACTAGAAACAGGCTCCCCTTGTTTCTCGGCCTTGCTGCTGTCAGATTCTGAAGGCTCCAGAGTCAGCACATAACTCCCAGATGGTCCTGGCCCCATCTCTGCATCAAACGCAGGACCCTCATCCGAGTCCTCTCCAGACTCCCAGACTGGTCCCCGTTCTTCCCCACTGTCCGATTCCGCTGCCGTCTGCACAGGCTGCCAGCAAACCACAACAGCCACAACATAATCAGTCCCATAACATTTGAGTTTCATACTGTATCATATTTTCCATTTAAGATTAAATCTTGGTCTTCTGGTCAGTTCCAAGATAAATGGCTCCAAAATAACAAATGTTCAAGGTCCAAGAGTATGATCCAGTTCCATTCCATTCTATTGTTTTGTGCACACATTTATTTAGAAGGAAAAAGACTGAATTCAATCCACCACATCCAATATAATATACAGCAGAGAGCAATCCATAGGACCTTTGTGCGTATGCAACTCTGCTCCACTTCTGCATCCTGCTAAGAGATTTCCAATAACCTGAACAATTGGTTTTATCAACAACTGGTGGGCATCTGATCGACTTTCCTGCCAGACTTTGATCAACCCACTCTGAGCCTTATGCAAGATCCACAGTGAGAAAGTTTTAGTTTGGTAGCAACCCAAAGTAGTATCAGGGAAGTATCTTGATGACACTAGCAGCTGTATCCAGGACAGCTCTCCCATATCTAAGCAAAAAGCTGACACTGGTCTCTTACCGCTCTCACTGCTCAAAGCCTTCTGGATTCATCAGAATCAGAAATAGCTTGCCTGCAATGCTGATGGTTCCAAAAAAGCTCATTTATGAAGTACACATACACTGTAGAATTAAACTACGAAACTCCGCTCTAATTATTAATGTCCAGCTTACAACTACCAGATGTAGTTTCTGGCTACAAGAGTTAACAAGTGAATGAATTCATCCTTTTTTTTCTTGGACTCAAATGAAATTCATGTTCCCAGAGTTAAGATAGGCATTATGCAAATGTAAATGATGAAATGGTCAATAAATACTTTAGGACCCAGTTATTATGTCCAATAATCCTGGATACTGCTTCTTCTTATTGCAGGCCCAAATATAAGATAGCCTTTGCCAATGTTGTGCCTTCCAGATGTGTTAGGGATGAGAACAACATTCTAAAGAGTTTGGCCCATAATTCTTGCTGCCTACATTAACAGAATAACACAATTGTAAGGGACCTTGGAGGTCTTCTAGTCCAACCCCATGCACAAGCAGGAGACCCTATACCATTCTGGACAAATGGCCGTCCCATCTCTTCTTAAAAGCCTCCAGTGATGGAGCATCCACAACTTTTGAAGGCAAACCATTCCACTGATTAATTGTTTTCACTGACAGAAAATTTCTCCTCAGTTCTAGGCTCGTCTCTCTTTGATTAGTTTCCATCCATTATTTCTTGTCCTGCCTTCTGGTGCTTTGGAGATTAGGTTGAACCCCCTCTTCTGAGGTAGGAAACTCATAAAAATGGCGTGCACAGATTTAACATAATTCTTATAGAAAACTCCTCAATATTCCCCCAACAGAGGAAAAAAAAAATCAAATGCCAGCCTTGTGGCCACCAAAAGATTGCCAGGAACACCAAAAAAGGAGTCATGATAACATTGAAGCTCTCCATGGTACTGATTTCTAATTTCAAATCACCTCAGCTTTGTTCGCATTCATGTAATATCTAATTTCCCATGGTGAATACTATCCACTGATAATGCTCTTGTTATGGGCCCCTTCAATTTTTTATAATTATGTCTAAGCCCTACACCTAAGAAAGAGAAGTAGGGAAGAGCATGCTAGCTGGAGCCCTCTCTACCATCCTCAGTTTGTTACTCTCTATACATAGACAATGACAGCTCAGTTCTGCATTGTGCATGAACATTTAGTCTGTTGATTTTCTCAATGAAACAATCTCTCTTCCCTCTCCCACTCCCTGGAGACCCCCGCACTTTTAATTTTCAGCCAGCAACAAACTGATGAGACAAAATGGGCTGAAAAGGAGTGACTGACTGAAAATTATCCAGGGATCCTCCATAGATGAAAGTCCTATGCTGCTTTTCGCTTTCAACTTCATACATATGAAGAATTACGGTATTACGGAGATTCTTCTCTTTTGATGGAGATTCTGCCTGCAATTTCATCTTTAATTTTCCATCTTTTCTAATTGTGGATAAAACTTACTTAATTATGACAATCAAAAGGATTACAGATTAGACCCACGTAGTCCTTTCTTGAATTAGTTTAAGGAATGCTTTGAGACTCTTTCCATGCCTCTTCTAATATAAATGCACAGGCAGAAATATGGAGCCCTGCTTTATATACATTTTTGCCTCGTAGTGTTGAAGTGTTTTCTCTCCATGGTTGAAACACCATGACACTGTTGGCAAAAAGTCATTATCAGTGGGAGACTCCCAGGTCAATTCTCTCCCAGGTCAAATTGGGAAACACATCTAAATTCCCGTTCCCTATTAAAAAAAAACTGTCTACAACTTCCATACTACACAAAGAAAAGATGTGTGATCTCTTATGTACATAGAAGATCACCACATTATCTCTCTGATGGACATCTCTTTGGGTATATGTATCAAACCTGGGCAAAATGGCGTTTTGGAATTCTCCATTCAATTGGTGGGAACAGAAATGAGATGAATGTTCTCCTCAACCTCCTTTTAGGAGAGGAGAATATCTCCAAACATTTCTCAAAGACAGAATTCACCCTTTGCAGCTATGGAAAACACTCCAGGGAGAATTCACTCTTGATGTCTTGGGATTTAATGAAAAAGAGAGAGAGCCATAGAAGCAGTAGATTTCTATACAGGAAAGACTGTAAAAAAAAGTTTGCCTTCCTTACCCCTTAGCAATCTCCTACTGAAATAAATGCAAGAACTCCATGAGGATTTCTCTGAGATTCCTTTTTTCCCCCTCTGAAGTTATTTTTTAAAATTTATTTATTTATTTATTTTGATTTGTCCATCACTTACAAGATAATAGGTATAAGTATATACATAGTTATGAATACATGAAATGGGTACATATAAGAAAAATAAAAGAAACAATAGGTAATATCACACTACTAACTAGAGCATACAAAACATTTGCTAGACCAATACTCGAATACAGCTCATCAGTCTGGAACCCGCACTACGTATCTGATATTAGCATAGTTGAGAAAGTCCAGAAATATTTCACAAGAAGAGTTCTCCACTCCTCTACTCATTGTAGAATACCTTATGCCACCAGACTTGAAATTTTAGACCTAGAAAACCTTGAATTACGCAGTCTTTGTTCTGATCTAAGTATGGTATATAAAATCATACATTGCAATGACTTACCTGTCAATGAATACTTCAGCTTCAACCATAACAACACAAGAGCACACAATAGATACAAACTCAAGGTTAACTGCACCAAACTTGATTGCAGGAAATACGACTTCAGCAACAGAGTGGTCAATGTCTCGAATATTCTACCTGACTCTGTGGTTTCTTCCCCAAACCCCAAAAACTTTAACCTTAGACTGTCTACTATTGACCTCACCCCTTTCCTAAGAGGTCTGTAGGGGCGTGCATAAGCGCACCAACGTGCCTACTGTCCCTGTCCTATTGTTTAAAAGGAAATTTCTTTTTTCATCAGAATGGAGAGCTTGCTACAAAAGAACTTCTTGTTCAACACTAGTGCACATCACAAATATTGCCTTAGAGGCAAATCAGAACAATGGAACCTCTAAGTTGACCGATATGATATCAGACTATCCAACACAATCTAGCATTTCCAAGTACTGATCCCAAGACCGTTTACATGCCAAATACTGTATGCCACTGAGTCTCTCCCTTTGCCAATCTAGGCTGCTGCTGCTCCTGCTTGAATGAATGCACGAGAACTGACCTTATTAAAAACCGGCATAAAATAATACGCTACATCACATTTGATTCTAAATTACTAGCTGGGAGTGACAATCCTGCAACATGCCTCCACAATTAAAAAAAAAAAAAGTTGAAATTCTACAACACACCAGAGATGGAACTTGGCATACTGATGAAGATGTATAGTGAAAGAAAAAGAGTGATCACCAAATGGCAATTGAAAATAAAGCTGGTTAAATCCATTGATTAGTTAAACACAACAATATCTGTTCCATGGGATAATCCAATGTGCCCCTTTTCCATTCTAAGCCACTTTTGACATCAGCAGGATGGCAGCTCCACCCAGCCCCAATTTAATTTCTGGAATGCTCCCATCAGTACTTAAGTTTAGCCTTTCTTGTTAGAAATTCTAGGGCTTGCAATCCCAGGAGATTTACAACTGGGGCAGCTTGACTTGTTGGTCAGGTAAAAAGAGGCTGGAGCTGGAGATAAGATGTAGGGGAAGGAGTGGGAGAGTTAAAAGAGGCATTAGCCTAGAATCCCTACATAGCCACAAGTGGACTAAATTCAACCCTCTTAAATTTCCTTGATCCTTATCTGACCCCAAGTAGGTGAAAACTTTGGGGAAATTCTTGTACATAAGCATGACTAGAAATACATCAGTTTAATTGGGCCTTCATGTGTGGACCTCATCTTTTACTCCTGACATAAAATGACTCATAGAGTATGAAAAGGAGCAAAACAACAAGGAGAGAGGCAGGAGTATAAGCATGGAAGAGATGGGGGGAAAGATTAAGAGTGAGGGAGACAATGCTTACTTGATTTGTGTATCTGTTTGTGATTGTATGGTTCGGGGAAAATAGGAGGGAAGAGAGGGAATTTACTCATATGCTTTGAAAGAGGATCTGTAGTTACGGGGAGGTAGGAATTGCGGAGAACTGTTGTAGTACAGGGGAGGTATTACAACAATAATACCACAATTCCTACCTTTTCATGGAAAATGAGAAAGAAGCATTCATTCATCATTCATTCATTCAATTTATATGGCCACCCATGGGATACACACGACTCTAGGAAGCTAACAATTGAAACAAAAACAGAATAGAAACACAACAAATGAACATTCTTGAACAAGGCATCAAGTTTTTAATGCCCTGTAAATCTGGCAAATTTGGAAGTATGTCCAAATCAGCTTCCTCTATGAAAAAGAGAATTTTCCCAATCATCCCACTCCATTTAGGGCTCAGCCTCACTTTATTTTCACTGATTAAAAATACTTTCCCACCCAGTCTTTAGTTCTGGTAGTCTAGTCTTTACAGCTCTGCCTCTAAATGAGCTGTTAAGTGTATAGGCCAGGGTGTCAAACTCAAGTTCATTAATAGCTGCATCAGGGTTGTATTTGACCTTAGGGAGGCCGGGGGGCATGGCCAGCTTGATGTCACTCCTGTCAAGGGTGCCTGGGATGGCCCGAGCACTCTCCCAGCAAAAATGAGCTTGCAAAGTGTGCACACGGCCCTGCTGACCTCCATTTTTGCTGACAGAGGGCTGCAGGAGGCCATCACAGCCTAAAACAGAGCTTGGGAGGGCCGTGCACGGCTCTCCCAAGCTCCATTTTTGCTGGCAGAGGCACCATGGGCCACTCCTTCTGTTTCCAGGGAGGCCCCACAGGCCAGATCTAAGCACCCCATAGGCCAGATCTGACCCGCGGGCTTGACACCCCTGATACCCTATAGTAGTGTTTCTTGACCTCAGCAACTGTAAGATATGTGAACTGCAAGTCCCAGAATTCCCCAGTTACCATTCTGGCTGCAGAACTCTGGGACTTGAAGTTCATGTATCTTACAGTTGCTGAGGTTGGCCACCACCGTGCTATATCTTTAACAATGGTTATTCCCTATCAAGTAACATTATTAAACAGTTTGCATTTATATTCTGCCATAGTCCACTGACTATAATTCTGAAGGTAGAAATTTAAAATAATTCTACCTAGATGTATTTTGGGATCTGATTTTGGATTTGAACCACAGAGGAAATCTTGGTGGGCCATTGAATACTAGCATTTAAAAAGAATAATTTAAAAGCCTATCTTGGTAACAGCAGCCCTATTTCTCTTTCACCTCTCCAATGTTTGTGAGAAACTGATATGAAAAAGCAAGCAGCTCTCTCCAATCACTGGAGACCGGTATTATCAAGGCAAGCTTTTAATTTTTTTTAAATGCTGCAAAAAAAAATCACTTAGACACTTTGGGCGTTAAACAAAACTAAGGATCTAATCTGTTGAATGCTTTTGGGGGAATTTAAAAAAAATAATTTCTCCTGAAAAAAATGGCAAGACCTCAGAAGTGGCTTTTCAAAGCAGCAGGAAGAATGAAAAATGTCTTAAGATGCATGAAATGGCTGCTGGAAAGAGAAAGGTTCAATTAGAGCAGGATTAAAAATTGCATTAAAGATACGAAAGGAAGAACAGAAAAGAATATAGCCAGACCTCCATGGACCTTCAAATGTGCGTATGAGAGAGATTTTGCCATAAGAGTGAAGAAAACACACTTTCACCCTGGAACAGCTTTAAACCAGCTTCAGCCTGCTTGAATAATAACAAGCTGCCATTGAGATAAAGGTTATGTTATGAGGACATGTCTTCAAGAAACAGTGAAATACTTTCATGCTGTGACAAATAAGCCCTGCTCTGATCAAACAGAATAACAGAGTTGAAAGGGACCCTGGAGGTCTTCTAGTCCACCCCCCCCTGGTCAAACAGGAAACCCTATACCAATTCAGACAAATGATTGTCCAGTCTCTTCTTAAAGTAAGAATAAAGAATCTAGCAAGAATGAAGCGAATGTACTATTAAATTGTATTAAAATGTAGGGCTATGCAATGCCCCACATCAAATTCAGAAGAATTACGTTGAAAACCCCTGGAAACACCAACACAGCCACCTTCCTGGGATATTGTAAAGCAGCCGTATCTGCTTCCATAATCACGCGGCGCCTCTAAAGTGTTGCATACAGAGTGCTGGGTTCGTGTTCCTCAGGTTCCACAGCCTCTCTTCCGAGTTCAATCCGAAGCATGGCACAGATCTACTAAGAAAATTTGCCCAAGTCCCTATAGATGACCTGATTGCAGTGGTGGGATTCCACATTTTTTTCCTGACCTGTTCTATGAGAAGAGCGCTTTGCGCTTTGCATTGCGTGTGCAGCACTCAAAAACCGCCCTCTGTGTCAGCGCTGGTGAGGTAAGCTGTTTTTTTTAGTTCAGCTGAGGAGCAGCAATCTGTTCTGCTGCACGAATCAGCTGAGTTAAAAAACAAAGGAATATAGGACAGGGAAAGGCGGGGTTGGGTGGGCGGGGCCAGCCAGAGGTGGGTATTTGCCAGTTCTCTGAATTACTCAAAATTTTCACTACCAGTCCGCCAGAACTGGTCCAAACCAGCTGAATACTACCTTTGCCTGATTTCCTCTTCCCTGAGGTAAATACCTTCTTCCATTAGACCAGGGGTCCCCAACCACCGGTCCCCAGACCGGTACCGGGCCGTGGATCATTTTTTACTGGGCCGCAAAGCTTGGGCGCCGCCATCTTGTTTTGACGGCGCTTCCGGTTTTTTGGTTGCTTCAGGGTTTTCGGTTGGAAAGCGGCGTTTGGGTGCTCGCGCCTTAGTTTCGTCGAAGGGGGGGGCGGCGAAGAACGAAGAGCCGTCCCGATGGCGGTGGAGTGTCGCGTTACTCAGGTACCGGTCCGTGGAAGAATAAATAATCGTGAAACCGGTCCCTGGTTCAAAAAAGGTTGGGGGTCACTGCATTAGACTGACCTGCTCATCTCTAAGAGGAAGCCGAGTCAGATTTGGCTGCGAAGAGAGAGAGGTTCGTTGGAAAGGGAGAGAAGCTGCCTGCATGAGAGCGAGAACAAAGTCCTCAACATGCTTCCTTACCCTTTCCGAATGACAACGATGATGGCCCCAAGGAGGATGATCAATACCACCAGTCCTCCAGCACAGATGCCCAGGATGAGGCCCATCTCCTCCGAGTGCTGGGAAACTTCCAAAGGACGCTTGCTTTCTTTACAGGCAGCTGTAGGGGATAAACAGCAAACAGGTGGGTCAAGAAGAACCTGAAAATAAGAGATTATTCATGGAGCTTTACGGAGTGATGGTGTTCTTATCAGTTTAAATAAAATAAAAATACATAAAAATGAAAATGGGGAATTCTTATCGCTTAACTAGGATTAGTAAGAGACACTTGGGCTATTGAGGCAAGCTCTGCTTCACTATGGAATTCCAATTATACCAGGGGTGGACTTCAAAAATTTTAGCAAAGGGTTCTCTGCCTGGCTGCTGGGTGGCGTGGGCATGTTGGGCATGGCCTAGTTGGCCTCTTGCACCACAGCGGAGGGTTGTTTTTGCCCTCCCCGGGCTCCGGAGGCTCTCTGGAAGCCGGAAACGGGCCCATTTCCGGCCTCCTGGAACTTCCGGGAGGCCCATTTTTTGCCCTCCCCAAGCCTCGAAGCACACCCTGCACTTACCTGCATCCCAAACGGGCCGTGTGGGGACTCCTGGGAGGGGAGGGGCAGGGAGGGCGGGGCCAGCCAGGAGTGGGATTTGGGGGTTCTCTGAACTGTGCAGAACCCCTGCAAATCCCTACCAGCCCCACCCCTGAATTATACCCTCCTTAAGAGATGGCTTTTCAGTTTCTCCTTGATTACATTTGCTGGAGGAAAACCCACAACTGTTCCTCGTCAAACTTTCCGACAATTAAGAAACTTTCAACTAAACCCTGGAGTCTGATGTTCTGCTCTCTGGAGAGATAAAGAACGAGAGAACCGTGTGAATGCTCATCTTGCCTTCAAAGAAACATCCTCTTTCAGTTTTGTCTTCTTGAAGCTAAAGGTTTACCCCTGGATTTTAGTGATAAAATCCAAGGGGCTCTAGAACCATTAGAAGGATGCTTAAGGGTTGTATGCAATCTGCAGACCACCCAAGAAATTGTAGATAAAGGAAGCTCTGTATTAAATAAGTGTGTCATCAGTTTTAAAACTGATACTTCTTTCCATAGCAACTTTTCATTTTCTTAACCATGTTACAGCTGTTGAGTATATTGCTAGACTTGCATATAGTTACAAATGCTTCTCTGATTACTTCTGTTGATAATAGAAGTTATGCTTTTCCACTACCAAATTGGAATTATCCTCCAATTATATACATGATTGTCCTCCCATAACACTATTCTCAAAATGTCAAATTACCTCACTGTAACACTGTAGTTGTTATTTCTGTAGTTCTCAGAGCCAAAGAAAGATGAAAGTGCCACATTCTGAATTATTTCTTATTTATTTATAGAACTGACTGCTTACTCCAACAACCAAATCTGAACCATGCATCGTTGATGCATGACAAGGAGATGTTTGACATAGATAATACATACATCACTTGTATGGTTGACATTTGAAGAGCCATAATGTTTTCCAACCTAGTCAAAATTTGCCTAGAGATTCTTGGGTTTTCAATTAAGTCACAGGCAACGGTCTTCTGAATTGACATGGTGAATTATTTAGTACTTGATGTCATTGTTTTGATGATACTTTGAACTGCCCTTGTGGAAATTCGGCAGCGATCATCCATCTGTGTCTCTTTCGCAATTAAAAGCAAGACACACAAAACCTCCAGCCATTGCCCCTGGCTTACAATATGCCCTTAAATGAGTTGAATCATCATCAAGAGGAATGTGTCGTTTCAAAGTTTCTGATGAGCAGATTGAGTTCATAGTAATAGTGTTTAAGGTACATCTTCTGCATACATGTTGATAAGAAATGGTTTTTATTTTAAAGTGGGATTGAATACAAAACTAAAAATAGACCATTTTCATATCCTGAATCAAAGGAACAATACATTAACAAACGACACTGAGGAAATGCTATGCACTCCTCAAGGGCAGCCCCATGTAGAGCACATTAAAAGTTACGGTAAAGGTTCCCCTCACACATACGTGCTAGTCGTTTCTGGCTCTAGGGGGCGGTGCTCATCTCTGTTACAAAGCCGTAGAGCCAGTGCTATCTGAAGAAGTCTCCATGGTCATGTGGTTGGCATGACAAAACGCTGAAGGCACACGGAACGCTGTTACCTTCCCACCAAAGTGGTCCCTATTTTTCTACTTGCATTTTTTACATGCTTTCGAACTGCTAGGTTGGCAGAAGCTGGGACAAGTAACGGGAGCTCACTCCATTACGCTATGCTAGGGATTCGAACTGCCGAACTGCCGACCTTTCTGATTCACAAGCTCAGCGTCTTAGCCATTGAGCCACCGCATCCCTTGTGTAGACCACATTACAGCAATCCAAATGGAAGGTGACTAAGTCACCATGAGCCAGACTTCTGAATCCAGGAATAGATGTGATTAGCACAGCCTACAGTAGCCATGACTCCTCTTCAATAAGGACCCATAAGAACCCTCAGATTGTGTCCCAGCTGTGATGTGCACCCATAGGCAGAGATAAAGATGGAACATCTCCAGATCCATGTCACCAAGGATTATATGCCTAAATATCTTGTCTTCCATCATATAAATTCTCTGTCACTCAGTCTACACTACAGCCTTCCTGGCATCCCCAACTTCCTTTCCATTCTACAGGACAGGATCCTTTCGTTCAGATTGAGAAATATGGAGAAAGGCCAGCAAGCAGCATCCTCTGCCCCTTCCATCAAGAAAACCCAAAGCCGCTACCAGAAAATATCAGAAAGAATATTTTGTGAGGGCGATGGGTTGTTCAAAAATGTGATAAAATAAAACAAATAGATTTTTTAAAAAAACAAATCCTCAAGGACCCTGAGAATAAGATTGAAAAAGAGAAAACATTTCACCCCAACATTAAAACTACGTATCACAAAAGCCAATTGCCCATCACAACATCTTTCAGTGAATTTGGGGATTTCTCCATTCCCTTTGTCTAGATTGTTCTCTTTCTACTCTTATTCTCTGCTGGCATTTGGATAGCAAATTCTTTATAGGCATGGACCTAATCCTATAGTATATGGTGATCTGTAAAGAACCCTGTATACCAGGAATCAGCACTCAAAATTTTAGAAATCGATGTGTCCCGAATCTCTTTTCTGCAGCTTTTGGGTGTCTCTTTCCCCATAGCCCTATCAGTCCTGTTGAAAATTTTCTCCAAAATTTAGAGAACCACCACCAGAAAATACTGCCTCTACAACATGTACAGCATAGTTTTGCTCATCTTGCATTACGGTGTGGTGTTGGGGGTTTTCAATTCAATATGCAGAGTGTGAAAGATGTGTGTTTGTGTTTATTTTCATGGTCATGATGTGCACTGAAGATGGTGTTTGATTTCGTTTTACGAGGTGCAATGACAATAAAGTAAACTAAACCAAACTAAATTATCACCCAACCATTGCCTCATCCTTGATGCAGATTGTTATTATAGATTTCTTTTAACAGTTGAATTTTAGAGTACAGTAATTTCTCCAAAGGCTGCCTTTTACGTAGAATAAAAACAACCCTCCCAAAAAGTCTTTGTTCTTCCAGTGTCCCCGAAGAGCCATTCAGATGATTGCTGGGGTGTTTTGGATTATGTCTGGGGAAATGAGTTTTGTACAATTCAGACTTCAGGAGGGGAAGGGAGGAAAGGAAGATGCAACTGAGTGTGTGATGAAAGCAATCGTCCTACACATCTAAAAGACAGCAAAAGACTTTTTAGAAAAGGAAGGATTTCACAAAGTATAAGGAGGAGGAGGAAGAGGGGGACAGTGGTAAAGGTGTCTGCCTAAAAACCAGGAGCCAGTGAGTTCTAGTCTTTCCTCAAGCATGAAAATCATCTGGGTGATTTTAGGCCAGTCTTTCTCTCTCTCAGTCTGGAAAGAAGGCAAGGACCAACCACTTTCAAAAACCAGAGCCAATTTTATCTAGTGGTGAAGGGACTAGGCTAGAAACCAGGAGCCCGTGGAGTTCTAGTCCTTCCTTAGCCAGCTAGGTGAGCCTCTCTCAGCCCAACCCATCTCATAGAATTGTTGATATGACGGAAATAAGAAGTGATAGCATCACCTTGAATTTACCAAATTTAAAGGCAGGATTTAAAAAAAAAAATCAAATAAACAAATATATCAGAATATTTACCTTTCCGAGCTATTCGGATACAATTCAGCCTAGTTTCCTACAAAAGAAGAAAAAGATAAGTAAGGTTTTATCACATCTATGATCTCTTTGACCTGCTATTGGAAGTGAAAGATATCAAATCTAATCTTTATTACGGCCACAGACCGACATGTGAGGAAGATCGTAATACTCAGAGACCTATTTCATTTTTTTGTTTTTTGAGGAAGGGATGAACATGCTGGATATTGTACAATTCTCCAGGGTGGCTGCAAACCACTGAATATAGGTATTCTTTTCTAACTATCAATGGTACATGTATCTCATACATGACTTTTGGTGCTGCCTTTCCCTTTTAAACCAAGTAAAATTACTTTGGGGGGTGGGGGGGTAGGTAGGATTGCAAAAAACAAAACAAAACCATTTAGGACTTCACTACTTCCTGACAACTTGAAGTACAAATCATTCTCAGATCTTTTCCTCAATGTTTTGGAGACCCACCACTGATGCTGTGCTGGATTCACCAGTGGCCTGGCTTGGTATAAGGTGTGTGTGTGCGGGGGGGATGTTGGTGAGCAAACCCTGTCAATCCCGAAATTGACATATGCGTAGCTATTTTATTTATCCTTATTATATATTCCTTTTCTTTCTTTCTTTCTTTTTGCTGGTTATGGGGGGGAAGGGTTCCAGGCTTGCCACATTCCTAAGATGGGAGGAGTGGAGATAGAGAGAGTTGTTTAGGTTAGGTGGTTCTCCTTCCCGTGGGAACAATAACTGACCCTGCTGGGACCTGGGGGTGGAGATTGATGACACCAGGCAACGTTGATTTACTTCTATTGGGGAATGTGACTGTTGGGGGCTGTTTCTAATTTCCAATATTATGTGGTGCCATTCCGAGTTGTGTCAGATCTGGAATTATAACAGACTTTGTCAATTTGATGCTTACCCAAATAAAAGAAATCATTTTGGAAGACGGACTTTGCTCTTTTTTTAAAAAAAATGGATTTCATCACTTGGAAACCTGACACACATCCCTATCCAGAGTATCTAAACAGTGGTCCCCAACCTTTCTGGCTCCATGAACCAGCAGCCAAAATGGGGGGGAGGGGAAGGGATGGCATGCAATCTAGCTCCCACGCATGCACAAATGAAGCTTTGTATGCTTGCCCACCGCTTATATGACCCAGTTCCCAATGGACCATGGACCAGTACGCGACCCAGGGTTTAGGGACTCCTGACCTAGAGCTAAAGAGAAATTTCCTGACTGTGAGAACAGATAAGCAGTGGGATGGTTTGCCTCCAGACAGTGTGGATGCTCCCTCACTGGAGGTTTTTAAGAAGAGATTGGACAGTCCTTTGTCCAGAATGGTAGAGGGTCTCCTGCTTGAGCAATGGGTTGGACTAGAAGACCTCCAAGGTCCTTTCCAACTCCATTATCTCTGTCCTTCTTCATCTGCAGACATCAGATTTCAGGCATCTCCCAGAAAGGGATGGAAATGATGTCACTTCAGTCACAATTCTGTAATCTCAAGATACATTTGAAGGAAGATATGCCATTTGACACTGAATTTCCATTCACCACCACTACCACACATTGCAGCCTGCGGGTGGGAAACAACGCGATTAGGCTGATGGTTTTCCTTGGCAAGGACTGACAATAAGGTATTGAACAGACTGGGCAGAGGCTCAGGCACCAAAGCAAGAAAATCCACTTGTCCTCTGCTTTCTCTCCTCCATTGTCCAGATCCTCCCTCAAAATCTTTCCCTGGCGCAAAAACATTATCCTCTTTGTCTGTCCGCCTGCCTCCCTCCCTGCTTGCCTGCCAAATGATTTAATAATGCCACTACTGCAGATGGAAACGAAGGAAATTAAACCAATCGTCATTATTTGGCTTAATGTTCCTTCTATCAACTCAGGGTGTTAAAATTCCATGTTGGACCGTTGGGGAATATTTCGATGCCAACTGCAAGAGAACCAGACTGCATTTGCAAGGAAGAGACTAGAAAGAATCCTGAGCAAAGTTGAATTCTTTCAAAAACAGCCCCCTAGCTTCTCTGTTCCTCCTAAAGCTGGGCCATGAAATGAGTGCAGTCTTCCAGTAACTACCATCTAGGGCTTGGAAGAAACCACATGAATCCCAAGGATAATCTCCTGAAACCAAACAAGGGTTAAGAACAAGCTTTTGGTATCTTTTTTAGTTTAAATGAGGCACAGGCACATCTGAATATACTCCAAATGGCTCACACCTCGCATGGCATCTGAAGAATGCAAATAGGGTGATGTGGGGTCCAGTGAAGGACATTGAGAAAACAGAGAGGGTTTGGAAACACAAGTTGACCATCTGTCCAGACTGCTGAATTTCCAATTTTTTTGTCCTTTTGCCTAAGCAAGGAAATGGTATTTTTAGTATTTATTTGATTTGTCAATCGCTTACAAGATACAGGTATAAGAATAAATATAGTTTTGAATACATGAGATAGATACTTATAAGAAAAATAAAAAACAATAGGTTTAAGTTAGAACCATAAGTAAAATCCAGAGTGTATCCATTTGGTGTAGTGGTTAAGGCATCAAACTAGAAACTGGGAGACGGTGAGTTCTAGTTCCACCTTAGATCACTCTTTTTCAGCCATGGGAAGCAGGCAATGGCAAACTTCTTCTGAAATCTTGCCCAAGACTTGTCCAGGCAGACACCAAGAATTAAAAAAAAATATTGACTTGAAGGCACAAAAGGAAGGGGAAAAAACCCACCCTAAATCACATTGCTCCATTGTCAGATGGCTTTCTTCCCTTGGATAGTTTTGTGATCTTTTGTGTCCTCACATCTAATTTCAGTATTGATCTTACTTGCCATCAGAGAGTTATATAAAACCTGCATAGTACAATGCTGAAACATGATTAATTGATTGATAGATAGATAGAGATAAATCTGATTTGGCAGGAAAAGAAAAGAATGTGATTGTATTTAATGTCTTTTAAACAAAGCTGAGGATAAGAACATGGGCCATATATCATGCCAAATGTTGTCTAGTCTAATAAACAGTAACAGCTTTCCCCATCATTCCTGATGTTTTTAACTGGAGCGGGTATGTTTGGAGACGTTGCTTCTGCATATAAATTCTGTGCTCAGCCAGAGATCCTGCAGCTTCTAAAAGATTTAAAAACAATTTAACTGAATCTTTAAATGTGTTCAACTTGTGAAATTAGAATTCAATCATTCCATTTCATACTGAATGAGAGTCGACCGCAGAGTCCTATTGCCAATCTTGGACATCTAAATGTGACGAAGTCTGGAGGGCTGCTTTTTGATTTTCATTTAAGCCCCTCCAATTTGCACACTGCCTGCACAACATGTGTACATACATACGTTCCTGCACAGGCAGCCCAGATCATGTATAAATAATATGTATGAGTCACCCATACAGACGGGACCCTTGCATTACAAGCATACGAGGCTGCTAAGTTATTTATCCATTGAGCTATATTGTCTGGCAAGTGCTTCTCCAAGTCTGGAGATTAAAAATTTGCTAGTCTTTTTAAACTGGAAATGGAAGTAACTCAATTTAGGATGCTCTCCATACAAAGAAAGTGTTCCTCCCCTTAATTATAGTCCTAAATGTTAGGAAACTATCTCATGGCTCAACTAGTGGTGGAAACACCTACTGCAAAAAGACTGTTGAACCTATATTGTTGGGTATTTCACCATGATAGGAAATCACAGTCAGCTTAAGGAAAACAGTCATAAAGACAAATATATTTTAAAGATGGAGTTGTACCAATCAACACCCAGAGCTCGCTACTTACCCCTTTGAGATTGCTCATAGCCTGGAAGTAGATGAGATAGGCTTTCTTGGGTTCCAGTGGAGGATTCCAGTAACCATTATAGGTTTGGTTGTCCCCTACAATGAAGGGTTTGGCTTCTGTGAGGCTGCCTGGGGATAGTTCCGCTCCAAAGTAGTGAACCAAGCCACGGGACATGGCGTCATCAAAAGTGAGTGGCACAGGAAAGCATTCTGGGCCATTTAACTCCCGCTTGATCTTCTTAGGTCTGTCTTCTTCCACAATGACTTGATATGTGCTGAGAACCCAGGAAGCAGAGAAGGTGGGGAAGAGAGAGCAAAAACAAGAGGCCATGTTAAATGAAGCCCATCCTAAACTAATGTATTTTTAGTTAGTTGTTTTTCACACTTCTTAACCATTCATCTCCCTCAGAGAGGGGCTGTTGGTCCCCCTACACTGCCCTTTCTAAATCCACATTGCCTATCTTCTGACTTATCTATTTGTAGTGGATAATAAATCTCTTGATCTAAGGGTATCACCACTCCACTGTTGGTAAATGAATTGCCTTTAGTAAAGTTTCCAGGAGGAAGAAAGAAACAGATGCACTTCGGATTCTCAAATGACCCATTAGTCCAATGCTGGAGGAAGTGCCTGTAACTTCCTGCTAAGAGATTGCAGAACATGCTATGAATTAAGCATAGTTGTGCTTGGCTGAGACCTCCAAGAAGTTCCCCATCAGCAAAAGAATTAAAGTCAAATGGAAGAAGGAATGCTCATGCTATTATCTGAAAGGCTCCTCCTGAAAACTTCGCAAATAATTTTGGCTTCCCATAGAAGCATTCCCCTGTAAATGGAACATTAGCAGCAGGGTTTCCCTCCTCAATTCTGCATCGTAATAGTCAATCACCCAGCATCATAATAGTCAATGATAAGTATTGTCAACTTGGGGCCCTTAACTTAATTTTATACAACTCTTGACTAATTGCAAATGCTTCCTGTAAGCCGTAAATTTTGTCAAGAGCAATCTGTAGTGAGGAAGAAATAGAGTGGAAAAGGGGGTTTCAGACCCAAGAACCAAGAATGGCATGTGGAGATTCTTCCAAGCTGAGTTCTGTGTTGCTTCCCCACTTGTAGACAGAATCTTGCCAGACTAAACACTCTGACTATCTGTATCGATCATATGCTCTGGGAACTATTAGGTCTTCACCCTCTTTCTCTCACATAAAATATCTGGATGAGTTGTCTTTTATTCATCTGGAATGGGAATCTGGGCTACTAGATTCCATCATAAGACAGTATCAACAAGAAAAAAAAGATGGCTTCATCTACTTTTGTTTCTAGCTGTACTCCCATTTAAACTCCACCTATTATTTCCAATTAGGACGTATGGACTCTCTTATTCTCAAGAGAGAAAGAGAGAAAAGGTTCTCCTGCATTATGTGAATGTAGTAGAGGATAACATACATTCATGGAACGTCTGGGTTCCTGCAGTTTGCCACAGTTTGGGCCAGCTAGTAACAAAGCAGGGATCTGGCCAAAAGCATTTTCATTATGGAGGCATCTCTGATCTGTTTCAATGACTTACCAAAGCAGATGCACTGTCATCCGTTCTCCATCTTTGAAATTACCAAAATAGCTCCCCAAGGAAGACAGATACAGGCTTTGGCCAACCAATCTGATAGGAAGGCAGCTGCTAAATTTGGATCTTGCTGACTGCCGTTTCCTGACTGCCAAAAGCTAAAGGAAAGGAAGCTCCGAACTCGGTATACACAGCACATTCAAAGAAACCTATGCTGGTCCTTCCTCCAAGCAACAGCCCCAGGAAACCCACTAAGGAAGTTATCACTCTTCCATTGCCCATCAACACAACACACAATTATTCTATTCTGTCTTTGGAAGGGTCTCGCTCAAGATCTCAAAACAGAAGCTTTGGCAACCTTACTCCACCATCAAAATAGCTATTAGCCATGTGTCTAAAGGTATCCGCTTAAATACCTGACAAAGTCTCACACACTGAAACAGGTTTTGTTAACAACCACCTGGTCAAAAAAAACAAACCAAATGTTTCCCTCCCTGCAACAGATAAATGGATAGAGAAGACTACACAGGACGAGCTGAATTCTGCCTTATTCTTCCACATGCACAGGGACACAAAAACTGTTAACTGAAGAGCCTAAAACAAATTAATCTGACAGTCACATCCCTCAGTTTTGTCTGGAAGTAAAAGCTCCTGACAAAATCCCAGTAGTATAATTCAGCTGCTAACCTAATGAGTTACTAGTTACATTTGTGCACTTCAAAGAACAAAGCGGATCCTCTCAGCAATCACAGGCATTGATATAGGAAAGTGCTCTAATACAGGGATCTCCAACCTCCGCAACTTTAAGACTTGTGGACTTCAGCTCCCAGAATTTCTCAGTATGGCTGGCTGAGGAATTCTGAGAGTTGAAGCCCACAAGTCTTAAAGTTGCAGAGGTTGGAGATCCCTCCTCTAAAAGACCTGGAGGCAAAATTTAAACTTTCTCTTTCTTAGGGCATATTTTTCTTTCCAAGGAAGTCTACAGTTCAATCAGTGGGAAGGGGGAAAGGAATCCCAAATACTGGAATAGTTCATCGGATTACATTTTAATAGGTTATTTAAAATGAAAAGTACCAGCCCTATGTTATTATCTGGAACAGGGTAAACATGCTGCATGGGTGAAGGCTGGAACAACTGTGTGCCCCATAGAAAGGCAGCTAAACAAAAGAAAATTATTATTTCTGGGTGGAAGTATTCAGTTGATGGATAGCACAAGTAGGACCAATGGTTCTCAATGTTAATCCTCTTGCAAAACAAAAAAAAGTCAATGACTTTGTTTTAATGCTTTTTAAAATAATCACCATATTTAATTATAGCATATCCCTTTATTTATCTTGTTCACTAAATTAACCAGATCCTAGTTGTGGATAGACATCTACTGAACATCCATTGAAATCTTATATATATTAAATTATAGGATATCCCTTTATTTATCTTGTTCACTAAATTAACCAGATCCTAGTTGTGGATAGACATCTACTGAACATCCATTGAAATCTTATATATATTAAATTATAGGATATCCCTTTATTTATCTTGATCACTAAATTAACCAGATCCTAGTTAACATCCACTGAAATCTTATATATTAAATTATATTAGACCATGCTAAGTCCCTCCCCCAAATCATCTAAAATCTTAGAATTATCCCATAGAAATCAGTCTTCCAAGAACTGAGAACTGGACATGCAGAAAAATCTTCCACACGTTCAAAACTTGTAGATATACAGACTTCTAAAATGTACAGCAGGGCAAAGTAGAGAAAGTAGAAGTAGAGGAAGCAAAATAGAGGAATGCTTAAGTTCCTAAAACATTTCCTTAAACTGAGTACAGATAGTCTTTGGCTTGCAACCATTTGTTAAGTAATGTTTCAAAATTACAACAGCATTGAAAAAAGGGATTTGTGACCAATCTTCGCACTTACAACCATCGTAGTATCCATCACAATCACATGATCAAAATTTGGGCACTTTGGCAACTGGTATGAATTTATATGGTTGCACCATCCCAGGGTCATGTGATCACATTTGCAACCTTCCCAGCTGCTTTCTGACTAACAAGTCAAGTGTGGGAAGTTGGATTCTCTCAACAACTGCAATAATTTGTTTAACAACTGTGGGAAAGCAAAGGTTGTAAAATTGGCTGCAACTTGCTTAACAACCACTTGCTCAGCAACAGAAATTCTCTTCCAAACTGTGTTCGTTAAGTCAACGACTATCTGTATCAAGAGTATTATATATTTAATCTCCACTGCTTTCCCCAATGAATCCTTTTCCTATAAGTTATTGGCGAAGAATCTCAATAAAAAGGGGTGTTTCAGCCTTGCAGGATAAGCATAACCTTGCAGTTAGCATTTTTAGAAAGGGAAGAAAGATAAGAGGGGGAAAAGAAAAGAGGAGGCAGTGGAATGCAATGCATCCACTTGATAAAAGGAAATAGCCTTATTTCAAAATTCAAACAAAATTCATGATCCATTGCATAGGACTGCCTGTCCTATACAGATAGGCCAACCTGTCAATTTTGGTTAGTCTCTGTTTCTTATTTCAGCAAATATGTCAGGCTCCATTTGTCAAACTACAAAAGTCTGTACTGAAATGCTCCACATTTCTTTCAACTAAAGAGACCTTTTTCTGCTATGTTTCTCAGTGCAGAGTTTTGTAAACAACTCTCCCTAATATAATGTGGTTGTTTTTTTACATTTTTACATTCCTTTCAAAACTATATCCATACTGTGTGTTGCATTCCATAATACCTTTTCTTAGGACTCAGAGAATCATGCATTTCAAATATTTATGACTTGCCAAGCCAACCTCGCTAATATTTCAAAGCAATTTTTATTCCAGCATGCATTCAGTTATTAGTTTAGTTTAAAGGGCCCCTGTTATTGTTGACTCTTTATAATGAAATTATTTTGTGTACAGAGCTTTCCCTTTTGTTTCCTTTGACTTTATTAACAACTCCTCCGCACCTCTCCCCCGAACCTGCTAGGAATGGCATGGGCTGTAAATATTGTGAAATAAATAACAATTGCATTGTTAAAAATAAGAAATTCGATCATCATTCATTTATCCTTATCACTACCTGATTGGGGCACCCCTGCCCTGTGCTGGTCGCAGGAGAACAGTGATGGTGCTATCCGACTCTTCCAGTGGTGAAGGTATGTCACCATAATCAAAACTAGGTGCTGAAACAAAGCAAAAGGCAACAATCAAACGGGACTACATTTCACTCATTTTCCAGGTACATTGTAGCGCCTCAAGCACATCACTGCAGCCACCCTCTTGAATTTTTTTTAGCATATATAATGGACACCAATTGTAAGTTACAGTTGTAGTAAGCAGTACTAGTCGTAACAGCAAGTATCATTATCATGATCATGAGAAATGGCAACCTATATGCAACTGTAGTTATGGACTGTGGTTCGTCACACAGTCAGCCAAATGTTCAGACGGGATTTCAGATTTTTAATCCACCCATCGATTCCTTCCCAAGGACCTGGGATAGACAGAGGCGGATGTTTGACTGGTATTAAAAGTATGGTCACAGAATGTAAGTTGTTCCAAGTAAAGGTGATTTTGTTACTGCTCATAGTGCTCAAAGGGTGTTGTAATTCTTTGGGGATTGCACCAGAGGTGGTATTCAGCAGGTTCTGACCAGTTCTGGAGAACCGGTTGTAGAAATTTTGAGTATTTCGGAGAACCGACAAATACCACTTCTGACTGGCTCCGCCCCCATCTATTCTCTGCCTCCCATTGAGTCCCAGCTGGGTCTTCTTTGGTTGACCTGCACAGGAGAACAGAGCTGGAAAGCAGGTTAGTGAGGTGGGGAGGGAATGGGGATTTTGCAGTATCTTTCCACTGCCATGCCCACTAAGGCACGGTCACCAAGGCATGCCACGAAAGTTGGATGTTTCTGCATACAAGTCTATTGTGTGCCATCAAGATAGAATCAACCTTTAGAACCACATAGGTAGAATTTTTATCCAGGTTGATCTGTTCCCAACCTCCAGAGGTTCCATGGTGCACCCTTCACTGTAATTAAGTCCCTCCACCATGCTGCTGATCCTCTCATCTCTTTATAACTCATTGGAAGAGTTAAAACATTCTAACACTGGCAACACCAGAGGTGGTATTCAGCAGGTTCTGACCAGTTCTAAAGAACCAGTAGTAGAAATTTTGAGTAGTTCGGAGAACCGGCAAATACCATCTCTGACTGGCCCCGCCCCCATCTATTCTCTGTCTCCTGAATCCCAGCTGATTGACTGGGTCTTCTTTGGTTGCCCTGCACAGGAGAACGGAGCTGGAAAGCAGGTTAGTGGGGTGGTGAAGGATTGGGGATTTTGCAGTAACCTTCCCCCAGGAGTGGGAAAGGAACGGAGAGTTTGCATATCTTTCCCCTGCCTTGCCCACCAAGCCTTGCCCACAGAACTGGTAGTAGAAATTTTTGAATCCCACCACTGGTTGCACCCATTAATATTAGTGTTCGCTTTGTTTTGTTTTGCCACAACCATTCTATTTCTATTTGCGGGTCTTTGAATTTTGTGATCTTCTCCAGTTTGTTCTCTTCTCTTCCGCTGTCTCCAGGTACTGCCGCTGTTTTCATTATTGTAATTATTTGTACCTTTGTACCTTTTTATTATTTGGGTTTTGTAAATAACTCAAGGCAGTGACCAACACAATGCTATCTATCCTCTTCCTATTTTCCCCAAAACAACAATCCTGTGAAGGGAGTTGGGCTGAGAGAAAGTAATTGGCCCAACCTTACCCAGCCAGCTCTCATGCCTAAAGCGGATGTAAGGACTTGCCTCAACTAATCCCTCAGGAAAGTGTGACTCTTGAAACAAGTAAGTTATCAAAAGGAACTTTGACTGAGAGAAAGTGATTGCAGAGCAGTCAGGCGGAATGGTGGAGTCCCCGCACAATGCTTTAAGCTAGTCTTCCCAATTCAAACCCCACCCTTCACCAGTCCACTGGTAGCCAATGCAATGCCCCATAGGTGTTTTGAGAACTCTGAGGTGGATGCTTGATAGCAGTTCATTCCCAGGATGCAGCGACCTTGTTTGTCAGGCTAGAACCAGCTGGGAGAAAGTCCATCTGTCTTCAAGATTATCCCCCTCTGTAAATCCCATGCGGTTACATCAAAATTGAAAGTGTGCTGAGAAGGCAACCCTGAGTAGCCTCCTCCTCCCCCCTCCATCGGAAGGGCAGCATCCCAGAAGGGGACCTGAGAGCAGGACTAGAACTCACAGTCTCACGGTGATTGGTCCAAAGTTATCTAGCCAGCTTTCATGCCTAAGGCAGAACTAGAAGTCACAGTCTCCTGGCTTCTAGCTTCCCCTCCCACCATCCTGGCTGCTGTGGTTCACCGGCAGCCTGTGCAGACGGCAGTGGAATCGGACAGTGGGGAAGAACGGGGACCAGTCTGAGAGTCCGGAGAGGACTCGGACAAGGGTCCTGCGTCCGATGCAGAGATGGGGCCAGGACCATCTGCCTCTGGAGCCTCCGGAGTCTGGCAGCAGCGAGGCAGAGGAACAAGGGGAGCTGTTACTGGGTACGGCTGAGTTACGTAGTACAGGTAATCCTTGACTTACAGGAAATCCTTGACTTACAACTAAGATTAGAGACTTGCATCACTGAGCGGAATGATCATTAAGTGAGTCGCTCTTGATTTTGTGACCTTTTGGGTTGTGGTCATTAAGCAAATCCAACTTCCTCCATTGACTTTGTTTGTCAGAAGTAAACTGTGAAGGGCACAAATGGTGATCCGTTGAGCCCTGGATAGCACAACTGTCATAAATGCATGCTGGATGCCAAGCACCCAAATTTTGATCCTGTGATTGCAAGGGATACTATGACAGTCATAAGTGCAATGACTGGTCCTAAATCATCTTTCCCAACATCCTCATAATTTCAAAGGGAAGCTAAATGATTGTTCGTAAGTTGAGAACTACTTGCACCTATTCCCACAGAAACATCAACCCCAACTTTTTAGTCTCCTCCAATCAGCAAGGCAGGCAGGCAGGCAAACCTTGAGTTGCACACATTCTGAGAAATCAATTTGAAATTAAGCTGATGGCTGCATGTGACCCTAAAGGTCACTCCCAATCCACTTCTGCATTAAATCCCATTCAAAATACTTATGAGAGAAAGGTTTTTTTAAAAAAAAAATAGAAAAAAAGGGGAGGGCTACTACTTCTTTTTCCCATCTTTACATCAGAGAATAAAAAGTATCACAAGGAGACAAGCCTGCAGATCAAGCCAGATGCTCCTGCCAGTAGCAAAACCGTTCTGTATATCTAAGGAGCTTTGAAGGAAATTGAAACGCCTATACAGAAGTGCTGTATTTAAAAAAAAAACAACTAAGTTGTGAGAAGTACACAATACTGTATAATAGCGATTCAATGCAATAGGTGAATTCAATAGAGATTCAGTGAAATTGCCCAAACTTGACCTTTCTCAAATCAAAATGAACTGTACAATCAGACAGGTTCTAATAAGTGGCACATAAATAATTGCAAAGGCACTACTATTTGTTTCCAAACTTCACCAGGTCAATATCTGCTCGCTTAGGATTGTGCAAGAATTTGACTGAGATCCAATCAAACTTCTCCATCTACCCCACCTTTCTTCACTGAACTAAGGTTTTAAAAAAAACACAGTAAAATCTGATAATTCCAAACAGATATGGACAATTCAGAAGCTTCTGTGTTGTTTCTAACAGCCGTTTCTGAAATCCAGATTGCATTAGATTCAACCACTCCACTAGATCGATTTTCCAAACCAGTTCAAATTGGTCAGTTGGACTGATTTCCTACATCAAAAATTGCCTATTTGGATGTGGCAATTCAACTGAGATTCTGCCTGATTTGCATTAGGCCAAGTGCTCTCCAAAACATCAGTACAGTAGTGCCCTATTCCAAAACTGTACTATCTGCTGTGTCTGTAGGAAATGAAGTAATTCCTTTTTTGGATATGTAACTGTTAATCTCTGAGGGGTTGTTTAAGGGAAAAGGGGGAAGAGTGCATGGTGCATATAAATGGAATATTTTCCCTATGGTTCCATCTCTTGCTTTTATTAATGGTCACAGGCTCATGTCCTTAGCTCACAGCAAGAGAAACAACTGTATATTTTTTAAATGTGCATTGCACTATGCTGATTATTCCAAAAGCAGCTGTTACTGCATGGCCCTCTCTTCCAATGCAAGGGAAGAAAAGGAAAGAAAGATAAAGGACACATTAATTAGACCTGCTTTTGACAGAGTAGGACAAATGGAAAACATGGCCAGGAACAACATTCTAGACTAATAGATGAACAAGATGCAGGAGAAATGTACCTGCTTCGCATTTGGAGATGAGCTGACCTCAATTTATGCTCCCCTCAATTTCTGAATCTGAATCTAGTCTTGTCCTTGTTTTTCCATTTCTCAACATTTTGCGATGAAATGCTCCCATTCAAAAGTTGAATGAGAAAGTCTGCTTTGAGGGACATCAACACCATGGCTCAATGGCTGGAAGGTACCCAAATCTTCAGTCTCGTGGCCATTGTAGGAGATGACCAGGCTGAACCCAAACAAGAGTACAATCGCATCATAAGCCACAGATCTCTGCATGCCACAACAGATCTAAGTCCAGCCCACCTTGAATGTCTTTCTTAATCTCCCGCTCATTTTCCTTGACAGTTAGTTGGTCAGATTCTTGTAGAGAGCTTAATCTTGCAATACATCTTTTATACTCATTTGAAGGGCCTGATTTCCCCAGTGCTTGATAGCCATGGTGTTTTTGTCCACAAGGGCAGGACATCCATCATCAACAGCATTCACCGTAGGGAAAAGGAAGCCAACCAATTGTGGTGGAATCTCCAGCTAGAGTGGATGGAGAAGTGAAGAGACTGGCAAGCTTAGAGGCCTTGCAAAGCAAGACGTGACACAGACCTCCCTCAAATTCCTTAAACTCTTATCTGGTTGTCCCCAAGAGAATGCAGCCAGTCTGGCAAGATTCTTGTAAATAGGCAAGCAGCAATAAAGAAGCTACTCTGATCAATTCAGGGTGTTGCTTTGGTTCCTTGCGCCTGACACCAGCAAATTCTAGTGTAGAAATTCCCTTAGTTGGACGACAGGTAGTGCTCAACATAGTTCACTAACTCAGAAAGCTCAAGCAGCCCAAGGAGCTTCTGGTACAGTTCTACAAAGGAATGATTGAGTCTGTCATCTGCGCCTCTATAACTGTCTGGTTTGGTTCCGCAACCCAACAAGACAGACACAGACTTCAAAGGATAATTGGAACTGCAGAAAAAACAATTACTACCAACCTACCTTCAATCGAGGACTTGTATAATGCTCGAGTCAAAAAGAGGGCTGTGAAAATATTTACGGATCCCTCACATCCTGGACATAAACTGTTTCAACTTCTACCCTCAAAACGACGCTATAGAGCACTGCACACCAGAACAACTAGACAAAAGGGCAGTTTTTCCTGAACGCCATCACTCTGCTAAATAAATAATTCCCTTAACACTGTCAAACTATTTACTAAGTCTGCATTACTATTACTATTCATCTTCTCATCCTTCCTTCCACCCATCTCCTCCCACTTATGACTGCATGGATGTAACTTTGTTGCTTATATCCTTATGACTTTTTATTGATTGTTTACTAATATGATTTGATTTGATCGCTTATTATGGTTCCTAGTATGATTTGACTGCTTATTTGTGCCCTTTGACTACTATTAAGTGCTATACCTATGATTCTTGACGAATGTATTTCTTTTTCTTTTTATGGACACTTTGTACCAAAACAAATTCCTTGTGTGTCCAATCACACTTGGCCAATAAAGAATTCTATTCTATTCCATATGACCAAAATGAAGCCTACCATTACAAACATAAGTTGTAAGGTTGTAAATAACCAGTTTTAGGTGTTTTTTTTTTTTGTGGTGATCATTAAGTAAATGCAGAGTTTTTAAATAGCCACCACATTCTTTTAAGTGAATGTAAGTGGTTGTTAAGTTCATTCTAGGGCAATTTTGCTGAAACTGGGAGTAAATGCTGGTTTTCAGGAAAATTGTCATAAAACACAGTCATATGACTGTGGCACACTGTAAGCGGCCATGTTGCCAAGCACCTAAATTCAACCACAGGATCACAGAGGGGACCTATTATCACTTTGAATCCGAGTCAAAAGTTGCCCGTAGTTAAGTCCATCATAACTTTGAATGGATGCCAAGTGACCAGTTGGACTACCTGTGCTTTTGACCCAGGGCTGTCCTTCCATGGAGAGGGAGCAAAACAATTCATTGACAAACATCCTCTGTCCTTCCACTCTCTTTCTAAAGAGCCTGCAGGCCCTGATTAATAAGAAATCGCTCTGGCCCACCTCCTGCTGCCTCGCAATTCCTCTGCTCCCCATTAAGAAACATTGCAGCCCATTCAGCTATGGTTAATAGCTATACCACGGGCATTAGCAAACAATCCTAAGTAGTATATGGCTTGTTAATAAAGCCCAATTAATCCTAGTTTTGTGCCTTGGTGAGGCAATCTATTTTGTTTCTTTCCTGTAATTCCTCCCATGATATGGGACTTTGTGGGGAGGGGAAGTGGGAGGAAATCTTATTTCTGCAATACCGGTCTAAATTATCTCAGCTTTGCTTCTTCCCATGAGATACGGGCTTTCCTCAGTTCACAGCCCCCTTTCTCCCAGGAGACATCTGAATATGCAGTATGGAAAGTCCTCCACGTACAGTCATTCATTTAATGACCAAAGTAACAATGGCACTGAAAAAAGTGACTTATGATCATTTTCCACACTTATGACCATTGTAGCATCCCCATGGTCACGTGATCAAAAGGCAGATGCTTGGCAACTGGCATGTGTTTATGACGGTTACAGTATCCCGGGGTCATATGATCCCCATTTGAGACCTTCTGACGAGCAAAGTCAATGAGGAAGCCAGATCCACTTAATACCTATGTTACGGATGTAACAACTGCAGTGATTCACTTAAGAACAATTACTACCAATCTGTCTTCCATCAAGGACCTTTATACTGCACGAATCAAAAAGAAGGATGTGAAAATATTTACAGACCCCTCACATCCCGGACATAAACTGTTTCAACTCTCCCTCAAAACGACTCTATAGAGCACTGCACACCAGAACAACGAGACACAAGGACAGTTTTCCCCCGAAAAACTCTGCTAAACAAATAAGTCCCTCAACACTGTCAAACTATTTACTAAGTCTATTACTATTTACTAAGTCTATTACTATTAATCCTCCCACCCTTCCTTTCATCCATCTCCTCCCACTTATGACTGTATGACTGTAACCTTGTTGCTTGTATCCTAACGATTTTTATTGATTGTTTCCTAGTATGATTTGATTGCTATAATTATTATCAAGTGTTGGTACCTTATGATTCTTGACACTTGATGAATGTATTTTTTATGTACACTGAGAGTATTTGCACCAAGACAAATTCCTTGTGTTTCCAATCACACTTGGCCAATAAAGTATTCTATTCTATTCTATTCTATTCTATTCTATTCTATTCTATTCTATTCTATTCTATTCTATTCTAAACTGTGGCAAGAAAGGTCATAAAATGGAACAAGTCTATGACAATTCGTCACAGCCAGCTCAGCATGAACAACCTACCACAGTCAATTCACTACAGCCACCTCACCATGGCCACCTCGCCACAGAACAACTCACTGTGGGACAAGAGTTACACTAATATCAACGAAATGGTGAAATAGAATGGTAAAACTTACAAGTATTTTTTAATTTATTTTAAATAATTAAATGGAATTTTTAATTGTCCTACAATGAGTTGTCTTGCAGCGAGTTGGCCGTGGTGAGTTCTCCCACTGCAAGTTGGCTGTGGTGAGTTGGCCATGGCAAGTTGGCCACAGTGAGTTTGCTGCAGCAAGTTTGCTGTGGCAAGTTGTCCCATTCCTTTCTTCTTTTTTTTCTTTTGAAGACGTTTCACTTCTCATCCAAGAAGCTTCTTCAGCTCTAATTGGATAGTGGGAAATGGAAGGATTTCAAGAAAGTCCAGTTGCCTCCTGAAAAAGCACCTTTGGGACAACCATGACCTGGATGACTGAGAATCTCCACAGACTTCCTTTGCTCAGCAAAGCCACCTGACCTATGGCACCTCGAGACAAGATTTCCCACCAGTGATGGGATTCAGCCAGTTCGCACCACTTTGGTAGAACCGGTTGTTAATTTTCTGAGCAGTTTGGCAAACTGGTTGTTGGAAGAAATCATTAGGGCAGAGAACCGGTTGTTAAATTATTTGAATCCCACCTCTGCCCAAAACGGAGCATGTGGGGGGTGCTGCATGACCCCTCCAGGCTCCGGTTTTTTTCTTCCTGAGCCCCAGGGAAGCCTTCTGAGGCCCAGAAGGCCCCAAAATGGGGGAGGGGGCTGTGCTGCCACAAAAAAGCCACGCCCACCCTGTCACATGACCATGCCCACCTAGCCACACCCCAGAACCGGTGGTTACAAAATTGGAATCCCACCCCTGTTTCCCACCCATGCATATAATCATCATTTCTCTAAGACTCTTTGTAGCAAGACCCAGAGATGGCAGTGTTCGGTTTATCCTCTCCCAGATCCCCCTTGCTCATAGATCCTATCAAAAACCGCTCCACTGAGTTCAGAAGTATGTTCCAGCACTGAAAACTCTGTAGTGTAAACAAGACAGCTTTTGGACCGTCATGCAAGTAAATTATCCAGCAGGGTAAAGGCAAGTAAATTATGCAAGTAAATTATCCAGTAGGGTGTATACTGTTTTCCATTTGAATTCAGACAGCAGGTTATCTAGGAAAAAGCAGGAGTTTTGGAGCATGGAGAATCTATTTTAGGAAGAGACATGTTTAAGGAGATCTGCATAGTGGGATAAAGGGTGACCCCATCAGCCCAAGCAAAACACACCGAATTCGAATGCCGAAACATCTGCTCGACACTGCAGTGTGAAATCCAGAATATCAATTCCACGAGACTGCTAGTGAATCTGGTGGGCCCTGAGAGGCTGGGGAGCAAACTCAGCTTAACAGGAGGCATGAAAGAATTTCACTACCGTTTTCAGAGGGAGCAGGTTTGAAAGAGTTGTCAAAAAGGACCACATCCATATCACAGAGATTGATGTTAAAAGCAACACCCGAGTGTTATGTCTCACCTTTCTTCTTTCCAAAAAAGATGAAAGAGAACAAACTCACACAAACATAGGCAGGCAAGCTGACTCGGACTTTACAGAGTTAATCCTTTATACTGATAATGTCCTTGGCAGTCCAACACACTCTGCCTGCCAAGTCCGAAAAGATAACAAGAAAAACTACTCACTGAAGATTCCAAAGCAGACCACAAAAAACAGTCACAACGAAACCTGGAAGAGAAGTAAACTTTGTCCCGTACAAAGTTTCCGGAGAAAACACACCCACTTTTATCCCCTGTGGGGTGTGTCTCAATGACTCAGCTCACTCTCTGACCCTCCCACGCCTCCTACGTTGCTGCTCACATTTCTTCCTACGACGCTGCCTAGGATCAAGCCAACATTCGTCCTCTTGACTCCCTGTCAGGGGCTGCTCCGATATGCCCTCCTCCTGATTAATCTCAGGCTGTTCCTCTCGGTTGTCTGATGAAACCTGAGGTATTATCAGGGAGGAAGGCATTGCCAGAGAGGAAGGTCCTGGGGAGGAAGGCATTCCCTGTTCCTCCTCCTCATCTTCCGAGTCCTCTTCCTGTAACAGCACAGGCTTGGGAATCGGAGCCACAACACCCGAGTATGCATCTTTCGCTGAATAAAATGGGACTTTAAAAAAAAAAAAAAAAGTGTTTGTGAAAGTATTACCTGGAATAAAAATATGTACTTTTAGCATTGCCTAGGAAAAGTAGAATTGAGAAAAATAAATGCTATTCTGAGAAGATATTCAGCTATCCAATACATTCGTCTTTTTTCCCCACCATCATAGCCATTTCTCCAATCCCCACTGCTCTCTCTCAAAAATGTTGTAGGGTTGCAAATAAAACAAAAATCTACCAAATACCTAGCAGACTGAAAGACTGCACTGTCCACAGAGAACTGTAAAACGGAAGAGATTTGTTGTGAACCGCTCACCCTTAATCCCCGATTAGTTGCATTCTATGGTTCCAGATTATTGCACCAGCCAAAATAGATCATAGGAGTAAATCCAAAGAAACCCAAGACATTCCACATGGCTGATAGCACGAGACCTAACACGAAATCTTGAATCGTAAGCTTCCTTTGGAGCAATCAAGAGAATTGGCTTGCTGGTAAAACTACTCTTTCTCTAGATCAGGGGTGTCCAACCGTGGCAACTTTAAGACTTGTGGACTTCAACTCCCAGAATTCCTCAGCCAGCAAAGCTGGCTGAGGAATTCTGGGAGTTGAAGTCCACAAGTCTTAAAGTTGCCAAGCTTGGACACCCCTGATCTAGATGGATGTTGTTGGTATAACATTCTCTTTTGGGCAATGAAACAGACCTTCTGCATGCCCTGTTACAGAATTACAGAATAATGAAGTTGGAAGGGACCTTGGAGGTCCCTTCCCCTGCTGAAGGACCCCCATACCATTCCAGACAAAATGGCTGTCCAGTCTCTTCTTGAAAACCTCCACTGATAGAACACCCACAATTTCTGGAGGCAACCCATTCCACTGATTAATTGTTCTCATTGTCAGGAAGTTTTTTTTCCTTAGTTTTAGATTAGATTTCTCTTTGATAAGTTTCCATCCATTACTTCTTGTTTTAACCTCAGGTGCTCTGGCGATCAGGTTATCTGCCTCTTCTTTCTGACAGCCCCTCGAATATTGGAAGACAGCTATCATGTCACCCCTAGTTCTTCTCTTCGTTCGACTCATATACCCAGTTCCAGGAACCATTTTCATAAGTTTTAGCCTCCAGCCCCCTAAATCATCTTCGTTGCTTTTCTCTGCACTCTTTCTTTTTGTATATTGTGGTGACCAAAACTGGATGCAGTATTCCGGGTGTGGTCTTACCAGAGCAGTATAAAGCAGTACTAACACCTTACATGATCCTGATACTAAACGTATCAACGTGAAACATACATAAATATATATGTGTGATGTTAACAGATGTAGAAATTTCCAAATTTTTTTCACCTTGAAACCTGTGTCTTCACTAGTAAATTACTGTTTATGGAGCTCTCACGAAGTTTCAGTGTTGCTGTTTAAGAGCAATGCTTCAAGAAAGTTCACTATCCGTTGTGGTCTTCCGCCAGGGTGGGCTGCTACCGGTTCTCCCCAGTTCAGGCGAACCGGTACTGAACCGGTTGCTAATTTTATGGACGGTTCACCAAATTGGCAAATCCCACCCCTGGCTGGCCCCACCCTGCCCACCCTACCCCACCCCTCCCAGGAGTCCTCATGTGGCCCATTTTGGATCCCAAGTAGGTACAGGGCCCACACGGAGGCTTGGGGAAGGTGAAAAACAGGCTTCCCCAAGGCTCTGGAGAGCCTCCGGAGCCCAGGGAGGCTGATTTCGCCCTCCTGGAGGCTCAAGGGAAGCCTACGGAGCCCGGCAAGGGTGAAAAATAGGCCTCCTGAAAGTTCCAGAAGGTCAGAAATGGGCCCATTTCTGGCCTCCAGAGCCCAGGGAGACTGTTTTCACCCTCCTGGAGGCTTGAGGAAAGCCTCTGGAGCACAGGGAGGGCAAAAAACAGGCCTCCTGCTGTGGTGCAGGAGGCCAGCTAGGTCACGCTGACCCAGCAACCTGGGCAGAGAACTGGTTTCTAAATTTTTTGAAGCCCACCCCTCTCTTCCACACACGGTTTTAAGTCTGTCCCCCAACCCATCCCCTGCTTCCTTATTTCTAGAGAAGAGTCTTCTCTGTGCTGTTCTCACTCTGAAAATTCATTCCGACAGGGATAAAACTGAACACGGAAAAATAACAAGCGAGAAGAGATAATGAATTTCTCTCCCATCTCTCAACCCGCTCTTTCACACCTCAGTGCTGAAATGCATTGTTTAACTGCAATCAGGGTAAGTGTAAATGGCATCCTGAGAGAGGGAGAGCTATCTGAAACTATTTTAGTTACTCGGAAAGGTATTAAGAGCAGTAAAAATGAGGAAGAGGCTTTGGGGGTTGGCTTAGATGGGCACCTGAGAGGACTACACGGAGCCATTTGGTGGGTGGAATTTCAGCGGGCCCCAGATTGGAGCCTAAACAGTTAACATTTAACAATAGTCAGAACTCACAGTGAAACTGCTCAGGATCTCAACCCTGAGCAAAATGAGCCAAAACACAGGAATTATATCACATCTGTAGCTTTTTTTTTTTTTTTTTTTGCTTGCAACATAATATGCTCATAATGTATTTCCAAACCACGGCAACTTTAAGATATGTGGACTTCAACTCCCAGAATTCCCCAGCCGGTCATGTTGCCTGGGGATTCTGGGAGTTGAAGTCCACATGTCTTAAAAGTTGCCAATGTTGGGAAACCCTTGTATAGAGCATATAGTGTCAAAATATTTCAATTTTTTTTCAACACAGTCCTTACAAGAATGCCAAGTATCATATGGTGAGGCACCAGTATTACAAGAACAAATGACAAATTTCTTCTCAATTTTTAAAAATAATTTCCCTTTAACTTGAAGGGGAAAAAAAAAAGATTATTTTGTATTTTTTCCTCCACCGCACATCCCGCCCCATAAGGGAAGAATATCTTGTTAAAATTCTTATGGGAGAATTAGTACTTATTTGGGATGAGATGTCCAAGGATGGGTCTCAATGTTGTACTTTAACAGTGTCTTTGCTGTACTCTATAGCCAGTCTGGCTCTCATGCTTCATACATCCTAAGCCAAGGGTCTTCAAACTTGGCAAGTTTAAGACTTGTGGACTTCAATTCCCAGAATTCCTGAGCTAACATGACTGGAGGGGGAATTCTGGGAGTTGAAGTCCACAAGTCTTAAAGCTGTCACGTTTGAAAGACCCCTGTCCTAAGCGAACACTTCCCATGGTTTGTTTTTTTCCAAATTAGAAGTGAGAGCAACCATGGAGGATGTTGAGTGTAATTAGGAGAGTGAGAATACAAATGCTTTCCTCCAAAAACTTCAACTGGAAATCCTATTTCCTACCTTTGAAACCCTTCCTGATCATCATAAGGAATATTTCTATTACTGAGCAATTACAAACTACAATTAATTGTTTCCCATATGAATTGCAATACCAAACTTGCAAGAACAAGGGCGAGAACTGCACAAATGCCCTAAGAAGGAAATAATACTCTACAGGTGATAGCATCTGAACAACCTGGTCTGAGCCCAGAAGCTAAGCAAGTTCAGGACAGGTGAGTGCCTGGTTGAAAGAGCATCCAGGAATTGAAGGGCTGTAGATTAGACTGGGAAATTGAAAAATAAAAAATACTAGAGGGAGACAAGCCACTTTTTGTACCGTTGCCAAGAACCCCAATGCATGTCTGCATGGATGCACTCATGAAGCCATTAGGAGATTTAAAGATTTCTCCTTAACTCCAAAGAACAAAAAGGAAGGGATATAAGGAAGGGGCAAAAAAAAAAAACAACAGCCAAAATTGAGAAGCAAAGCGGAAAGTGCAAATGAATTAATCCAAGTGCAACTGCAAGGGGGAGAAAAAATGATGGAGTTAATTTCCTCTATTTCAGAAGCTGTTGTAGAACTATAAAATAAAGCTGCTCTCAAAAACGGGTTTTGTTTTTCAGCAGAAAATCATCATCCATTTATAAGAGAAAATAAAGAACAATCCAAAGCAACCATCTGCAAAGTAGAGAAATCAGGCACCCAAACTCTCCTCAATTCAGAACCAGACCAACATGTTGCACAAAACGGATGCATTTCTCTCCTCCCAACCTACCTGAGATGTTGGTGGTGATCTCAGTCAGAGCAGTTTGACCAAAGCCCTTGCCAGTTCGTGCTCTTACTGAAAAAAGGTAGGTCGTCCCAGGATGAAGGTTGGAGAAAACATGGTAAGTTTCATTTCGGAGCTTGGAGACGGTGCGTCGTGGGCCAGGCACATTGACTGCTGGGTCAAAGGATTCAATGCTCTGGTAGCTGATCTAGGATAAAGGGATATGCTTTAAGATTTGCTTGTTGAATTTATATAGCCTCCCCCTTATATAAACTATATATTCCAAGAAGTTGCTTCAACAAGGACCAGATATTGCAATAATGTATGAACAATTTTTTTTTAAAATCTTTGTGTCAACTCATAAAATATTTCTATGGTCTTTTTAGAGTTGCCAACAGAAAGAGGGGGAGAACAGTGGTCAGCTTGCATTCCATAAATGTTTTCAAAGATAGTTTCTAGGTGACCGAAGTTTCTGCCCTGCAAAATTCTAACTGGAGAGCATGATTGATGACTCTTGGCTATGGATGTGTCCCATTGGAGAATATGAATTATGATATACCCAGGAAGTGGGGGGAAAACCAGGGTCAAGGATGACAATGAATGATGTGTCTCAGAGTCGGCTACACCCAGGCAGTGATGGCATGTTTACTCCTAATAAATCTTCTTTAAGTTTTGGAAGTCCGGCTAGGGACTCATGATTTAAATGGTGGTAACTGCCAGAGTCCTGACACTTTGCACACAGAAAATGAGCAAGACCAGGGCAAAATTAACCTAGCATTCTTCTTCCTGCTGTTGATTTTCTATGGGCAGAGTATTATTTGGTAGAGAGAAATACTCCATCAAAGGCAAAAATCTGCACAGGACCCAGAGTGGCTCTTGGCCAAGCGAACTGATCATCACAGCAAGAGATGGAGAGAAGTTTTGGATACAGCCAGGAAAACAGCTTGCATTCTGCCGAGACAATAGACTTGGAAGGAACTATAAAGTTGCCCTTAATCTTCAAGACTATTAAAGAAAGAAAGGGGGGGGGAACAGCTTCCTGAATTACAATAGAGCCTATGTCAGTTCTCCGAGAGGCAGCCTTCAGCCTGGCAGGGAAGGGCTATTCAGATAAGCATCAAGCTTTCTCAGTCGGCAGTTTCCACGCTCCAATAATTTTTGTTGATGCCAGAGTGGGCAAAGGCATGGGATAAAAAGTCAAATGAGGGAAGGGAGGTTTTGCCTGGCTGCGTTTGGGAGACGCCAAAACACACGCAGAGACAGGCCTATTCAAAAAACTATCTGACAACAATAATGAAGCAAAGAAAAGAAAAGACTCTCCGTTCGGCGCCTGGCTGAGAATAACAGAAAAGCCAATCAATTATTGCGGTGCTTGTCTGACAGACAAATCCCACCCCGATCATTGTGCAAATCTTTGAGACTGAAAGTCAGTTTCTGCCCACCTTCCCAGGCCTTTACCTGGCATGACTGCTTAAGGGATCCCTTTTATGAGAAGGAACGGCAGAATCTGGGGCTGGTATGAAAAGGCCTAGAATTCCTAAGTTCCCACAAGAGAATTAAGTCCGACCTCCCTTGAGTGCCATTGACCCTTAACCTAACTCTAACTAGGAGCCAACTATTAGTTGAAATCATTCCTGTGCATAGGATTTATTATTTTAGCAATAAATCAGTTTAATTGAACCTTCATATGTAAACCTAAATCTTTTGCACCTGTTGTGGTTCGCTGGCAGCCTGGGAGATGGCAGCAGAGTCAGACAGTGGGGAGGAAAATCTGGTGGTCTTAACATATATATATCCTGGTTGTATAGTTTTTAACTGTTAATTGTTTTAATTTGTTTTACATTGTTATTTGTATATGTCTTTTGGTGTTGTTCAGTTGTATGTTGTGAAAGAGCACCTTATTTCGTTGTTCTCAGGTTCTGAGTACAATGACAATAAATCTATCTATCTATCTATCTATCTATCTATCTATCTATCTATCTATCTATCTATGGATCTTTGGTTATTCGGGTTTTCTCCCGCGTAAGATTGGAAGTATCTAGGCAACGTTTCGATGAAGTCTCATTCATCATCTTCAGGCTTCTGTCTTCAGCTCTGTGCTTCTCAGAGTGATGTGAGCTTGCAGCTGCTTCTTCCTTTTAACTGCTAGTGGGGGTGTGACTTGATTGGGTGGGGGCTTGGCTATGTTCTGATTGGGTGGGGGGTTGGCCATGTTCTGATTGGCTGGAGATGTGTTCTGTTCAGGTGGGGGCTTGGTTGTGCTCAGGTTGGTCTTAGTTACTGGGGGATTTGAGCTGGTATCTATCTATCTATCTATCTATCTATCTATCTATCTATCTATCTATCTATCTATCTATCTATCTATCTAAAATGGGCCAGTCCGGGATTCTGTGGAGGACTCGGACGAGGGTCCTGTACCTGATACAGAGATGGGACCAGGGCCATCTGAGAATTATGTACCGACTCCAGAGCCTCCAGAATCTGACATCAGCAAGGCAGAGCAACAAGGGAAGCCTGTTCCCAGTGCGCGCATGCGCAGAGCTGCCAGAAGGCAAGAACAGTTAAGAAAAAAGGAGCGACTTGGGAGTAAGACTTGGAGGTGATTGGCTCTCCCATAAGACATAAAGGAGGAGCAGAACCTTTGCAGGAAGCAACTCTGTTAGTATTGGTCGGGTTTGAAACCTGAAGCTCTGTGTTGAATTTCTGCTCCATTTGGCCTTGTATAACTAATTGGAAATTTAGTCGTTGGCAGCATTTCAAGGAAGATAAAGGTGCGTGCTTATCAGACTTATCCTGGGTGACTTTGGCAGACTTCCATGGGACTATTTACAAACTGCTGGAGACTCATGATCTGTGAATGAATAAATTTCACAGCCATTGAAATAAAGAAAAAAGGGTTTTGGGACTAACGTGTGTTTGTTAGTGTCTCAACAAGCCTTGGTCAGAACAGCACCTGACATTTCTGGAATTCAACATTCAGGAAAGATTCATCATTATTGGCTCCTCCCATTTAAAGACTGCCCAGACTGACATCCTTCAGGTACATGGGAACTACAACTACTGTTGTTGTTTTAATAGGCTCAAGTGAGCAATGACAACTGGTGAAAAGAAAACTTATGAAGCATTGTTCTGATCACAAATTGGTTCACAATTCTTCAGAAAGACAGCTTGATAAAAGAACAAGAGAAAGAGAGCTGCAATATTTTGTTTGTCTACTCATTAACACAAAATAAAATATTTAACTAAACTGGTGCCCTAATATGCAGACATTTTTTAATAATGTAAATTCCATTCAAGCTTGACGTCTGATGCTGTGTAAATATGTCTAGGGAGTCTTCTGGGCCACAATACAAAAGTACTTTGGGGTTGACTTCCTCCAATATCTTTCTTCAACTTCCCTGGGATTTTCTGTCAATTGGCCATTCATGTAGTGACCACGTCCAACTTGACTTAGCTTTATAAGATCAGCCAAGGTCAGTCTGTACTTTACTTAACTGGAATGAATGATATGTATATGCACCCAAAGTAGTAGCATCTTATTAAAACTGGCATTCTCTCTTACCTTTCATTTAGAATAGAGTGTGTCTCTCCCGAGATCACCATTGTTATAGCATATGCATGTGACATCTCTAAGCAAGAATTCACTTATACTTCCAGGCTATTGTTCATCCTCATAGAAAATGTCAATTAATGCATTAACAAGAACCTGCTTTTTCTGACTTTGGCAGAAGGGTAAGCGAGATAAGGCTCAATATCCATTTCTCCAAAATGATCTTACGGCATACCTCATATTGTGTTATGAGACCATTGGGTTCCACCGGCTCCTCCCATTTCAGAAAAATCATGTCCTCCAGAGGAGTGAATGTGAGGGATTCTGAAGCTATGCCTCCAGGGACTTGAATGAGTACATGGAAGAAAGGAAGAAAGGAAGAAAGAAAGAAAGAAAGAAAGAAAGAAAGAGAGAGAGAGAGAGAGAGAGAGAGAGAATCAGAATGCATTTCTTTGAAGGGCACATCAAATGAAACTAAAACTGGGAACATCCAATATAGAATAGAATAACAGAGTTGAAAGGGACCTTGGAGGTCTTCTAGTCTGACCCCCTGCTTAGGCAAGAAATCCTATATCACTTCAGACAAATGGTTATCCAACCTCTTTTTAAAAACTTCCAGTGTTGGAGCATTTACAACTTCTGGAGGCAAGTTGTTCCACAGATTAATTGTTCTAATTGTCAGGAAAACTTTCCTTAGATCTAGGTCTCTCCTTGATTAGTTTCCATCCATTGCCTCTTGTCCTGCCCTCAGGTGCTTTGGAGAATAGCTTGACTCCCTCTTCTTTGTGGCAGCCCCTGGGATATTGGAACACTGCTATCATGTCTCCCCTAGTCCTTCTCTTCACTAGACTAGATAATCCCAGTTACTGCAACTGTTCTTCATATGTTTTAGCCTCCAGTCCAGTCCCCTAATCATCTTGGTTGCTCTTCTCTGCACTCTTTCTACAGTCTCAACATCTTTTTTACATTGTGGCGACCAAAAATGGATGCAGTATTCCAAGTGTGGCCTTACCAAGGCATTATAAAGTGGTATTAACACTTCACGTGATCTTGATTCTATCCCTCTGTTTATGCAGCCTTAAGCAACATCACGAAAAGATCCTTAAGCCAATCCTAGGGATATTCAAAATTGCATCCCAGTTCACCAAAGTGAGGGCTATTTACTAGTCTTGAATCCAAGCTTCCAAATCTATGCCTTTTTCGTATTTTTCATGAACAGGCAGAATATGAATTTTGGAAATGTGTTTGCTATGTTCAACTTATGCATTATATCAATTTATATAGCCACCCATCTCAAATATATGATTCTGAGCCACACAAGCAATTAAAAGCAATATAAAAACAGCAAAACAATACAAAAATTCTCATTTAAAAACAATAAAGATTCTTAAAAACATAAAAAAGCAGGCACAAAAATCAAGTCTAGCCAAGGAGAGTGGATTTTCAACTTCATTGTACAGAACTGAGCATATAACACTTTTTTCACATTTAGATACTGTCATGTCTTCAACCACACATTTTACAAAATTTTAGATACATAAAGATATGCATATCAATTTAGCACTGATGACTCTCTAAAAAAACATGTGCATTCAATTTTCCATTCCATTGTCTTTAATGTCTTCAAAAAATAAGTAAAATTGCACATACTTTTTTGTGATGCCTCCCATGAGAGGTATAGCTTTAATATACCATTGAATTTTCATCCCAAAGGTGGTTTTTCAAAAGGCAACTGGACTTTCTTTGTTTTCCTTAAAGACATTTCGCTTCTCGCTCCTTCAGTTGAATTCTTCAGTTAGAATTGAAAAAGCTTCTTGGATGAGAAGTGAAACATCTTCAAGAAAACCAAGGAAATCCAGTTGCCTTTTGAAAAAGCATCTTTGGGACAACCACGATTTGGATGACTGAGAATTTCCATGGTCAAACTTTCCCAATGTTTACTGATTCTTCATTCAGTTGTTTTTTCTAGCACATACAGGTAATTCTCTACATATGACCACAAGTGAGCCCATTTTTTTCATTGCTAAACAAGACAGTTAAGTGAGTTTTGCCCTGTTTTACAACCTTTCTTGCCACAGTCGTTAAGTGACTCACTGCAGTTGTTAAATTAGTCACATGGTTATTAAGTGAATCTGGCTTCCCCATTGATTTTTCTGATCAGAGGGTCACAAAACATGTTCCCATGACATTTGAATCATCATAAATACAGGCCAGTTACCAAGCGTCCAAGTTTTGACCACATGACCATGGGGATAATGCAATGGTCGTTAAGTGTGAAAAAGAGTCCTAAGTCACTTTTTCAGTGTCACTGTAACCTTAAACGGTCACTAAATGGATGGTTATAAGTTGAGCACTACCTGTACATATTGAGAGGTGATGAGCTTCCTGTCAGGGTTCCGGCAGTTACTCCAATTAAATCATGAGCCTTGAGCCACACTCCCAAAACTAAAGAGGATTTATTGGAAGGTAACATTCTACATCCGGCACTAATCTGGGCGCAGCCAACTCTGAGATACGTAATTCACTGTCACCCTTGATCCTGCTCCCCACCCCCCCACCCCCCGGGTGTATCATCCAACAAAAAAACGTCCATAGCCAAGAATCATGCTCTCCAATTAGATTTTTTCGGGGCAGAAGCTTCAGCCATCTAACCAGATCGTTCTTAAAGAGGCAGTGATCCATCCTCTCCTTAAGAAACCAGCACTAAGTCAAACTCTGCTGGATGATTTTCACCATTCCTTTTTTTTTTTAAAGAAGATTGTTGAGGAAATCGTCACATTGCAACGTGTCCTCATTCATACTGTGTTTCTGTGTTTTTATGTTTATTTCAATATTTTTGCTTTGCGCTTTCAATCCTAGTTAGCCACCTAAAGTCACAATTTGGGAATTACACCATCTTGCAAACCGCATCCATCCACCCAGTTCCATGCAAAGCATAACATTGTTGTACACAACTTTCCTGAATTCACACATACAGGTAGTCCTGGACCTATGACCCCAATCGAGCCCAGAACTGATGTTGCTAAGCAAGAAATGTCTTAAGTGAGCTTTCAGCCCATTTTATGACTTTTCTTGCCACATTTGTTCAGGGAATCACTGCAGTTGTTAAATTAGCAAGACGGTTGTTAAGTGGATCTGACTTCTCCATTGACTTTGCTTGTCAGAAGGTCACAAAAGATGGTCACATGACCAGAAGTTGTAATTCAGCAGGTTCTGACCAGTTCTGGAGAATCGATAGCGGAAAATTTGAGTAGTTCGGAGAACCTGAAAATACCACCTCTGACTGGCCCCACCCCCATTTATTCTCCGCCTCCCGAGTCCCAGCTGATTGGCTGGATCTTCTTTGGTTGTCCTGCACAGGAGAACGGAGCTGGAAAGCAGGTTAGTGTGGTGGGGAGGGAATGGGGATTTTGCAGTAACCTTCCCCTGCCATGCCCACCAAGCTACGCCCACAGAACCAGTAGTAACTGTACATGATCCTTGGACACTGCAACCCTTATAAATATGAACCTGTTGTCAAGCATCCAAATGTAAATCAAGTGACCCATGGGGATGCTGCAACGGTCATAAGTGTGAAAAATGCTCATAAGTCACTTTTTTTTAGTGCCATTGTAACTTCGACCAATCACTAAACAAACTGTTGAGAGTTAAAGACTACTTGTATTTTTAGTTTGCTTCTTTTCCAAGTACGATCTCTTTGTGTATTACTTTGGAGATTAGCTCTTATGGTAACGTGCTCGGGGCATTATGATTATTGCAATGGAATATCAGGCGTATTCCGCCATTTCAACCTAGCAGAAACTCTATGGCAATTTTCTTTTCATATCATTAAATCAAGTGTAGCCCAGGCATTGCTTAGGGTATAATAGGCAAGTTTGCATCCTCCAAACAGATGGCTTGTTCACCCCTCCGTTTCTCTTACAGGACCTCTTGAGATCCCCTGAACAAAAGATCATTTTTAAACGATGCATGGATCATTGGTTTATTTAATACATGTTTGGAATGCCTCCTGAAGGTGATGTTCATATAAAAATAATACGAGTAATCATACATCAGCATATGAAAAGCAAAATTGGAACTCAGCCAGGCGAGCAAAGCTATATGCTAAACATATAAAAGCAACATTAACCATCAAAAATTCAATGGCATCTCTTCAGCTGAAAAAAAGAAGAAGAGAAAATAACTTAGACTTCTCTAGGGAAAGAGTAGCATAATCCCCATGCTTGTACTCAAAATATAAGTGGTTCATAAACTGGAAATTAAAAGAAGGCTGTAACCTTATAGTGGTCTTACTCGAAAATTAATTCAATCAAAATCAATAGAACTTACTTCAAAGAGATCATGTTTAAACTGTAAACATTTATGGGAAATAAACCGATAAAAAAACAGTGAGAAGAACAGCTTGATGAGCTTTTTTTTTTTTACTATTTATTTACCTTAGGGCTGCGCCAAACAATACATTTGGATGAGGGGAGTTTCCCCTATTATTCTCATTCAGTTTCATTCAAAATAACCTATTTATTTAATCAATCAATCAATCATTTTGTATAACTGTCCATCTTAACAATGACTCCAGGTCCTCTAATAATATTTCAGGTAGGGATCCCTGGTGCTCTCTCTTTATTACTAAACTACGGTAGATAACATCATCAGGTACAGCACTGATGATGTTACCTAGTTTGGTAATGAAATGTCTGCAAGAAAAGCACCAGGCTCAGCGAGCACCAAGGATTCCACAGTTCAAGCCAGAGTTACAGAAATTCTTTTCTATCAATATTTCAAGGTTCCATCCCCACAAATGGTGAATATGTTGGTGAAATTTTCATGGTGAGCTATGATATTCTTGGACTCCCTTTCTAAAAGGTAACCGAACACAGATCGTCTTCTGGGAATTAGGAGTCTCCCTGACTTTATACAATTTCAACTACATCCTGTGGGTGGTTATCATGACAGAAAGCTCCTGTAGGGTTTCTTCAGATAGCGAAGACAACGCTAGGAAATTGTAAGAGAATAGATCACAAGAAAAGAAAAACCTTTGTTTCCATCTCAGTAAAACAACTTTTCCTACCACTTTATAAACTCTTAATTCAGCCTAGAGTCAGGGCAACTGGAAGAAGCTGGGCGTTTACTGGCCAGATGCCCTTCCCAATGCCACATGGAGTTCACAGCAGGTTCCCTAGGAGAGAAACATCTGCCACTACCTAGGATTGAACTCTCAACCTTCCAAGTGGGAGCCCAGTTTCTTCACCCAAGAGCCCAGCAGTCCCCAATCTTTCTGGTACCAGGGACCAATTGCGTGGAAGATAATTTTTCCATGAACTGGAGAGGGGGAGGGGGGAATGGGGATGGTTTCACATGCAACCTAGATCCTGTGCATGTGCAGATGAAGCTTCACTGGCTTGCCTGCATGGGCCAGTTCCTAACAGGCCATGGACCAGGGGTTGGGGACCCCTGCACTAGGCCCCCACACTGTTCTAGATGTTTCCATCTCAATAAATTTCAAAAAAAGGTCACCAAAATACATCTAAAATGTATGCTTGCAAGAACACGAGAAAAGATAACATCGGCTGCATTTAGGATACCAGAAGGTGTATTTTTTAATCACGGTTTTCTTCCTTCATCCATTCTTCCTAACAAGGCCCTAAGAGAAAAAAAAAGTCAGCTCTCTTTCTGAGCCAAAAAGTTTTTTTTTCTCCAAGTTCCTTCTCCTGCTCAAGTTGTTGTTAAGAAAAGAATTTGCCCAAGAAAATCTTGTGAACATCAATGCTCAGAAATGTCAAGGCCTTTCTGATCTCTCTTAACACTCTAAGAACTGTAACACATCAACTTCGTGATCCTCATCCTGAAGTGAAGAATGGAACTTTCACATCAAATTAGAAGGAACATGTTGAGAACAGAAATGTTAATAGCCAAAGGGAAAAAAATATCACACCATTCCATTACCTGAATGTGTTTGCATAATCCTGAGCACTTTGGGCTGATTACACCAGATAGAAACCCCTCTATCCTCCGCAAATTAGCACTCAAGACAAATATATGTCTGGTGGATCTGCAGGCAATTCTTGCTCATGTATATTTTATAGGACCTGCTTAATTCCATTTTGCATAGACCAAGGCAACCCACCTACTAACTGAAAGCAAAAGAGAAGCTATGGAAGATTGAGAGGGAAGATAACACATATTTTCAGTAGCTGAAAAATAATATATTTCTAATGCTCAATCTCCGGTCCTGCTATTCCCATTGGATGATCTATGATGATGATGAATAGCATGATGTAGTGTTATGGTCAAAAGGCATGCTTAAATAATTGGTAGACCACCAAGACATGAGCAACAGCAAAATATTTCTCCCCAAATTGGTAGACCTTGGAGCTTTTAATTAAATGAGGCATGTATATTAGATCCTGAAGTATCTATATTTTATGCTTCATCTCTATTCAACATTTTAAAAAGGTTTTGAGTCCTACAAGAAGGAACTAGGAAAGTGTGTGCTACAGAGCGGTTTTAATCCTTCCAGATTACACTGAAGTTAGTTTTTTTTCCCCTCTCCTTTATTTACAATTCTCAGAAGCTACGGGCAAAGAACTTAAATTGGTTAATATTATGGAAGTCAGCCCTAAAGATTGTGCATTATTATTTATATAAAATACAATGCTAGAAATAAGCTTATGCACTGGAGAAATTCCTTGTGTGTCCAATCACACTTGGCCAATAAAGAACTGTTCTATTCTATTCTATTCTATTCTATTCTATTCTATTCTATTCTAATCTAATCTAATCTAATTCTATTCTGCTCTATTCTATTTTCTTTCCGGCATGCTAACTTCCTTATTTATTTGTTTATGTATGTTTAATTAAAAGAGCTTTTAAATAAAATATGGATTGCAAAAGCACGCCAAATGTAGCTTTGGGAATTTTTCCAACCTCCTTTACTGGACATGGCCACTGGGGTCATCACTATTTTCTTCTGTACAGCCAGCTGCTATATTGCGTCTCTGTATTTCTGTTCATCCCTTGAGCTGTGTATTTGTGCACTGAGAAACTCAGAGCAGGCTGCATCCAAACTGTTGTGGGCTTTGAATGGAGCAATTGGCAGCATTCAGCATTTCTGCCCAGTTGCCTCTCTTGTATATTGATCTTTCAAGTCCTTTCCTTCCTTCCTTCCTTCCTCCCTCCCTCCCTCCTTCCCCCCTTCTCTTCCCGCCCCTCCCAGCTCCAAACCAGATCTGTTCAATTCTGAATCTCAGTCTTTTACTAGGTTCTTCAACATCATCAAATCTGGTTCAAAGATGTTTGATTTTAGAAGGATTATCCTGTCAATGGACAGGCAGAGTCATCAGCCCTTGGTATACATTTTTTTCTAACATCCATTGTATTGCGAAGAATAAAAAGTCAGATGGATGTAAAACTGAGCACCGAGGGGGATGTCTGTGAAAACAGTGAAACCATGAACATCGTTGCTTCTCTGTACTGGGGACTTTAAGCCAAGCAGTGATTTCAAGGGACATTAACCAAGCTGTTATCTCCTCTTTCGAATTTCTCTTTGATATTATGTACCAGCACCTGGCTTTATGACTGCACAAACAAGCCAGACTCCATCAGGTAGGTCAGCCACTTACCATTTCCCTGGGAATGCTTGCAACTAGCTATTCTGATTCTCCGAATGGGGTCCCAGTGTAAATAAGCAATCTTGGGCAATTTGGCTGGATTATTAAAGCACCTTGCCCCCTCCCCTCCCTTATTATTGACAGCCCACAATAATAATCATAATTGACAACGTCTCAGACAACAGACTTAACTGAAGATGTGCATTTATTGATTTAACAGAGAGTCTCTCCCTCTCAACCCCCAATTTCAAAGATGTCATTAAAGTCAAACGGAGCAAGCAATCATTTTGCAGAGAAATCTCTGCATGAAAAATATCATCTGCCAGGTAAGCTTTACTGCACCCTCTAATTTTAGGCAGAACTTGGTATTTACGTTCACCTTAGAAGGGGAAAGCAACCCTATTACCCTTCACACAGAAGGAACAAAGGAACTGAACTAAAAAAAAAAAAACCAGCAGAATGTGGAAATCAAAAGACATAATTCACTGCTCTTAGCTGCACCTTTCTGGATCTATAGTTTGGAGTTGGTGCGGGGAAGGTGGCAAGGTCCTAGGGAGAATAGTATTCTCATTAAAGCTATTCTTCTCTATATATTGTAATCATTAGCAAGGCATTAAGCTCCCGGGGCCAAGCTGAGATCTGTAATTTGCCTACCACAAGCAAGCAGAAGGTTAGCTAGATGTAAACTATAATTTCTAATGTAAGGAAAGGGTTATTTGTTTTTGTTTTGTTTGTTTACATTTCTAGGCTTTAAAGATTTAAAGTTTAGTACAAGCCACAAGAATGCCATTTGCACAGATTAATTGGCTGAGGACCAACCTCATTTTACCTTAAGGACATTGCTCAAAGTTAAATTTTCTGTCTTTTTTAATCTAGGGGGAGCAATCATGACTCTAGCATGAATTTTTCCCCTGCTTCAGCCCCAATTCAAGGTTCTCCCATCAGAAAGACATCTTTCTCAAAAGTAAACGATTGCAACAAATGGATCAACAAATGGAACAAATGGATTTTTCTTTTTAATTCAAATCAGGCCTGCAGATGGAAACCCCTACAAGATACATCTTGGTCAATTATGTTTTTTGCACTTATTCTGAAGGAAGGACAGAAGGGAAAAGATGGAATGTCTAACAGGGAACAGAGAGGAGGCAGAACATTACTTAAGAGAGGAAAGAGGGTCATTACGGAAGAATCTTTCACCCAGGGTGGGAGAAGTATGAGAAAGAGACTCAGAGTACCCCTACCTTGGTACCATTAAGTATAGGTTCTGCGGGGAAATTGCTTCCTAAGCTTTAAAGATTGTTACATTACCCTACAATAATAAACTTATTTCTAGAATTCCAGTAGTAGTTCCCAGAATTTGCAAGTCATAAAACAGAGAAAGGGAAGGGGAAGGAGGAAGGGAGAGGGGAAAGGATCCTTTTGCCTTTGGACAGGAGTGGGCAACTTGGAATCAGATTCCACCCTTGGAAAAGATAGAGAAAGCATGCACAGAATGTCTGCTGGCACTCTTCCTACACCTTTCATAATAGGCTGGCTCTGGGTCATGCAATTGGGAGGAATGAAGGAGGGGTCTTTGGAATGGAGGAGTCAACTGTTCTCCGATTGCTTTTCCCACAGGAATGTATTGGGCGATTGGAGGAGTCTGGATTGTTTTTCCCTTGGCCCCTTGCTGAACCTGACCCATTTTCAAACTCTTCCAGCACCAGATTTGATCCCATTCTGTTCAGCTTGCAGATTTATCCTTCTGGTAGAGGGGAGGGAGGGAGGGAGGGAGGGCGCAAGAGCAAGGCTTCTGAAATTCTTTCCATCCCCTTTACTAGCAACAGCCACAAGAGGCATTTGTATTGTCTTCTCTGTGCTGTAATGGTGTTGAGTCTCTCTCTAAGCATGGATGTCTGCACTTTCTCCCCAAGGACTAGCCAGGGCATGTGTAAGCATGGATGGATAGAGGGGCACACAGACAGACCAAGGGCCAAAACCCTTTGCATATTTTCTCCCAACGTTCTGTTGGGTTGGAAAGAATTAAAAAAAGAGAGAATGTTTAGGTCATCCATCAGATACAATGATCCTTTTTCTGATTGAAAAAGGTGTGCCCCCCCTTTTCAATCCGAAAAAGCTAAAACGACCTCTCTTAGTTTTTGTGGTCTGAAAAAAATGTAAGCCTAACAGAAAGCTATTTTGCTTTTCAAAAAGATCAGCTAAAGAAACCAACCCTAAACTGCATTCTAAATTTTCAAATGTTGTCACTGAATTTTAACAGTATAACCTCGGAGGCATAACATGAGGTCTGAAAGGGGTACATATACTGCAGATAATTCACCTTCGTATTGAAAAGGCATGAAGTTTTGTCTCCTTTTTTTGTGGTAGATTGTCTCCACTGTCAATTTCTCCCTGGGATCTTTAGTACACAACTCTCTTCAACAAGCACAAGATGCATCTTGACTATTGTCCGTCCGTCCCCCTCTTGCTTTTAAAATGCCTGCATATAAGACCGGAGAAATCACATACAGCCTGCTATTTCACACCAGGGAACTGCTGGGAAATATTTTGAACTGTTGATAACCACTTGCAGGATAATTGGGTTTTTTTCTAGAAGCTCGTTAATCAAAAGAGCATCCCACTGGCCTTTAAATCAGTGGAAGAAACCTGGGTGCAGAATAAATGAATAATAGATACAAGAGATGGAATGAAGCAGTGGCCAATACCGTGAAGCATGGGAACATGGGCAGTAAATTTAATTGTGAGAATTAAGATGCTATAAGCATATATTTCTGTTTTCTTAGGGCAGGGGTGTCAAACTCAATTTCATTGAGGGCCGCATTGGGTTGTGTTTGACCTCGGGGGGGCCAGGGGGAACATGGCCAGGGTGGGCAGGGCCAGCTCGACATCATTCGTGTTGGGGACACTTTTGGTGCAATGGTGAGATTCAAATTTTTTTACTACCGGTTCTGTGGGCGTGGCTTGGTGGGCATGGCAAGGGAAGGATACTGCAAAATCCGCATTCCCTCCCCACCCCACTAACCTGCTTTCCAGCTCCGTTCTCCTGGGCAGGGCAACCAAAGAAAAGCCAGCCAATCCGCTGGGACTCGGGAGGCAGAGAATAGATGGGGGCTGGGCCAGTCGGAGGTGGTATTTGCTGGTTCTCCAAACTACTCCAAATTTCTGGTACTGGTTCTCCAGAACCTGCTGAATACCACATCTGCTTTGGTGGCCCAAGTGCTCTTCCGGCAAAAACGGACTCCTGAGCTCTGTTTCTGACTGCAACGGTCTCCTGCAAACCTCTGCCAATGAAAACAGAGCCTTGTGAGCTCTGTTTTCAGCTGTGATGGCCTCCTACAACCCTCTGCCAGGAAAAATGGATCTCGGGAGGGTCGCACATGGCCCTCCTAAGCTCCGTTTTCACTGGCAGGCGCACCACACGCCATTCCTTTGCTGTTTCCAAGGAGTCCCTGTGGGCCTGATCTTTGATCCGGTCCCTGGGTCCTGAGTTTGACATCCCTGTCTTAGGGAAGACACCCTGTGGTTCAAAATTGCTTCTTGAAGCTGTTGAGATGTTGGGAAATTGGGAGAAAGGTATGGGTGAAAAATTGAGAGTTTGCATTTGTCTTAGTCCTTGGAGAAACTATTCACTTTCCACTCTAAATACCTATAACTAATCTCTATTATTTGGTGAGAAAAATTAGGGGAGGACAATCTGATTTGCTGTAAAATCCATGCAAATAAAATATTTCCGCTTGATTTACAAAGTAATTTCACCAGAAGCACAAAGCACTTATTAAATTATGGAAACCTTTGGGGCAGATATATGTATTTGGGCAAGGAAACAGATGTACAGCCTTCATCTGTTCTTAGCGCTATGCAAATGCTCTATTTTATTACAAGTCTTTGTGATGCACTTGAGATATCAAAAGCAGGAAGGAACCAATTTTTTACAATATTCTGTCTGGTTTGCATTACTCAGCCAGGAGACCACAATGCACTTCAACCATTACACTACTCCGGCTTTAAAATGGTAGTTATTTTAAACCTTAACAAGATCATATGGTATTCCCAAATTAAGCTCTCAGCAACATAATCCCTACAAAGCAATTCAAATTTCTAAGAAACTCCCCAATGGTAATTACATTCTCAGTGCTACTAAAAAGCAGCCCTTGTTCTGCAGAAGATGGAGAAGAGCACTGTGTGATGTACAGTATTTTATCACATTCATGCAGAAATCCAACATTTACAAAAGGAACCATTGCACATTTATTCCATGACAAGCTCGATACTCGTGCTTCGCTATGAAACTACTGTATGTGGTCGGGCTTGTTTTTGGGGAGGAAAATAAGGGGGGGAAATCTGCCTCTGCCTACCAGCATCCATCAATATGCATCTGGCTAGTGTTTTGTCAGTGTGTGAGAGAGTTGAGGGCTGTTTGGAAACTGAAACAATATTTGTTGTGTGAGCAAGAAGGAGACAGCAAGGAGCCTGGGCGTGGCTGAGCTCTGTTCTGTACTAAAGCTGCTTGTGGCTGTGAAAGTAAAACTGAAACTGAAACTCCTCTCCTCTGCTTGTGTTTTGCATTTGGAACAGATTTCTTTTCAGGTGGGGAGGGAGAGTAGAACTCCTTAGCATCAAGCAAGTGTTAATAATAATATAGGAAAGACTAATACTCTGATGGTCATTTCAAAAAATCTTTTCTTAGTGAGCACCTAGAAGCCAAGAGGAACATATGTGCCAATTTTCAAGTTTGTAGGCTTTATGATTCTGTAGATTTTGTGATGATGTGTAAGTGGTATTTAGTTTTTATATATATAGAAGATTATTCCATGAGCATTAATCAAGAAGTAGCTGAGGTCATGGCAGAAAGTGGATAGACCAGCAGTTCAATCTAGTGGTTAAGGCACCAGACTAGAAGCTGGGAGATTGAGTTCTAGTCCTGTCTTAGCCATGAAAGCCAATTGGATGACTTTGGGCTATTCACCAGAAAGCTGTGAGTTCTAGTCCCACCTTAGGTACAAAAGTCAGCTGGATGATTTTGTGCCAATCACCAGGAGGCTGTGAGTTATAGTCCTACCTCAAGCATGAAAGCCATCAAATAAGTAAGTAAGTAAAAGTAAGTAAGTAAATTCTCTCTTTCAGCATTGTCTTTCTCTTTACTCTTTACTTTTGTCTCACATTCCCCTTTTATTTCCTTTTGTCTTGTCCCCTGTAGCAGGCTAGGGCACCTGCTCTTGCCAATTGGTCTGAATTTAAAATTCTGTAGTAGGACATCAAAGTTAAATTTCCCAATGTAGTCCTTGGGTCAATCTGCATGCATGAGCATGTGGTAAAAATAATAACCAACATCCCACACCCTCAACAGTTAAAAACAACAACAATTCAGCAAATTTTGCTCCTTGAGGAAAATGTAAGAGCATCAAAGCAATCCTGGGCATGGCTGGTAAGTCCAAACTGGTAAATGCAAAATGAATGAGCATCATTTCCCTCTGGAAAACCTCCAGTTGTTTTTGGGAGGCTAAGACCGAGCAGGGCATTGGAGGAGGGTTTACTAATGAGCCATTCCATTTCTTAATAGAAAATGCTTCCGTTATTTAATGTTTTGGAACAACCTTTGAAGGATCAAATGACAGCCAAGTTTCCTTTTTCTCCATATCATTGATCTCAGTGGGAAGTGAATAAACTAGGAATGGGGATGGCCTCTGAGCAACCCAGCTTTTGAGTTGCCCAGCTAGTGCCCCAAAAATTGACAGTTTCCTGCAGTTAGCAGCCAGTTTGATGATGAAAGGGGCAGCCAAATGGGGGGGAAAGTGCTCAGAGGAGCTTGTATGTACTGGGATGAAGAGACCAGATTTAACTGGCACCCCACAAGGCCTTGCCTTCTTCATCTATAGCAATATCCTATCGCTAGTATTATTGCTCAAAGAACACTGTTCCCATTTCTGTGGTTCCATCCAGAGGCTGGGAAAGTTAGGAAAACATTCTTCAATATCGTATGAAAGGGTTAATTTTATTCTGAGGAGTTGTGGGTTTTTTAAAAACTTTTTTTACGTTCTGTTTTAATGGCTCAACTTGTCTAAGCCATCCTTGACTACATTTAGAAATCCAGAGTCTGAATCAAAGAAATAAATTCTGGTGACACTAGAGAGACTTGTGAAAGCTAGTTTGGTATAGTGGTTAAAAGCACCAGGCTAGACAGGCGGAGACTGTGAGCTCCAGTCTCGCCTTAGGCAAAAAGGCAGCTGCTGGAACTTTGGACAAATTGCTGTTTTTCAAACTTTTAGGAAGACAGAAATGGGAAACCGCTTCTGAAAAATCTTGCCCGGAAAATTGCACGAAGTTGTTCAGGCAGTCACCAGGAATCAAGGATGTCTCCAAGGCACACAAAGAGAGGAGGGGGAAGGAGAAAGAGGAAGGAGGGAATGGGGAGGGGAGAAAGAGGGGAGGGGAGAGCATGGGAGGGAAACGGGTGGGCTGCTGGGGGTTCGCAAGAGCCCCTAGTTAAGATTCTGTGCAGTTCGGAGAACCCCCAAATCCCCACTCCTGGCTGGCCCCACCCAGGAGTCTCCATGCGGGCCGTTTTGCATGCAGGTAAGTGCAGGGTACGTGAGGAGGCTCAGCAAGGGCAAACAACAGGCCTCCAGGAAGTTCAGGAAGGCCGGAAATGGGCCCATTTCTGGCTTCCAAAGAGCTTCCGGAGCCCGGGGAGGGCAAAAAACGCCCCCCCGCCCCCCGCCGTGGTGCAGGAGGCCAACTAGGCCACGCCCACCATGGCCACACCCACCCAGCAACTGGGCAGAGAACCCTTTGCTAAACTTTTTGAAGCCCACCCCTGGAGGGAAGGGAAGAGCTTATAATGTTCAAAACAGCCTTACGTGCACCTAAGTGTATCTGTATACGTTAGCCTTTGTGATTGACAAAAAGAGAAAGTATTCAGGAAGGGAGAGAGAAAGAAAATTTAGCACTTGCAGGAGGATTTTTTTAATGTAATAGATCATCAAAAAGAGGGCACTCTGTCTTTCTATTTGCTTCTGCCTTTCAGATCAAAGCAACTTTTCTAACCAATTACTTTTTATTTATACATGAAAGAGGACTCAACAGTTTCTCAAAAGCATAAATTTCTAATGAGTTCCCTTGGACAGTAACAATATATGAAAAATGAAGTTTCATAAGCCAGTCTTGGACAGGTTGAGATTGCCACATTAAATAAATTGGATAGGCAGATAATTGAAAGAGACATGTACAATTTACAGAATCACCCTGTTCAGACAAAGATGTATTGATCCCCGGAGAAACACAGACAGCACAGTAGATTAGACATCATATTCAACTCAAAGGCTAAGAAGAAAGCCTCGTTAATAAGAAAAACAGCTGGAGGCCTTACAGTAGAGCGAAAGCACAGCTGGAGCTACTGTAAAAGGAAACAAGATAGAAACAGCTGGAACAATTATGGCACGGTTAAAAACAGCAGGCAAAATTAATAGTTGAGGGAAATAAATAGGTTAGGAATGTAGAGCTGGACACAGCAAAGGCGGGCTAAATTCAAGCTCTGGATCTCAAAAAAGAGTATTTTCAAGGCCACTTACTAACATTAAGTAACGTTAGATAGCTGCTTCCTAAAGTTAGGTAGGGGGAGGGTACCCAAAGGGGTGGCAGCCAGGTGCTCCAGAAGAGAGGGAACTGAGGGCTTCATGGCCAGACTCAAGCCTTTTAAACTTTAAACCAGATTGTGGCCTTCAAGGGACAATGAAGGATGCTGTTTAAGAGTTCCTGTTGATTCATTAGAGGAACAGAAGGCTGGTGCCAACCAGCTCCACACATATCTGTGAAGATTCTCAGTCATCCAGGTCAAGAAAAGCAATGTGTGGAAACTAATCAAGGAGAGAAGCAAGGCTGAACTAAGGAGACATTTTCTGACAGTACAATTAATCAGTGGAACAACTTGACTCCAGAAGTTGTAAATGCTCGAACTTCTGGAAGTTTTTAAAACTATGTTGGATAACCGTTTGTCTGAAGTGATATAGGGTTTCCTGCCTAAGCAGGGGGTCAGACTAGAAGACCTCCAAGGTCCCTTCCAACTCTCTTATTCTATTCTATAGTTGTCTCAAAGGTGCTTTTTCAAAAGGCAACTGGGCTATTTTTCCCTTGAGGAAAAAGAAAGAAGACGTTTTGCTTCTCGTCCAAGAAGTTTCATCAGTTCTGGCAGGATGGTGGGGGCTATGGAGGGATTCGTTTTGATAGAATGGGGGGCGTGGTTTGATAGGATCATATTTCTTTGCAGTCGTCTGTCCTGGATACAGAGGCCCGTTGGTTCGAAAGAGGGGTTAAAAAGGCCATTTATGTTAACACTGAGCAGAAATCTCTCCACAGAGGGGGAGGGATAAGACACCTCCTATCTCCTATCTACAATGTTCTTTCAGCAGTTCCAAGAAGATTCCATCCCCGTGTGCACTCTGCTACAGGGAAGCGGTGGCTCAGTGGCTAAGACGCTGAGCTTGTTGATCAGAAAGGTCGGCCGTTCGGTGGTTCGAATCCCTAACGGAACGGAGTGAGCTCCTGTTACTTGTCCCAGCTTCTGCCAACCGAGCAGTTCGAAAGCATGTTAAAAATGCAAGTAGAAAAATAGGGACCAACTTTGGTGGGGAAGGGAACCGTGTTCCGTGCGCCTTCGGCATTTAGTCATGCCAGCCACATCACCACGGAGACGTCTTCGGACAGCGCTAGTTATTCGGCTTTGTAACGGAGATGAGCACCATCCCTTAGTGCCAGAAACGACTAGCGTGTATGTGCAAGGGGAACATTTACATTTACTTTTTACAGGTGACTCTGGGGGCACAGATAAGCCCCCAAGTGGCCTGAAGAGTTCCTGGGGAAAGTGCCAAGACCAGATGACTGCAAAACAAGATGATCCTTCCAATTCTCCCCTCCCATCCTGTCAGAACTGGTGAAGCTTCTTGGATGAGAAGCAAATCGCCGTCGTCTTCCTGAAGGAGAAAACAGTCCAGTTGCTTTTGAAAAAGCACCTTTGAAACAGATCTACACATATAGAATTTAAGCTATTTTATTGTATTCTGCCTATACTACAGGAATCTCCCAATAATGCTTGCCTTCCCTTGGGAACGGATAGATAAGGTTCCATTGAGCTTAGGGGAGGGAGCGGTCAGTCCTGGATCTCTTGAAACTATGCAATGATTCAAGGCTAATTCCCTGTTTGAGTCCTCCTCCCTGCCTAGCTGGGTGTTTCTCAGCAACTAGATATGCCTTAAGCAGCAAAATTGCTGAAACCAGGTCTGTGTAGTATCTTCCTTCGTGTGGACAGTTATTCATGCATCAATTGACATTTGAATAATCAGATAACTACCTAATTAGTTCCATTTCAGCCGAGGAACACTATCAGTTAAATCTTCTATTGGCTAATACAGTATAACAAACTTGTTTGTTTGTTAGTTTGAACAGCACATAATAGGTTTGTTCGTAGTGCAAGTAAGAGATGAAACTGATCTGGAAATCTTTTTAATCCTTCTGGATGAGAGGAAGCTGATGGCTACGGACTGCTTGAATGGCAGAGATCCTACTGTTGCCCAGTTATTGACCTACTCTACAGTCCCAATAGCTCACCAAATGGATCAGCAAAACAATATTTTTTTAATTGTTCAAAGCCTGGTGCCTCTCAAAAAAGATTGACTAGAGTGACCTATTCATGGCAGAGATGCTTCACTCACAGTGATGGTAGCAGAACACAACCTCCAGCCTCAGTGTGTGATTTCCAACTGCAATGGCATTTGACCATGCCCACTGACAACCTCTGAGCCTGCTCATGCTCCGTGCATGAGTGTTATGAACTAACTATAGTTCCAGAGAAATGTGGGCATTATTAAAATTAAGCCCACTAATATCCTCTCTCCAATTGGGTTTTTAGCAGTAACAAGCTCTTCCAGGTTAATTGCTAATACTTAAAGCTGAAACAGAAATGTGGAGATTAATTACAATGTAACCTGGAATTGTAAAGTCTTATGATAAGGCTCTGAATGAAAACCTAAACAATTCCCCTGTGATTAATGTTGGCATTTACTCTGAACTTTTAAAGTGGAGTTAATTGCAAATGATGGGAGAAACACACAAGGTCTCTGCTCAACCACCACCCTAAAGTCTATGAACAATGTTGCAGTAACATCCTTTTACTAGACAAACGGGACCTACTTCCAAATAAGGATGCTGAAATATTCAATAGTAGCAACAGATGCTTCGCACTGTGCTAAGCAGAAGAGAAACAGAGGTTTAGACTAAATAGTGTCAATAGTGGAGAACATAGTTGTCCAACATCATACTACGGCATCTCCATATATAATACGGGTGAAGCGGGGCATAATACAGAGATATAAAGATAGAGCCTCTGAGATTTAATCCTTCCACTTTCCAATTCAGCTTTCTAAGTAACCAAGACAAGGTCAGCTGAGGGAGGGAAGAAAGTAAACTCACAATGCAATGCATAAAAATACATATTTTAGATTAAATGCTTTCAATTTAAATGCTAATTCTGGCACTTTTTTTTCTTACTTTAGTGCACAGTGATTCAGAAACCGGATGGAAATTATTTCGGAAGGTGTGCAATATAAAAATGATGCGAAATCAACTAGCCTATTCATTGAAAGAATCATTCTAGTCAGGATCTCAACTACTTGGTGGCATCAAAATACAGAGACACCAAACAACATTCGAGCTTTATTTCATGAGTAATCTTCATTGAAGCTTTTCCAGGAATGGCATTCATTAAGTCCATGTCTTTTGCTCTCTAAATAATGATTTCCTAGATGAGATCCGTTGATGACCCTCAACAGAAACAACCAAACAACTATTGAATGGTTGACTTACAACCATCCATTTAGCAGCCATTTAAAGTTACAATGGCACTGGGGGAAAATGACTTATGACAGGCTTTCACATTTACATGAATCCCTGTGGTCATGTGATCAAAATGTGAATGCTTGGCAACTGGCATGTACTTAGGACAGTTGCAGCGTCCTGGAATCATGTGATCATCATTTGTAACCTTTCGTTCTGACCCAAACCCTTTTCCAATAAAACAAACATGAACCAAAGGGAACAGAAACCTTTTAATGATTCTTACAAATCTCCGGTTAAAAGGCTGCTGCAAACTAATTAACTTTGATAAGCACAAGCCTCAACAAAACTGTGCGAGGTTGCCAAGAATAACAGATAAGAAATATTTCATAACATAAGAGTCTTCAAATACCAACTTAAGATACTGCAATGTCCACGAAGCTGAGTTTCAAAACGGCTTTGCTTCCTACAAAAAGCGTTCGCTTCACAGCTGGCTTTTATCTTCTTGAAGGAGGGGCCATTACCTTGCAGTCTTACTCCCAAGTCACCCGTGCTGTTGCAGCTGCTCTTTCCTACGAGCAACCCTGCATGCACACGCACTTGGCACAGGCTCCTCGGGAACCTCGTCATCGCTGCTGCCAGCCCCCACAATCTCTGAAGGCAGCAGTCCACTCCCTAATGGTCCTGGCCCCTCATCTGAGTCCTCGCTCTCCTCAGCCGTCCGCACCTGCTGCTGGCTAACCACAACATCTTCCCAGCCTGCTTCTAACAAGCAAATCAACGGGGGACGCCAGATTCACTTAACAACTGCATGATTTACTAGTGGCTTGCTTAACGACTGTGGCAGAAAAGATCGTAAAATGCGGCAAAACTCACTTAACAACAGCCTATCTTAGTAATGGAAATTTGGGCTCAACTGTGGTCATAAATTGAGGATTATCAGTATACAGGGGATCACCAATGTAGCTGCCTTGAAAGTACCACCACAAGAATGCCAATCAATGGCCATGCCCCATCTATTAATATAAATATCCTTTGCAACAAGAAATGATGCTTATTCAGGCCAGAAGTAATAAATAACCTGACTACAGAAGAGGCCTCAGAGAGACTGACATGAAGGCTTTAGGTCATCATTAGTATCTACAATGGAGAGATGTGTTGTGCTTAATTAATTGGTATGAAGCCCGTGAATAAAAATCAGTAGCTATGATGATAACATAATTAGAATAATTGCTATTGTTATTAAATCTTCAGTCTGTGTTGCCAAAGAATGAGAAATAAACAGTATTCTCTGAGGAGAAGTACCTGGACTCTCCCAAAATAGAACAGCCAAGGAAGGACTTTGTTCTTATAATTCTTTAATGGTTTTAATGTTTTTATATCCTGGTTTTATGGTATTGAAATCCACCCAGAATCACCTGAAAGGGAGACGAGCATCGTATAAATTTAATAAATAAATAAACAAATGAGTAAATTGTCCATTCTTCTGACTTTCATTTCTAGGAGGGATCTATAGAGAAGAATTTTTGGTTGAAGACGTCTATTTCAGGGAAAATAGAATTTCTTAATATTCAGTGCTATGTTCAAATGTATTCCTTACAGCACTAGGCTTCTATTTGCAGAAGGAAGGGAGACAGGTTTTATTTCCCCTCATCATAAAGGAAGCATTCAAAATTGTTCACTTCCCCTATCGTGCAGCATGAAATGGTTTGACATGTCTTTTCTTCCTTGTTCTCTTCCTGCACTGGTTAGCTATACTTTATCATAATCCCCTTTTTCACATCCATTCCTATCTGAGGGCAACGGTTTGTCAAGCTCAGATCCTTCAATTCAAGTAACCAAAGGAGAAGTAAGCAGCTGCCATTTCCTCCGGTCTCTCTCCACCGTTCCGATCTTGTTCTTTCTTCCACACTGCCTCACAATTGATGCTTACATTTCAAACTGCCTCTTGTCTTTGGATGCTCACCATGAGATCAATCAAAGAAACAGAACCGAGAGGAGAAAAGAACAATAATCAGCCGTTTTCATGCATGTCTAAATAAGGCCTAGTGGTAACCATGGTAACAGCAATGAAATGCTATCCTGTATCGCAGTATGATCTCTTGTTTCTGCCGCTTCTCATCCACAAGGTTGCCTGGAATGAACAGACTCATTCAATGTAAAAGCATGAAATTCAGAAGAAGGGATGTTTTAAACCCTAAATGCTGATAAGATATCCAGGCAAAGTCCTCTGGTTTTTGAAAAGGACCATAGGACTACTCAACATTTAAAAATAGCTTCCCAAAGGTCTATTGTATTGTTCTGAACTCTCTTTTGATTTCCTTCCTCCCTGGCCGTCCATCTCAAAATATTTATATTTTGCTTCATCAATAATGTCGACAGAATTAAATCATCATCTCTCCATTTAAAAAAATTGTCAAGGAGGTATAAAGTGGTAAGACAAAGGACAGACATGAGGGAAGGGAAAATCCCTCATTTCTATTTTCTCCACTATTCATGTTCTTTCCTCTGTTAATGAAGATTCTCACAACTCTGGATATCTTCCAAATAGAAACAAGCTAGACAAAAGTATCACACATTCATTTGAGTCTAATTTAGCAGGTATTGTTTTCTCCCAGAATGGAGCAGATCTTGTTGCACCTGTTTTACCACCTAATTTAGCATTACTATTATAGTTGAATGTACTGTGATAGAACCTCAGACCACCCAAATCTTTCTGTTCAGTGATAGGTTAACTGGATCTTTGTTTGCTCCAAATGAACAGTCGGGTGCTTACATTCACAGATATCACATAAAACTACACGTCCCAGTTCTTCCTCTCTCCACACTAAAGAAATGTGCAAATATTTTGCTCATGTAACTAAAATTTATATATACATATATACATGCATATTCACAGAGAGAGAGAGAGACAGACGAGAAGGAGAGAGAGAGAGGGAGGGGAGACAGACAGAGACAGACGAGAGGGACAGAGAGGGAGAGGAAAGGAGGGAGAGGGAGACAGAGTCAGAGAGACAGAGACAGACAGATGAGATGGAGGGAGGGAGGGAGGGAGGCAGAGGGAGAGAAAGAGAGAGAGATAATTTCATTTCACTCTACCAACTGCCCAAATAATTTGATGAGGATGCTCAGAAGATGTTCTTCCTGGAAGTTCAGATATCTAGAAAGGTATTTATGTCAGGTGCTGACTAAGATACAAAACTCACCATCTTCATCAGTCTGAAATATCATCTCTTTGCCTTCTTTCCGGCCTTCAGGATTGGACAAGATGATCTTGACATGGACGTTTTTATAAGGCAGAAGGTTCTTGATGGTGTAATGGTTGGTACCATGCTCCATCTTCACACATTCATGAAAGGTCTGGTTATGGCCAGTGCCTACAGCATAGCGATAGCAGAGTGTGACAGTGTATGTGTGACAGCGGGTCAGGTTGTAACCCAGAGGCTCCCACTGAAGGATCAGCTGCCTGGATTGGATCTCTGCAAAGGCAAGGCCTTTGGGGGCCCTCATGGGTTCTGCAGAAGGAGAGGGAGAAAGAATGGGAGGGAAAACAAAATCAGTAACTATCAGGACACTAGGAAAGGACAATACTTTGTCAGCTTCTGGTGGTGAAGAATGCTGAGAATGGAAAGATGTTACCATCTCTGGTGCAGCAGAAAATTAGATCAGCTGGAGGAAGATATAATAAACATAAGAGAATGGTCTGTATCTGTTTACAGGTAGTCCTCAACTTACAATTCATTTAGTGACCATTTGAAGTTACAGTGGCACTGAAAAAAGTGACTTATGACTGTTTTTCACACTTACGAACGGTGCATTATCCTCATGGTTACATGATCAAAATTCTGACACTTGCCAGCTGGCTCATAATTTATGATGGTTGCAGTGTTCCGGGATCAAGTGATCACCTTTTGTAACCTTCTGATAAACAAAGTTACTGGGGAAGCCATATTCATTTTACAACAGTATTGCTAACAATGGCAGTGATTCCCATAACAAATGCGGCAAGAAAGGTCGTAAAATGAGGAAAAAACTCATTGAATAAATGTCTCGCTTAGCAATGGAGATTTTGGGGCTCAATTGTGGTTGCAAGTCAAGGATTACCTGTATACCCTCCCAATCAACCAATCATGTATAAGAATTGCTTGCCATAAAGCATGGTCCCAAATCACAGCTATGATTCTTTGTGAAAGCAGCTGTAATTGAGTCCTTGAACCAGAAAGCGTGACCATGTGAAACTCACGCCCTTGCACTTCTTAACAGAATAACAGGATAACAAAATAACAGAGTTAACAGGGACCTTGGAGATCCTCTGGTCCAGGGGTCTCCAACCTTGGCAACTTTGAGCCTGGCGGACTTCAACTCCCAGAATTCCCCAGCCAACTGGCTGGGGAATTCTGGGAGTTGAAGTCCGCCAGGCTCAAAGTTGCCAAGGTTGGAGACCCCTGCTCTAGTCCAATCCTCTGCTCAAGCAGGAAGTCCTATAGCATTTCAGACAAATGGCTCTCCAATCTCTTCTTAAACATCTCCTGTGTTGGAGCATTGGCAATCCACTGATGAATTGTTCTAAGTGTAGAATTCTTTATTTAGAATATAATTCTTTATTGGCCAAGTGTGATTGGACACACAAGGAATTTGTTTTGGTGCAAATGCTTTCAGTGTACATAAAAAAAAGATACATTCATCAAGAGTCAAGAATCATCAGGTGCAACACTTAATAATAGTCAATCAAATCATACTAGGAAACAATATAAATCATAAGGATAAAAGCGACGAAGTTACAGTCATACTGTCACAAGTGGGATGGGATGGGTAATAAGGAATGATGAGAAGATTAATAGCAATAGTAATGCAAACTTTGTAAATAGTTGGACAGTGTTGAGGGAATTATTTGTTTAGCAGAGTGATGGAGTTTGGGGAAAAACTGTCCTTTTGTCTAGTTGTTCTGGTGTGCAGTGCTCTATAGCATCGTTTTGAGGGTAGGAGTTGAAACAGTTTATGTCCTGGATGTGAGGGGTCTGTAAATATTGTGTAAGAAAATTTCTTCTACAACCTAAGGACAGTTAAAACAATTAATGTGTTATTCCCACTATAGAGTCTCCAACACTGATCTGATAACTCTCTATTATCCAATAGACCTGGTAGAACACAGAGCTTTACATGAGTCATGCTATTGTATCAATACCCTGAGAAGACAAGGAAAGTCCTAGAATTGTTATGTATCACAAATTGCATTATGTCGTAACCTATTAGAACAAACCCCGTGCCAATGTTTATTTAAGCATGATGTTCTTCTCTTTGAATGTTTTAATCTTATTTTTTAGAAATAAATGATTTCCCTGTATGATCTGATCCCCAATCATAATAAATAAAACAACAGTAAACCAGAGAGCCAGACAACAACAAAAGAACAGTCATTAATCTTATATGGCAAGATTGCTGAAGGTAGAACTCTGACACCAGAGCAGAATATCCTGCAGGAAGGAAGCTCCTTAAGAAGGAAGAAATCTCCCACTGCTTTTAAAAATCACCCTATTCTAAAACAGGGGGACATCCTATGACTCGAAAGTTTATGTTCATTCAGCTCTCAAATTAATTTTAAAGCTCTTTGCAAAGCAAACAAGCAATTTAGGTCTCTGGCAAAAGCAATATATCCCTTCCTTGGCATATTGTATGTAAGGAGGGAGGGAGGAGTGCCAGAGAAATATAAATGCCCCAAAATATACAAAAAAGGGTGCCGCATCCTTCTTTGGCATTGGTTGCACCAGTGGTGGGATTCATTTTTTTTTACTACCGGTTCTGTGGGTGTGGCTTGGTGAGCGTAGCAGGGGAAGGATACTGTAAAATTTCCAGTCAGAGGTGGGATTTGCCGGTTCTCCAAACTACTCAAAATTTCCGCTACCAGTTCTCCAGAGCTGGTCAGAACCTGCTGAATACCATCTCTGGGTTGCACCCATCCTTATTATGAGATCTTTCCTCAAAGGATGATCCTATGGAAATTCAGATGGAAAAGTGTGAACTTCCTCTCAACAGACAATGCAATGACAAAGACAGCCTTACAGCATGCCCAAGAGAGACTCTTCCATGTATAGAAGCAACATGTGTTACCCATCATCAAAGGAACCCTCATGGGTTCTGCAGAAGAGTTGGAGACAGAATGAAAAACAACAAACTCAGTAACTAATTTGGAGGAAAAAAAACATGCTTGTAGGAAGAACTGCATTCTATCTCGATGCTCTGCTTTATAGGGAGTCTTTGACTTACAACTATTTGTTTAGCAACTGTTCAAAGCTATTTGCAATTTTCCCAGCTGGCTTCTGACAAGCCAAGTCGATGGAGAAAGTCAGATTCATTTAATGATCAAATGATTTATTTAACAACTGCAGTGATTCACTTAAGAACCATGGCAAAAAAAGAAAAGTTGTAAAATTAGGGGTTACTCACTTAACAATTGTTTTGTTTAGCAATGGAAATTCTGGTCCCAAGTCCATCGAGGACTACCTGTACATGGTTAGTAAAGGCAGCTTTTACACTCAGCGGTTGCATTAATTACAACACACTCATCTTATTCACTGAATTACTTTATTTTCTAAATTGCAGAATAAACCAACCTCAAAGGCTAAATTCATACTAAATAATCTACAAAATAATCCACTAACCAACAGACCAAGTTTAACCAGAATTAAGAAAAATGATTCATCTTGGAATGTTCTGAAAGCAAAATAAGCCATTCCAATCTCAGATCAAGACATTTCAAGTCTTCTGGAAGCGATCCCTCTAGGAAAAACAGTAGTGCTGAAACACTCAGAATACCTCTGCTTTGAGAATGGGCCATTTACAAAAACACCGAATGACCCATTTTGGTTTTGGAAGGTTCCATCATGAATTATTTTGCACACCACAGAAGATTAGCATATTGGGTGGACGCATCTGTTAGGCTCATAATTCACCTGGTGAAGAGCAAATGATCAAGTTATGAGTATTAGGTGAACAAACCACTGTATGTAAAGAGCAGTTCCCTAAACACCAGAAGAATCCAATAAGAAAGCTTCCTCACATTAAATAAACTAAGGTCAGCTCCCTAGTTATTAAACTGGATTATGTTTAATGAACTTGGGCCACAGCAAAGCTAAGGGGCCCAAGATAAGATAAACTGCCCTTCAACATTGCTATCCAATAATTTTGGAACATCTATAATCATTTGTGCATCTCTTTCACTGAATGTTGTACAGAAATAACTTTTCATATTTATTTACTTTATTTGTTTGTCAAACATGTACAAGATAACAAGGATAGGTATGAACATAAAGGAGGAACAAAGGAAGTAAATGCAGATAAATGGGGACAGTAAGTTAGGGATGATAGGCATGCTAGTGTGCATATGCACGCCCCCTTTAAGGACCTCTTAAGAATTGGGTGAGATCCACGGTAGACAGTTTGAGATTGAAGCAGTGAGGGTTTGAGGCTGTAACAATGGAGTTGGGTAGAGAGAGAGAGAAAAATATGACTGGAGAGAGAAAAATGACACCACCTAGCACCATACTCAAAAGACTCCAAGTAATGGCTTTGGAAGCAATTTTAAGTACTGGGTCATCTGAACTGTACCTCTTGTGTCTATGCATAGGAAATAGCCCTGAACAATATTATACGATCCAGTTTTGAATCTGCTGCAGCCTTCAGAGATACAAGATATTTTACATATCTCTAAAATAAACTTATCAACTTATTCATAATTAGGTGAAGCAAACGCACACGGAACAGCAATTTCAAGCGCCGTAGGAACAGAGAGCAAAAGTTGATGGTGCTGCAAAAATTCAGGTTTTAAAGCCATGACAAGTTCCTTTCCCTTGTGCCTCTCCAGGTGTTCCTGCCTTGTTAGATTTTTGGAATTTTTTTCATTAACATCACGCACAAACGTGTGTGCATGCATGCACAAACACAAAGACAACTTTAGACGAAGAAAAAACAAGACCTAAGCAAAATGAAAACATCGCTTTTCCTGGGTGGGATCTTTAGAAATGTACTCATTCCAATCGATCTAATCATTTTGCCTTTTTCCTCCCCTGCTCCTCTAATGAGAAAAATCTATCACTTTTGTGACAGTTGTTTTTCTGCTGTTGTTCTTTTTAAAGCATTTTAGTTGTCCGTGTAGAGTCTAAAGTTGTGACAGAACTCTAAGTGGGGATACATTTCAGTAAAATTACCATCTATATTTTAGCTTTTGTTGTTAAAAGGAGAAGTTGTGTCCTGCTGGATTTAATTTCCATATTCGAAGACTGACTTGCAGAAACTATATGCCTGAATGTCCTCAGAGCTCTGAAGTGCTTTGAGCCTCTTGAACTCTTAAGAAAGTGGATTTATAGTCTTTTTCCTGCTGATTTACATCTCATGTTTGTGGGGCCTATTTAAAAAATTGATTTATTCATGTAGGTATTTCATACTATGCTCCTTGAGGTTGCACAGATGCACACTCAAATAATTCTAATAAAACACCCAGATCTTAAAGTCAGGGCAACAACAGGCAAAACAAAAGAGAAACCAAAATACATTTTTTTTTAAATTAAGAGAAGAAATATAAAAGTCAGCCAAGGTACTGGTAGTATAATGTGATATGCTTGGTTTTTTAAAAAGCAACCTTTGTCATTTCTCTCCCCTCGCTTGGTTATTTAAAAAAATTCTGTACACACTATTCCCAATTAAACCATCTCAAAGATGCAATTCTAACTCCCACTCTCACAGGACCAAATTTTCTTGTGAATGGTCAACAAGAACAATGGGATGATTTCAAACTTGGAATAAAAAGCAAACCTGGAAACTGGGTAATAATCATCTCCAGTACAGTTTGGTCCAAAAAAAATGTATAAGAGTGATAAGGTTTCCAATGGCTGCACTGAAAAAGGCATCATGCTTGATGCAGTATCCATTAGGCAAGTAAATTAAAACCAATATGGACTTCTTTGGGATCAAATTTCTGAAATCCACTGAAAGATGCACCAGCATATAGCCCAGATGCCAGGACTGAATAAACTCTGCAAACATCCAACTTTCTCCAGCTAAAAATGTGCTCCCTTCCAAACAGAGTATTTCTGCTGAAAATAAATTATGCTTTTGAAAACAAAAACAAAACAAAAAAGAGCAATTTCAAAAGAAAATCAAATATTGGAGAGATTTACATTTTTAAAAAACAATGCTCTGCAGAAATTCATATTTTTTTAAAAATCAGGGAAAAGTGTATTGATGTAAAGAAATATCTTTAAAATAACTATATGCAATAGGTTGTGCACAAAATCTTGTTCTGTTGATACAAGTTATGGGTTTTGGTTTTGGTTTTGTTTGTTTTTTAAAGAAAGGTTTGTTTTGATGCTTTTCATTTTATTGGCCTTGCTTTGCTTAGAACTTCACCAAATCTGAATCCATCCGAAATCCTGTTTGGTTTATCTGTTTGCTGTTCAGTTTATTAATTTTCATGTGTGTGTGTGTGTGTGTGTGTGTGTGTGTGTGTGTGTGTGTGTGTGTGCCTGTGAGTTAGTGTTAACCCCTAGCAACTGCCTGGACATGTCCTGGAAGTTTCCTTGATAAGATTACAAAAATGGTTTGCCATTGCTAAAAGAGAGTGACTGGGCCAAGGTTACCCAACTGCTTTTTTTTTTTATGCATTAGGTGGGACTAGAATTCACAGTCTCCCAGTTCCCAGCCTGGTGCCTTAACCCCCAAAATGCACCAGAATGGCTCTCTTCCAAGCTCTAGTCAAAGCCTCTCCCTCAGCTGTTGGTCCAAAATATGCAACTACCCGATACACCATGAAACAGAGCCCCCACAGAATACTCTCAATGCAGGATTTTTTCTCTATACAATCGCTTCTTATGTGATTAATAAAATATAGTACTGTGAGCACCTAAAGAGCAAATATAGCCATAATTAAACACAGCAAGACAGATCACTTTAGTTAAAGCAAAATGATAAAGGACACAACAGCTGAAGAGAAAAAACACACTTGATATCTTAAAACACTTAAATTAACTATAAAGAAAGAAACGGGTTTTGAACATAAAAAGAATACAAAGGAACGTCTGGCAGGGTTGAGAGGATTTCCTGTCTTGAGTTCCTTTACTGTTCCCTCCTCTTGCCTTTCTTCCAGTTTAACTAGAAGAATTGTTAAAATTAACTCTGGACTATGTGTAATTGCTTTCAAATCCATCCATTGGTTGGATTTTTTTTGTCCTCTGACCACATTTCTACATAAACATCTGTTGGCAGTTGCTGGATCTGTGTTCACTTGTCTGATGTGATGAACTCCACAGCTAGAATCTACAATTTTTCAATCAAGTGCTTGCATTCATTGGATCATCCTGGAAAGGAAGCAGAGATGGTATACAGCAGGTTCTGACCAGTTATGGAGAACCGATAGCAGAAATTTTGAGTAGTTCAGAGAACCGGCAAATACCACTTCTGACTGGAGATTTTACAGTATCCTTCCCCTGCCACACCCACCAAGCCATGCCCACAGAACCAGTAGTAAAAAAATTTGAATCCCACCACTGAAAAGAAGGTGTATACATAACTTTTCTGCATAGATGGACTTCACTTGAGAACAAGGCCTTCTTGCGTTTGAGCTAAGTTAACCATCTGTCTCAGTTAACCAGTTCAGTTAACCATCTGTCTCAGTTTATGGCTTACTCCTCGGTCTTTCTGTTGACTTTCACTCCTGACTCCATTTCATCTTTACTGGTAGCCTATCAAGAGTCCTTAATTGAGTGCACCAATAAAACCCTGCAACAAAATCATATTGATGCAACTGTGTTCATGACTGCATCAAGATTCAGATTCCAGAATCATTGCCAAGTTTCTCTTCCTGATTACCACAAAAAATATTACATGTGGAGGCTCTTTTAGCCTGCCTGGTTATAACTCAATAAATTGACATGTTCATCCAAGGGTCTTCAAACTTGGCAAATTTAAGACTTGTGGACTTCAACTCCCAGAATTCCTCATCCAGTCATGTTAGCTCAGGAATTCTGGGAGTTGAAGTCCACAAGTCTTAAACTTGCCAAGTTTGAAGACCCTTATGGACAAATGAACTTCTCCAGATGTTTATACAGTATCACTCAGAACAAGTGTTCTGAATGTTTCTACAACTCCCAGCCTTCCTCATTATAGCCCATATCTCCAGGACCATCCAAAAGTTGTCGTTTCACAATATCCGAACAGTTTTCCATTCCTCATTTAGAGGCTTGTATGTCAACCCCTCAACACTGTCAGAAGCCATGTGATCTTCAGAACAGCTCTGCCAAGTAATGCAATTTGCTGTCATAGCTGTTGTGATAGCAATCAACTTGAATGGCTTGGAAAGGGATTAGACAAGACTTCTTGGAGGAAAAAAAAGCTAACAATGCTCATCGAGGAAAGTAGTGGAAAGTGTCAGCCTGTATGACCTGCTTTGGAGCTTCCCACAGAAATCAGTTTTTCAGTTATGAGAACCAGGATGTTGATCTTGTTAGGCATTTTTAAATGACACAAACAAGACTTCCTTTGTTTTTAAGATACTCCAGCTTTTTTTCATCAGGCCAGGCCAGGAAGCAGCCCTGAGATCTCTATATGTACTCTCCTGAATCCCATAATGGAAAAGAGAGAGATAAATGTAATAAGATCAAGAAAAAAAAAACAAATAAATATGAGCACTCTGAATTGCATTGGATACCAAACAGGAAGCTTATGAAAATCTTTAGGCTCTATATGATATCATAAAAGGTTAATCAGAACCTGTTCTGGGATCTGTTTAAGGTTTGTTATCTCCCAGTGGCCTTTGATATAGCTGGCTATCATCTTAAGACATTAGGATAATCAGTCAATTTTCAAGCTTGCCTTCTCCAAATGGAATGGTGCAGTCTTCTCAAGAAAGACTAGTGGTTTTCTATTTGCAGAGTTTTGGGGGCTGGGTCCATCAACAGTATGTCAGCATTCTGGAAGCTGCTTAAACCAAACTATTCCAAAAAAAACCTTTGGAGAGCAGCGAGTTTGCACCACTGGAGGTTATACAGTAGAACTGTGTTTTTATTATGTTTTTATGTTTATGTTTTACAGTATGCTTCTGTTATTTTAATGTTGTTAATGCATACCTCTGGGAGTCTTTGTTGATTACAGTACGCAAAACTAATAAACATCATTTGTTTGTAGGCATAAAGGCAATGGTTCTGCCTGCCTTAAAAGAAACAATGGTACACCACCTTCTCAAGAAGCCACTGCTGGACCCAAAAGTCTTGGAGAAAGACTTGTTTGTTTGAGAAAGGCTGCCAAAACGTTGGTTGGGTTGCAGTTTCAGGGGGCCTGGAGATAGTGGCTTATCTGGACTTTTCCTAACCAGGTTTCAAGCTGGGACACAATACACAGATATCCTTGATCATACTTGTTGATGACCCCCTGGAGTAATCAGTATGGAGGTGATTTCAGTGTCTTGGTTGTCCTTGATCTCACATCAGATTTTGATTACCATCAATCATGGTATCTTTCAGGACCAACTACGTGGTTTGGTAGTGAGTAGCATGGTGTCATATTCCTCCTTTCTCCAAGTGGGAGAGTCTGGATCTGCTGCCCCTGATCTATGGGGTGGTGCAGAGCTTATCCCTCTATTTTAACATCTGTATGAAGCCTCTAAACAACATCATCACAAGGGCAGATGTTAGACTGAAACTCAGGTGCACATCTCAAGCTCAGACTAACCAAGTGATGCTCTCAAGATCTTACCCCAGTGCCTTGAGGCAGCTGGGGTCTTGGTTTAGTTTAGTTTAATTTAGTTTAGTTTTATTGTCATTGCACCTCGTACAACGAAATCAAACACCATCTTCAGTGCACATCATGACCATGACCATGAAAATAAACACAAACACACATCCTTCACCCTTCACACATTGAACCGAAAATCCCCAACACCACACCAACACTGCACTATACAGTAGAATTCAACAGAGCTACTGCCCTGGGATAGAAGCTGTTTTTCAGCCTATTTGTCCTTGGTTTTATTATCCTGTATAGTTCAAAAAAAGGGTGCCCAGGATGAGATGGATCTTTGAGAATGTTTTGAACTTTCTTAAGGCAGCGGGAGCTATAAAGCTCTTCCAAAGAGGGGAGAGGGCAACCAATGATCTTCTGGGCAATGACATTAACCCTCTGGAGTGCTGAATGGTGAGGAGGAACAAATGTAAATGATGATGTGGCTGTGAGTTCATGGTTCTCCCAATATCACATATTTCCTATCTTTAGTTCTGTATGGAGTTGCACTTTGCAATTTGGGTTTTTTTTTCCTGGGTCTTACAGTTCCTGCTCAAAGAGTAGGTGATAGTTCTGACCAAAGAGACCTTTGCACAAATCTCTCTGAGCTATCTTCTCACAAACACTCATGTCTTAGTCATCCTGTAGATGGGCTACTACTGCGTGCTCAATATGTGGGTATCCTTGAAGACCTCTTGGAAGTCTCCAATGGTCTAGGATGCAATGTCACGAACCATTACAGGCATTTCTCAGCACGGTCCATTTCATGCGATCTCTGCTGTATGAGCTGCACTGACTGCCAGGAAATTTCCAGGTGCATTCAAAGTGCTAGCATGTGAGGAAATGCAAAAGATGTCTTGATCTTGATAACAATGTATAAAGTTTTGTTTTATGTTTTTAAAATTTGGAAACTTAATAAAATTTATTTAAAAAAAACAAAATCAAAGTGCTAGCATTAATTTCATAGCACAGTACCTGGCTATCAGAAGAATTACATTTCTCCTTCTATGTCTGTTCATCCCATAAGACCCACAGTGTTTGTTAAGCAATAGCATCCGATACACCTTAAGAAGCATGTCTTCTCTGTTGTAGTGTTCTTGGTCTTCAGATCTTTTTAATTAGTGCAATGTATTGAGATCTTTGTGTGTGGGGTTTAATATGCATGCCACTCAGAATTGCTTTGAATTTGGCAGCTTTATAAATCTAAATTGTATTTTTTTAATAGCTCAAGATCAGTATGATTATTTCCCAAGAAATAAAGCTAAACATTTGGACAATTTCTATTTGCAAGCACGTTAAAACAGACATGCTGAAACTTAGCTTCAGATAGCCTACACACACACAAACCTAAAAACCCTCACAAGATTTGCTGCTAATGGAAATGCAATGTTATTTTGCTTACACAGGAAAGTTATAATCGCTTCTTGCCAAATAGCAAGAACTTGCAAACTGTTCTCCTGATACACGGAGCTGAAATCACTGTCTAACAGAGTGATTTTGATACACTGGAGGCCTATTTCCCCTAGGGTTATTTTTCAAGACATTGTATAAGCCGTAAGTGATGTATATGATTCTGTACAACTGTGGATATATTCAATTGGCTGTCATGTTGGAAAACAGCATTAAAAATAATTGCACACTTAAGTTCTTGGATCGTTTTCAAGATCAGAAAACTACCGATTACATCACGCGTTAATGTCATGTCCAAAGCAGAACCCAAATATTCAAGCACTCGTAGAACAATTTAAATTCTCCAGCTGGCTTAGTCCTCCTACAGGAGTTGGATTATTATTGATAGAAACAAGCCCATAATCTGTAACACAAGAAGAAATCAAATTCCAAAAGGCCATCAATACTTTGTCTTTCATTGGTATGACAGAAACACGCAGAGCTATTTTTTCCCAAAGGATATTCCTACCCAGATTTTCCTTTGGTATTTGGACTGAGAGGCCTATTTAAACTTCATTTTCTTCCAGGCATTTAAAAACTCTTGATTACTTTCAATGGTAGGGAGCTGCGTTGACAGTGGTTCTGCATTGGGTCCAAATCTTCTTTTAATGACCCCATAATCCCTTGTGGGGTGGTGTCTGAGCAACTGAATGGAACTAGCAGAGTGTTTTAATGGCCAGATGCCCTTCCTGTCACCAATGCAGAGTTTTGTTCAGCAGATATATTCTCAGTGTGTCCAGAGAGAGAAATATCTGCCTCTACCTAGGATCGAACTCACAGCCTCCTGATTGTGAGGCAAGAGCTCCACATCTAGGCCACCATGCCACTCCACTATTGGGTCCAAATACAGGGGTTTAAATGAACTCTGGCTTATAAAATGTTTACTTTCTCGTAATCCTGACTGTGGAAGAAGAGGGATATGAATGCACTTTCATCTGTTTCTCTCATACTTCAGAGTTGGATTTTTGAGTCCAGAGATTTATTAATATACATTTATTAGTATACATTTATTAATATACAGACTATTTTTGTAGGCAAATGTAGGTGAAATGTAGGTGTACATGCAATCTGTAGGATCTCCTTTCCTGATGTAAACAGTATTGAATTAGATTTTAATTTTATTTCATTTTTTGCACTTGAGTCAGAAGCACTGAGGTGCTTCTGGGTTGAAAGGATTCAATTCAATTCAAACCTTTATTGTCAGAGTACAACATGTGTACAATGAGATTGGCTGAGCCTCCCTTCATGTGCCCCCCCCAACACAATACAACTCACAGTGGAGACAGAAAATCCCTAACCCAGTGAATCCTACTAACAAACACACAATCTTATTGCACCATGTAAACTTATTGCACGTTAAGTCTTGAACACGGGCTTCTAACCTTTTGCCCAGCATTCCAACCACTCAAGCCATCATGCTCCTTCATTGAATTAGGTAGGTCAAATTATTTGATCTTATCTGAGGCAGTGACAGATGTCAAACAACAGCAGAAAGAAACATGAAATATGCTTTCTAGAGGTTCCATAAAACTTGTCAGCAGTCCTGTGCATTTCTTATCAGACCTTTACCTTTGACATGAACTCATTAAGAAAGGCCTTAGAGGGAACACTGATTAGCTTTATTTAGTCAAGTGAAGAAGGCTTTCCCGTGAGCTCCAAGTGGCAATTATAGTAGGGTGAATATCCTCATCTTTTCAACACATTCAAGGGGCTTTGAAAGAGATATATTCTTAAACAATGTTATTGAGGATATCATAACTGACATAAATAATGGCCGTCTGCCTTTGTTACCACTGTTTGTTTTCACGATGAAAAGGTTATTCATCTCTATCATGAAGAATCAACTCAAGATTCCTAGGAGGTGTAAGGGTCCAAGGGCAGAAAACTGCAGAGGAAATCTGTGAAAGAACACTACTGAGTGGAATTTTTTTAAGAGGTGGGGGTGACTCAATGGCTTAATGATGCTGGAGATGATCTCATTCCAGCAGTTCAAACCCTAGTGCTGTGTGGCAGGGTGAGCTCCTGTCACTTGCCTCAGCTTCTGTCTACCTAACAATTCGAAAGCATGTTCTGTGCCGATAGATAGATAGGTACCACTTCGATGGAGAGATGAGCTGGTGCTCTGTGCAGGCAAGTCAGATTCTGAAGGCTCTCAAACTCCCCAGTTGCAGTGCCCACTTGCAAGGCAGCTCCAGGAAAGGAGGCAGCCTTGGGTGAAGCTACAGGAAGACACTTGTCTTCTCTCTGATGTGAAGCCAGTTCACCCTCCTGTGGCACATCTTGGGAAGCACGCAATCATGCCCCATAATAGGGCTGGCACCTTGGCAAACCAAATAGCATTGTGTCTCTTGGCTACTGTAACACCACTGTACGCTAATAATAATAGCGGGATGTCCACTTTGGATGCTAGCCAAAGTGTCTTTCTTCAGAACATTCTATTCTGTCTCTCCATTCCACTCTCATTGTTTGGAGTCCTCCAAAATTTCAGTCTTTTTTCACTTGGAATTGAACCCGAAGCCTGCTACGTGTGAAGCATGTGCTTTGATATTAGCATGACTAGGACAAATCAGGAGCCATGTCCTTCTGGCATGAGAAAGACAATTGAAAAAGAAATGATGGCACTAGAGTAATTTAAAGAGAGGAAATCAACACAGCATGACAGGGACAATGAAAAACTGCTTTCCTTTGCCTGACATTGGAAGAACCCCTTCATTTTCTGCTCATGGTCTTCAGAATCAATTCACCCCAGTCTCTTGGGAGCAGCCCAGACCAGAAGTGGGAATGCCAGAATTCAAATTTCAGGGTTGGTTTTTTTTAATTATTATTTTAATTAATGTCATTTAAATGATCAACAACACAAAGGCTAGCTGACATCCCTGGACCTATGTAAGCAGACTTTCAAGCACTTTAGTCAAGTAACAAAAGTGTCTCAAGGCATTAATATTGCTGAATACATCCATACAATTAGCGCCATTACAAAGCTGCCTACGGTTATTGCAGCCATTATAACTGTAATGTACCCAGGTATGGCAGCTTAGTCTATGTCAATCACAACTAGAAGCATACGAAAAAGAACTTTCTGTGCCCCAGGCTGCCTCTGGGAGAAAAAGTTGGGAAAGTTATGTGATCAGAAAAAGGTTGTCATATGTACAGAGCCATTCACACACACACACACACACACACACACACACACACACACACATCATCATTTCAGCCAAACTCAGGTTTGGGTCCCTATACAAGGCAGGAAGGGAAGAGAGCAATTAGGAATGAAGCCTTGCGATCAAAGGCTTTAATGAAACTGACTCCAATTAATAAATGAACATTGCTCCCCAAAATTGTGCTCTGTATGTTCCAAGCATGTTTAGTACCCAAGTTCTTTTACAACTAGTCAGTTCTCCCAAGCTCAGATAAAAGAAAAGAATTCTTTCTCAAAACAGACCTGTACCAAGTAACAACTGTATCCCTAAAAGTCATGGCCAAGAACAAAACTCCTGCTTTTAATATTAGTAGTCTTCATATAAGTAGTCCTCAATTTATAACCATAATTGGAATCAGAATTTGTTTTGCTAAGCAAGCTGGCTGTTAAATGACACGCATCTGATTTTATGACCTAAATTTTTGGGAGGGAAGAAGCCCAAGATCTGTTCTCTGGGACTTATCAATGTACTGTATTAATTGCATGAACTGAATTAGGTTTTGTTTTTTATCTTATTATATTAATACCTTAAGGAGCTCAGACTCAACAGAAAGGGAGTAGCATTAATTGAGTTAATTAATATCTGATTGATTGATATCATATAGATTTTGTGGATTAATACTTTCCTTTAGTGGCTTGCTTAAGACTAAGAAGCATTTAGATCAGATCCAAGATCCAACTTCTTCTGCATCCTGATGTCCCCGTAAGAATCTTACAAACATAGCAGGAAGGATGGTTAACCACAATTGAGAGCAGGAAGCTGACCTTACTTTAAAGACCACAGGAAGCCCATGCATTTAGCTCTAAAACAGAAAGGGCTATTCAGTTCTCCCACAAGAGCAGAGCAGAGAATGATAATGTTCCTTGAGTTATATAAGGGAACTTTTCATGAAGTCAAAACTAGCATGTTGAACAAGCCATTGGACAGAATGAATGTACCAGCAAAAGCAAGATTAGAGAACCAGTGTAGTATCATGATGAAGATGTTGGAGCAGGAAAACCCCAGTTCTAGTCCGCCCTCCATCAGGGAAACTCAATGTACTGTATGTCGCTCTCAGCCCATAGTCTCTTGTTGTGATTTAGGAAATAGGAAATGTATGCTACTTTGAGCTCCTGTACAAAGAAGACAGGATATAAATCAAATAAAAGAAGTTTCAGGGACATTTTTAGTCCTTAACCAACCTTTGGGAAGATATAAGTAGATCATTCCAGTATTTTCATTCCCTCTCATTTCATTTTCTGTATTCAGTCAAGGCTCTGAGAAGGAAGAAAATTCGGATGCTCTGCAATCAATTATTTGTATTGGAACATGAAAAATTGACATACTCAATTGGACTAGCTGCCTACCTAGTTCAGTGTGATTGATGGCAGTTCTCCAAAAAGCTCAGAAAAAAAAGTTCCACTCACCTGAGACAGTCAACACCTTTTTTTAATTGAATGTACTGAGAACTACAATGCTGATCTTCTGAAAGGGCCAACCAGCGACTATGTTATGTGTCCTCAAAATCTAAAATGGGGACTTTGGGATTGAAAAGTCATTGGGTGACATTCACTACATTTCCCTAACTTTGGACACCATCTAGAATGGTAGCCTAAAGGATGGGTTTGGAGCTTGAGTCTTCTGTCAGCACAGCTGGTCCAAGACATTTTGCTCCTTGAAGAACAGCAGCAAAGAGCAAGCTGCAGAATATCCTAAACCGGGGGTGTCAAACTCAAAGCCCGCGTGCTTAAATCCAGCCCATGGGGTCGGCCTGGAAATATCAAAGGACTGGCCCGTAGTGCCTCTGGGGCCCATGGGGGACCCTGAGCCTCGTTTTCATCCTCCATGGCCTCCTGCAGCACTCTACCAGCTGAAACTGGGCCAAAGCTGGGCTGAAAAACAAGCCGAAAATGGGCAAAAAACAGCCAGAAAATAGGCCACGCAGTGCTGCAGTCCTGCAGTGCTTCATGGAGGGCAAAAATGAGGCATGGGGGGGCGCATGCAGACCCCCCCATGCCCTGTTTTGGTTGGGCTCCAGCGCCGCTGGCACCCTATCACCATCCCCCGCCACCCACCCACCCCACCACTGGCTTGCAGAGGAAAACTACAAATGCTGATCCAATCCTCAAAGAAACCCAGTTTGACACCCCTGTCCTAAACCAATTTATGTTATTTTGGTGCACAAAGTAGAAAACACCAGCAGAACCTCCTCCTACCTCTGAGATTTAACACAATGCTAACAATAAGGAATACTTTGGATTCTCGTCAAGCTTCTCTTATTCTGCCCCTTGATCCCAGTGTGGGCTGGAGTCAACATGCTATCGCTGTAGATTGGTCTTGGTGGGGAAAGGCAGAACACTGTTATCCTCCAGATTTGGCTGGAAGTCAAGAAAGCATCTTTTCTTTTTTCTTTTTTTGGAAAAAAAAAAGAAAGCATCTTTTCGCTCAAGAAGTCCAGAAAAGCACAAAATCAAAGAAGAAGAAGAAGCCAAAACAGTGTCCTTAAACTCCAAAGAGCCAATGAGTGTTGGCGGATGCAGTCTGAGTTGGCCTTCAGGATCAGAAGTGTCTTCAGGATGCGACACATCCTGAAGATTCAGAAGTTGCTTGGGATCCAAAAGCACAAGTCCAAAAGCTTGGAAGAAGAAACCTCTGGTCCCGGTAATGTTGGATCCTGCAACATTATCCTGGGACACGTATTTTTTGCCTACATTCTCAAGCCAATTGATGTGATTGCAGGATAGCAGATGCTGATACTACCGTGCTTAGCTCCCTTCACACAGCACTGGTGCTACAAGGCAACTTGCCACATCAAGAAACTCCCCGCACAGTCGGCAACGTCAGGAAGCCAGATGACCCCTAAACCCCCTTACAAGTCAGACACACTTCCTCAAAGGCCCCAAAAGGAGAGCAGAGTGACAGAAACAAAGCAAGCCAACTCCTCTCCAAGTCTCTCCCTTCCCTGGCTTTGATTTCCTTAACATTTCCACCGGTGCCCCAGGGTACCGAGAGAAGTTCAGGCATTTTCTGCTCCATTCCTGCCTGCCAGAGCTTTGCATGAGAAATGCTGGGAATCGGCCAAGATGCTGTCCCCTTCCCTTGCTAATCAAATGCAAATAAGCATTTCCATAAAGGAGAAAGAGTGGCAGGTGCAGGCACTCACATGAACTACATAAACATATGGCAGGGTTCTGTCCGGAAAGGAGGAAAAAAAAAAGGAAATGTCAAAGGAGAACAGAAGGAAAGAGAGGAGAACAGTTTTATGATAACACAAAAAGAATCTATCACGAATCTGGAAGAAAAACATACTTCCACATCCTGGTAAGATCTCAGATGCTTCAAGTCAACTTCTAGCCAACTGTGATGGGCAGGTGCAGGGAAGCACTATTATCTTGCAAGGGGAAGGCAAATGAGATACGAAATGTTTCAGCTTCTTCATTTTAAGACTTTAAAATGGTTAAAGGGGAACTTAATTCTGTATAAGGCTTTATCCTGCCTCATAACCTCTTTGCTTTAAAAAATGAAAACTGAGAATGTAACGTGGAATAACATGGAATAACAGGATTGGAGCTCCTCGAATTTCTAAACAAATGGTTGTCTGATCTCTTCTTGAAAACCTCCAGTGATGGAGCACCCACAACTTCCGGAGGTACCGTAAACCATTCTACTGATTAATTGTTACCACTGTTGGAAATTTCTCCTTAGCTCTAGATTGGATCTCTCTTTCATGATCTTCCACCCATTATTTCTTGTCCTGCCCTCAGGTGTTTTCGAAAATAGGTCAACCCCCTCTTCTCTCTCCTTCCCTTTTCAGGAGTGTGCTGAAGACCACAAAAGGGGCTTAAGAGTCACTTGCAATTAGAGAGCCATCTTATTCAAGTCCCCAAACTAGCCAGAACTAGACATAGGACAGTATAAGAGAACTCTGAATTCCTACATCAGGGGTGTCAAACACAAGGCCCACAGGCTGGATTCGACTCGTGATGCGGTCAGATCCAGCCCATGGGGCTGTCCTGGAAAATGTAAGGGGCCAGCCCGTGTTGCTTTGGCTTGGTCTACCCAATGCAAAGAGGAAACATCAGGCCAGTGTGGCTTCGGCCCAGTCTACCCAATGCAAAGAGGTGTTGTAGCCCACCAGCGGTCAGCGGAGCTGGCAACAGACTTGGACAGTGAGGAGGTTGGGGAGGAACATGGGCCAGTCCTGGAGTCTGGGGAAGGCTCTGATGAGTGTTCTGTGTCGGAGGCAGAAATGGGCCAGGGCCATCTGACAGTTATCAGCTGCCTTTGGAGTCAAAGATCAGTAGGGCAGAAGAACAGCTGGAGCCTTTTTCCGATGTGCGCATGCACAGAATTGCCAGGAGAAGGGAACAGTTAAGGAACAAGGGTCGACTCCGTAGTAAAGGCACAGGTGGACAATGAATGGCCCCTCCCATAGGGAATAAAGAGGAGCGAAAGGAGAGTGGTGTTTGCAGGAGACAATTAGTTCATTTAATTAGGATGAAGATTTGTTCGTGAGTCCTTGCCAAGTATTTTCTTGTACAGTGTGGTGCTTGGAAGCTATCAGCCTGGCAACTCTCCAAGCCTGATAAGGTCTGTGGTTATATATCACTCTTGAAAGACTGTTTGCCAGGACTTTGCTGGATGTGAATGACAGGAATTCACATTAGCCTCATAAAAAGGGATTTTGTCAGGACGAGAGTCTGCTTCGTGATTTTGGTGAAGCCTAGGTCAGAACAAGAGGAAACATGCCAGCAGTTTAGGGAGTGGTGTCAAGCTCAATGAAATTGAGTTTGACACTTCTGTCCTACATGTATGCACAACAAAAAGTGGAAACCATAGGAGTTGGGGACAGGAAAAAGGACTCCTTGCAACCTCTGGCAATGGTGGACTGGACTTGCACCAGTGGTGGTATATTCAAAAATTTTTACTACCAGTTCTTGATGTGGCTTGGTGGGTATGGCTTGGTGGGCATGGCAGGGGAAAGATACTGCAAAATCTCCATTCCGTCCCCACTCCTGGGGGAAGGATACTGCAAAATCCCCATTCCCTCCCCACCCCACTAACCTGCTTTCCAGCTCCATTCTCCTGTGCAGGCCAACAAAAGAAGACCCAGCTGATCAGCTGGGACTCAATGGGAGGCAGAGAAGAGATGGGACCGGGGCCAGTCAGAGGTGGCATTTGCCAGTTCTCCGAACTACTCAAAATGTCCACTACCGGTTGTCCAGAACTGATCAGAACTGGCTGAATACTACCTCTGACTTGCATGCTCTTCTTCCATAATTAAAACACAGCCAAGAAGACAAAACAACCTATTTTCCTTCCCTATGAGGAAAAAAAGAGCCCTTTTGGAGTCATAAAGAAATATTATTCCACAATATTGTTTGGTGTGGGGGGGAAAAATAATAATAGAAAACGAGATCTAAAACACACCATTGGTTATCAACCGCAGGGTCAATCTTCAATCTGCTCTCTAAGGCCGTTTAATTTCAAAGACTTTACTGAGCAAAAGGTCACAGGACCTTCTCTTTAAAAAGTCACAGAGAATTTAGACTAAACGCAGGCCCTCCAGGAGACATTATTCCACCCTATGATGATAACCTTTATCGTCGAACAGGCTTTGTTCCTAATAGGCACAAATCTCAAGTTCACAAAATAGGTCGTCATGAGCTGGGCCTGAGGAGCAGGTGTTAAACTAACCGGGTCTAGGGCTACATTTTAAATAACAAGCTCGGTGAAATTTATTTGATTCTTTGGAAAGAAATCTGCTGATACAGAGCCAGATCGTAAGAGGTCTAAGACAGGGGTCTCCAACCATGGCAACTTTAAGACCTTGTGGACTTTACTGCATATATTGACAGGAACAAGGATAGCATTCACACAAGGTTGGAAACAAAATAACACGCCGAGGAATTCATAATTCAAAAAAATTTCAGATTGTGCTGAAATGGATAAACTTCCATTAAAATTAAAGGATAAAGAAGAGTTGGAATATTACGAAGTTTGGGGCAATTGGTATAAATCTGTGTTGGCGAACCTATGGCATGCGTGCCAAAAGTGGCACGCAGAGCCACTTCTGCCAGCACGCAAGAGCTTGCCCGGAAGAGCCCTACTGCGTATGCGTGCACAGCGCCCGACAGTTGATTGTCGGGTATCTGGCACGCATGCGTGGGGGCAGAGGTGCACGGGAGATGCACATGCATGACAGATATGCACAGCGCATGGGGGGATCGTGTACATATGCAGACACATGGCGTGTGCGGAGGGATCGTGCATGCATGCGCAGAGATGCGCGTCATGCCTGGAATTTGTGCACGCATGTGCAGCGGGCATGGGGGGGCCACCATGCATTGCCTTCTGGGTGCTGACAAGAGAACACATGTGCGCAAGAGCATGCACAATTATCAGCACGGCAGCCAAAAAAGATTAACCGCCACTGGTATAAATGGTTGAACAATAGAAATAAGGATAACGGAGATAAGAAAATTATAGATAAATGTATATGAATGTATATAAATGTATATATTTATATGAGATTGCTACATGTAATAAGGATGTCACTGTACCGTTAATATTAAGATTAAGATTTGTAAAATGTGAAAAAGAATAATAAAAAAATATTTTTAAAAAAGACTTGTGGACTTCAACTCCCAGAATTCCTCAGCCTGGCTGAGGAATTCTGGGAGTTGAAGTCCACAAGTCTTAAAGTTGCCAGAGTTGGAGACCCCTTGGTCTAAGATGTCATCCTACATCAGAAACCTGGAGTTAGCCCATCCGGGTAGTCCTCGACTTACATCCACAACTGAGCCCAAAATTTCTGTTGCTAAGCAAGACATTTGTTAAGTGAGTTTTGCCCCGCTTCATGACCTTGCATGCCACAGTTGTTAAGTGAATCACTGCAGATGTTCAATTAGTAACCCAGCGGTTGAGTGGCTTCCCGGTTGATTTTGCTTGTCAGAAAGTTCCCAAAGCCACAGGACCCCAGGACACTGCAACCGTCATAAATATTAATCAGTTGCCAAGCAGTTGAATTTTAATCACGCGCCCATCGGGATCCTGCAACGGTTATTAAATGTGAAAAATGGTCAAGTTGGTTTTTTTTCAGTGCTGTTGTAACTTTGAGCGGTCACTAAACAAATTGTTTTAAGTCGAAGACTACCTGTATTTGCTTCAGCTCCGACACTCATTTTGTCTGTGCTAATGACATGAATGAAACAGAGACTGGTTTGTTCTACGGAATAGCCGAGATGCATGAGCTGATGGATGATGTTATTTATTGATTTATATTTCATATTTCACAACCACTGAGTGGTGCGGTGGCCTAGAGGTGGAGCTCTTGCCTCACAATCAGGAGGCTGTGAGTTCGATCCTAGGTAGAGGCAGATATTTGCCTCTCTGGGCACGATGAGAATGTATCTGCTGAACAAAACTCCACATTGGTGATAGGAAGGGCATCCGCCCAGTAAACACTCAGCTCCATTCAGTTGCCCAGACTCCACCCTGCAAGGGATTATGGGTCATTAAAAGATGATGATGATGATGATTTCTTAACCACCCATCTCCCTTGGTGAAGGTTTTGCAACCCCTTTCTTGTTGGAAGAAATTGTTCAGGCTTGCAAAGAGCCGTGCTAGCTTTGCACAGTAGAAGATGCTCAGCTCAGACTGTCACACCTGCTCTCAAACTTGATGTGATCATGAAAAAATTATTGTTTTGTTCAAATAACGGGTGATTCTGAAAATCAATTATCCAAAGCGGGGGGGGGAATGGGCAGGAAAAGGAATCAAGTGAAGTCCAATCCTGAGTTCCAAATCCCAGGGGTCCAATGTTTTGAGGGATGCTGGGAATTGTAGTTCTACCTTTGCTTTTGAAATACAGCTACATCTTTGGGAGCAAGGAACAGAAGTATCACTGAGTCTCATTAATATTTATTATAGGGACTGCTTTATTAAGCTGAATTCTTGATCCTTGCTCTCCTTAGTTTTTCCATCAGAAACGTCATTTCCCGTCACCTGCTAGACGATTTTTGAACTGGGAATGTCAAGAGTGGCATCTAAGACTTTTGGCATGCAAAACATGTATTTTAGCAAAGCGCTTTTTAAAGAAGTTTCAGTTGAGGCTGACTTTGACAGGGCTTTGAAAAAAACCTCTTCTTCTGATCCTTGGATCCCTTCTCTTGCAATATATAGGAACAACGTTCACGGGGCCATGATTGTAAACCCCATTTCTCCCTTTCACATACAAAACTGATAAATGTAACGGTATGTGAGAAAGACCTTGGGAGACAAGGCAAAGAGATGCAGCCCAGGAAATGGTCACATCATAAGAGGCATCATAGCCCACAACTGCATAATGGGTGGAGCAAGAAGCTAAGAAGGGACCTTTTCTTCTTTTTTTCTTTTTTCTTTTCAAATGTACACATCTCTATTTACATTGTTAACAGTATTGTGTCATCGATATTACATATATTTACATTTATTTCTATACATTATTCTTTATTCCTTATTCCATTTATACCATCATATCCCATACCGCATAGTAATCTGATTCCTCTTTGCCTTTTAATTCTATTGTAAGTTTGTTCATCTCAGCGCATTCTAATATTGTTCGTATTAACATCTCTTCGCACAGTACATTTTCTAGTTTCCAACCCTGGGAAAAAAACTATCCTCGCTGCTGTAATTATGTACAATATGATGTATTAGATTTGTTTACTAAATGTCCCTTTCATTATTCCCAGAAGAAAAAGTTCGGGTTTAAATTCTATTTGATGTTCTGTTATCTCCTGTAACCATCTTTGTATTTTCATCCAAAATTTTCTGGCTTTGGGGCATTGCCACCACATATGAAAGAATGTTCCATCTTTCTGTTTACATTTCCAACACTCTGATTTTGTATCTGGGTACATTTTTGCCAATCTCGCTGGGACTAAATGCCATCTATAAAACATTTTATACTGATTTTCTTTATATGCTGTTGACAATGTTAATTGTAGTTTTTGGTCCATATTCTTTCCCAATCCTCTAATTTTATACTATGACCTATATTCTTTGCCCAAGCTATCATTAGAAGGGATCTTTGCCTGTAAAGGTCATGGCAGGAGAATTTTACTTTCAGATTTGCAAGATTCTGAAAAGGTAGCTGCTTCACAATAACGCGGGATTAGCTTATCTGATCGTGTTTCCTGTCTGGTTTACCTGGCACAAATTCAGCAGTATTCCCTTTAAGGATAATTGTTGTACAAGCTTCCCTTAAGCTATTTGCTGAGAATGGTTGGTCCTATCTCATAAATAGTGGTGCTGCAGGATCAAGTGAGGATCTCTGTCAACATAACAAGGATGCCAAGTTGACTTGCTAACAAAGCCAGTGTCGCTATCAAGCTCGGTGCTCAAAATCCCCGCTGAGATCGCTGCAACACAATGCCCTGGATTCTCCCTAGAGATTCCAATTTTCTATCTGCCAAATCAGCCACTTCGCTCCTGCAAATATGTGTGTACGGAATCACACAGCAGACAAGGCAGAGAATCAATTAGCAACATAGCCTCACTCTTCTCTAGCACGATTCAGGGCAGTTGGTGTTCTGTAGGCATTGCAAGCGGTCAACGGGTTCTGCGCTCCCACCGATATGGCTTCTTCTGTGGAGGTCATTTTTGTATAAAAGCAACTGTCCCAGGGGAGGGAGCTATTGAAGATGGGAAAGAACACGTCTATCATAATTAACTCAAATAATTCTATTATTAATCACCATCACCGAGGCCGCAGTTCCTAGAGCAGGACAGGATATGGATAGCAGCGAGTCACAAATACAGAGCTTTAAGGTTTTCAGGCAGAAAACCTTGATGTTTCTTTCTTTCTTTTTTAATGGAAGAAATGAGATGTATTTCCCACTTGTCAACAACATGTTTTTAGCCAGGAGGGTGAAGATGGATGGCTTAGCATTTTAAGAGAAAGGTTGGTTTGGAATCAGCTGGAAGACAAAAGACCAATCAGGATTGGAGGGCAACAGAAAAAAACAGGAGGCCTGACTGAAAAACAAGATCGAATACAAGATCAGGTGAAGTAGAAAGAACGTTCTTCTTTTCGTCTTTCAGTTTTTATAGCAAAGCAAAAGCAGGATTTGCACCGCATAGTTACCCATGGCTAATTAATTATCGTGGATTAGGCAATTAACCCATTTTTCTGGATTCACATGACATGCGAACCCAAGGGGCTGCACTCCAAAATGCAGTGGTGAAGCCAAGATAAAAATATAAGTTTCAGTTCACCACATTTGCACTGAATTTAATTTAATTTAAATGTATATTTAATATGATAATCGTCCAATTATGTTTCTAATCAAAATCCCCTTTCTATCATGTTCCAAATTTCAGTTTGAGAATAATATTTGAAGGTCTCTGCGGGTTGCACCCATCTTTAAATGTCCACATACGGTATTTGGACCTTCGACTCCACAACTCTTTAAAGCACATACAGTATCTTCTAACTGATAATACAGGTAATCTTCTACTTACGATGACAGTTAGGACCGGAATTTCCATTGTTAAACTAAGTGGTTGTTAAGTAAGTCATGCCTGATTTTTTTACATCCTTTTTGCCACAGTTGGTAAACAAAGGATTAAGGTCCATTTATACAATGCAGGTATAGTCCTTGACTTACAGCAGTTCACTTAGTGACCGTTTGAACTTAGAACGGAACTGAAAAAAAGAGACTTATGACCATTTCTCACACTTATGGTCACATGATCTACATTCAGATGCTTGACAACTGACTCACACTTATGACAGTTGCAATGTCCCAGAGTCATTCGATCATCTTTTGCAACTTTCTGACAAGAAAAGTCAATGGGGAAACTCAGATTGACTTAATGGCCGTGTTACTAATTTAACAACTGCGGTGATTCACTTAACACAGTGACAAGAAATGCCCTAAAATGAGGCAAAACTCACTTAACCTACATTTTGGGCTCAGTTATAGTCGTACATTGAGGACTATGGTACGTCCTTTATCCTTGAATTTCAGACACATAAGATCATGTACCAAGCCTATAGAAGGAATGCTGCAGTAATAGTGTTGTTTTTCTAAGGTGCTCTAGGGGGCGGTGCTCATCTCCGTTTTAAAGCTGAAGAGCCAGCGCTGTCAGAAGACGTCTTCGTGGTCAAATGACCGGCATGACTAAACACCGAAGGCGCATGGAACACTGTTACCTTCCCACCAAAGGGGTCCCTATTTTTCTACTTGCATTTTTACATGCTTTCCAACTGCTAGGTTGGCAGAAGCTGGGACAAGTAACGGGAGCTCACTCCGTTATGTGGCGCTAGGGATTCGAACCACTGAACTGCTGACCTTTCTGATCGACAAGCTTAGCCACTGAGCCACCGCATCCTTTTCTGTTTTTCTAAAGCTCCCTCTTTTCTGCCCTCTCAACCCGAGGCAGCACCAATCTTAAACATCTCCCACTTTTCAAGAGGACTACTCACTCTTAATCATGAATCATGGACATCCTCAACGGCTAAGCCACACTGACCCTGGCTTTTCTCAGTCCACCTGCTGCCAACAACTCTGGCTGTCCTTTTGCTCAGCTGCCGATGCAGTGATCATTCGTCATCCTAACACAATCCCTATAGGTGAGTGAAACTGTAAATCTGGTTCATGAGAGCTGGCTTTTGTCGGAAAGAGGCATTTCATCAGCATGCATTTGCACTCTCAAGTTGGTCGTTAGTGCTCCTCTAATTGCAAGCACAGTAAACACCCCCACCTGGAAGTCAGCCAGGTACTTGAGGAACCTGTCATCACATCCTAACTAGGCAGACTAACAGGTACAGGTAATATTTAATTTACAACCATTCATTTACTGACTGAGGTACAACAACGTTGAAAAAAAGGTGAATTATGACCGTTTTTCACACTTACAACCATTGCAAGTGATCGAAATTTGGATGCTTGGCAACTGGCATGTATTTATGATGGTTACAGTTTGCCAGGGTTGTGTAATCATATTTTGGGAAGCCTGGTTTACTTAACAACCCTGCTACTAACTTAACAACTGCAATGATTCACTTACGACTGGGCTACCAATACTTACACTGGGGTCTTGATAATCTCTCCACCATGTCCCATCTAGGCTAGTCTGAATCACAGCTTTTGTAAAACTCAACTATTGATGGTCAAGTGTTGAGGAAATACAGCACTAAGATTCCCCACCTCTCTGCATTATCTGTGTCCAGAATATTCTTGAACAACAACTGCCTTTTGTTGTTGTTGTTTGGAGGGGGTTGCCTTTGAGTGAGTCCACCCTGGTAGTCTGTTTTACTTTGTCAATATTTTGTTTTTGTTTTTTAAAGTTCTATTAAAAACTCACTCGCAATTTCCCCCCCTGCTATTTAGATATTTTTCCCTGTTTCTTTTAATATGTGTAAATGTTAATTCACGTCTCATTGAACAAACCACATTTTGTCATACAAATATCTCTAATGTCATGTTGCTCATTAATGTTACATTTCCCTAACGTGCAGTTCATTTATATGCATTTCCTGGACATAAGCATCTTTTTAGGTTCTGTTCGTTTATGTGCAGAACTTCTAGAAATATGCAGTCCTTTTTCACAGGCATCTTTTACCTTTAAAAAAATAGCAATAGCACTTAGACTTATATGCTGCTTTACAGTGCTTTACAGCCCTCTCCAAGAGGTTTACAGAGTCAGCTTATTGCCCCAAACAATCTGGGTCCTCATTTTTCCCACCCCGGATGGAAGGCTGAGTCAACCTTGAGCCTGGTGAGATTCGAACTGCCAGCAGTCAACAGAAGTAGCCACTGTGCCACTGTGGCTCGTGCAGATCATTGTCCAGTAAAAGATGGACACAAATGTATTTCAGAGAATGCCACACTCCATGCTTTAGCTGAGTTTGTTTGGGCAAATTTTAAAAACCAGTTCTCAGAGATAGATCGCCATGGCAATTTTATTCCTCCTTCAGTTATCAGTGTGCAACCTGTTATTTTAGGATCAGATTAAAAGCATGGTAAGTAATATCAGATATACACTGGCACAAATAAATAAATAAGCCTGGATATTATCGCAGCTTTCATGTTGTAATCCCTACAAGTAGGTAAATACTGCCCTATGGCCAAAACATTACCATTCTGTTCTCGGTGGTTTTCTTGATACACAAAGGAATGAAAACTCCTACCTGCACACTTTGTCCTACTGATGAGTGGAGGTCCAGGTTTGCCAGTCCCACCATCTCCTGGCCGGGTCAGCAGGACGCTGATTTCATACTCTGTGTCGGGATCGAGATGCCATAACTTATAGGTCTGCATGTTCACAGCGTGTACTTCAGACCAAGGTCCAGAAGTCATCCGGTACTCAATCTCTTTTCTTACAATAGGACCGTCTCCAATGATTGAGTTGGTGTTGAGCTGGATGATTAAGTATGTTGAACCTGCTCTCAAAAGCTGTGGGGGTGCGATGGGCGTTGGGGGCTCTGTTAAGAGGACAAAGTAGTAGTAAGTTCACCTGTTCTTCTGGACACCTTCAGACAGCTGTCCTGAGGTAGATGGCATCATTCATTCATTCATTCATTCATTCATTCATTCATTCACTCATTCACTCATTCACTCATTCATTCATTCTCCCAAAGGTGCTTTTTCAAGAGGCAACTAAACTGAAGAAGCTTCTTGGATGAGAAGCGAAACGTCTTAAAAAAAAAACCAGAAAGTCCAGTTGCCTCTTGGAAAAATACCTTTGGAACAACCATGACCTGGATGACTGAGAACCTCCATAGACATTCATTCATTCATTTAATCAATCAATCAATCAATTCTATGGCCACCCATCTCAATCAATGATTCTGGGTGGCTTAGAATTTAAAAAAACATTACAATGAAAAATACTAGAAACATTTTAAAACAATAAAAACAATAAAAACATCCAAATTAAATATACACAGGAGCAAGATACCCGATTAGATTAACAATACAGGTAATATTCAGCTTATAACAGTTCATTTATTGACCATTCGAACTTACAACGGCACTAAAAAAGTGACTTATGACCCTTTTTCACACTTAAGACTGTTGCACCATCCTCCATGGTCACATGATCAAAATTCAGATGTTTGGCAACTGGTTCATGTTTATGACAGCAATGACTTGGGCTCATGCAATCTCCTTTTGTGACCTTCTGACAAGCAATGGGGAAGCCAGATTCACTTAACAACTGTTACTAACTTAAAAACTGCAGTGATTCACTGAACAACCGTGGGGCAGGAAACATTGTAAAATGGAGCGAAACATTTTACAAACGTTTCACTTAGCAACATAAATTTGCGGTTCAATTGTGGTCATAAATCAAGGACTACCTGTATAGACAGAAAATGGGACCCTTGACACATTCAGCATCCCAGGTTTTGGAACATAGCCAGTGTCAGGGTTCCCACGATTGCCCTAATTAAATCATGAGCCTCGAGCCAAGCTTCAAAGGAATCCAAAAGATTTATTAGGAGCAACATGTTGGCATTAACCCATATGAAGCCAACTCTTGACACATGTAATTTACTATCACCTATGACCCTGTTTCCCACCACCACCACCACCCGGGTGTGTCATAAATCAGATTCTCCAACAAAACACATTCAGGGGCTGGGTGTCATCAATCACATTCTCCAATGAAGGATTTTTGGGGGCAGAAGATCCAGCAGCCTAGGCTACAATCTTTATAAGATAAGTGTGGAATGTGCTTCTGATTTTAATTGTCGTACTGTTCCTTCAGGTTTCCCCCACCCCCTTCTTATGGCAACTCGGAAACAGGCATAGGAATGCTTTACGAGTTGACAGCCAGGTGTTTTAGAGTTTATAGGTTTATAGATAGACAACTCTATTGGGGTGATGGAAGAACAAGAAATAGTAGGGCTGCATTCAGACAACCTGATAGATCAAGTTCCTGAATTAATCAATTTTCTAACTGCAGCCATTGGAACTTCAGCAGCCAAGTTAAGTGTTTTGTGTGTGCTCATCCTCAGATTTCCCTTATTTCTTCAGTCATTCATCCATTTTTTTTATTTGTAAGTTTAACATTACCAGAAGATTATGTTTACTCTTACAGCTTTCATTTCATGATTGCTGTTTTGTACTAAAAGCCACCTTCAAGACACTTAATGTCTAAAGGCAGCTTGCAATTTCTGAAGGACGCAAACACTTAATTGAATCAAGCTGATATCAGCCAATTTGTATACTACAGGTAGGCACTCTGTAGCCCTTGGGCTAATTTTATGTTGCTTTAATTTCAAAAACACTTATGCACATTCGGCTTAGTCCTTTTACGAAAACCGTCTGCCCTTATTTGCAAGGTACTGTTTAGAAAAGAGGAAGGAGGATTGTCAGGAAGAGAGAAAAGCAAATCATATGAGAGAGAGACAAAGAGAGAGAGAGAGACAGAGACGGAGGGAGGGAGGGGGGAAAGAGAGAATCCTGTATTTTCTCTTTTTTTAATTTAAATTGGGCACTCCCTTTTTTTAAACTCAAATTGCACCCTCCCTATGGCTTCCAATGGGTTCATATAATGAGAACAGGGCCTGGAGTACAAATAGGATTCTCCAGCCATGCGTACATGAGACAAGTCTTGCTCCATCTTTTCAATACAGGAAGCACAGTTGCACGATGAGTAACCTCAAACGCTGGGCTACCTTCCCATATTAGCTCACTCCAAGTCAAACAGATGCAGAACAGAGGCCTTCTCCCTCTCCCCTCTCCCAGAAGGGTTCACTATCAGAGGCAGATGGCACGTTTCTATGCTGCTAAAGCCTCTTTATAAATAAGTAACATGGAACAATATCCGCCCACAGCGATGAACAAAAGATATGCAAGGAAAGCATTATCCTTCTCTCTCTCTCTCTCCTAGCTCTCTCTCTTCTCCTCCCCCCTCTCTCTTCTCCTCCCTCTCTCTCTCCCTCCCTCTTTCTCCTCCTCCCCCTCCTCTCTTCTCCTCCCTCTCTTCTCCTCTCTCTCTTTCTCCTCCCCCTCTCTCCTTCTCTTTCTCTCTCTTCTCCTCTCTCCCTCCCTCCCTCCCTCTCCCTCTCTCTCTCTCTCTCTCTCTCCTCCTCCTCTCTCTCTCTCTCTCTCTCCCTCTCTCTCTCCCTCCATCCTTCTCTCTCTTTTCTTCTCTTCCTCCCTCCCTCCCTCCTCCTCTCTCTCTTTCTTCCCCAACCTGAAAAATGCACCCAACTTTAAATACTGTGTGGTTCATCAGCTCTGGTGGAATCTCCAGCTAGACCAGAGGGAGGTGTGAAGAGAGGCCCAAGTCTGGAGTCTTCGCACTGCAAGAAGCAGCACAGGCCTGACCTCCCCCTGAATCCTGGAGGACTGGTCTTGCCATTCTCAAGGGAATACAGTCAGCCTGGTGAGATCCTTGCAACATAGGTGACCACCAATCAAACTCCTGTTGAAGCATTTCACAAATGGTTCCGGTTGCTTTCGCCTGGCATCATAATTGATCTCTACCTATAGGTAGTCTTCGACTTACAACAATTCATTTGGTGACGGTCACAACGGCACTGAAAAAAAGTGACCTATGACCATTTTTTCACACTTACAACTGTTGTAGCATCCTCATGGTCATGTGATTAAAAACTCAGATGCTTGGCACAACTGACTCATACTTAGGACAGTTGCAACGTCCCAGGGGGGTCACATGATTCCCTTTTGCAACCTTCTGACAAGCAAGGTCAACGGGGAAAACCAGGTTGGCTTAACAACTGTATTACTAAATTAAGAACTGCAGTGATTTGCTTAACAACCATGGCAAGGAAAGTCATAACACGGTGCAAAAGTCACTTGACAAATGTCTCACTTAGCAACAGAAATTTGGGGTTTGGTTGTGGACGTAAGTCAAGGAATACCTCTATTGACAAATAGGATTCCAATTCTTCTTCAGGCTTCCGATATCCAGGTCTGCTTTTGCCCAGGGTGACTAGATAAGGCAATCCCAACACCCACGGATACATACCTTTGACTATCAGCTCAGCAAAGTTACTGACACCAGAGCCCCTGCTAGACTGAGTCACACAGCGGTACAAGTCCTGGTCTCCTTTCAGTACTTGATCCAGTTGAAATGTAGCCAAAAATCTTCTGTGACTGATGTGCTTGACTGAGACGGTGGGGATGACAACTCCATTCTGCTTCTACCATTCAGAAAAACAAGAGTACCATCAACCCTGCTCTGAAGAAATGGGTGATTGCAGCCTTATGTAAGCATCATAGCAATAGCACTTAGACTTATATACCGCTTCATAGGGCTTTTACAGCCAGGAGTGGGATCCTACCAGCATAACAACCAGTTCGGTGAGTGTGCGCTTTGCGCGTGCGTGCACAGTACTTGTAAAACAACTTCTCCTGCAAGCAATCACCATCTCCTGCTGATGCGCAGCATTAAGCTATGCCACGCAAAGCAACTAAGATAAGAATAAAGGACAGCCTAGAGCCCGGGTGGGTGGGTGGACCCAACTGAAGAAAAGAAGACCTTCAGATAGAACCAGTTTGGTCAGCTGCTCTTCGGAGCTACCAGTTCTATAGAACTGGGCCAAACCGGTAGAATCCCACCCCTGTTTACAACCCTCTCTAAGCAGTTTACAGAGTCAGCCTCTGAGTCCTCATTTTACCGACCTCAGAAGGATGGAAGGCTGAGTCAACCTTGTGTCAGGTTCCAAGAAATGCAATTGTTATAAAGCAAACTCTGAGGCATTTCAATTCCTCAAAGAACAAGTTTATTAAGATACACCATCTTGGTTCTAACTGGTGTAAAGCTGGTACTGAAAGTTTCCCAGCTTTCCACGTCACTATAACCAGAATTTTCTCAATTTTCCAAAACAATATGTCACATTGTCCAACCAGGATGTGAAACAGTTTCCTTCTTCCTCCGGCCAAGCAGCCATTGGAACGTGGCTGACTCATTGTCCAGCTATGTTGTTTTGGCTGGAGCTCCATCCACCTCAGCTCTCCCACCTTCCAGTTCTCAAGTGTGTCTGAATTCACATGAATAACCCAGATATAAACCAGTCCACCAGTGAACTGAATTCAGGCTTGACACCATGAGCCTGGTGTGGTTTGAACTGGCAAATCGCAAGCAGCCGGCACTCAGCAGAAATAGCCTGCAGTACTGCATTCTAACCACTGCGCCACCTTGGATCATGTTTTATAGGAAGGAATGGTGGCATATGGTCTGCCTTTATAGAATTTGCTATCCTTTCTATTTAAAAATACAAGGAAAGTTTACTCCTCTGGAGCAAATTAAACAAAAACATAGACAATCATCTTCTTCTGAAAAAAAGTGTTTCTCTAAGACTGCAAAAGAGAGATTGAGTTATGAGTGGAAGAACCTGCCAGCAACAATCAATTCTGGAAAAGGGGAAAACTCGGGGATTCTGGTAAGTTGCGGATCAGCAATCTTCATGGAAAGCTTATTTCAGCCTACCCTCAAGTATATCAAATGCAACCTCCTACACAGAGGGTATTATTTCAGGCAATGGTGGAACACAAAGGACAGGTTGAACTCACCCCTCACGAAAGGAAACAAAAGCAAACAGGAAGAGATAAATAGTGCAAGGAGAGTAAATTGGGCAAAACTTATTCCCGCTTACCTGCATGAGGAATCTCTCTGTTTCCGAAGCCTTGCCGGCAGCTACACACTGAAAAGTGGCATTCTGTCCAGCATTTACCTCCACATCACCCAGGCGGGAAAAATGAGGTGCTTTGGCTGCCAAAAGAAAGATAAACAGACAAAAAGATCTGTAGAAAAAAACTTCTACAGTTAATCCCCTCCTACAAAAATGATATAGCTCAAAAAAATGAGTATAAAACAGGTCGAGGGTGGGTGGATTAATTTAACTCTAAACAGACTTTAAGGAGAGAGTAACTGCCAGAATATCTTTGGGGCACTAGCTCACTCCACTTACTCGCTCCTCATCTTTATTACATCTTTATTTATATTCTTCATAAAGGGACTTTATAAGGATGAGAACATAGCGCCTCTCTGCAACTTATTAAAGCAATTGTGTCTTTCCTAGTAATTGGAAACCCAAAATGTGGGGGCTGGGGGGGTTTGCTGTGAAGAATTGCAGGCAGGTGCTATTTTCATGCCCTTGGACAGACAGAAAACCGTTTTGGAATAAACCCAAATAGTAGCAGAGCCCTAGTATTTATTATCCCTAGTATGATTGCAAATTTCACTGTGAAATCATCTTCCTCACTGCATCGTCTGTCATCTTCTCAAGGACCAAGTTTTTAGACAAAAGCTAGCCATAAGGGACCTGGAACAAGTCTGTGCTACTAATGGAATGGAAAAGTTGATCACTTACAGCAGGGATAATTCAAGAGCAGGATGTCATCCAATCCCAAGTAGCCGTGCCTTTCATTGGAAATGACTGCTTCAAACAATACCTATGGATAAATAAGAGGCATTCTGGTGTTACAGCTGGAATATTGGAGTAGGACAGGGGAGACCTTATTTCAACTCTGACTCTGAAATTCACTGGGTGGCTCTGGGTTGGGCACTACCTTAATCCAACCCAGGGGTCCCCAAACTTGGCAACTTTAAGATTTGTGGACTTCAACTCCCAGAATTCTCCTGACAGCTATGCCTGCTTTTTCCCCCCTCTCTTAATCTCCTAAAGTGGAGAGAGATTGCAGAGGAAGGGATTACAAAACAGTAAGCTATGCTGGCTGGAGAATTCTGGGAGTTGAAGTCCACAAGTCTTAAAGTTGCCTAGTTTGGAGACCTCTGATCTAACCCATTAACTAATCTGTCTAAAGAACATTGTGTAAAGAAGGAAAACATCAATACAGGTAGTCCTCGACTTACAACAGTTCATTTAGTGATCATTCAAAGTTACAACATCACTGAAAAAAGTCACTTATGACTATTTGTCACACTTACAACAATTACAGCATCCCCATAATCATGGGATCAAAATTCAGATGCTTGGCAATTGACTCATATTTATGACAGTTTGCAGTGTCCTGGGGTCATGTGACCCCCTTTGGCAACCTTCTAAAAAGCAAAGTCAATCAAGAAGCCAGATCCACTTAACAACTGTTACTAATTTAAAAAATGTAGTGATTCCCTTAACAACTGTAGCAAAAAAGTTTGTAAAATGGGGGCAAAACTCACTTAACAAGTGTCTCACTTAGCAACAGAAGTCAAGGAGTACCTGTATCAACTTGAACTTTTAGAGGATAGAAATCTAGCTCATATTTTCACTAATTATTTTCATAATAGTTTGGTTTTGGTTGTGCCTTTGTTATTTTTTTTAAAATGTAAGGAATCCAAGAAAATAAAATAAGGACCTTGTTTGCACAACTTGATTTACTGCCCCATATAATTGGCTGAAGTTTTGGCATCCCTGATAATCTACAACATTTTGGGCAACTTTGAGCACAAAGGAGCTGTCAAGCCAGTTGATATTCTGTTGCTGCCCAAGGCTAATTTTTCCCCCTCAATAAATTCTCTTTCAATTTGCAAGGTTATTGAAGAACTGCAAAGAATGCCATAAAGGGGATCATGGATTTTCAGCTGCCTAGATTGAGGGGAAGACTATCTGAAGCCGATGATCAACTTCCTTTGGAGGAAGTGTGATAATAAATCTCGTCTGATCATAAAGCAGAAATTAGTACAGATCAGTCAGATTATACAGTGACAAGCATCCATCCCAGGAGGATAAAACGAATGGGCTAAGTGACAATTAATTAATTATTAGACAATTACTATTGACAATCCAGTGAAATCCTCTTGCTTTGCACGTTCATTTTTCTCATAAATGAAGAGCTGGATTTCCGTAGCATATTAAAATCAAGTGCATTTCCATTCAACCTCAACTTCTGTTGATTTCATGCAATATCCATGCAGCTTTTGGAACAACTGGAAGTGGTGTACCATTATATTTTCCTGGGACTTTCTTGTGAATTCCCAACTCTAATCTACATCTGGGATTTATTGGCATTCACCCAAGCAAGAACTAAAAAAAAAAAAAATACTGCTTAGCTTTTTCAGATCTTTAAATGGAGAGCTAGGTGCTGCCACCTAGTTGGGCATCTAACAAGTAGAGTAGACTACAAGTGTTCACACCTTGTAGTTGGTAGAAGACAGGAAATCCAGTAATTATCTCAGCCCATTGCATTAAGACATAGTACAGTTTATTACTTTGGATTTGGCATGTTCAGTGAACATGGTAAACATGTTTTGCTAATCCATGGTATGGTTTAGGGTTCTGTATGTAAATTCAGCCACACACTTCCCTTTTCAGTAGATGATTTCCCTCAAGCATCAGAATTTATCCCAAATCTCCCACAAGGTTTCTCCAGAAATGTAACCGTATGAGATGACCAAGCTGAGCCTGAGGGAGGAGTCAAGCATGTCATCAGCCTCGAGTCTCTTCATGCCAACAAGAGAGCTAAGTCCAGCCCCCCTTGAATTCCACTGATTCCTATCTACCATCAATTTGCTTTGATCATTAGTAGCTCAGATTCTTGTAAACAAGTGTTAGCGTGCAATGAACCTATGGTCATTTGAACTGCTTTGCTTCCTGTTTTTTTTGCACCTGACAACAACTCTCCTCTCACCTGGTACTCATTGGGCCAAAACATGCTGACAGCAAGCTCCACTTGATGCCATTGCCGCCCATGGGAGCCAGAGACATTCCACACCACGCTTCCCAATGGCCCTCCATTCATCTTGACAAAGACATTCAAAGTCCCAGGACTGTGCCCATCCCGACTGTACATGAAGTAGCTGAACTGGAGGCAGTGAGTGTCATTTTCACTCAATGTCTGGAAGAGGATCTGTGCTTTCTGCCCTGGATTGTGCTGGGAGGAATTGACCATCAGATAAGAACCTGTGATGGAAAGAGAGGAGAAGAACACAATTTGTTTAACCAGCAATATTTGAATCTGAGCTTCTGTATATCTGGTAATGCTGTCATAAACTCATAATGGCATAAGAAACATGCACACGAATCCACAGTAACTCTTGTTCTTCCCATCCTTTGTAATCCAAGCAACCTTACAAATCCAATTTACAGCCTAGCAAAAGACATGTAAGAGACCAGGTGGGGGGCAGAGTTAAGTGTATCATCAGCATAGAATCTTTATATTGCCATCAATGGTCCAAATCCAACCTTTCTTGAATTCCATTGGCCTTATCTAGCACCAGTTTACTACTGAACTTTTAGTTCACTAGATTCTTGTGTATAGGCTGAAGCAATAAATCTCCGAAGTATAACCAAAGGTTTCGTCCGATCCTTTGCACCTGACAAAATATGACAAACTCCAGAGTTGCAAGATTTTTTATGCTGGTCCAAATCTCCAAGCCCATCAACTGGACCTCAGGGCAAAACACTGACTGGAATAGACAGAACGTAGATTAAGGCTCCCAGTCCCATCTTGAAACCCCCATAACAACAACAACAATGTTAAGTAGCACAGTAGATCTTGGTTCATTTTGGGCAGAACTTGGGTGAATTGTAAAACAGTCCAAAATTAGTTTTGCATCCCATTTGCCTTCTTCTTGTGGAATTTCAAGGGTGGAAATGCTTTCTCCGTCTTAACAGTGTGTGTGTGTGTGTGTGTGTGTGTGTGTGTGTGTGTGTGTGTGTGTGTTTAACATTATGTATATATGTATGGCAATCTCCCATTGGTCATTATGTCTCTTTTCTGCTCAGTTTAGAAAATTATGAGTATTTGAATCATAGCAATGTTCTTGGTGATAGCTATAACTGGTATCTATTGCATAAAGAGCTCAACATACTTCCCACCTTAAAACTCCGGTCACCTCCAAAGAGGCTGCATTTTTACACATGCACACAAACAAAGTGCCATGCCAACCTGATCACTGCTTGCATTATAGTCAAGGAGACCATGAGAATTATTTACCATTCCTCTAGAATTCCTCCAGTCTTTATTGCTCTGAAACGCCTAACTCCACCTGGATCAAGCCATTTAATTTCCATTCTGCTTTCTTGAATCATTTAACATTAGTTGCTTCTGACTAAACCGCACTCTGTTGGTTATTACAATACCCAGAGGCCATCTGTGTAATAAACCTCAATGCTTCTTGGCAGCAGAACAGAGCAGCTACCTGTCTTTCCATAATCATGGATCAAAATTTGTAGAATTTTTACATCCCATTATTCCATGGTACTTCCAGAAATATCAGAAAACAAGGAGTGACTCAATATATATTACTATTTGGGGTTCCTAGGTGAGAACTGATACCTGGTCAGAGGTCCTTTCAAGCAACTCCTTGAATGGGAACAGTACTGTGGTGGAATCACTGGCCAGGAGCCAGTCTTTACCAATGAAAATCTTTCCAGAGATGAGGAGAGATCTTTGAGATCCTCTATTTGTACTCTACAAGAGCTGCTCCTCACAAGGAAACCTTCAAGTCAGGGTTTATCTCCTGGTGAACTGCTTGGACTTGTCCCTGCAGCCCTTTCCCTTCCCAGAATCCACCACATGCAATGCCTTTGCTGTGCTGGATCAGCCCAGAGTTGTCCATATTAACAACTCTGATACAAAGGCATAAAAATGAAGATGATCCAAGTGGTAAATTATTATTGCATGTGCTAGAGATATCCTGCTGTCCAGATGAAGCAGCACTTATTCATTAATTCATCCATTCATTCATTCGTTCATCCATCTGTCCATCCATCCATCCATTCAATTTCTGTACCTGCCCATTTCAAACAAATGATTATGGGTGGTGAACAATCACAAAAACAACTACAACTATGTACAACTGTAACAGAGAAATAAATATAATAAATAAATAAATAAATAATGTAAAAAGAAATATTAATATAAGCAAGAAAAGTGGCCCTTAGCACATTGAGACCCCAAGCCCATGTGCATAACTAGGTCTTCAAGGTATTATGAAAGGCCAATGTCAGGATTCCAACATTAATTAAATTATAACTCTTGAGTCAAACTTCAAAAAACTTCACAAGATTTATTAGAGGCGACATATTGGCATTGCACTGTATGAAGCCAACTCTGGCATATGTAATTTACAGTCACCTGTGACTCTGTTTCTCCACTCCCCACTGGGTATCTCGTAAACCAGATTCTGCAATTAAGCACGTTCATGAGCTTGGAGTTATCATTCACATTCTCCAATTAAATATATTCGTGGGCAAAAGCTCTGGTAGTTTAGTTACAATCCTTTAAAGGTAAGAGTTGGAATGTACTTTCGATTTCAAACTGCTGCACTGCTCTTCCAGATTTCCCCCTCCCCCCTTTTTTTAAATGGCAACTACTAAAACAGGCATAGGAATGTTTTATGAGTTGATAGCCAAGAGGGTTGGTGCCATTCTAATCTCTGGAGGAAGAATGTTCCAAAAGGCAGGGTCTATGGCCGAGAAGTGACTTTTTCAACAACATAGAAAAATGTGGTGTGAAATTGATGTGCTACCCGACTTCCAATGACAATGGACATACAAAAGAGCTTATGTTGCAATGCTCCACCTGTTCCTTACTGGTAAGACCAGGGGTTCCCAACCTGGGGTGCGAGACGATATTCCAGGGGGTGCGAGAAAAGTCCAGGTAAATAATAGGATATTGGCTATATGTTGGCATTTTTATTTATTATGCAATGGATTAACTTTGTTTTCATTTTAGAGTTAAGTATCGTTATTTAGTGGCCGTCACATACATAGCTGAAAAGATTCAATCCTACCATATATTTAACGCGTTCAGTAGTTCCTAAAGTCTAAATTTCAGGGGGTGCGAGGTTCGAGTGAAATTTCTTTAGGGGTGCGGGGCGAAAAAAAGGTTGGGAATCACTGGGTTAGACTGTCACTCCATTGCTATTATTGCTCTTTTGAAAAGCAAGAATATATGCCTGTCCAATTGGTAGATTTCTCACCATACCTAACTTTCCATCCTTTTTTTTTTCCTTGTAACAACTGTACCAAAAGAAAGTGACAAGGTTCAAATCATCCCAGGAGCTTCAATAGCTGAAGATGGATTAAATTCAGGTCTCTCTCTCTCTGCTCCCGGATCTACGCTTTTCCCACTAACAACACCTTGATAATTACGTTGCAAAAGCTTGGATCAACAACCATCTCTCAAATTGATTTCTAAAGCAATTGATGGCAAAAGATTGGAGGGGCTGTAGTGAACAACAGATTGCCTGTCCCAGCTCTTCACCATTACCCCATTCTGTTTTGCTGCAATATTAATATATAAACAGAGAAAGCACCTTTATATATACTCAAACCATCTGGCCCATCTATTTCAGTCCTGCCAACTCTGATCAGCAGCAGCTGGCCACAAGATTTCTCCCCAGACAGATCATGCGAACTGCCACTGAGCTACAGCAGCATCCAGTGTACAGGATGATAAAGGAAATTCCCCAGAGATACGTCTTTCCCATCATAACCTACATACGATGCGCTGATCTGTCTCAGAAATTAAAATTGCTCCCTAATGGCTCTGCTAAAAATGGCAATTTTCAGAAGAGACATCAATTGCCCTAGGCCCGAGAAAAGGAATACAGGTAGTCCTCAACTTACGACCACAATGGAGCCCCACATTTCTGCTGTTAAGCGAGACGTTTGTTAAATGAGTTTTGCCCCATGTTACGACCTTTCTTGACGCAGTCGCTTAAGTGAATCGCTGCAGTTGTTAAACTAGTCAAACTGTTCTTAAGTGAATCTGGCTTGTCAGAACATCACAAAAGGAGATCCTGGGACAGTGCAACCGTCATAAATATGAGTCAATTGCCCAAGCATCTGAAAGTTGATCACATGACCACAGGGATGCTGCAATGGTTGTAAGTGTGAAAAATTGTCATAAGTCACTCTTTTTTCTGCGCCTTTGTAACTATGAACGGTCTTTCAACTAAATCTTATCAACATAAATGAATGAATGAATAAATAAATAAATTAAAAAATAAAAAATAAAGGAGCCTCTGTGGCTCAGTGGTTAGAGTGAAGTACTGCAGGCTACTTCTGCTGCCTGCCAGCTGCCTGCAATTTGGCAGCTCAAATCCCACCAGGCTCAAGGTTGACTCAGCCTTCCATCCTTCCGAGGTGGGTCAAATGAGGAGTCACATTTTGGGGGGCAATAGGCTGACTCTCTAAAACTGCTTAGAGAGAACTGTAAAACACTGTAAAGCGGTATATAAGTCTAAGTGCTATTGCTATTGCTAAATGAACTGTTGTAAGTCAAGAGTCACCTGTATATACCTACACCTGTATATATACACCTGTATATACAGACTTACAACTAGGGGTGTGATTCAACCAGTATAAAAAACCAGTTCGGTGAGTGCATGCATGGCAAACGCACGCTCTGTGTGCATGCTCCACATTTTAAAAAGCTAATACTTACCTTCAACTGCAGCTGAAGAAAATAGCTGAGGCACGGAAAAACGCTCTGCCGTGAGAATCAGCTGTGCTCTAACAAAAAGACATAAAGAACAGGAAAGAGCAGGGGCGGGCGGGCCCACATGCTCGTCGGAGTGAAGTGACGGAGGCAGCTGATTGTCGGAACAAGGGGTTCGCTCGAACCGGTCTGAACCGGCAGAATCCTACCCCTGCTTCAGAGGTGATAATCAGCAGGTTCTGACCAGTTCTGGAGAACTGGTAGCGGAAATTTTGAGTAGTTTGGAGAACCAGCAAATACCGCCTCTGACTGGCCCCACCCCCCTCTATTCTCCGCCTCCCGAGTCCCAGCTGATTGGCTGGGTCTTCTTTGGTTGCCCCACACAGGAGAACGGAGCTGCAAAGCAGGTTACTGGGGTGGGGAGGGAATGGGATTTTGAAGTATCCTTCCCCTGCCATGCCCACAAACCACGCCCACAGAACCGGTAGTAAAATAAAATTTGAATCCCACCCCTGCCCTGCTTACAACCACTTATTTAGTGACTGTTTGAAGTTATGAAAAAAAAAGTCAGGTGACTTCTGACCAGTTTCACACTTACAATCGTTGCAGCATCCAGATAACAGATAATCAGAGTTACAAGGGACATTATAGGTCATCTAGTCCAACCCCCCCAAGCGGGAGACCCTACACCATTTCTGACAAATGGCAGTCCAATCTCTTCTTGAAGGTCTCAAGTGATGCCACGTCCCCATGGTCACATGATCAAAATACAGGGGCTTGGCAACTGACTCCTATTTATGACGGTCACCACGTCCCGGGGTCCTGTGATCACCATTTGCAACCTTCCCAGATGGCTTCCAAGCAGGAAAGTCAATGGGGTGGAAGCCGGATTCACTTACCAACTGCATAATTCCCTGAACCATTGCCATGATTCACTTAGCAACTGTGGCCAAAAAAAAAAAAAAGTCATCAAATAGGGCTCAGTTCACTTAGCCGCCATCTTGCTTAGGAAATTTGCTTAGGAAATTTTGGACTCGGGCAGTAAGCTGAGGACCACCCATGAATGCACTGAGCAAAACAATATCCCAAAGTGGGATTTAAAAAATAAAACAAACAACACTATGGTCTCTGCTTTATTGTCTTGGATTCTGTAACTAACAAGAATGGTCCCATTTATTTATATCAAGTCTCCGTTTCCCGATAGCAACCTTTTAATTTTTAATTGTGTTTATTCATTTAATTTACACAAAGGAATATGATTGTGTTTCTTTTTCTTTTTTCTTTTTTTTTGCAGAATTCCTCTTCAAACAGAATCAGCCTAAGAGGGGAAGCAGAAGTTCACTGGCAGGGTGGGTGGCAATCTGACATACACCCACACAGCTCTTCCCTGCCTTCAACTGGGTGTCAACAGAGCTAATTTGCCTCCTCGTTTTTTATTTTATTTTAGGAGATTGGTTTACAGGCACAACAAAGGGAGAAAATAAAGAGAAATGGAAAAGAAATTTTACCAGCTGTATAAAAGTTTTAATAGGGGAAAATTACTGAGGGAACCTACTTCAAGACACAGACGTGGCTCAGGACCTTTATATTAAGCCTGCGCCAAATTTGGACAAGCGTTTGACACATGTCATATAGTGCCAAAGTCATACGGAACATGAAATGTCATGTGCACAGATCATTCATTCCTCCTTTATCTTGAGGAGGGAGGGAGGGAGGGAGGGAGGGAGGGAGGGAAGGAAGGAAGGAATGAAGGAAGGAAGGAAGGAAGGAAGGAAGGAAGGAAGGAAGGAAGGACCTTGATGTGGGAGGTGTTGTTTTAAGGAATGAGAAAATATTCATGGCATTACGTGAAACCTAATGCAACTCCTTTGAGTCAAATAACAGCATCTTACAGAGATTTTGAGGATGACTTCCAGACTCAGCTTTGAGGCATAGCCTTCTTAAAACTGTTGTCATTAGTTTTAAAATCTTGGACCACAGTATTGTCTCATCCTTTAGCATCTCACCAGAGTTTGCTAAGCAGCCAAATGCACACATTTCCATATCCTGCACACTAGAAGCACATTTATTCCATTAAGAGTACATCCTTGCATGGGTCAAGATAACATGACCCCATTCACAAAAGGTGAATTGAATGCTAGCAGGCTTGAAGGAAGGTTAAGTTTGTCAAATTACAAACAAATCAGTTGAAGACAAAGATGTTCATGTTCAAGAGTGACCACAGGGGAGAGACAAAGATAGGGGAAAGTGGAATCGGGTGGAATACTGAACTATACTCCACATTGCAAAAATATGTTGTTGGGCCCCCATAGATTACTCTGGAAATTATACTGTGGATTTTATACACAAGAAAAAAAAGGGGGGGTAGATATAATTCATAGAATGAATAAGGGAAGAAAATTGTGAACTGTGATGATCTTTCATTAGGCAGAAAGAATATTGATCTCCAGGGCATCAAGAAGTTTCATTATCCATCCAGCAGACATTTCAACAGTTGGGATTCAAGTTATTAACACCTGAAAATTGCCTAGCAACCACAAAGACCATTTTTCCTGATAGGTTTGTATGAAAGGGCTCCAGAGAGGCTGTCTTCCTTCCCCAGCATAATTTTATAAGGCATCTTTAAGAATTGGAAAGAATTCAGAATTTCACCCAGTGTGTGATCTTCCATCACAGAGAGGTAATAACCATGCCTCCTACAGTGTGGCATAATTACCTTATAGCTGGGAATTTCTGTAGATCCAGTTTTTCTCACTCTACATGTGATTTCACCTTCCATGCCACTTTGAAAGCTACTGCATCCCACTCTGCCGACGGGAGGCTTCGTGGAGGAAGCTGCGCCCCAGTGGACTTTTATTGGCTAGAAAGCTAATTAACGTCTCTACCAGACATCACCTCAGAGAGATATAGAATTTGTTCAAAACTGATTATTTGTATGATGGACTTGCCACGTCATTCCAGCTATTGGCATAAAGGAACAATTCCCAGTTTTAGTACTTGTATCCTTGCAGAATTACTACGGAAATTCCCATTTATATGAGGAGAGGAGAGGGAGGAGGAGAGGGGAGGGGAGGAGACGGAGAGGGAGGGGAGGAGAGGGGGAGGGAGGGGGGAGGGAGAGGGGAGGAGTAGAGAGGGAAAGGGAGAGGAGAAGGGAGGGGAGGAGAGGGAGGGAGATGAGAGGGGAGGGAGAGGGGAGGAGTAGAGAGGAGGGGAGAAGGGAGAGGGAGGAAGAGGGGAGGGGAGAGAAGGGGAGAGGAGAGGGAGAGGAGGAGGAAAGGGGGAGGAAAAGGGAGGGGAGGGGGAGGAGAGGGCAGGGGAGGAGAAAAAGTCCACAAGTCATAAAGGGGACACAGTTCCCCACCTCTGCTACAGATGGACAATTAAAAGCATCCTGTCATATTGTATTACTGTGTGGTTTAGAATAGCAGTCCCCAACCTTTTGGGCACCAGGGACCGATTTTGTGGAAAGAGGTTTTTCCCTGGACCAGAGGGATCGTGGTATGGCATGCTGCCTGCATCCCATGGGTGGGGGGGCTTCACTTGTTTACGTGGACTGGTTTCTGGCATGCCTTAGCCCATTGCCAGTCCATGGACCGGGGGTTAGGGACCCCGGGTTTAGAAGTATTACTGTTTTGGACAGGAAGGCCATGCAGAGAATGGCAGAAAAGATTACTGGATGTTCACTTCCTTCTATCCAGGACGTGGCATATCAGGAATGCTTGACCAGGCTCTGCAATATTGTTTGGAACATCCTCTCCATGGCCGTTTTTCTTTGTTACCTTCTGTGAGGAGGCTCTGCAGGATCCAAAGCAGAACATCTACACCAGGGGTGTCCAACCTTGGTAACGTTAAGCCTGGAGGACTTCAACTCCCAGAATTCCCCAGCCAGCAAAGCTGGCTGGGGAATTCTGGGAGTTGAAGTCCTCCAGGCTTAACGTTACCAAGGTTGGACACCCCTGATCTACACTCTGTAATGGCTTTGTACCATATAGTATCAACCTTGTTAACTCTCCAGACTGGTTGTTTTTTTTTTTTTTTTGGCTATGTATTTCAAAATGCACTGTACTCGTGTGTGTGTGTGTGTGTGTGTGTGTGTGTGTGTGTGTGTGTGTGTGTGTGTGTGGCATATGTTTATGCATGTGCATGTCTACGGGTATATATTTGTTTTCTTTGAAGAAAATTTCATTTTTTTGAATGTGTGCCACGTATGTTTACAGAAATTTTTTTTGACAAGGAAGGTTAGTTTAAGTTACCCACTTTAGGCAACTAATTATGACATTAAAGGACAGCATTTTCAGTTATTTACTTCATCCTGTTTCTTGATTGTCAGAAAGAGGGCAGAAGATTGTCTTAAGTAATAAAATAATTGGATGGGGTATTAATTACTTTGATAGGGATAGGGTCAGGTAGAAATATCATTCGGTCCTTAGTATATCAAGATAATGAAATGCCTCCAGCCTCCCATGGAGACATTAAGTCATCTTCTACATGGAATCTTTTGTTTTTATTGGTCTCCTAAGCTAAGATTTTATGAAACAAGCCTGTTCTAATAATACCACCTCTGCAGACAATCTTCCCTTAATTAGGGGATCACCTTTTAACACTGTAAGGGAATCTTATCTATCTGTAACGCAAAGTGTTTTGAGACTAGCATGCATTTTTGCTTACTTCTACACTAGTGTTTTTTTCAACCTTGGCAAGTGTAAGATGGGGGGATGAATTCAGGGAGTTGAAGTCCACTCCTCTTAAAGTTGCCAAGGTCGAGAAAGAGGGTTTTATACCATAAGAAGACTTTAAAAAAAAAAAATAGCAAATGAAGGTCAACAACATTCAACTTTGTTTGGGGAATGTGGAACACCCTTTTCTCAACTTTACCGCTTCTATGAAGGTTAAAGCTGTCAAAGCCAAAATCAAAGATCCTATGATGAGACAGCATTGTGCCTTCAACATACAACATTGAGAATTGAACAAAAAAAAAATCTATTAAATAAGGACAAGTGTGATGACCCAGGGTGGAATACAAAATAAACACAGTCCCAAAAAACAGGTGAAGCCCCTTTTATTCCTTCATTTTGCTTCCAAGCTCCAAATATCCTTGACTGGAGACAAAAAAACTCCCACACAAGAAGTTACAAGAAGGAGGAAATGCCGTTTAAATTATAAAGAGTAAAAAACAACACATACCAGGCAAGATAAGGGCTTGAAGACGTCCACAGATATCAGAACACACACTAGGAAGGACTGCCAAACTCAGAGAGGAACAATAAACTAGAGATATTTCCACGCTTTGTTTCCAGCATTTGCCCATACGCATGTCCATCCTCTTATTCAGTTGTCACAGCTGCAGCCCATGAAGAGGATCAAGGCCCTCTCCTCCCCAGTAGACCATGTCTCTCCCTTATCCTCTCCTCCCTGCGTGCCCTAGGATGGAGAGGGGATGGGCCTGGGTCCTCCTCTGACTGCCCAGCCGGCCTCTGCCCTTCCCCAAGCCTCCTCCCCAACTTCCGGAGCCACACTTCCACTCCCTGTCGGCTGTTCCTCCTCTCCCTCAGAGTCAGTCTCCACCAGGGGCATGACACAGGAGCAATAAAGAGCGAAAGGTATAGGACTTATACTCAATATGAATCCTGGCTTGGTTCATAGATCCTATGGGACCTTCCCCTTTAGAGCTTCTTGACTTCTGTAATCAAAGCAACTTACATTATCCAGCTTTGTCCTAGTCTTCATCACTGTCAACTCTTGAGTGGAATGAAGAGAATGTGAGTAAAACCAAAGATTTTGCCCACTTCGTTTTGCATGCAGGAGACCACATAATTAGATTGTGAAACTTCTCTGCCTCTTGTGCACATATATGCCTTCAGCCCTTCTGCGTTAATGCTTTAAACCTAAAACATATAGCAATTTCCTCTTGTTGTCTAAACTGGTAAAATTGAGCTGTACTTTGCGCTATTCTTGTACATCTGAAATGCTTCTCAGCTGCAAAATTGAGAACAAAAGTAGCTCAACCATAGAAACGCCAAGGCTGGATTGACAGCTGCAGAGTGAGGGGGCAGGAATTCGGATTGGGGAACCGGTGGAAAACGAGCTGTTAAAGTTTCCTATCTGTTTCGAGGAGAGGAGGAGGAGGAGGAGGAGGAGGAGGAGGAGGAGGGAGGAGGAGGAGGAGGAGGAGGAGGAGGAGGAGGAGGAGGAGTTTTACATGAAAGCTGATTCCTCTTGACAAATCAATGTTTCCTATACTGTATTTTTTGTACATTTTCTCTCCTCAAAAACAGAATATAGTACTACTTTGGGGAAGGGGAGAACAGGAGAAGCACCTTTTCTTCTGTGTCATACTCCAATCCCCCCCTCTCTAAATATTAAACAATATTGGCAAATTTTTCCCCTCCATATGGTCCATATCCTCCATATGGTCTACATCTGAAAGAACCATCCCTGGTCCATATGGTTTGTATCTGAAGAAACATCCCTGGCTCCATATGGTCCGTATCCTCCATATGGTCTACATCTGAAAGGACCATCCCTATGGTTTGTATCTGAAGAAACATCCCTGGCTCCATATGCTCCATATCCTCCATATGGTCTACATCTGAAAGAACCATGCCTGGTCCATATGGTTTGTATCTGAAGAAACATCCCTGGCTCCATATGGTCCATATCCTCCATATGGTCTACATCTGAAAGGACCATCCCTGGTCCATATGGTTTGTATCTGAAGAAACATCCCTGGCTCCATATGGTCCGTATCCTCCATATGGTCTACATCTGAAAGGACCATCCCTGGTCCATATGGTTTGTATCTGAAGAAACATCCCTGGCTCCATATGGTCCTTATCCTCCATATGGTCTACATCTGAAAGAACCATCCCTGGTCCATATGGTTTGTATCTGAAGAAACATCCCCGGCTCCATATGGTCCGTATCCTCCATATGGTCTACATCTGAAAGGACTATCCCTGGTCCATATGGTTTGTATCTGAAGAAACATCCCTGGCTCCATATGGTCCATATCCTCCATATGGTCTACATCTGAAAGAACCATCCCTGGTCCATATGGTTTGTATCTGAAGAAACATCCCGGCTCCATATGGTCCGTATCCTCCATATGGTCTACATCTGAAAGAACCATCCCTGGTCCATATGGTTTGTATCTGAAGAAACATCCCTGGCTCCATATGGTCCGTATCCTCCATATGGTCTACATCTGAAAGAACCATCCCTGGTCCATATGGTTTGTATCTGAAGAAACATCCCTGGCTCCATATGGTCCGTATCCTCCATATGGTCTACATCTGAAAGAACCATCCCTGGTCCATATGGTTTGTATCTGAAGAAACATCCCTGGCTCCATATGGTCCGTATCCTCCATATGGTCTACATCTGAAAGGACCATCCCTGGTCCATATGGTTTTTATCTGAAGAAACATCCCCGGCTCCATATGGTCCATATCCTCCATATGGTCTACATCTGAAAGAACCATCCCTGGTCCATATGGTTTGTATCTGAAGAAACATCCCCGGCTCCATATGGTCCGTATCCTCCATATGGTCTACATCTGAAAGAACCATCCCTGGTCCATGTGGTTTGTATCTGAAGAAACATCCCCAGCTCCATATGGTCCATATCCTCCATATGGTCTACATCTGAAAGAACCATCCCTGGTCCATATGGTTTGTATCTGAAGAAACATCCCTGACTCCATATGGTCCATATCCTCCATATGGTCTACATCTGAAAGAACCATCCCTGGTCCATATGGTTTGTATCTGAAGAAACATCCCCGGCTCCATATGGTCCGTATCCTCCATATGGTCTACATCTGAAAGAACCATCCCCAGCCTAGTCCATATGGTCCCTATCGGGGTGGGAATCATCCCTCCCATTTGCTTGCCATGAAAACGAAAGGAGTTGATCCGGCAAACAAAAGTGACTCCATACTGGTAAAAAGAGATTGGGGGAAACGCAGTAGCTGCTGCCATCCCTGGCTAAGAAGGGAGTCCATTAACAGGCAGATCAATACTTCACTTCTTTTGTTCCAGACTGTTCACCAGGCTCAGTGCAATTTAAGCTTTAACTGACATCAGCAAGAGAGAACATTCTTTTCTTTTCCCCACTATCTTTCCAAATAGAGCTAAGGGAAGAGGGGTGTGTGTGTGTGTGTGTGACTTAACACTAGCAATCCCACCTTTCTTATATAAATCCCACCTTTCTTATATAAATCCCACCTTTCTTATACAAATATAGGTCAAAGCTGTTAAATTAGAAGAGCTCAGCTTGTACCTGATGAGCTTTTATGTTATTTTTTTTAACCTGTCTTCTGTTAGAGCAGGGGTCTCCAAGCTTGGTGACTTTAAGCCTGGTGGACTACAACTCCCAGAATTCCCCAGCCAGCTTTGCTGGCTGGGGAATTCTGGGAGTTGTAGTCCACCAGGCTTAAAGTCACCAAGCTTGGAGACCCCTGTTGTTAGAGGATACAATCCAAGGGAACGATGCCTGTGAAATCCAAAATGGGTAGCCTGAAAGAGACTGGCTGCCAGCCCCAAATCCATGAAATGCTTGCATACTTTTGAAAAATTTTATTAACAGATTATATTCAGGCTCCCGGGGGGGGCCTCTGTCATCCCTCAGAGATAGCCCAGGCAAGTTGTACCGACCACAAGAGGGAATGCTAAATTTATTGCAACACTACAGCAGAGGTGGTATTCAGCAGGTTCTGACCAGTTCTGGAGAACCGGTAGTGGAAATTTTGAGTAATTCGGAGAACCGGCAAATCCCACCTCTGACTGGCCCCGCCCCCATCTATTCTCTGCCTCTCAAGTCCCAGCTGGTTGGCTGGGTCTTCTATGGTTGCCCTGCACAGGAGAACAGAGCTGCAAAGCAGGTTAGTGGGGTGGTGAGGGAATGGGATTTTGCAGTAACCTTCCCCCAGGAGTGGGGAGGGAATAGAGATTTTACAGTATCCTTTCCTTGCCATGCCCACCAAGCCACACCCTCAGAACTGGTAGTACAAAACATTGAATCCCACCACTGAATTACAGTACTTGCAAGTCTGAAAAAAACAAAAACCCTCTATCACCTTTATAATCCAAAAAAACCAGGGTGGGTCCTTTCTGAAACATTTGCCATGTTCCCATTGCTTCTGTGGGCTAAGCTGCCATTTATCTGACCACTGCCTAGTCTGCAGCTCTTCCTTACTCTCAAAACATTCTCAGAGACCACTGTAACCTCCAAAAAGGGTTCTTCTTGTGCCCTATATATGCTCTAGTACAGCATTTCTCAACCCCAGCAACTATGAAAGAAGCAATGGATGGAAACTAATCAAGGAGAGAACCAACCTAGAACTATGGAGAAATTTCTTGACAGTGAGAACAATTAATCAGTGGAACGATCTGGCTCCAGAACTTGTGAATTCTCCAAACACTGGAAGTTTTTAAGAAGAGTTTGGATAACCATTTGTCTGAAGTGGTGTAGGGTCTCCTGCTTTGAGGGAGGGGGGGTTGGACTAGAAGACCTCCAAGGTCCCTTCCAACTTTGTTAGTCTGTTAAATGGGTGGACTTCAACTCCTAGAATTCTCTCGCAAGAATTCTAGGAATTGAAATCCACCTATCTTAAAGTGCCTGTAATGGAAAATATAGCTCTAGAACAGGAGTGTCAAACTCAAGGCCCATGGGGTGCTTAGATCTGACAGGTGGGGCCGGTCTGGAAACAGCAAAGGATCGGCCCATGGTGCCTCTGCCAGCAAAAACGGAGCTCAGGGGGCCGCATGCAGTCCGCCCCATTTTTGCTGGCAGAGGGCTGCAGGAGGCCATTGCAGCAGAAAATGGGGCAAGTGGGGGGGCACACGCATGCCCCTAGGCTCCGTTTTTGCTGGCAGAAGGCTAGGAAAACAAACTCAAAACAAACCAAAAGGAGAAATGTTTCTCCTTTTGCATTTGAGCATGCAAGAAGGGACAGGAAAGGAGAAAGGGAAAGAAAAAGAATGGAAGATGGGAAGAGAGGAAGGAAGGAAGGAAGGAAGGAAGGAAGGAAGGAAGGAAGGAAACTCAAACCAAACCAAAAAGATAAATGTTTCCCCTTTTGCATTTGAGCATGCAAGAAGGGACAGGAAAGGAGAAAGGGAAAGGGAAAGAAAAAGAATGGAAGATGGGCAGAGAGGAAGGAAGGAAGATTATAATGAGAGTGAGGGAGGGTCTCAGGCAAGTCCTACCTTAGCATTTGGCCACCACAGGTGCCCCCGACATGAGTGATGTCGAGCTGGCCACACACACACCCAGCCACACTGATGTGGCCCTCAATGAAATCGAGTTTGACAGCCCTGCTCTAGTACATAGCAAAGTATTCTAATACACACTGAACGCTGATTCCGTTGATTAAACTGTAACTGCCAGGGATTGAAAGAATTAGATAGCAGGTGACGAGAAACGGCTCTGCCTGCGGCCTTGAAGCACTGACAGTATTGCAGCAGATGGAGCAGACATTTCTTATTTTCCTGCCATCTGAATCAGGCCCCAGATTTGGATACCTTTCTAAATGACGTAAGATCACCAAATGTTGGTTATGCCATCCGATTCCAGATAAATATTTCAGCTTGGCTGCAGCTTTCCTCTGTATCCCTCAAGACTTTTTGGATAGACTGCAACACTCTGAATCACACACACTCTATGCATCATCCTGTCATCAAAAATATCCAGCGAATCAATACTCTATACCTCCATGCAAGAGCCTGAGAGAAAAATAATGTTCGATTGGGCTCCAGTGAGTCTTAAATTTTCCGTAGAAAAGCCATCCAAGAATCCAGCTAATGATTTTGGACTGTAACATCTAAGAGACCTAGTGTTGTGGTTTGCTGGCAGCAGCTGAGGTCTCAGAGAGCAAGGACTCAGATGAGGGGCTTGTGTGTGGTGTAGGGATGGGGCCAGGACTATCAGGGAGTGGAGTGCTGCCTTCGGAGGCTGTGGAGGCTGGCAGCAGTGATGAAGAGGCCCCCGAGGAGCTTGTGCCCAGTGTATGTGCGCGCAGGGCTGCTCGAAGGAAAGAGCAGCTGCAGCAGCACAGGCAACTCAGGAGTAAGGCTGCAAGGTGATGGCCCCTCCCTTAAGGGATAAAAGCCAGCCCTCAGAGGTGGGATTCTTTGCAGGAAGCAAAGAAGTTCTTGCACTTGAAGTCTTGTGGAAGTTCGGATTTATCCTGGTTTGTGTTTGGAGACTTTTGGGTTTTGATTATTTCTTTGCAATTTAATCTAATGTTTTTGGCAGCCTTGGACAACCTTGGCAAGGCTTGTTCTTATCTGGGACAATTAATTTTTAATAGCATTTTACTGTGAATGAACGGAATTCACAGAGAAGCATTAAAAAGGTTTTGCTTTTATCTCTGTTTGGTGTTTGTTTGCTTTTAACGAGGCTCGAACTGCTTGCTGGCAGTCGGCAGTCAGAAGAATTAGCCTGCAATACTGCATTCTAACCACCAGGGCTCTTCAGCGAAATAACCATGGTGTTAAACTGGATACAACAATGTCCATGCTATTACCAACTGGGTCAAAAAGCAGCTATGCAGCTCCAATTCAGACCACAAAGCTCCTATATGCCAAAGGGAACGTTATTCCCCATGAGCAATTAATAAATAGGGAAAGAAAAATCACACAATATTTTTCTCTGATCCTGCCTGATTGATGACACAATGAATGACACAATGAGAACCCTTAAATCCACACCATACTCCTGACTCAATTATGTTCTTTCTAACATTGTCCTAACTGAACTCGGACAGTTTGAGAGTAGAACAAGATAAACACACAATCCAATACATAACATATTAGACTCTCTACCTCTCACCAGGCTTAAATCTAGGAAACCAATTGGGAACAACATACCACAGTCTTACAATCAAGGTGAAGAATGGCGATTAAGATGAGCAGCTATCGGGGTGGATAAAAATCGATGATTTAAAAAAAAAAATTAAAAAAATTTAAAAAATTGATTTTTAAAAAATTTAAATTGGATTGTTTTGATTTAAATCGGATATTTTTTTTAAATTTTTATCTAATTTACTTTAATAAAATGCTTTTGGAGTAAAAAAAAATCTATCTAAAGATAGTTTTCTATTTAAGATACATTAATAATTTAGTTTATTCAGCATGAAATGGAGTTTAGTTATGTAGCCTGAGGCGATATATTCTGCAACATTGGCACTGTTGGTGAGTCAACAGCAGGTCAGAGGAGCAGTCTCTCAGGGTCAGAGATAACAGTTGCTTTTTAAAAATTACGATTTAAATCGAGTCAATTTAAATCAAAGCCTTTTTACTAGTGATTTAAATTGACTTGATTTAAATCAAATCCACCCTGGCGGTTATTAATAACCACAACCAAACAGATCATATAGAACCACCCAAAGCACTTCCAGGGATGCAGTTGCCTCGAAAAATATGGAGCCACCTGAATAGAATCAGGACAGGCCATGCCAGAACTAAGGCAACGTTTTTTTTAAGGGAGGAATGACCAAGAACCTTCACTGTGACTGTGGTTGCACACCAGAACAAACTGCAACACATATTGCTCAAAAAGTCTCCTCAGGAAATTTTAGGGCACCTGAGATGAACTCACTGCAGCCACACCAGAAGAAGTTAGACGGTTAGCTCCCTTAGATATTGAATTACAACATTCTATACAGTATTGTCCATATATCTCATGTGTGCGCATGTGTGTTTGCTGATGCTTTATTTAAACTAAATTTGTATATCTGTGATTGCATGATCTATTTATTTAGATAAATAAATAACAGATAACAAATAATCAGAGTTGGAAGGGACCTTGTAAGTCATCTAATCCGACCCCCCACCCAAGTGGGAGACCCTACACCATTTCTGACAAATGGCAGTCCAATCTCTTCTTGAAGGTTTCAAGTGATGGTGCTCCCACAACTTCCGAAGGCAAGCTGTTCCATTGGTTGATTGCTCTCACTGTCAGAAAATTTCTCCTTATTTCAAGGTTAAATATCTCCTTGTTCAGTTTCCATCCATTATTCCTTGTCTGGCCTACGGGTGCTTTGGAAAATAGCTTGCTCCCCTCCTCTCTGTGGTAGCCCCTCAAATATTGGAAGACTGCTATCATGTCTCCCCTGGTCCTTCTCTTCACTAGATTAGCCATGCCCAGTTCCTGTAACCATTCTTCATATGTTTCCTAAATAAAATAAAACCATGCCCTGGCACACATTGTCACAAAGGTGCTTTTTTCAAAAGGCAACTGGACTTTGTTTTTCCTTGAAGACGTTTAGCTTCTCTTCAGTTCTGAATTGAAGAACTTAAAAAATTTCTTGGATGAGAAGTAAAACATCTTCAAAGGAAAAATTAAGTCCAGATGCCTTTTGTTTAAAAAAAAAAAAAAAAAAAAAGCACTTTTGGGACAATCATGACCTGGATGACTGAGAATATCCATACACATTTAGCACACATTGTGTTTTTCTACAGATGGCACAGATATGGTCACTAGCATGTTTAGCTTGCTCTCTGGATATTTCAATGGGAATGAATGATTTCCTCCTAAATTATCTGGAAAATAAAGAAACAGACCTTGTTCACATTTCAGACTACATCATAATGTGATTTGATTGGTTTTAGCTTGCTGTAGAGGGCAAATTGCCAACAGGGCTTCTAAGCCATGCATTAAGTTTTTGCACATTGTACAATCCAAACCAATTGTGATTCATCCAGTTCACAGTGATTAAGCAAATCATGGGTCAGCAGCACAATGTGTTAACTCGGGAAAAACCTCAGATTGAAGAAACTGAATAATAGGAACAGCAATAACAATTGCAGCTACAATTCTTTGATTCCTTGATATAGCTATTCCGGTTTGCTGTGGGAAAAATGCCATCAACCTGGTGTCCAGTCAGACTCAACTGGGCAGGTAGGAAGTCGGCCCTGCTTGTATTAAAGCTCTGCTGAAAAAGTGGTAAGGAAGGATATCTGCTATTTACCCATCCTTCATAATAAATTAAGATCCTTGCAGGAATGCATCTCCACAAACCCTTTCTTTATCTCAGGTTTTACCCCCAAGCATAAAAAGTCATTAATTCTTCAGCTATTGCTGTATCAGGGGAATCATTTTCAGAAGGAGGGAGGGAGGGAGGGAGGGAGGGAGGGAGGGAAGGAAGGAAGGAAGGAAGGAAGGAAGGAAGGAAGGAAGGAAGGAAGGAAGGAAGGAAGGAAAGAAGGAAGATCAGAAGTGCACATCAAGTGGTAATATTTAATGAAGCACATTGTTTCTTGGAGGAGACAAAAAAAGAGAGTTCTGAAAATAAGGAAATTAACTAGGACATTCCATCAAAGCCCAAGTCAATTAGGAAAAAAAAAACAGAAAGACTAAAAGAATGCAATTCTTTAATCAAATTGCAATTCTAATGTGATTCCTGTCCAGAGGAAGGAAAATGGCTTCTCTCCATGCCAATTGCCAGAATGCTGTGTGTAGCAAATCTCTTCCAATTCTCAAAAGAGTTCTATGAAAATCCTTTGCTGAACCAGTTAAGAAGGCTTTCTCTCCCAGAAATGCTTAATGAAAGACTCGCCAAAGTCAAAATACTTCTGGTATCCAGCTTATGCTGGCTATATCAAGGGAAACCACTGAAGAGAAAAGCAGTTTCCTGTCAAGAAAGACAGCATGCAATGAAAGGAAGGATACAGCCTTAGTGGAGAACGAGATTTGGACTTGGGTGGCCATGCAAGGGTAGCTATGTTACAGGCTTGCTGCATCCTGTAAATATCATCACTTCCTTTGCAAAGAAGAATTTGCCGTTTCTCCATTTAGAGAGCAGCAATGGTGGCGCAGTGGTTAGAATGCAGTATTGCAGGCTAATTCTGCTGACTGCCAGGAGTTTGATCCTCAGCGGCTCAACGTTGACTCAGCCTTCCATTCATCTAAGGTTGGTCAAATGAGGACCCAGATGGTTGAAGGCAATATGCTGACTCTGTAAACCGCTTAGAGGGCTATAAAAACACTGTGAAGTGGTATATAAGTCTAAGTGCTTTTGCCATTGCTATCAGGAGAAAATACCTCACCTGTATTTCATCCCATATTGGAACTCCTCAGACGTATATAACCAGATCTTTTCTGTGGGATTCAAACCCTTTAAATGGAACCTCAGGTGAACCCTGAAAATAAGAGATGGCTATACACATCCGAGTCCCAATACACAATGAAACCATATCATATAATACAGTGGTGACAGATAAACACCCCAAAGACTGTACACTTTCTAAAAACAGAAAATCTCCCCTTTCCAAAAGGGGGTAAAAAGAGGGGGCAAGGGAATGGAAACTATCCCCAAATCAAAGCCTGATTAAATTTATAATTTCAGATTAAATTGAAATATTAAATGCAATTTTTATGAGCATGCCATTATGCTTAATTGTTTTCCACATTGGGCCCCCATATAAATATTAAAAGGTTTAGAGGGGGCTCTGGGACCCTTTGTCAAAGTCTTTTAGGAGCTGCAGGTAAGTTTGGGACTTCAGTCTGCTCCCTCATCCCAAACTTTGGCATAAATCATAAATTGTCATCACATTTCAACCAATCTACATAGGTACAAGGATTACTGAAAACTAAAATTCTAAACATTATGTAAAGTGATGCTGGATAAATCTGTAATGATGAAACCTGATATAGTAATATAATCAGCCAGAGCGGATCTCCCAGAAACTAATCTCCAATGAAAAAAGAAAAAGTAAATTAATCCATGGAAACATGAATTTAGAAAACATGCAAAATTTCACTTTGGCAAAATTCACAAGCTTCAAAATTCACCAAGCTTTAAAAAAAAAAACCTTTCAGCAATCTCCTTCAATTAAACAAAATGCATCACCAAGAAAGAAGGGGAAATACACTTTGAATCACAAGCCAATCCCAGCCAATCAAACATGGTGATACTGTAATCTTTACTCTGCAGAAAACTAGGATTAAACATTTTTTTCAGTGTTGAGCAGTCAAGCATCCTCTGGTAGTCAATACGCAGATAACACTGGAATCATTCACTGGTCATGCACACTTGCAATGCCTTCAATAGGGCAAAAAAAGGGGGAACTCGGAAGAAATTTTTATTCTCGAATAAGATCTCAGACTTCAGAATTTAATCACCAAGAACAGAGGTGTCTTCTCTGGCAGCAAAAGATTCTTAGACTCTAACGCAGTGTTTCTTAATCTTGATTGCTGTACAATGTGTGGAATTTAACTCCCAATATTCCCCTGCTGGCTGAAGAATTCTGGGAACTGAAACCCATCTTAAAGTGGCCAAGGTTGAGAATACTGCTCTAAAGCAAATCTTACCACAATAGCTATTTATCCATTCTAGTTGATGTGAAAGGTGCGATGACCCTGATGACCTGGGGCATGACATAAAGGCAACACAGTGAGATAATCATTAGGAGTCCCTTTATTAGCTCCAACTTTGCCCCCAGTGTCCTGGTTACCTTCTGGGCTGGAGGAAAACTCTCCCAGGAACAGCCTTTGGTTGCAGAGAATCAAGTCCAAAACATGGTCAACAAAAACTGTAACTATAAGTCCAATCAAGGCAAGATGAGGTAATTAGTCCGGCAGGGCAAGAGAAGGAATTCCAGATGTGAAGGAACGGCAGTAATTCAACACAGTTGGGAGGATGCCAGGAACACAGATAACCAAAGTCAACACAAGATAAACTCACATTTGTTCCCAGCAGATGCCACACTCAGATTGCATCTCTTTTAAACTCTCATTCCCAGGTGTGCCTAATGAAGGGAATCAAGGCCCTTTCCTCTCCCGTAAGCCATGCAACCCACATTGCTCTCTTCTCCATTCCTCCCTGTGTGCCCTAGGATGAAGAAGGGGTGGGCCTGGTCTTCCTCTGAATTCCCTCTCCCTTGTTCTACCTCTTCCCTGCTCTGCCCAGCCGGACTTTGCCCTTCACCAGCTTCCTCCACAGCTAACGGAGCCACACTTCCACTCCTTGTCAGCTGTTCATCTTCCTCCTTGGATTCAGACTCTGACAGGGGCATGACAAAAGGTCTAATCAAAATGCTTCCCAAATTAGTTGGTACAACCATACTCTACAGAGCTGGGATACAGAAATTCAGATGATAATTAGATGTCAGCAGATTACTGGTGCAGTGGCCTAGAGGTGGAGCCCTCGCTTCACAATCAGGAGGCTGTGAGTTTGATCCTAGGTAGAGGCAGATATTTCTCTCTCTGGACACAATGAGTCTGTCAACTCATGACCTGCTCCCGAGTTGCCAAGGCAGGGGGATGGGAAATCACACCTCACAGCTGCACCAAGGAATTCACACCTCAGTCAAAACAAAACACAGCCTAGCTGGCTGAAGCCAAGGCCATCTCCACAGAGACCCGCAACGGCTGGAGGGAGTGACTTCTACAACCCGCGAAATTGCTTTGTTGGGGAATGTGACTAGTGACACAATCTGGGGGGAGGGGGAACCCGGATCAGAGGCAAGGCATGACATGGTGCTCCTAATAAACAACTGGATTTTTCTTGCTAAATGGCTTGAGACTCTTAATTTTATTAAGGCATTGGTCGCAACCCTGACAGAGTCTATATTTGCTGCGAACTCTGCATTAGTGACAGGAAGGGCATCCGGCCAGTAAACACTCAGTTCCATTCAGTTGCCCTGACTCCACCCTGATGCAAGGGATTATGGGGCTATTAAAAGACACACAAAAAAATAACTCTTAACTGCTACTATTTGTTGTCATGATTTCTACGGCCCAGATAGAGTTAACCACATCATCTGTTTGGTTCCTCTTTGCAGCTGACTACATCCTTGGTCTGGCAGAATGTAAATTTAAAAGGGATGGGAAGCACGTTGCTGTGACTGCTTCCATCTCTCTCATTTTCAACTGTACAAAAGCCTTCTTGAAAAAAGTTACAAGATCCTATTAAGATCTTGAGAGGGATGAAATAATATAGCACTATGCAAAGACCCTAATGGAAAACAGCTCACCTGAAAAACAGGTTATAAAGCATGGTGAGTGCCATGACTTCAGAAGGAGCTGTGCCTGCCTTGCAATTGAACATCTGTACCTTGTCACTCACTTAGCCAAAGCCTGACTCTGGGGGAACAAGCTGTTTTTCCCAAAAGCTGTTAATCCATCCAGGAACCATGTCTTGCAGCTGCTGATTCGAGAACATTCATCCATCAATGTACAAGTTACATCTAGGCTATCGTAAAGATCCTACAAAAATCTAAGAAATAATTTCATATGATTAGGGAAAAGGTGTAGAGTCCATGGACCATTACTGCTGCAGAATTCCAGATCATAACATGTTCCTTTCTTGAGGAATGGGGTCTTCATTCTAGTCCTCTCCTAAACAGATTTCAGAATAACAGAATATCAGAATTGGAATGGACCTTGGAGATCTTCTAACCCTATACCACTTCAGACAAATGATTTTCCAATCTCTTCTTAAAAGCTTCCAGTGATGGAGCACCCACAACGTTTGAAGGCAAGCTGATTAATTGTTCAAACTCTCCCACATGGTAGCACCCAGGTTTCAGCCTCTAAGTATGTGAATTTGAAAAATATACATAATGCACGTGCACTGTAAAATTAATACTTAAAATTGTAGACTTGTAGCACCATAAAAACTTTAGTATAAAATATCATCTCCTCATGAAAAATAATCTTAAAAAGGTGGTGCACACGTTGATGTTCTTCAGGATTGTCGCCTTTGTGTCTGTTTGGAAACATCCATTAGCACAAATCTCCAAAACTAGATTTTACTGTTTAACTCCACGCACGTTGTATGGCTATTTTGATGAAAACATTGGCATGGAGAACAAAGTCTCAGTTAAAAAGGCAATTATTCAGCAATTTGTAGTTACCAATATTACCCATGGATTTATTACTTGCTACTAGCAAACTGCTTTTCTAAATCGCGTCCATTTTATTCACTGATAACGTCCACATTGCAAAATCAACAGAACAGAACAGATATTATGCCTTAACATGAACAGCAGACAAAACTCAGATGAGTTCTATCAACAGCCAAGGCTCATTATCTTCCTACAGGGGAGATGTTGAAATGCAAGCTCAGCCTTGAGGTGGCTCTGAACATATTCCAATCCTTTCATTTCTGCCTTGGTAAAGCTATCTATGTCAGACAGAGGAGGTACCATATGGAAGATAAATGAAAAAAATATGTTGAGTCCCAAGCCAGTTTCTCTTTTTTTTCTCTTTCCAGCTAGTACTATATTGAGTAAAGTTTCTGAGATGCAAAGTTGCACCTGCTTAAAAAAAATGGCTTTTTCCAGGGTTTTCACCAGTCTTCAAGACTTTTGATTGTTTTCCCTTCTCCCGTGGAAAACCTCTTTTTCATTTTTCTTTCCCTTCCTTTCTTTTCCTCCAGTATTTTGTAGTTGTTTAGAATTTAAAGTACTGAATGTATTTGGATACTCATTAGTTCTATCTGTAGTATCGTCAAGTGATTAACGCACTAGGCTAGAAACCCAGAGGACTGTGAGCTCTAGTCCTGCCTTAGGCACGAAAACTGGCAGGGTGAGTTTGGGCCGATCATTGGGAGACAGTGTGTTCTAATCCTGCCTTAGGAATGAAATACTGCTGGGTAACTATGGGCGATGGAGATGGTGAGTTCTAGTCTGGCTTCAAGGATCAAAGCCAGCTGGGTAACCATTCCCTCTCTCTCAGCCCAATCACCTCACCAGGTTGTTCTGGGGAAAATAGGAAGGGAAAGGTGTATTAAGTATGTTCACTACCTTGAGCTACTGTTGTGGTCCACCAGCAGCCTGCAGAGCTGGCAGCAGAGTTGGACAGTGGGGAGGAACATGGGCCAGTCCAGGAATCTGGGGAGGACTCGGACGAGGGATCTGCATCCGACACAGAGATGGCACCAGGGCCGTCTAAGAATTATGTGCCAACTCCGGAGCCTCCAGAATCTGACAGCAGTGAGGCAGAGGAACAAGGGGAGCCTGTTCCCAGTGCACACATGCACAGAGCTGCCAGAAGGCAAGAGCAGTTAAGACAAAAGGGGCAACTCCGGAGTAAGGCTTGGAGGTGATTGGCCCTCCCATAAAACATAAAGGAGGAGCAAAGGGACATGAACCTTTGCAGGAAGCAACTTTGTTCATACTGGTCAGTTTGAAACCTGAAGCTCCATGTTGAATTTGTGCTCCGTTTGGTCTTGTACAACTAATTGGAAATTTAGTCATTGGCAGCATTTCGAGAAAGATAAAGGTGCATGCTTATCAGACTTATCCCGAATGACTTTGGCAAACTTCTGTGGGACTATTTACAAACTGTTTGAGACTCATTAAAGGCTGTGAATGACTATAATTCACAGCCATTGAAATAAACCAAAAGGTTTTTAGGATTAACGTGTATTTATTAATGTCTCAGGAAGCCTTGGTCAGAACAGCTACTTACAAAAATAATAAAAACAGGAAATAAGCAAATACAAAACTCCTAGCCCAGATAAATTAATTAATGTAGTAATGATTCATTAATAAACATTATTTAATTTGAGTTTTTGTCCAGATTCTTTGTTGTTTGTTAATTTCTCAGACAGGACTACTGTTGGTACTTGAGCAAACTTCAGAGTTCTCCGTATCGTCTACAATTCCTTCTTCTTTTCTGATTGGCCTTTCTGTGAATTCATGTTATGCTTACCCTTGACCAAGTAAGTTCATGTCCTAAGGAGCAATGGCACCCCATTGCATCAAGCCACTGGAACTTAAAAAAAGAAAAAAGAACATAGATCCTTGTTTGGAAGAAATATATGGCCTTTGGATCTGTGTGACTTCAGAAAATTTAAAAATATTAAATCAATAAATCCTTGACATTTCTCCCTTGCAATAATAAAATCACGTCATTGATTCTGCTACATAATGCAGTAAGGTCAAGCCGGATAAAGTAGGAAGCTTGTGAGACATCCATCAAGCTTGTAATTGTGTTTTTATACCGCACGCTGGCTGGGATTCAGATTGTATTGCCCTTCCTGGGAGAGGCATTCTCCGCGGTCTTGTCAAGGAATTGAGAACCATTTGCTAATCAGGTTGGAAGCACTAAGAAGTTTCTTTAGAAAGAAAAAGTCAAGCAAGTACATTGAGAATTGCAGACACTAGAAATTTAACAGGTGGTTTGGTAAAAGCTCCTCATTCTGCAAATTGCAAGAGTCAAAAAAAAATTGGCTTAGAACAGGGCTCCTGTGTCGAACTCCTGGTGTGCGGGCCCAATGCGCCATGCGCTGGCCACACCCATGCCCGGTTTAGCAAAGGAGAAAAAAAGTTATGATACATCATGTGATGTGATGATGTGAGTTTGACACCCCTGGCTTAGAAAAACCCAGAACTCTTTTTATGGAAATATATCGATAACCGAAAACTTTGGGGTACAATTAGATGTGAACTTATGACCACAATTTAGCCCAGAATTTCTGTTGCTAAGGTAGAAAGTTGTGGTGTCAGTTTTGTCCCATTTTATGATCTTTCCTGCCATCGTTGTTAAGTTAAAATCAACAGTTAAGTTGGTAACATGGTTGTTAAGTGAATATGGCTTCTCCACTGTCTTTGCTTGTCAGAATGTTGCAAAAGGTGCCTCTAGGACAGGGCAATCATCATAAATATAAGCCATTTGCCAAGCGTCCGAATTTTGACCATGGGGATGCTGCAATTGTCATAAGTGTAAAAAATGGTCATAAATCACTTTCTTCAGTGCTGTTGTAACTTTGAACAATCACTAAACAAATGACTGTAACTCAACGGCTACCTTTTATTGTCCAAAACTTTGCATTTAATATCACTTTTTCTGCTTTCTTGGTCTAATGGCAGTGCTGATGGGAAGTAATTCAGGAGAGAGAGAGTGGGAGAGGCAAAGGCAGTGTCATTTTAAACAATTATTCCAGTTGTAACTGCAGAAAATGCCTGTGAATTCATTACCTGTTACTAGCAACATGATAAACATGTCACCTGTGTAATAGCTCTTGAGAATTCAAATGCTTGCAAGTGCAAACTTTATAAGCAAACTTTAATGGGCAGAATAAGAATGTCACCTTGGAACATTCATGATTTTGGATTTTTTTTTAATACTCATAATTATTTCCCCCCTGTTAAGGAAAAAGAATTACTAAGATAAGTCAACAGAATTATTATTATAGCAGGCAGCTAGGAACTCACTGATACAACATGAACTATGCGAAGCATTCACACGTGCAACATTTAAATACTCACCTGCCAATTCAAAGTTTCTTAAACTCTGTCCTATCTCCTACCGTGTTTCTCCAACAATACGACCTCCCCCAATAGGAAGACCCAGCATGTTTTCTAGGCATAAAATGAAATTAAGCCCCTCCCCCCAAATTTAGGCCTATTTTAAAACATGCAAAATGGGGGAAGGGCGGGGGACTTGCCAATAGGAGCGCCCGCTGGCAGCACCTCGCCACCAGCTGCTCCTAATGGGCGATCATGGCAGAGCGCGGAGAGCTCCCTACTCCTGCCAAGCACCTTTGCGGCAGACCCAAGACCTTCAGCGCCCGCCGCTGTTGATTTCCCTTCTGCCCATGCCGCCGCCGCATTTGGAGCTGCCACTTCCACGTTTGGAGCACCACTGCTGTTTGGAGCACCGCTGTCGTTTGGAGCTGCCGCTTCTGCATTTAAAGCTGCCGCTGCATTTGGAGCTGCCGCTTCCATGTTTGGAGCGCTGCCACTGTTTGGAGCACTGCTACTGTTTGGAGCTGCCACTTCCGCATTTGGAGCTGCCGCGCGTTTGGAGCTGCCACTTCCACGTTTGGAACCCCACCACTGTTTGGAGTACTGCCACTGTTTGGAGTTGCTATGTCCGCATTTGGAGCTGCCGCCGTGTTTGGAGCTGCCGCTTCTGCGTTTGGACACTGCTGCTGTTTGGAGCACCACCGCCATTTGGAGTGCCGCCGCCACTCCAAACACGGCGGCAGCTCAAACGCGGAAGTGGCAGCTCCAAACATGATAGTGGTACTCCAAATGGCAGCGGCACTCAAATGGCAGCAGCACTCAAACACGGTGGCAGCTCCAAATGTGGCGGTGCTCAAATGGCGGCGGCACTCCAAATGGCAGTGGCACTCCAAACACGGAGCGGCAGCTCAAGCGTGGCGGCGGTGCTCCAAATGGCGGCGGCACTCCAAATGGCAGCGGCACTCCAAACACGGAAGCGGCAGCTCCAAACGTGGCGGCAGAATGGGCAGAAGGGAAAGCAACAGCGGCGGGTGCCAAAGGTCTTGGGTCTGCAGCAAAGGTGTTTGGTGGGAGTAGGGAGCTTTCTGCGCTTCGCCATGATCACCCGTTAGGAGCGGCTGGTGGCGAGGCTGCCCGCGGGGCGCTCTAGATGAGGATGCAAGGGGGGGAATTAAGTCACCCCCGAAAAGACGCCCTAGCCGTTTTTTCGGGGCTCCAAAAAATATAAGACCCGGCCTTATTTTATGAGAAACACGGTATATGTTTCATGCCAATATGGCTACTCAGTTGATTGTATATCCATTCACATATAACAGGGTTTCTCAACCTTGGCAACTTTAAGCTATATGGACTTCAACTCCCAGAATTCTCCAGCTAGCCTGCTGGTTGGAGAATTCTGGGAGTTGAAGTCCATACTGCTTAAACTTGCCAGAAACACTGACATAATATAGGTGCTGATAGACACTGATAATTGAATTTAAAAGTTCTTTAATCATAGTCTTCAACATGTCCAACATCTCCATGTCCAACATCATGCTTAAATGAACCTGGAACTCTTTTTTCCTTCATTGTGGTGCACTAACTCAGCCCAGTGCCTCACAAGTACCTGCTCTTGTTCTTCTATATGTCCTTGTATATAATCCTTTCAATTAAGAATGGGTTAACGACCATGAGTATATAAAGCAGAAAAATACCCTTATCAAGTGAAAGGGAATCAGAAAACAAACATTGAAAGAATGGAGAAAAAACAATCCAGGGAAAGAAAAAGGCAGAAGAATGATGGCTAATTACTAGTCTCTGTTTAAATAAATTCCCTACTCTCTAGAATTGGCAGATATCCAATAAAAACTCATTCTAATCTTAAGTCAAAAGTCTTCCATGCAAAACACTCTAGGAGAGGCCCTAGTGATGTGAAATATTATTCTTCCACCTAACAGTTGGGATAAACAGCAGAGAAAAAGACTGTAATCTTTCTGTCCATTTGTAGCAAAAGATAAGGAATTAAAGGAGGCCCATTTCTTAAAACTCATCACAGATGCTATGTGATAGCAAGGAAAAGACAATATTGCTTTAAGATGTTTCAAGCAGATTCCCACAGTGGACGGATGGCAGAAAAAGTTTATGGAGTTAGCTGAGATGGCCAAATTGACTGCTTTGATTAAAGAAAAGACAACTATTCTTTTTTCTACTTGGAAATCGCTTTTGGACTTTCTGCTTGTGGTGGGGGGGAAAATGAAACTTTAACTTTGAGTTTTGCCGATAAGATTCGATGTAATTAGAAATGGCTAATATATATTATTATATAAAAGTAAAAAGTTGAGGTCTTAGGTTACTATTATATTCTACTGCAGTGGTTCTCAACCTGTGGTCCACTGACCTCCTGGAGGGATGTGATGTAACAGATAACAGATAATCAGAGTTGGAAGGAGCCTTGTAGGTCATCTAGTCCAACCCTCTGCCCAAGCAGGAGCCCCTACACCATCTTTGACAAATGGCAGTCCAATCTCTTCTCGAAAGCCTCCAAGTGATGAAGCTGTTCCATGGGTTGACTGTTCTCACTGTCAGAAAGTTTCTCCTTATTTCAAGGTTAAATCTCTCCTTGTTCAGTTTCCATCCATTATTCCTTGTCTGGCCTTCAGCTGCTTTAGAAAATAAATTGACCCCTTCCTCTCTGTGGCAGCCCCTCAAATATTGGAACACTGCTATCATGTCTCCCCTGGTCCTTTTCTTCACTAGACTAGCCATGCCCAATTCATTGTATGTTTTAGCCTCCAGTTCCCTAATCATCTTAGTTGCTCTTCTCTGCACTCTTTCTAGAGTCTCAACATCTTTTTTATAGTGCGGTGACCAAAACTGGATGCAGTACTCTAAGTGTGGTCTTATTAAGGCTTTATAGAGTGGTATTAGTACCTCACTTGATCCTGATTGTATCTCTCTGTTAATGCAACTTAGGATTGCATTAGCTTTTTTGGCTGCTGCTGCACACTGCTGGCTCATATTTAGCTGGTTGTCCACTAAGACTCCAAGATCCCTCTCACAATTATTGCTATTGAGCCTGGTTTCACCCACTCTATATATGTCCTTTTGGTTTTTCTTGCCCAAGTGTAGGGCTTAACTTTTCATGTCATCAGAGGGGGTCCATGAGAGCTTGGAAAAAATGTTGTGATTTAAGTCTTAAGTCTTGGTGGGCCAGAGCCATGGTCCATGGCCACAAAAGCAGTGGTGCATTTCCAAAAGTGTTACCACCAGTTCGGTGGGCGTGGCTTGGTGGTCGTGCTTTGCACAGGCACAGAGGCATTTTGACTCACCTCCTGCAATCCTGCACTCTGTCGCTTCAGCAGCTGCCACATGGCAATTGCTGTTCCGCGCAAAGCAGCTGCGCTTCAAATGCAGGACATAAAGGTGAGTATGGGAGCCTGGGCAAGCAGGGGTGGACCCAACACAGAGGTTCGGAGAGAACAGTTTTGGTCTCTGCTGCTCATCGCTGCTACCAGTTCAGCAGAACCGGGCCGAACCGGTAGAATACCACCACTGCACAAAAGGTATTTAAAGGGGATCTGTGTTGAGGAAACATTACTGCTAAAATTCTGTAGAGATTCTCAGTCATCCAGGTCATGGTTGTCCCAAAGGTGTTTTTTCAGGAGGCAACTGGACTTTCTTCTTTTTTTCTTTTGAAGACTTTTCACTTCTCATCCAAGCTTTTTCAGCTCCATTCCCCGCTATCCTGTCAGAGCTGAAGAAGCTTCTTGGGTGAGAAGTGAAATGTCTTCAAAAGAAAAAGAAGAAGAAAGAAAAAACACCTTTGAGAAACACTGTTCTACTCCATCAAGAGGAGTTGGAAGTCAACCTTTTTTTCCCTTCTTCCCTCTGCCCTGCACTTTTTTTTCTTCCTCTTTTCCTTCCTTATTTTTCTCTTATCTTTGTTTTTCTTTGTATGTTTTGTGTTTTATATTCTGATAAACCAATAAAATGTGTAAATCTGAAGATGTTCTGTGCAAATGTTGCATGTCTACTCTTGATGCTCCAAACCAACGTTTGGAAATTAAGTTCAAAACATTTCACAGACACACAGAAAAACAGGTCCATAAGTAAATTTGGTCACTCCAGATATACTAGACTGTATTACAATAGCCCTGTGTTTTACTTCAAAATCTGAAATACTGAATTAAATCCAAAGGAATCTCAGTAACATCCTACCATTTTCTGCCAGAACTTATTTATTTTTTATCAGTTCTCATATAAGGAAAAATAAAAGTATCTTGTGTGCATAAATACAGCAAATGCGTGATGCTCAGAGGCTCTGGAGATTTTATCCCTGTAAACTGAATCTGCTTTATGTGAAATAGATTCCGAAGTCTATTTCTATGAAATGACTGCATACATGGCCAAACCAAGATTTCAAATCATGATTTTTTTGAATAAAGCATAATAGGCTCATTGTCACAAAACAATAAGGCAGCATGGATGACTAAGTCAAACCTAAAATCAATCAGTGCCACTCATTATAAAGAACATACAGTGGCTCTTCTGGACTCCCTCCTGCATTTGCGGTGTCGGTATGAAATAGAAAAAAAAAACCTCTCAGGAAATTCAGGACTGCCTAAATTAGCTACAAAAACCACCTGCTGTGTCAATTATGCTCATTCAAAAGTGTTGGAACATAACACTATATATAAATGATGGATTCTTTAGCAAAAAGATGGAGCTCTCCGTGGTACTGATCCTTCTCCTTGCTGGATTAATGTTGTTTTTAACCATTTAGTCATGTCCGACTATTGGTGGCTTTATACGCAAGGGCTTTCCATGCTACCCTATCCAGCACAGCTTCTTTCAATTGTTGCATATTCAACTTTGATATTATCAAATCAGCATGTTCTTTGCTTGCCCTTTCTTCTTTGTTCAACTAATCATTCCTAGAATCATTGTCTTCTTCAATGAATTTGCATGCATAACATGGCCAAAGTAGTTGGATGATTTTAGTTTCTAGTGACTTCTGGTTTTATACAATTTAACGCCTCTCTGTTAGTTACTCTGGTTGTCCATGGTAAATGCAGTAATTTACGCCAGCACCACAGTTCAAAGGTGTCATTTGCTGGATGGTATACTTCACAGAATACTTTTACCAGCTTTAACTTGAAATAAGGACATACCAGTAACATAAATGTTGCTAATAATTTTGTAAAAATCTTTCCAGTATTCTTTTGTTCCATTATGTGATGACTTTCACTGAAAAAAATAATGTAATCTATAGTAAATCCAAATATATTGATGAAGAACAATATCTTATTAGTAGTATTATATTTTTACCCAGCTTCAGCTGATGTGCCAGATGCAAACTTAGCTGGATTGGGAGGGCTTCACAACAGTGACTCACAACTCATCACCATTCATAGGAACTCCAGCAATGCAATCTACAATAGGTCTACTTTGAAATCACCCAGAAACTTCAATTAATTCAGAATGCAACAGCCCAACTATTACCTGGTATACACCAACATGAGCATTCTATCCTTATGTTCTGGAGTTCTATTGGATTTTTTCTGTTGTTAGATTTTGTGATAGTTTTATTTCATTTTACCAGTATTATATTTTGGATGTTCTAATGTAACATATTGAAAAATATTGTAACCTTCCAATAAACATTTGCTGGCAGCAGGTAACAAAATTGATATATATCCATGATGGTGAACCTATGGCATGCATGCCACAGGTGGCACGCAGAGCCATTTGTGCTGGCGGGTGAGCTGCAAGCAAACTTACCTCACTGTGCATGCGCACACCTCACAGCTGATTTTTGGCCTGTTTGAAGCCTTTTTTGGTCTCCCAGAGGCTTGAGGAAAGCCTATGCAGGCCAAAAAATAGGCCCGTTTCATCACTTCCTGTATTTCCGGAAATACCGGAAGTGACAAAACGGGCCCATTTTTCAGCCTGCAAAGGCTGCAGGAGTTTTCCTCAAGCCTCTGGGAGGCCGAAAATCAGCTGGAAGGCACAGTGCATATAAGGGGGTGGCGGGGGAGGGGGGAATTGCGCACGCATCGGCAGGGGGCGGGGGGCATACGCATTGCCTTCTGGGTGCTGGCACGTGAGTGCGCACATGGAACCACATGCACAATTTTTGGCACAGGAGCCCAAAAGGTTAGCCACCACTGATATATATATATATATTCTGAGGTTCTCATGAGTATTTGTATGTGGATCTTTGGTTATTCGGGTTTCCTCCTGTGTAAGATTGGAAGTATCTAGGCACGTTTCGATGAAGTCTCATTCATCATCTTCAGGCTTGTGTCTTCTTCTCTGTGCTTCTCTGAGAAGCACAGAGAAGAAGACACAAGCCTGAAGATGATGAATGAGACTTCATCGAAACGTTGCCAGTAAACTTCGCGGAGAAAGACAAAATCATATATACATATACATATACATATACATATCATATACATATACATATACATATATATATACATATATATATACCATATATATATATCTATCTATATATATATATATATATATATATATATATATATATATATATATATATATAATATATATATATTAAAGGAAGTGTTTAGATTGCTAGTTAGCTTCTGAGCCAAAATGCCCTACACTGTCAGTTTACATAGATAAGACCCTTCCATGCCAGAAATGCAATATTTTCCAGCAAGTATTCCAGCTGGCATTCTTTAAATAAATTCATGCTTTGCATCTTAAGCAGTGCTTGATATCAGCCAGAAGTTGGTATTTACATTGTCATCTACTTGTTAAGAAAAAAATGACTACATTGAATGTGAGATTCACATTCCTCTGGTGCTCCATAATTACTTCAAAGCTAATTTTGCAACAAAAGGACTCAAAACAGCTGCCATATCAACAATTCAACTGGGGTTAACCAGCTATTTTGCAACATGTCAGTCCTTGAAGGTCAATTACCATACAGCTTTATTATAAAGACAGCAGTAAAAGATCTGATTTACTTTTTTGGAAATGAGAAGAATGAGAAACGTTCTTTGTTTTGTGTTTGTTTACTGTGCCAAGAACCTAAAGGTCAGCCAATGTTACTAACATAGCATGATCCAGTTGCTTGTTGGCTGTGTGTGTATATCAGAGTTGAACTTTAGGAAGCAAGTGACCGTAATCCAGGAATCAGAGCCAGAAGTTGAGCACAAAGGATTGCAGAATTAAAGTGAAAAAAAATCACTTACATGTAAATCTCATTATTCCTTCAGTGAGTCAATGAATAGCCTGAACAAACATAACGCTTCCAGAATCTGAAAAGATGCTTCAATATGGAGTTTGGTTGCTGCTTTAGAGGGAACTTAGAGATCTTGTTTTAGGCCATTAGTTTGTAACAGTATGTGTGATGTTAACATGTCTTTTCATCTTGTTAAATGGCAGTAGACTTAATTTTATATTTATTTGGGATCTGGGTAAACACCTAACTTTGCAGCTTTGGGGGAGAATTAATTGGGGGACAAAGGAGGAGCAAAATAACTCAACCAGAATAGGAAAGACTTCAGAACTAGAAAACTAGGCTACAATAGGAGGAAGAAGCCTTAATGTATTAATCTAAAAAGGAGAGGTAAATTCCTAGATTAGGGGTGTCCAACCTTGGCAACTTTGTGGACTTCAACTTCCAGAATTCTGGTTCTTTGTGGACAGGTCTTAGAGTAGCTGCCACAGGTCTTAGAGTAGCAAAAGATTGGACACCCCTCTTCTAAATGATCCCACCATATTGGCTTTGACAGATGAATATTAAAATCTATAAACACCTGGAGGAAACCAGGATTTCTATCTGTAATATTTGCAATCATTTAGCTTATGCTGAAAAGAAAAATAGTTATTCCTTGCTGCTTTTTTAATCATAAGGAAATTTCATTCTGGTGTTCAGCGCTTATCCCTTCCAAGCGCAGAATGCAAATGTCGCTGGCTTGTGAAGTTTGAATATATTATATGTCAAGCGTCATTCTGATGTGAGGGATGTTGAAAATAAATGCATGTCTTATTTGCTACAGGTGCTATGTTGATGGATGGAGGCAGCAAAAGAAAAAGAAAAAACCAAGGAAGTATTAAGTTACTAATCAAATTGCTGAGTTCTTGGGGTCCTCTGAGCTTGATTGTTTTCTTGCAACAACCTTGATGGTAGCCCTTCAGCGACAGCCCAGACAAGAAGCACAACAATGAATATATATTTTATTGCAGGATTACATTAAAAGAATCTTGCAAGTCTGAGATTATTTCTCTCCTGCTCTCCTTTCAGCTTCTGAAAAAGTAGGGAAGGTCCCTCCTGAAATGCTTCCCATGACCTCAGTGATGGGCTTCTACCGGTTTCACAATGGGTTTGGTAAGTGCGCACATACGCTAGGCGCACACTTCGCGCACAGGGGTGGGATTCAACCGGTGTTACTACCGGTTCGGTGAGAGTGTGTTTTGCTGTGCACGCATGTATAGCATTTGCAAAAAAAACATCAGCTGTGCCGCCCGGACAGCTGAGAAGCGCTGCACACGGGTGTGCAGCATTTGAAAATCCTCTTCTTTCCTGCTTTTTCAACCTCAGCTGCTTTGCGCGGCACAGCTGAGTGCCGCTCGTCAGCTGGAGGAAGTATATGCTTGCTGGAGCTGATAGTATGCACATGTGTGTAGCACACTCCCCGAAGCTGGTCGGATCCCACCCCTGAGCTAGTCTCCACTTACAACCACAATTGGGAGAATTTCGGTTGGTAAACAAGGCGGTTAAGTGACTTGTGCCCAATTTTGTAACCTGTTCTGCCATGGTTGTTAAGTGAATCATTAAAGGTAATTGAATTACACAGTTGGTAAGTTAAATCAGGCTTCTGTCATGCCCTTGTTAGAGTCAGACTCTGAGGGAGAGGAGGAACAGCTGACAGGGAGTGGAGGTATGGCTCTGGAGGTTGTGGAGGAGGCTGGGGAGGGGCGGAGGCCAGCTGGGCAGTCAGAGGAAGAACCAGGCCCATCTCCTCTTCATCCTAGAACATGCAGGGAGGAACGGAGAAGGCAACAACTTGACTTATGAGAGAGGAAGTGGCCATGATCCCTCTCATTGGTTGCAGCTGGGGAGAATAGTATATAAAAGAGATGGTTAAAACACAGCATTGCCAGAAGCAAAGTGTGTTTTATTTTGGGCTGAAGTTATCTTGGTTGGCATCCTTCCAACAGACTGTGCCTTGTTATCTCCTTGAAGTTGGTAATTACTTATCCTGGTCCTACATTGTAGTTTGTTTTAGTGTTTTAGTTCACCTCTATCTGCTCATTAAGTTCGGACTGTATTGCTTTCTTTTGAAGACTATTTTTGAATATGCTTTTATCTCCAACTGAGAATTATTGAACAGTGGGGCCAAGTTGGAGGCATTAAAGGACATTTATTTACGTTTGGATTTTGTTACATTTGTGTTAAACTCTGGGTCATCACAGCTTTCCCCATTCACTTTGCTTGTTGGAATTTAGCTGTGAAAATCACAAAAGAGAATCACGTGATCTGAGATGCTACAACCAGATACATACTGGTTGCTAAGTGTCCAAATTTTGATCGTGTGACTGTGAATGTGCTGCAATGGTGGTAAATGCAAGGACAAGTAAGTCACATTTTCAGCGCCATGGTTTGAAACTTTGACTGCTCACTAAACAAATGGTTGTAAGTCAAGGACTACCTGTAATAGTAAACTTTATTATGATTATTGATCAACAACAAAATCAATTCTAAGCTAGCAAATTAAAACATATAGTAAATACAGCTGGTCCACAACTTACAACAGTTCGTTTAGTGACCATACAAAATTACAATGACACTGAAAAAAGTGTCTTACATTTTTCACACTTATGGCCATTGTACCATCTCCATGGTCACGTGATCAAAATTCGGATGCTTGGCAACTGGCATGTATTTATGACAGTTGCAGTGTCCTGTGGTCATGTGATCACCTTTTGCAACCTTCTGACAAGCAAAGGCAATGGGGAAGCCAGATCCACTTAACACTCGTGTTACTAACTTAACAACTGCTGTGATTTACTAAACAACTGTAGCAAAAATGGTTTTGCGAAATGGGGCAAAATTCACTTAACAAATGTCTCACTGAGGAACAGAAATCTTGGGCTCAATTGTGGTCATAGGTTGAGGACTAGCTTCAATTATAAATCCTCTAAGGTTGAGGCATGGTGTGTTTTACAAATAGCAAAACAAAACTTAAATTGTGTTGTCATCCTTTTAAAAACAGAGTAGGATTGTTGTTATGGAGAGAACATTCAAAGGAGGATTGTTATGACCCTATCTTGAAATTCTCCAAAAAAAAAAAAAAGCATAAATGTAGTAAATAATTACATCTTACAGATCAACAGAGTTGGAAGGGACCTTGTAGGCCATCTAGTCCAACCCTCTGCCCAAGCAGACCCTACACCATTTCTGACAGATGGCAGTCCAATCTCTTCTTGAAAGCCTCCAGTGATGAAGCTCCCACAACCTCTCAAGGCAACTTCTGTTCCATTGGTTGATTGCACTCCCTGTCAGAAAATTTCTCCTTATTTCCAGGTTAAATCTCTCTTTGTTCCGTTTCCATCCATTGTTCCTTGTCTGGCCTTCAGGTGCTTTAGAAAATAGCTTGACCCCTTCCTCCTCTCTGTGGCAGCCTCTCAAACACTGGAAAACTGCTATCATGTCTCCCCTGGTCCTTCTCTTCCTTAGACTAGCCATGCCCAGTTCCTGCAACTGTTCTAATAATAAATAAGCAGCTAGGACTGTGTGTATGATTCTATCTTTAGCTAATCTACAATAAAAGGTTTGGGTTATAATAGCTGAGGGTAGGGTCTCAGAAACAATTCAAACCGAGGGGGCTAATTTAAACGGTGTTCAATTGTTCCAGGTTGGACCAGAGGGCTCCACCTATAGCTAATTACACATTTAAAAATTCCACAGTGCACATGTAAGTAATTTGCAACACTACAGAACTGTTGCCATCATGTAGAACCTCGAGTTATTTTTAGGAAAAGGGACATATCATATCTCATCAGCTATGCTAAGAAGCTAGCTAAAATGTCTGGAAATGACACAATTATGCCGGTCTGAATCCTCCTCTGTTTGAAGATACTGCAGGTTATAAGCTCTCTACAGGGATAAAGGTATATCACTTTAGATGCAATTTTTCATCCTGAGTTGTCCTTGGTTTCCTTCCTAGGGTCAGATGTCTTATCTCACAGAGATAATGGCGAAATTATAAGACTCGGGGATTTATAGAGGAACCATTCATCCCACAGAGACTGCAGGCTCTCTGCTAGAAATTATACCTTTGATTATTTAGTACTGTTCCTCTCTTGTTTCCAGATTCATTCTCACAATATTATGCAGGTGTATAACTGTGCACTCCGTCGCTCCATTATGGCATTTAGACCCTTATTGCTAATCTCTGGTTTTGGTAACCTTCAGATAGAATCATATGGAACTACTCTTAAAAGTGTTTTATAGAAGTTTTATTCAGCGTGTTTGCTTATGGATCCTTCAAGATAAGAACATATGCCAGTTTGGTCTAGTGCAGGGGTCTCCAACCTTGGCCTCTTTAAGACTTGTGGACTTCAACTCCCAGAATTCTGGGAGTTGAAGTCCACAAGTCTTAAAGTGGCCAAGGTTGGAGACCCCTGGTCTAGTGGCTAAGGCACCAGGTTACAAACCAGGAGATTGTGAGTTCCAGACCTGTCTTAGAATTGAAAGTTGGCAGGGAGATTCTGTGCCAATCACCAGCAGACTGTGATTTCTAGTCCCATTTTAGGCATGAAAACTAGCTGGGAGATTTTGAGTCAGTGGGTCACTCTCTCTCAACCCAACCCACTTCACAGGGATGTTATTGTGGGGGGAAGTAGACCAAGGAAGGAGTATTAGATATATTCCAGTGATGGGATTCAATTTTTTTTTACTACTGGTTCTCTGGGAGTTGCTTGGTGGGCATGGCTTGGTGAGTGTGGCAGGGGGAGGATACTGCAAAATCCCATTCCCTCCCCACCCCACTAACCTGCTTTCCAGCTCCGTTCTCCTGTGCAGGGCAACCAAAGAAGACCCAGCTAATCAGCTGGGACTCGGGAGGCCAGAGAATAGATGGGGGCTGGGGCCAGTCAGAGGTGGTATTTGCTGGTTCTCCGAACTGCTCCAAATTTCTACTACTGGTTCTCCAGAACTGGTCAGAACCTGCTGAATACCACCTCTGATATATTCCCTGCCATGAGTTCTTTATAAAAACAATGAAGGGAAGGGAAAGGAAGGGGAGGGCATAACAAACATCAGGGTCGAACATATCTTAGTGATTGTGTTGTTCAACTCCTGCTCATTCCAAGGAATTAAACCTCACTTTAAGTTCAGTTTATAGCTAAGCTGGTAAATTTAGTAATACTCGAGAAATATGATGCTTCAAAATTCCAAGGTGCCATGTATACAACTCCTAGACATACATACGTACATACACACACGGGGGGGGGGGAGGGGAGAGGGAGAGAAAGGGGGAGAGAGAGAGAGAGAGAGAGATTGGAACTTTGTTATCTGCCAACTTTTGACCTTCCCAAATGCTTTGATGCAAATCTTGACTTAAAATTAGTTCTGTGAGAAGATGTTGCTTCAGTTCTGGAGACTCCTTGACTCCAATCGCTGGGGCATCTGATTGAGGCCACACTTCATTGCAAAAAAGAGAGATAGCCTGCCTCCAATTAAAAGCATCACAGCAGGTGGTTTTACTTTGATACAATTTTCTTCTGCACGCATGCACCTCTTGCAGAACTCATGAAAAGCCAGCAAAGCAGTCCATTTGGTGCAACCCAGCCTTAAGATGCAACATGGCTTTATTTCACAGAGCACATTATAGGAAATCTTCATCACTACCCCAAGCCTTGGGGCAGGCCTACTAAAAATACACATCAAGTTTCATTCGGTAGTGCTTTTTTTCCAAGACCAAATATGCTTAGAAATGCATATTTAGAGAGCCAGGGTCTTTGAAACCTGTTATTTAATAGCATAAAATGATGGTGAAATGTGTGCATAGAAAAAAAAAATCAATAAACTGTCCAGAGAAATGGCCTGCTCTTATAATTTATAATAATGGGAATCACAAAGTTCCTGCAAAAAAGATTCATTTTTTGTTGTAAACATACATATAGAGGTAGATGGTGTTGTCCCATTAATAAAGACAATTGGTAATGCAAAAGCTTTGTCAAAATTATTGGCATCTACTATATAATCATTAATTTAGACACAAAGAGGGAATTTTCAATGACTTCCTTTTACGCCTTTCTTACACACTGCATAGGTTTTCTGCTTTGCATCAGCACATGCACCAATTAATCTGCAGTACAATGCTGCAGACATAAAACTTCTGCTTTCCTTTAAAAAAAAAAAAAGAACCACGGACATTTTAAAAACTTATCAAAACATGCATTTTCAAGGATTTTTTTTTTTAAATCACACCATCACCTGAAACTTGAAAGTAACAGCTAAATTGGCACAGTCTAGAAATAGACTACTTTGTCAGTCCAAGGTATCTCTGTTAGTTAAACTTCTTCAAAGTTTTTTGACATATTATTGCTGGCTACCAATCCATTTGCAATCCCAGTTTAGTAGTTTATTGCACTCTTAAGTCTCAAAATGGCTTTGGACCAGGACAGCAGAAAATCTTCTCTTATGAATCTACCAGGTTTTGGATTCTTTTCTTTAAAAAAGCAACTCCACATATTTAAGGAAAAGATGTAGATATGTTTCAAGGTTTTGTAAACATGTGATATTCTGGTTCTCCACTGCCCTAGAATTCATCCAATAATTATTGTAAGATCAGCTACCGAGGTCAGCTTTTATAGTCCTGCCAAAAGTCCCACACTAAAACTATTCTGCTATTATGAATGGTTTGTTTTGATCATGATGTTGTACTAAGAAATTCTTGCCCTGATTATTATAATGTTTTGTTATATTGGTTTATATGATACATCATTTTGATTTACCTGAACTGTGCTTATAGAAATGAAACTATTACTGCTGCTACTATTACTCCTTCTCAGTGGACAGGCTTGAAAAATGGCCTTTAATTATGTCTTGACATACAGTCAGCCAGATGTTTAGACTGGATTTTGGCATTTTTATCCACTTAGCGAGTCCTTCCTAAGGTCCTGGGATAGGCAAATGTTGTGTTAAATATATCATTGGCAGGATCACTGGTGGGATTCTAGAGGTTCTCACCTATTCGCTAGAACCGGTTGTTAACTTTCTAAGCAGTTCGGAGAACCGGTTGTTGGAAGAAATCTCCTTTTGTTTTTTTCTACCTTTCTTACATTCTTGGCAGTATGCCTAGACGTAATGTCTCAGAAGGAGGGTTTTTTTTGTTTGCTGGTACTTTCTTAAAGGGGAAGGGTTGTTTTAAGCTTTTTACACTGCTGTTGGGAGGAAATACTCCCCTGTTGGAGTTAGCACTTTGAAGAAATAATTTAATAATGAAGCAGAGCTGCCAGGAAGAAGCTTTTAATGACAAGGAACCAAGATAAGTGACATTCAGCAAGGCTTCTTGGCTAGCTAGAAAGATTGACATTCGAATGTGAGTTTACATACCCTTTCTGAGTTTTGGTCTAAAACTGGTGACCATTCAAAGTTACAATGGCACTGAAAAAAGTGACTTATGACCATTTTTCACCCTTACGACCACTGCAGCATCCCCCACTGTCATGAGAGGCCAGGTGAGGAGAAGCACCCCTTGATATGAGTGACGTTGAGTTGGCCACACCCATCCAGTCACATGACCAGCAAGCCATACCCACCAACTAAGAAACGCCCACAGAACCGGTTGTTTAAAAAAAATGAATCCCACCCCTGGGTAGGATGTAATCTATTTCTAACAAAGCTGCCTTTTGCAATTGACTTATGGTGATTTTTCAATACCAATGGATTATTATTGTTGTTGTTGTTATTTATCATGACACAGTCAGCCAGATGTTCAGTCTGGGTTTGGCATTTTTATCTACCTATCAAATGACCATGGGTAGGCAAATCAGGATGTGTGATGGTGTTACAGATATCGTCACAGGATGGAAGCTGTTCCAAATAAAGCCACCTTCCGCAATTGACTGACGGTGAATTTGTCAATGCCAATGGTGTTCAAGTGGTGCCCTAGTTGTTTTGGGACTGTACCCAAGGTGCCTATTACTATTGGTATTACCCTTGCTTGCCTTTGCCACAATCATTCTATTTCTATCTGTAGGTCTTTGTATTTTGTTATCTTCTCCGATTGTTTCTCTTCCATTTGGCTGTCTCTAGGCACTACCACATCCACTATCCAGACATTTTTGTCTTTCTTATAGACAATTGTTAAGTCTCAGGTGTTATGTGGCAGGTGCCATTATTGTTGTTGTTGTTGCTGCTGCTGAAAGCAGAAAGAAAGAGAGGGAGGGAGATGTTTTTGGGGTGATTGGAGTTTTTAAAGAAAGATGGATGTGTGTACCTATTTTGAAGAAATCAAAATTGGGTTTTTTTTCCCAGCAGGGTCCTGCTGGAACATTTTAAAAAGCACACCATGGGAGCCAGAACCTCGATGTAGCCTGTAAACCTTGAGTTGCCAATTATTTGAGTCAGATGAACAAATAATCAAACTCAATATTAGCAACTCTCCAACTTCCTAACGGAGAAGACTACAAAGGTTATTCTTCAGCCGCAGCTCCACCAAGGTAGAAGAACGGATTCTTGTATAGAAAGAAACTAATTGCAAGCTGAGGAGAATAATTGCTTAGTGGGATGGAAATAAGAAGTTTGCAAAAGCCAAAGGCCAGTGGCCATTAAATCTTTTCCAGAGTGTCTTGACTTTTTAAAATATAACCCACAGGAAATTACCTATATTGTCATTCTTAGATACATGACCTTAAGTGTTTGGCTATCTTAAATGCATGTATTGTTGGAACAAGCTGGGCTTATCAAGAAGGCTGCATTGTGCTGTTTATGCCAGCCAGGTCCTCATCAGTATTCCTCCTCAGTTGCCTCTATCTTTACATCATTTGCAAAACTTTTATTCGGCAGCAAATTGTTCCAGATGCTTGTCAAAAAGTATATGGGCATATCAGACTCAAACAAAAAGATTTGTTTCTTCTTTAAGCAAAGATATAATGCATCTCACGAAGAATTCAGCAGGCAATTCATCACTCTCCTAATTTAAAAGCATGAGGGTCCCTGTGTGGTCTCCCATTGCCCTTCCTGTATTGAGGGACTCTGCTGAGGGATGCTGGGAGATGTAGCTCAGCAACATACAGGGAGAATAGGTTTCACCTCCCTGCTACAAGAGGAAGATACAAATGATATGACTATCCCCAATGTAAGAATTGGATATTCTTATATGCACAGGGCAAAATTCCTTCAAATAACCTGGTCCCAATTCATAAATGGATCTAAAAGATTCAAGGCTTTGTCTGTGTTCAGCTATTAACACCAAATCAGGATTTTTAATCATTTTTAAGCTTGACAAGTCATGTTCTCCTGTAGGGCATGGTCCATAGTTAGGCTAGCTGGGTGTTCTGACCCACACCTTTTTCCAATAAATCAAACACAATCCAAAGGGAACAGAAATAATTAGCTGTGATAAGCACAAACCTTGCCAAACTGTGCAAGACTTGCCAAAAGATAACAGACAAGAAATAATTTGCAAAATAAGAATCTTCAAATACAAACTCGGGTTACTGGAATGTCCACGAGGCTGGAATTTCAAAATGTCTTTGCCTTCTGCAAAGTACGTTCGTTTCACAGCTGGCTTTTATCTTGAAGGAGGGGCCATTACCTTGCAGCCTTACTCCCGAGTCGCCCATGCTGTTGTAGCTGCTCTTTCCTGTGAGCAATCCTGAGTACACGCGCACTTGGCACAGGCTCCTCGGGAACCTCCTCATCACTGCTGCCAGCCCCCGCAATCTTTGAAGGCAGCAGTCCACTCCCCAATGGTCCTGGCCCCTCATCTGAGTCCTCGCTCTCCTCAGCCGTCCGCCCCTGCTGCCGGCTAACCACAACAGCTATTAACACCAAATCAGGATTTGTAATCATTTTTAAGCTTGGCAAGTCATGTTCTCCTGTAGGGCATGGTCCATAGTTAGGTTAGCTGGGTTTACATACTGTGCTGGGAGAAAAAATGAAATGAAATCATATGCAATGCAAATTAAATTAGTGCAACTTTCCACTGTGTAAACCAGGACAGTATGGCTTCTGCAACAAAGACAGGACTAAAATATGCTGGTTTAATGTTATGTGTGAACACAGCAACAACTGTGCTTGATTTTTCAGGGCCCTTCACTGTAAAGCACTGGCATGAGGTAGTCACGTATCCCCCTCTGGATTAAATGAAATTTACCAATTGCCTTTGGCACCAATCCCACATAAATGCATTGCAGCAGTCTAAATAGTCAGTTATTACGGCATGGACAACTGGAGCAAAATTAAAGCCGGTCCATCAGCTGGCTTACAAATTTTCTCACTTCATAAGCTGTGAAAGTCCTTGCCAACTTCTACCATAAGTACAATTCGGGCCTATCAATTCTGCCTTTCGTTACACCGAGTTTCCAGTTCACAAAAAGACTGAAAAATGGAATGACTCCCATTAAATTTCATTCAAGGCTGAATAAATGGTTTCCAGCTTCCGAAAAATATTTAGGCAGGAAAGCAAAAAATCTAGTTGCAGACAGACTCTGCATAGATTAGAGGCACTCATCTGAAGACTTAATATACCCCGTTAGTTTGGACTCTCCTTTGAATCAAGCTCCTGGTGATTTTGTGGAAGCTTTCTTGTTTGTTTGTTCATGCCATCTTTCATTCTATGTAAGGTGGCCTACATAGCACTCCGGTCTTCAGCTTTCATCAATTACAGCCATGTAAAATAGGTTGTGGCTAATGAAGGGAATCAGGGCCCTTTCCTCCCCCATAAGCCATGCAACTCACATTGCTCTCTTCTCCGTTCCTCCCTGCATGCCCTAGGATGAAGAGGGGGTTGGCCTGGGTCTTCCTCTGAACTCCTTCTCTTTTGAAAATTGAATCTCTCCCCTGCTCTGCCCAGCCGGACTTTACCCTTCCCCTGTATTTTGGAATACAGCAATTGGCTCAAAGCCACCCAGTCCTACCTGAACACCTTAATCTCTACACCACACTGGCTCTTTGGAAGTGGTTGCAACTAACTTCTTTGTGATGACCTGGGGCGTGGCACAAAGGCAACACAGTCAGATAATCAGTAGGAGTCCTTTTATTAGCTTCAACTTTGCCCCCAATGTCCTGGTTACCTTCTGGCTGGGGAAAAACTCTCCCAGGAACAGCCTTGGCTGCAGAGAGTGCAAAACGTGTCAACAAAAACTGTAACTATAAGTCCAATCAAGGCAAGATGAGGTAATTAGCCCGGCAGGGCAAGAGAAGGAATTCCAGATGTGAAGGCACGACAGTAACTCAACACGGTTGGGAGGAACACAGATAACCAAGTCAACACAAGATAAACGTTTGCTCCCAGCAGCTGCCGCACTCAGCATGCATCTCTTTTAAACTCTCTTCCCAGCTGTGGCTAATGAAGGGAATCAGGGCCCTTCCCTCCCCCATAAGCCATGCAACCCACATTGCTCTCTTCTCTGTTCCTCCCTGCGTGCCCTAGGATGAGGAGGGGGTTGGCCTGGGTCTTCCTCTGAACTCCTTCTCTTTTGTTGTACCTCTCCCCTGCTCTGCCCAGCTGGACTTTACCCTTCCCCAGTTTCTTCCACAGCCAACGGAGCCATACTCCCACTCCCTGTCCGCTGTTCATCTTCCTCCTCGGATTCAGACTCCAACAGGGGCATGACTTTTTTCTTGGATGTATTTTGACTTTCCAATCTAGCCTAGGCTTGCATCTTTGATGATTTTTTTAACAAAGTATGGATAGCAATAGCAATTACAATAGCACTTAGACTTATATACAGCTTTACAGTGCTTTACAGCAGTCTCTAAGCAGTTTACAGAGTCACATATTTCCCCCAACAATTTGGGTCCTCATGCTTGGATCTGGATCATGCTTGACCTATGATTATGCTTAGTTTCTGAGCCCAGCAAAATCAGCCATGTATTGCCCCTTTCTGGTACCGCTTCACTTTTTGAACAAGGCCGAATATTAAAAGAACAGTAACCAATACTTATTTTTTTAAAAAAATGTAAGAAAAAAAGAAATAGTAAATAAACACAGAAGCCAACACTGGTCCTAAATAGACAAAATAAACAAAAATCAAGACAAATGTCAAGAAAGAAATGTCCTCAGCTGTCAATGAAACTCAAATAAAAGATACCTTCCAATAGAGAATTGCACATTTCAAGAAAATGCCATCAAGAAAACTACCAAGTGTGCCTTTGGGAATGACAATGCATGCAAAATAGGCACAGTTGCTGACCCGTGATACATTCTTACTGTCAACCTTACAAAATACACCATCAGAAAACATGACTAGATGAATTAATTCTCCTTTATTGTAAGGTTAGAGTAAAAGAATCTTGCAAGTCTGAAAGTACTTCTCTCTTCTCTTCCCTTCTATCGCACAAATACTAGGGTTACTTCTGGGACTCTTGCTCCTTCCACATTCCTGCTCAGGGGTAAGCTACCTTTTATCTAATTGTTCCCTTGGCCGTGTCTTGTTGCTTTGTCTCCCAAGATCGTTCCCACATAGCAATAGTACTTAGACTTATATACTTTCTGAGCAGTTTACAATGCTAGCACATTGCCCCCAACAATCTGGGTCCTCACTTTACCGACCTCAGAAAGATGAAGGCTGAGCCAACCATGAGCCCCATCAGGATTGAACTCCAGGTTGAGGGCAGAGTTAGCCTGCAGTACTGCATTTTAACCCCTGCACCACTAGAGCTCCTATTATAACATTAGACGTACTGTTCCTGACACAGCATGATTAACACATAGTGTTACGTGGTGCCTCCTTCATTATCAGTGTATACTGCCCTAAATTAAAATGCAGACTTACCATGAGGAAGATCAGAGGTCAAACGGGGAAGAAGGTAGCTTCGGATCAGTTCCCACTCAAAGTCATCTTCAACACTTTGGCTGTATTCACACTGATTTAGGTCCCCGTCTTCTTCAAATGTGCAGCCAGCTATGAAAGAAATTCAGAGACATGTCAAGATGAAGAACAGCATCTTAACCCTGAGAAACATACAGAAAATGCATTCCTAACAGAATACAGAAAAATAACCAAGCGTGTATAAATTATAGACATTTCTGCAGCTGAAATTTCTTCATCACACTTTCAAAGAACCATTGCATTTAACAAGGGGGATTGTAGATTTTGATCATTAAAAAATACCAAACAAAATTAGAGCATTCCCGGAAGATTCTCAAACAGTCCATCTACATACAATCTCCAAGTTATTGGTTCACGGTAACCATGATTCAACAATCAGAAAGTTGCAAAGTTTCAAAACACGTAAAGAATTTCACTAAATATTGGGAGACTTTCTTGATGGAATTACCTTTAACAGCAGAACAAACTAATCTTAAAAAATACACACTCATGTTTCTAAGATACTTATGATTGGATAGACATTCTTGAGGCTATTATAATAATAGGTTTTCAGTTTTTGAAATAAATTTAGCAGGTGTCAATACCTGGGGCATATACACTCTTTTATATCAATGTAAAGTATTGATGAGGTGGCTCAATGGCTAAGACGCTAAGCTTGTCGATCAGAAAGGTAGGCAGTTCAGCGGTTCGAAACCCTAGTGCCGCGTCACAGAGCGAGCTCCCGTTACTTGTCCCAGCTTCTAGCAACCTAGCAGTTCAAAAGCACATAAAAATGCAAGTAGAAAAATAGGGACCATTTTGGTGGAAAGGCAAGAACGTTCCATGCACCTTCAGCGTTTAGTCATGCCAGCCACGACCACGGAGACGTCTTTGGACAGCACTGGCTCTTCGGCTTTGTAACGGAGATGAGCACCACCCCCTAGATCCAGAAACAACTAGCACATATGTGCGAGGGGAACCTTTACCATTACCTAAAATATTGTAGAATATTTCTAGTGGATCTCATTGCCTTCTAGAAGTTCTCTGAATTTTCTTACTACTGGATAAGCCATAAATGGGGGGAAAAGGCTTATTGTTTGGATCCATATACAATGTACCTTTTTCAAAGAAGTTATTAGATTGCTTCTTCTTACTTTCATTATTTAGGTTATTATTACTTAGACCCAGATTAATACTTTCTTATTAACTAGGTGCTTCCAATGTAGAGCCAATCAAAGGACAATTTTATTAGTTTGCTAAGATTGCACCACGGGCTTTTGAAAGCTACTATTTTGTTTGACTCAATGTATTTAAATACTTTCTACTGATCGTTTACTATGTTGATCATGCCTCACCATGGCAACCTTGCTAAAGGTTGGCCTAAAAACAATAAATGTGAAAAATGAATGGTAAAGTAAGTTGGACCCAAATATCCTAGAAGATCTATTTGAGGCTTGACAGAGAAAACATCTTGCCACTTCCCAAGCTGCATTAATCTATAATTAAGTTCTTCTAGAGTAGAAAACAAATGCTGTAAGTAATTCATCCTAGATAGGAATCCAATCATGGGGAAAGTATTATCAACGTTTGCATTTAACACTGAAGCAGGATTCTAAAAAGGAAGGTACGGGAACCTTTTGCCAGTAAACATGGATGAGAAGTATTGAATGCTCACAAAATATCTTCTCGTATCTTCCCCCGGCAGAACCAACATGGTAGAAAAAGGAATACAGGTAATCCTCGACTTACAACCACAATGGAGCCCCAGAGTTCTGTTGCTAAGCGAGATCAGTGTTAACTGAGTTCTGCTCCATTTTATGACCTTTCTTGCCACAGTTGTTAAGAGAATCACTGGAATTGTTAAGTTAGCAACAGGGTTAACAGGCTTCCTCATTGACTTTGCTTGTCAGGAGGTCGCAAAAGAGGATCAGAAGACACCCCCCCCTCTCTGAATTTTGATCATGTGACTATGCCGCAATGGTCATTAAGCAAGAAAAAACAGTCATAAGTCACTTTTTCCAGTGAAATTGTAACTCTGGACGGTCATTAAACGAAGTGTTGTGAGTCAAGGACTACCTGTATGTAGATATCGCAGATACTCTACAGTTGCGATGAGGCATTGCAACATCCTCTAGATATAGAGATATCTTACATTTGTTGGCCAGATATGAGAAGCTAGGCTACAAAGCATTAACACCAAGCCACATTTTCCTCATTCACCACCCAACCTCTAAGTACAGTGTTTAAGTTTTTCTCTACAAAAAGAAGGTTTTGTTGATTACAGTGAATGGCTATAAAGATGTCTGCATTCCACTTTCTTAAAAAGCTCCCAAAAGAACTGCAATCAGAGAGCAGTTGAGAAGTCGAATGGATAGATAGAAGAAACAAGCTAACTGTAGGGTTAGAGAATCCATCCTTCATGGAGCATCTTTGATCTTTCCCTAATATTTTCCTTGGCAGCCTCTTGGCTTTTTTCTCCATGTAATACATGGTGCTCCTTGACTTACAACCACAATGGAGCACAACATTCCTGTGGTTAAGTCAGACATTTGTTAAGGGAGCTCTGCTCCATTATACGACCGTTCTTGCCACAGTTGTTAAGTGAATTGCTCCAATCGATAAGTTAGTAACCCGGTGGCTCCGTGATCGATGGCTTCCCCATTGACTTTGCTTGCCAGAAGGTCACAAAAAAGGATCCCATAGCCTTGGGGACACAGCAACTGTGATGACCCGGAATGTAACACAAACGTAACAAAATCCACAACGTAAATAAATGTCCTTTAATGCCTCCAACTTGGCCCCACTGTTCAATAATTCTCAGTTGGAGATAAAACATATTCAAAAATAGTCTAGACTTCCCTCGAACCTCCGGGAGGGCAAAAACAACCACAAACAGGCAGAAAATCAGCTGGGAAGCGCACGCATGCACAGTGCAGGTAAGGAGGCATGGCAGGGGTGTAGCGCGTGCATCTGCAGGGGGACGGGGTGCATTGCATTGTGGATGCTGGCACACGCGCATTTTCAGCACACCACAACAAAAAGATTTCCAATCACTGACCTAAGCTAACATATACAAAGGTAGCTAAGACAAACATCTTTAATAACAGGATCCAATCTGGGTCAATCACTGGTCTGGAGGTTTTGTCTTCCTTCCGAACTTTTGGACCCATGCTGGAGCTCATCCTGAGGGAACTTCTCTTTAGCTCAGGGGTGTCAAACTCAAGACCCGTGGGAAGGATCCGGTCCGTGGGGTGCTTAGATTGGCCCATGGGGGCCACCTTGGAAACATCGAAGGACCAGCCCGCAATGCCTCTACCAGCGAAAATGGGCTCCCAATCTCCGTTTTTGGCTGGGACAGGCTCCTGTAACCCTCTACCAACAAAAATGGAGCTTGGGGGGGGGCACGTTTGGGAGGGTTGCATGAGGCCATCCCAGCCAAAATAGAAGATTGGGAGCCCATTTTCGCTGGCACTCGGGCCCCCACAGGCACCCCTGACACGAGTGACGTCAAGCTGGCCATGCCCACTGCAACATTATCCTGGTTCACGTGTATTTGCCTTCGTTCTGTATTAACCAGCCTTCCTCGTTTTGTGCTTCTGTCCAGAAAGATAGACTTCAAACGCCTAGAATTTTTTTCAGCAAGCATGGCATTGGCTTAAAAATCCAGAGCTTTCAAATCCATCCACCTGCAGAACAGAGGAAGCTGATCTGGAGAAAACAATGTAAACTGGAATAAGTAAATTAAGATGTTTCTTTGTCCACAAATCCTTTTACCCTTTTTTGTCTCTCCTTGCATTTTACGCTTATCGGAAGGATTTTGAGGACAAAGCACTAAGTGTGAAATCCTGTGTATGCCCCTGATTTTTCACAGTTATGACAGGAAAATAGGAGTGAATAAATTGAGAAATGCAAACTCAGTAAGACCTCCTAGTACACTCACAAGCCGTACAATCTACGGAAATAAAGGGAGAATTTCAGCTCGAGTTTATTCAGACTGAAATCTCACTTTCTCTGCTGAGGGAAAAATTCCCTGAGGATGGAATCCAGCACAAAAGCTTGGAAGACTAAACCTCCAGTCCCAGATTGCATCCTGCAATATTATCCTATTATACAGGTAGTCCTTGACTTACAACGGTTCATTTAGTGACTGTACAAGGTCACAACGGCACCGGAAAAAGTGACTTATGACCATTTTTCACACTTATGACCATTGCAGCCTCCCCATGGTCATGAGAGCAAAAATTCAGATGCTTTGGGAACTGACTCTCATTTATGACAGTTACAATATTGTTCTGACCCAAACCCTTTTCCAACAAAACAAACACGAACCAAAGGGAACAGAAACCTTTTATTGATTATTATGAATCCCTGGTTAAAAGGCTGCTGTAAACTAATTAACTTTGATAAGCACAAGCCTCATCAAAACTGTGTGAGGCTGCCAAGAATAACAGATAAGAAATATTTTACAACACAAGAGTCTTCAAATACCAACTTAAGATACTGCAATGTCCACGAGGCTGAGTTTCAAAACGTCTTTGCTTCCTGTAAAGAACATCCGATTCACAGCTGGTTTTTATCTTCTTGAAGGAGGGGCCATTACCTTGCAGTCTTACTCCCAAGTTGCCCGTGTTTTTCCAGCTGCTCTTTTCTGCGAGCAATTCTGCACGCACGCGCACTTGGCACAGGCTCCTCGGGAACCTCATCGCTGCTGCCAGCCCCCACAATCTCTGAATGCAGCAGTCCACCCCCTAATGGTCCTGGCCCCTCATCTGAGTCCTCGCTCTCCTCATCCATCCACACCTGCTGCTGGCTAACCACAACAAGTATCCCCAGGATGGTGTAATCCCCTTTTTGTGACCTTCTGGCAAGCAAAGTTAATGGGGAAGCCACACTTAGCAACCATGTTACCAACCTAACAACTGCAGTGATTCATTTAATAACTCTGACAAGAATGGTCACAAAATGGGGCAAAACTCATTCAACTGTCTTGCTTTGCAACATAAATTTTGGGCTCAGTTGTGGTCGTAAGCTGAGGACTACCTATATTTGCCTTCATTCGTGAAACAGAAATTTCCCTGCCATCCGTGTAAACCCCACCACTCACAAAATTTGCGTGCGAATACAAAGAAAGTGCGAAAGTCTTTGTACTGAAATATTATTTATCAGTGTAGTTTAGGAAACTTAACAGACGTTTCCAAGTATTTATTCCACTGATTCAAAACTGTGAAGAAATGGCTGGCAGTCAAATCCAGGCAATCAAAAGATTTTTATTCTTACCAGGGGGGAAAAAAAACACCACTTTTCGATTAAGGTTTAAATCATTAGAAAATCATTCTATACAGTGTCCCCTACATTCAAAGTAATCCTAGCATTAACGATACAGCCTGAGCACTAAAAGATGTTGTTGGGTTTATTGTTCAGAATTTCTTCTCAAAATAAGACCTTCTCAATAAATGGAGAAGATATAACAAAAGGCTGTTTTCTTTGGAGTTCTACCAATCAAACAATGCCCGGCTTAGCAATATTTCGCGACTCTATTTTGTTTTTCATGGAGTTTAAAATTGCCGGAGAACTTGATGATGCACAGTTTTGCAATTGGAAAAAAAAAAAGCAGTGGTGGAAGAAAACACAGTGAACTGGTCTATTAATAAAATGTTTACAGCAGCTTTGTAGATTATTATTAAGAAAAAATATGACAGGATAATTAATGCCTTTATTCAAACCTACAAAAAGCTACAAAAAGGCAACAACTTTTATACAACTGCATTATTTTTTCAGACCAAATGATACGTTGTTCAAAAATAGATAAGAGGAAAAAATGGATAAATAAATCCAGGTATGTAGTCATCGTGCTTGTATGATTTCAGAAAGGGAAAAAACAGAAGTGGGACACTTAAAATATGGGTGCTCTTTTTATGGGACGGCATGGCAACTTTAAAAAGAGATCTAGGTAGGCCTAAGTCAGTGATGGCAAACCTTTTTGTTGTGGTGTGCCGAAAGTGCACATGTGCTGGCACCCACAATGCAATGTGTCCTGCCCCCCACCCGTGCATGCACACACAACACCCCCGCCCTTGGAGGACGCCTTGGGGAGCCTCTGGAGGCTGAAAATGGGCTTGTTTTGGCACTTCCTGTATTTCCAGAAGTCCTGTTTTTTTGGCCTCCTGAGGCTACAGAGGATTCTCTCGAGCCTCTGGAAGGGTGAAAATGGTCTCCCTCGGGCTCCAGAGGCCCTCTGGAGGCTGAAAACAGGCACTTCTGGTATTTCCGGAAGGCCCATTTTTCAGCCTCCTGAGGCTATAGAGGCTTCCCTCAAGCCCCCAGAAGGGCGAAATTGCCTCAGATGGGCTGAAAATCAGCTGGGATGTGCGCACATGCACAGTGCAGGTATGTTTGGCTGGGGCTCATGCGCAAAATGTAAATCACTGAACCGGTAGTTACACTGGTCGGATCGCACCCCTGAACCATGACCTGGATGACTGAGAATCTCCATAGACATTTAGACACAAGGAGTTTGTGTCCATCGGGCCATCACTCTGCTGTACACCTAATTCTCATAGTACTGTCTTTATGTCTAAGCATATTTACCCATGTAGCATGGCTGTATTACTACGATCCTTCTCATCTTTCCTTCTACCTTCTACTATTAATGCCTTATGATTATATTACTTCGTTGTTTGTACATATACTGAAAGCTTATGCACCAGAGACAAATTCCTTGTATGTCCAATCACACTTGGCCAATAAGGAATATTCCATTCTACATTCTTCTACTCGGAGTGAAAATTGACAAGAAAAAAATGCAACCGATCTTTGGAGCACCAGCTAAGTGAAAAAAAAAAAAAAACCACTGCAGAAATTTATGTTCAGCTCTCCAAGGAAGCCAGTTTCAGAGTAAGAATCAGAGAAATCCATATTTGCAGTGGCCCAGGTGCATTCAGCTGGTGTCTAAATATTATAAATAGTGTTTACTCACTCTTTCAAATACTTAAAAATGAAGGAGCCCTCCACTATTGAACTGTGGTGGTGCAGTGGTTAGAAAGCAGTACTGCAGGCTATTTTTGACCGACTGCTGCGAGCAGTTCCGCAGTTCAATTCTCACCGGCTCAAGGTTGAGGTGGGTAAAATGAGGACCCAGATTGCTGTGGGCAAGGGGCTGATGCTGTAAACTGCTTAGAGAGGGCTGTAAAGCAGTATATAAGTCTAAATACTATTGCTATTACTATTCCTTGCCTCCTTCTGCAATTTCAACAACCATTTTCACGGCGCCAGGCCTCGCTGCCTAAAAGAATGGAAAGAAATCAGTGCTGTCGAAGCAAATTAGAGCAAAAAGAAAGAGCTTTCCTCTTCTTCCCAAATTCACATTTTCCCTACAGGAGGTCCATCACACTAGACATTGTTAAGACATTAGAAATCAAAACAACAGTAAGCACAGCAAAACGATTGGCACTGGGGAGGAGGCATGGCATGCAGGAACAGCAGGACCGTGACGGAAGGAACAGCCATCATCCATCAAAAGCGCAGGAGAAGAAAAAATCTCCAGTCATCAATTGTAAATGTCATGCAAATCTAAACCGCGTTTGGATGGTCTGCCGAAGCACACTCGCTGAACAGTAAGTTCTGTTGAAGGATGTTGATTCAACAACGTTGAAGAACATTGTGTATTCTTGCTTCCTTCAAAGTAAGAACACACAATGAATCACTCTGTCTGCCCCGCCCCTATATATCGCTAGACAGCCTACATTGTTTCCGTTCATTGGAGTCACTGTGTTAGTGACAAAGGACCAATTATTTATTTATATACTTATTTATTTGTATCTCACCTTTATTGTTTTTCCAAATTACTTAAGGCAGCAAACATATCCAACACACCTTCCTTCACTGATTTTCCCCACAACAATGGCAACCCTGTGAGGTGAGTTGGGCTGAGAGAGAGTGACTAGTCCAAAGACACCCAGCCAGCTTTCACGGCTAAGGTGGGACTTGAACTTACAGTCTCCTGCTTTCTAGTTTGATGCCTTAACTCCTTAGACCAGGGCTGTCAAATTCCTGGCTTGCGGGCGGATGCGTCACTCGCTGGCCATGCCCGTTTTAGCGAAGGGGGGGGAGTCCCAATATGACACATGATGCCGCCACAGTGGAGCATCTTCAGGGATGCCAGTCAGTTTGACACCTCTGACTTAGACCAAACTACCTAAACAAAATCTATAAATAAAAATGATGTGGTTTATTTGGTTTTGGGTTAGCGTGTTGAATGAAGTGGTTCTACTGTAGTATAGATACCACGATTTATGACTTAGCAAGTTGCTTGAACCTAGATTTATGTTTATAAAATCACAGTTGAGAAATGGTGGCTGTGTGTGTAAACCTAGTCATGGATTCACCACAGTATAAATTATGAGTCAACATATTTTTTTCACCAGAAAATGATTCCTTTGCTTTCTCCTTATTCTGTATGCAAACCTTTCTTTTTCACACTCTTCCTTGTTCTTCCATTTGATTCAGTCTTTTCCTCCTTTCTCATCTCTCTCTCTCTCTCTCTCTCTCCCCTTGTTACCTAGGTTGGGGTTTTTGATTGGCAGAGGACAGGTGCCACTCAAGGCCAACAAACCCTGGACCAATAGGACAAGCATTTCTTTGAAGAAGCTCCACTTAAGCTTATATGGGGGGGGGGGTAATCATTGCTTTCTAAACACTACTTTGTACAACACACATTCAGAACAGCCCTTTCAAATACTTTGCACAGTCCTGCTAAGTAGTATAAATGAGGCCAAATATCCAAGCTGGCATTGGATGTAAATTGTTTGTTAGCTTCTATGGATTCAGAAACAAATGAAGGATGGGAAAGGACACCAGTTTGGGCAGGCCATCCGACACTGACATCTGATATCCAGCCCCAAACAAAATTGTTGCAATAGTTGGTGGAAATTGCTATCAAAATGCAGCTTAAAGCAAATCTGTCTGAATAAGCCTATTAAACTAGAACTCCGTCTTATGTAAACATAGTTAGGGCTCATATGCAAATCTCAAAGGCCTCTAAGCCCATGAAATAACAAAAATGCATTAGACGTGAATGCCAAATATTAAGGGAAGCTAAAATTAACAACATAAACCCACATACTTACTTGGAAGTTCCATTATGTTGAGTGAGATCTGTAACTAAATAAGCATGCAAGCTAACAATAATCAATCAATCATCAATCAGAATAGAGTTAGTAGAGACCTTGGAAGTCTTCTAGTCCAACCCTCTGCTCAATCAAGAGACCCTATGCCATTTCAGATAGGTGGCTGTCCAGTCTTAGAAACCTCCAGTGATGAAACGCCTACAACTTCTGATGGAAAGCTGTTCCACTGATTAATTAGTAAGTTCCCATTGTTACATATAGGGGGGGAAAGGCTGTGGTGGATTCAGTGTGGATTATCCTCAGGAAAAGGAGTATAGGATGCCAACCTCTAAAAACTAAAATTTGAACTTATGTAGACAAAAGAGTTGGCCAATATTTCCATTGGGCACCAAGACTATAGTTTTGAATGATCTCAATCAATCCAAGATCGTTAGAGGAGAGCAAGGATTCAATTAAGGGTCAATCTGTACAACTTGAAGGAACACTGACCAAATGGCTGCCAGGGTGGGAATTTATAAAGCTCTTTCCCAAGGAAGGCCAATTGATGAGGTTGCTCCATGCCAATCCTTTAGCTTCCCTGCATCTCTTCACCACTTGAGCTTCAATTCATCTTTTGTTCTTTTCCTGGGCAAGTGAACCTGCTTTTCAAATAAATATTTGGGCTGCAGCTAGCCAACTTCCATGTTTATTTTATTTTTTTAAGAAAGTCAAGAGGACCCATTATAGCAAACTTTTTCAAATCTGGCAACTTTAAGGTGGGTGGATTTCCCCATGCTAGCTGTGGAATTGTGGGAGTTGAAGTCCGCCTATCCTAAAAGTTGCCAAGTTTGAAAGACTTGACAGTAGAAGTATTAACAGAAACTTATAGGCTGATGCTTTGCTTTTTTAACCTGGTAGCTTCACATGCCTCTTTTTCTTTATTAAGAAAAATTACCAAATTAAGTGAAATGGATCAGGGAGTCGGGTTGGCCTCCAAAGAAATATCCCAACTGTATTGTGATGTCGTGGGTGTAAAACTGTACAATTCTCCCTGAATAAGAGAAATACAGATAATAAAACTCCAGAGCAGTTTAAAAAACATCTGTTAAAAGAGATTTTGAGACTTATCATCCAGATGTGCTAAGTTGCTTGGAGCTCTTAAAATATGCCAGAGAATGAGCAAATAATACCTAGACTTCTTTAGAAGACCCTGAAGAAAAAGAGAGGCTGGGATACATATCTTCCACAAGGCACAGCCTGTAGTACTTGACTTATGACCGTAGTTGAACCCCCAAATTTCCCTTGCTAAGCCAGACCGTTCTTAAGTGAGTTTTGCCCTATTTTATGATCTTTCTTGACACAGACTTTAAAGTAAATCACTGCAGTTGTTAAGATAGGAATACGGTGGTTAAGTGAATCTTGACTTCTCTATTGAGTTTGCTTGTCAGAAAACGGTCATCACATGACCCCAGACATTGCAACAGTCATAAGTACATGCCAGTTGCCAAGCATCCAAATTCTGATCACATGATCATGGGGATGCTTCAATGGTTGTGAAACAGTGGTGGGATTCAAATTGTTTTACCACCAGTTTGGTGGGTGTGGCTTGGTGGGTGTGGCTTGGTGGGCGTGGCTTGGTGGGCATGCTTTGCCTAATGCCAGCGTGCAACTTTCCACACACCAGCTGAGACCTGAAGCGCCAATCAGCTGAGAGGATAAAGAGAAAAGTGCAGGAGCGCGTGGGAAGGCTGATCCTGTGCCTTTCTCTTCTTTTTCCTCTCAGCTGATGAAGGATTTTCTTTCCTCCTCTCAGAGGATTGTCGGGTTTTTTTTTACTACCAGTTCGGCCAAACCGGTCCAAACCGGTAGCATAATCACCACTGTTGTGAAAACTTCAAACGTTGCAACTTTGAACGATCGCTAAACAAAGATTTGCAAATCAAGGATTATCTGCACATTCCCTACAGAGAAGCGAAGAACCTGAGACAGTTCTGCTTCCTTGTGAAGCTGCAAGAAAAATAAACTAGATCGAGGGGAGAGTAAAATCATCTATTCTCCAAAAAGTATCATTCCTTTAAAAAAAAAAAAAAAAAGCTCTTTTAACAGGAACTTGTGCGTGGCGGAACGAGGGAGAAAGGGGTACCTAAGGAATTGACAAAGGGGAAAAATTTTGGAGTTCAACCTCAGAATCATTCAGCGATGCTATTACCAATCCATCAAGCTCTCTTCCCATAAACAGCCAACACCCAGTAGCCCAGCTGTGCCATTTCATGCAGCAAATACTCTACAAACACATACAGGTGCACACAAATAAATATGCGCAACGCACAAACAAACAAACCTTTCCCTCGGGGCTGAGATTGCAGGGTTCCTGGGTGTTCTATACTGTACTCTTGTTCTATTCCAGCTATGCCACAAAAGGCTCTAAGGATTGGTGGTTCGACACAAACACACGCACACACCAACTAAAGTATGGTGAGCTAACTGGTGCAGCCCAGCCTGTTGTGAACTGACCTATTGTTCCATTAAAACCACCGATTACAAGCAGGGCATAGCTTCAGCAATAATTAATGCCACCTCCTGGGCCGAGTGCAGGCACATAAAAAAAAAAAAAAAGCTCTGAGCAAGCAGAACGAACAAAGGCAAATATTCCCTGAACAGTACCAACCAATTCTCAGAACCAATTTATTATTTTGTTACTTGTGAATAATTTCCCCCCCTTCCCTTTCCCTGCAGGTTGCATTGGTCGTATCTTCTCCCCAGGTTTTCGTTTTTCTCTCGATGACAAGGTCAAGATCAGCATAAGGTAATGAGCTGCCTGTTTCCGGAGCCCAACATAGAGAAGTGGGGAGATAATTAACAAAAAGAGAGCGGGGAAAATCAGAAAATTCCTGGTTTAAAGGTCCCCTTGGGGTTGAATTCAGCCAAAATATAGCTAGTCCTCAACTTACAAATATAATTGAGCCCCAAATTTCTGTTGCTGAGCAAGACAGACGTTAAGTGAGTTTTACCCCAATTTGCAGCCCTTTCTTGCCTCTCTTGTTAAGTGGATCACTGCAGTTGCGAAGTTAGTAACACGCTTGTTAAGTGAATGTGGCTTCCCCATTGACTTTGCTGCAGGGATGGGATTCTAATTTGCATCTGGTTCGCCGAACCAGTATTTGAACCGACCGACCGGCCCCACCCACCCTACCCCTCCCCTCCCCGGAGTCTCCAGGCAGCCAATTTTTGATGCAGGTAAGTGCAGGGTCTGTATGGAGGCTCTGGGAGGGGGAAACACTGGCCTTCCGGAAGAACCCAGGGAGGCCATTTTCGCCCTCCCAGAGGCCCGAGGGAAGCCTTTGGGAAGCGAAAAGCGACCTTCCTGGAAGTACTGGAGGTCTGAAATGGACCTGTTTCCAGCTTCCGTAGGGCCTCCAGAGCCTAGGGAGGTCATTTTCGGCCCTCGGAGGCCCGAGGAAAGCCTCTGGACCCCTGAGAAGGCAAAAAACAGCCCTCCCGGAAGTTCCAGTAGGCCACGCCCACCATGGCCACGCCCACTCAGTAACTGAGTCCCACCCTGCTTTGCTTGTCAGAAAGTTGCAAAAGGTGATCGTGTGAGCCCAGGACACTGCAACTGTCATAAATACGAACCAGTTGCCAAGGGTCCAAATTTTGATCACATGACCATGGGGATGGCTGCAATGGTCATAAGTCACTTGTTTCAGTGGCATTGTAAGTTTGAATGGTTATTAAATGAATGGTTGTAAGTGGAGGAATACTACTACTCTTTTAATGGTAGAAACTTGTCTTGAGTTTCTCACCCTACCCAGTGAAGGAAGTTTTTCTTTTGGGAGCCCGTTGTTGGAGCAGCATTTCCACAACCCTTCTGGCTTTGTAGGCGGGCAGGCGGGGAGGAGAGGGGATGGTTCCGTGTGAGCGGCTCGCGCGCACACACCCACCATTCCATTTGGACAAGCAGCAGGCACGCACACCGGCCTCTCGCGCAAATGGAGCCGCACACTCACAAGATTGCATTGGTGTTCTGAGTGACTATCTTCGCGGAGATAAACTCAGTCACTAAATTATATATTTAGCTCGGCTGGTTTTCAGACTGAAAGTTTTGGTCAAAGAAAGAGAAGTTCCAGAGTTGGAAGGAAATGGGTCAGCTTTAAAATTCAGCTGTCACATTTCATGGAACGGGGGGTGGGTGGGTGGAGGAGTTGAAAAGTTCAAGGTTATTCTGTATGTCGTATTAACAAATTCCAGTTGCAGTTAATTGGTTCTCGTGATTTAGTGTAGAAGTGGGAGGAGAGAAGGGAGGAGAGAAGGTGGATTCTGTGTAACGTGTGAAAATAATTTCACTTTGGGAAATTGCCTTTGACATGCCAGATCTGTTTCTAAATAAATCAATTGCAGAGAAAATGTCTTGGAGTGATTGATATCATGGATACTTTCTGGATGCCTTACAATGGACATCTTGATGCTCTCCGAGCTTGGAGGTTTGCTTGCAGACATTTCATTACCCAACTAGATAACGTTATCAGGGTTAGGGAGTGAATGAGTTGCTGAGGTTGAGAAACACTGGTCTTGAGAATCTCCCATTCCTCAAGGTCAGAATAGAATAACAGAGTTGAAAGGGACCTCAGAGGTCTTCTAGTCCAACCCCCTGCCTAGGCAGGAAACCCTACACCACTTCAGACAAATGGTTATCCAACATCTTTTTTTAAAACTTCCAGTGTTGGAGCATTTACAACTTCGGAGGCAAGTTGTTCCATTGGTTAATTGTTCTAACTATCAGGAAATTTCTCCTTAGTTCTAGGTTGCTTCTCTCCTTCTTTTGTTTCCACCCTTTGCTTCTTGTCCTGCCCTCAGGTGCTTTGGAGAATAGCTTGACTCCCTCTCCTTTGTGGCAGCTCCTGACATATTGGAAGACTGCTATCCTGTCACCCCTAGTCCTTCTTTTCATTAGACTAGACATACCCAGTTCCTGCAACCATTCTTCATAGGCCTCCAGTCCCCTTAGGTCAACTTGGCAAAAGGTGCCAGATCTTTCAGCACAGAGGAGAGGAAAAAGCACACACACCCAGGGCTGTGCAAGTGTGTGTGTGTGTGTGTGTGTGTGTGTGTGTGTGCATGCGCTTCCTGTAGGAACCTATTCTTTTTGTCTTATTCATGCTTGGCAGGCCTCCTCTTTGACTTGCTACTATATCACAAGTGATTTGCTCATTTCATGCAAAGCAAATGGATCTGTTTCCATCTCCCACAGATGATTTAGGACCAGGGTGCTCAGTTGGTTTAGACGAACAGTGTGATGTCACCATCTCAAATATCAGCCCATTTGTCACTCCACAACTTAATCTCACGGAGACAAGGCTACCAGTTTAATCTAACTGAGATTCGGCTGGGGCTGAAGCAGAAAGGAGACTAGAATTTTTCCAGAGGGAATAATGATGTATAAGGTATCTGATATAAGAGATCACAATCCTTAGGACAGACGATTCATATTTTCATGCTGATAAAAGGAGGTTGAAATATCTGCCCAAAATGAAGGTTTTACAAACATTTCCTCATCCTGAGCCTGCAATTGGTCTATGGAGGTCAGGGTTCCTCACTTCCATGAGCCCCAAACCACCAAATTGACAAATTATGGGGTTTTTTTTCCAACCCTACTTTAAACAAAGATGTCAAAAATGAAGATGGTATTCTGGTGCCCCCAAAGCTGAAGGTCTTCCACTGATCTTTAGCTTCTCAAAAAAGTGAAGAAATGGGAAAATGCCAGGAATAAAAACATATTATGCAACATCTTCAATAAATCTTTTTTTTTTTTAAGAGAGATCCAATTTCCACAAATGGTAAGAAAAACAAAAACAATAAAAGTTTCAAAGAGAAGATTTTAAAACAAAAAAAAAATATCTTCCCCACTGCATTTTACTTTTTTCTTTTCCAGGGCTATAGATATCTGTGCCTACCACCCCAAATACAACTGTGTGGATGTTGAGCTTGGCCACACACACACACACACACACACACACACACACACAGTACAGAAGCCAAAAAACCCTCAGTTTGGAAGCAAACACAAAATCACATGTAAAAAAATTCATGCTGTTTTCTTATGCTCTCACAAGTGCATAAAATATACACGATGGAAGAGGCTGTTTTATTTGCCAGCTGTTTTGCTTCTGACACCAAATAGTGTGAAGTGCTTCACATTCATGCTCAGAACGGTCTCTGGGAATTTGGGGGTACAAATCTAATTTCAATCTGCCAACTCTTTAAAGCAGTCCCATATTTTTTCCTGGAAATATAACAACTATTAACTACTACCCATGACTCTACTCTTCTGTACACAGCCTTGGTGGCTGAGTTTGCACCCTGCATGCCTTGTTTTTTTTTTATCATGGTTCTATGGCTTGTGGAATAAACCAATGTTCAACGGTAATGTTGAGTCTCAAACTATCTCAGGGGTTGAGTTACACAAAAGGAAAAAAAAACACACCCAGTGAAGTGTGTGAATTCAACAAACTCTCTGATCTTATGAAAGAAGCTTATGTATGTAGACTTTCTACAGAGAAGTTCTTCAACATCTGCATTCCAAAAAGGAGGACAAGAAAACCAATCCCACCTATCACACTGCATTGATATATTGATTGATTATGTGTCATTACGTGAAGTTAGTATTGACTCCTATTAACTACATAAATTTTTTCTGTGATTACACAAACATTAAAAAAAATGCATTTTAAAAAGCATCTTGCCCATGTTAGAATTGGAGGCTTAACTCCAATTAGGAGTAATTCCACACATTGGTTCTTCATCTCCTCAAAACCTACCAACCACAACACAGATGCAGATAGTTAGAGCTTTACTCTACTAATCTCAGGGTCTTCTTCCCAACTTCAACCCCAAGACAACCACTTTCCTTTTAATAAGATATAGATAGCTAGGTGCTCAATTCTCTATGGAGATTCTGAGTCATTCAGGTCATGGTTGTTCCAAAGATGCTTTTCCACAAAGGACTTCCTTGGTTGTTGTTGTTGTTTTCTTGCAAAAAGGTTTTGCTTCTCATCCAAGAAGCTTCTTCAGTTGAAGTCACTTGGGGGTTTATCGGTATTGTGAGAAACACTTGAATCAGAGTGTGAACAGGTGTGGAACCTTCTTCTTTCAGCGGTCCCAAGAGGGCTCCACACCAATTTGCACTCTGATTCAGGTGACTCGTGATACAGAAAGACTCCCAGATCGCCTCAATGACTCTCAGATTACTACAAAGAATATAAATCCTTCCATTCCTCACCAGTTGGTTAGAACTGAAGAAGGTTCTTGGATCAGAAGTGAAATGTTTTCAAAGGAAAAAAACCAAAGTCTAGTCGCCTTTTGGAAAAACACCTTTGGGGCAGCTAGGTGCTGTATTTCCTATAAATAAACCTTTTTCCTTCCTCAGACTGTATCTATATTTGCATCAGAAGCAGGAAATACGGCCACATTTATCATGTTATCTCCAGTTATAGAATGTGGGGATATATGTAGATAGTTTAAACATGTTCTCACCCAGCCCATTGATCAATTTTGGTCAAATGCTTCCTCTTAGCTTTATTTGTGGAGAGAGAGAGGGAGGGAGGGAGGGAGGGAGAGATGGCAATGTGCACCAACTACCTCAAATAAGACATGTTTCATAGAATAACAGAGTTGGAAGGGACCTTGAAGGTCATCTAGTCCAACCCCCTGCTCAACCACCCCAGGGTCAAGGCGTCTCACTGCTCACAGCTAGCACAGTGCACACATGCCAACAGCAAATGGCAAAGGAGTTCAAGGCCAAATATAATATTTCAGTCAAAAATTGGGAGCGTTGACTTGATGTTGAGGTTTGTTTCTCTTTCCAGTCACCCAAAAACAGCAACCAGAGGAGACTTTGTGTAATGAAATGGGAGGGGCTGCCTTACATTCTCCTCTGCAGCAGTACAGATTGATCTGCGCCTCTTGTTCTGTTTTTAGCGGTTGGCCGGAACCCAAGCTATTTCCCAGACCTACCCTCCTGTTGTTGCTGTTTTATTATTTTGAAAATAAAATAAGCTGTGATGCTTTGATGATAATAATCTCTTCGCGCAATTGTTTCTGCTCTTGGCAGTTCCCCACATGAGGAACACAAAATCCAGTGCCCGGCATTGCTATTAAAAGTTGCTTGAAAACATGCCAGTGGTATTTGTGAAGGAGGAGGAGGAGGAAGACTCCGGCATCCTGGGAGCTAGCAATAACAAGTACTGTAGATGGCGTGTCCAAACTATGTCAGCTTCTGCCATCAAAATATACTGGCCCTTTAAAAGCAGGGCCTCCTGTATCTCCAGAGTTGTCCCTCAGCAGCCATTGGGATGTGTACCAACCATCAGTCACCAAGAATATTTCTATTGCAACAGCAGTGTATATAAAATGAGAGGAAAGCCATCCCATCCATACCATAAAAAAAACATTTAGGATAATTTTGAAGACTTTTGAAATCTTTGTCATCAGCTGAAAGGAGTAACTCAGTCAAGACTCTTACTGGAGGATTAGCAGCTGCCCAACAACAGCATAGCTGCACCTAGTAGTCTCTAAAACAACAGCCCCGGGACACCAGGGAGCGGTTTTGTGGAAGACAATTTTTCCATGGACCAGGGAAGGCGAGGGGAGGGGGCAGGAGTGGGATTCGGGTGAACCGGTACTCCCAGCAATCATTTGGGCCCGCCAACCTGCCCCTGCTCTGTTCTGTGCTATATTTCCTTTGTTTGAAGCCCAGCTGATTGGCACCTCAGCTGTTTTTACTCACCAGGGCTGCAGTAAAAGGTAAGTTTTCTTGCTATTTTCAAAAATACTGCAAAGCGCGTGCCCACCAAACTGGTTGTTACACCCGTTGAATCCCACCACTGGGAGGGGAAGGGACCAAGCAACCTAGATCCCTCACGTGCAGTTTACGATAGGGTTTGCGCTCCTAGGAGAACCTATCTGAGGTAGTGCTGAGGCGGTGATGCTAGCACCCGGAAATGGCTGCAAATATCAGGTGAAGCTTCGCTCACTCACCAACTGCTCACCTCCAACTGCACGGTCCAGGTCCTAAAAGGCTGGGGGATTGGGGATCCCTGCTCTAAAAGACTACATGTCAGGATTCCGAGTAACGCATCTGCCAAAAGCAGTACTTCAAGGCAGGTAGCTTCCTCAAAGAACATGTTTATTGGATACATCATATTGGCACAGCTAGTGAAAACCAACTCTAAAAGTTCCCATAGTTTAAGCCTGATTAAAAGATCAAATGCTTCCCTCCCCAGATGTCACCGTTCACATTGTCCAATGAAAGTAGCTGGCAGGCTGCTTGGTCAACTCCGCTCTTCTTTCAACTGCCACCTGTTGGGATCACCTTGGTTCCCACAAGAAAACTTCTTGTTTTGACTGTGAGTCAGGCTAGCTACTTCCCCCTCATTTCCCCCTTTCAGAGTTAGTGGCAAATATAAGGCAGCAAAAGATCGCTTCAGCCAGGTTTGTTTCAGAGTTGACACTATGGAATTCTTCCAAAGCCATCTTTACTACAATTTGGTGCTGAATTTAACCAACTTGGAGAAGAATTTGAGGTGCGTTGGGGCTGACATTTTTGCTCCTTACCCGAAGACAAAAATGGAGACAAAAAAGGACATTTGGGAGCTGGGATGGGTGCTTGACGGAGAAAGAAGAAAGAGTAGTAGGATTAAGGGAAGTCTGTAAATTGTTAATTCCAAACAGGAAAACCTAGGAGAAGCAGCATAGTGTAGGAGTCATGGGAAAGCAGGTATGTTGGGGTATATTTTTTTCTTTCACTGTGTCTACTGTGTCCACTGTGTTCTACAGCTGTATATTTGTGTACTCGTATCATTATTTCTCCCCAACACAAAATGTTACTCTTGAGGTGGAAGGGCTGTTTCTGCAGACTAAAACTGACCTGTGCATTGAGGGCTAAATCCCTAAGCACCACATCTTGACATGTATTGCCCATCACATTTTCCAACATAAAAAACTGGAAGTAAAAACAGAAATGGATTTCCTATTTTGTCTAGGGTGGAAGAAAAATGCAATACAACCAACAGAAGGGATGGCATCCCAACTTTTGACTCCAAGCTCCTCCCCCAACTCTCTGTCTCTCTCTCTCTCTCTCTATGTGTGTGTGTGTATGTGTGTGTGTGTGTGTATTATATATATATATAATTATGTTATTTATAGATATAGATATATAGATATAGAGGTGTGTGTTTGTGTGTGTGTGTGTGTAGTTTATTTTCCCTCAGAAATCCTACACTTTTTATTTATTTACATCCATCCTTTATTATTTTATAAATAATTCAAGGTGGCAAACATACCTAATGCTCCTTCCTCGTACTTACTTACAGTAGCTGTTGGGAGATGGGTTGGGTTGAGAAAGAGTGGCCGGCCCAAAGTCACTTAGCCAGTTTTCATGCCTAAAGAGAGACTAGAACTCATGGTCTCCTCACGACTGGCTCTAAGTCAGCCAGCTGGCTTTTATAACTAAGATGGGACTTAACTCACCATCTCCTGCTTTCTAGCCTGGTTTGTTCATCATTAGACCAAACTGGCTCTCGTGAATATCATCATGGACATGCCATAATATTCTGGTGACTTTAAAGGTTCTCTTCCTTAATCTGATTTTTTTTAAAAAAAGACTTATCTTGTTTAAAAATGCAAGTTGCTACAATCTGTCTATATGTATTTGATAGGCAAGGAACTATCACAACAACAAAAATGTGATGATTAGGCAAAAGATTCAACAGTACTGGAAAGAAATACATCAGAAAACTCTGATATGCATCAAAATATACATGTCTAATATACTATATAAAATCCAGATTAGAAGCACCAATATTCTTATTCGGTATGATCCCACAGAACAGGAATGAAAAGCACTGAAGATTATTAAGCTGTACACTAACAGTGGCATGAATCAATCTGGCACAACATTAGAAAAGAGAAACCTTGCTATAAAATGTAGGATTGGAAGACAGAAATGGAAGAATATTCAGCAGTGGGAAAATTGACTGTATATATTCAAAGAATAACCAATCAAGCAGGAATGGTTCCTTTACATGCAATCTATCACACAGAAAGCCAAACAAAATACTTAGAATATATTTTTTGCAGAAAAAGAGAAACCTATTTAATAGTAATCCAAATACAGGTAGTCCTTGATTTACAACAGTTCATTTAGTGACCAAAGTTACAATGGCACTGAAAAAAGGGACGTATGACCATCTTTCACACTTTATGACCATTACAGCATCTCCATGGTCACGTAATCAAAACTCAGCTTGCTTGGCAACTGACTCACACTTATGACGGTTGCAGTGTTCCGGGGCCATATGATCACCTTTGGCCATCTTCTGAAAAGCAAAGTCAGTGGGGAAGCCAGATTCACTTAATGACTGTGTTACTAACTTAACTTAACTGCAGTGATTCACTTAACAACAGTGGCAAGAAAGGTGATAAAAATGGGGCAAAACTCACTTAGCTGTTTCACTTAGCAGCAGAAATGTTGGCCCAATAGTGGTCGTAAGTCGAGGACTACCTGTAACCCAAACAAAAACTAAAAATTATGTCCAAAGTATGACATGTTCAAATATAGCAATTAATGGCTGAGGGAAAAAGAGAGAGAGAGAGGGAGGGAGAAGATAGCTATGAGAATGCCCTTTTTATAACTTTTTTTTAATCCTGAGGGGATTTTTATCATTAAAAAACTGATTAACTATCACTTATATATGTAAATGTATCTTTTTTTTTCTTTGCTTCTTTCTTTTTGTTTGCCTGTTTAACGTAACCAATAAAAAAGAAGAGATGAGATCACTCCAGGAACCAACCTCATTCTGTCAACGTTGAAGGCCATTATTATTATTTGAAAATATTGGCCAAAATGGGGGGTGGGGGGAGCAAGAAATTGAGTGGTGGTGACATGAGACTTGAGTCCAACCAACTGGTTAAAAAAAGGCAGTTTTCAATAGACCACAGCTGTCACGGAAAGCTTGCCAATATTCATGTGAAGAAGCTAAAGCACTATGAGTAATTTTATATGAAGTCAAGGGACTATCTTCTCGTTCGGCTTTGAAGCTAAGCCTATGAAAACACAACACACACACACACACACACACACACACACACACACACACACCCTGCCCCTGGCAGGCAGGCAAGCAATACAGTAGGAGCTCAGGAAGGAAATTAACTTGATCTCTCCTTGAGGAATGCTCCAGATCGCTCCCAGATTCTCATCCAATACACAGTGGGAGAGCCAGTTCCTATGTTTATTTGAGAGTAGTAAAGAGTAAGGTTGAAGTTCAGTAACAAGACACTTACTTTACATCCAAAGAGACCTGGGACCAATCCTTGGCAGCTAAGACTTCAGGCTAAAATTCTGAAGTCATTGTCAACAAACAACAGCTTCCAATCTACGCTTACCATAGTTCATTTAGTGACCATTCAAAGTTGCAACAGCACAAAGTTAAGCAAAGCACTCCCACCAAGCCACGCCCACCGAACCAGTTGTAAGACCATTTGAATCTCACCACTGGATCATCCCATCCAGTTTAGAATGATCCCACCAGGAAGATGATGAGACACAAGAAAACAATCTACAGTCCGTCCTATTGTTCTCCCTATTGCTTCATAAGCAATTTTCATGCCACCTTCGTATCAACGTAGCTGTCTGTTGTTTGTTCTCATATCCCATCATAATGAAATCCTTTTGACTGGTGACCACTGAAAGCTTAAAATGCAATTATGTGCAAAAAGATATTTCACAGAGACATGTACTCGTGCCCATAACTGAGCCAATCTTTTCTCTCTGGACAACTTTACTATTATTGCTTTTCAAGGGTAAGGATTTCAGGGATATTTTGCCCCCCTAAGACATCAATCACTGAGCAAGAACCCAGCTCTACGTAGTAAGGCTTCCATCATAGTGACAAATTTGGCTGCCATTTCAATATTGCATCCCAAATAAAAACAGATTTGAAAAAGTGCTTCCTTAGCAAATTGGCATGGTACATAATGAGAGACAGTGTGGTCTAGTGGTGAAGGCACTAGGGTAGAAAGCAGGAGGCAGTGAGTTCAAGTCCTGCCTTAGCCATGAAAGCCAGCTGGGTGAACTCTGGGCCAGTCACTGACTCTCTGTCCAACCCAACTGACAGGGTTGTTGTCACAGGGAAAATAGGAGGCAAAAGGTGCATTGGATATGTTCGCTACCTTGAGTTGCTTGTAAAAATAAAGATGGGGTGTGTATAAATAATGAACAAACCACAAAATACTGCCAAGTGTGGCCCATTGGCAGGGTCTTGCTCATTGCCAATTTAAGGTCTTGACAAAAATATGGCAGAAAAAATGCAATCTCTCTGGGGTTTAACCAGACACAGTAAAAAAGAAAGAAAAAAGAAAGAGAGAGAGGGGGGAAGGAAGGAAGGAAGGAAGGAAGGAAGGAAGGAAGGAAGGAAGGAAGGAAGGAAGGAAGGAAGGAAGGAAGGAAGGAAGGAAGGAAGATTCTCAGCAAAACCATTTTTATATAGCAAATAGCAACAACTGAAGCATTTTTTATAATCTTTGATTTGGGTGAATGAGAGGAAGCTTTGTAAACATGAGACCTGTCCTCAGAGAAAGGGCTACCTCATTTCCAATTCTCTAAGAAGGAGAACGTTCTAGAGATGTTCATCTATCAAGAGTCTGTACACTTTATAAAATGTTTCTTGGCAACATTTTCAAAAGCAGCTTGCCTCTGCAGCTTCTTCCTGGAACTGTGTCAGGCCCTCAAGGTTGTCCAGATCAGGAAACAGACTCAAGAAGAAGACTAGAACTATTTCTTATAGAGATAGACAGTTGAGTCTTGCAAATCTGTAGGTTCCTTCAGGACTTCAAAGTTTGTCCAGACCAGGAAACAGACTCCAGAAGAAGACTATAATTATTCCTTATACAGATAGACAGTAGAATCTTGCAAATTTATATGTTCCTTTCCATGTCTCTTGTATCCTAGAGCAGAGGTTCCTAAACTTGTTGTCATACTCCCCTTTAATGTACACACCTCCCCCCAAAATCCCAATATCAAGTGAGCACAGAAAAACAATGAGAACAATGCAACGAAACTTTAGGAAAGATGGATTTATTGCAATAATGTAACTAAAATTATTTTTTCCCACCTTCTCTGGACTCTACCTGCACTTCTCCAATGTAGGAGAAGGAAAGGCAGAGTCTGGAGGTGGAGTCAAGAGAGAGACTAGTCTGTAATCATTAAGTCCCCACAAGTGGTCTAAGTCCAACCCCTCTGGAATTCCATCAGCTCCTATCTAGCATCAATTTAGTGTTGACCTTATTAATTGACTAGATTTTTGTGTATATGGTAAAAGTAAAGGTTCCCCTCACACATACGTGCTAGTCATTTCCGGCTCTAGGGGCGGTGCTCATTTCTGTTACAAAGCCGAAGAGCTAGCGCTGTCCAAAGATGTCTCCGTGGTCATGTGGCCGGCATGACTAAATGCCGAAGGCGCAAGGAATGCTGTTACCTTCCCACCAAAGGGGTCCCTATTTTTCTATTTGCATTTTTACATGCTTTCGAACTGCAAGGCTGGCAGAAGCTGGGACAAGTAATGAGAGCTCACTCCGTTATGCAGTGCTAGGGATTCGAACCGCCGAACTGTCAACCTTTTTGATCGACAAGCTCAGCGCCTTAGCCACTGAACCACCGTATCCCTGTTATTTTTGTGAATAGGTGTCAGCAATAAGTCAGTTTAATTAGAACTTAAAGTGTGGTCTTGATTCTTTGCACCTGACATTAAGGGAGGTACCTCTATAGCAAGGGTCTTCAAACTTGACAGCTTTAAGACTTGTGGACTTCAACTCCCAGAATTCTCCCTCCAGTCATGTTAGCTCAGGAATTCTGGGAGTTGAAGTCCTCAAGTCTTAAACTGGCCAAGTTTGAAGACCCTTGCTCTACAGTTTGGGAAAATCTAGAAAGACAGGAAAGATCAACCTGAATCTTTTCCCAATATTTTACCCTTTTTCTAGATCTACAAACATGCTTCTGCATTTTGTTTAACAGCTTTTGCATATTTTCCTCAAAGGCTTCTCCACAGTTCTCTATAGGTTGAGAGAAACAAACTAGCCCAACATCAATCAACTCGCTTTGTGCCCAAAACAGATCTAGAACCCACGGTCTCCCGGTTTCTAGCCCAGTGCCTTTAACTATATCATGCCAAACTGTCTCTCTTTAGTATCGTCGTGTAATTGTTCATTTTCTTAAAAAAAAAAAAAAAACTTTCTGCAAAAAATAAAACATTAAAAAAAAACAAGGAAAGAAGGAAAACTGGGGAGGGGAAGGTGCAAAGGAATAAGGAAGAAAAAGAATTAGGAAAAGGGGCTATTTCCAACTTTCTTTAATGAAGTTAAAAATATAAAATACATTATTTCAGCACTGGGAATTATTTTCATTCCCAGACTATAATGAGTCCCAAACAGTTCTTCGAGATAAGCACCCACCTTTCTCTCCTTTGAATTTCTGCCAACAACAAAAGTGCCAAATTAACTGTAAAAAACCAACCGAAGTACAAAGTCCACACAGAGCTTCAAGGATTAATCCAAACAGAGTGAACAACTTTGCTTCCTGCAAACGTTTATCTACCTTTGCCTGTCCTTTATACCTTAGGGGAGGGGTAATCACATTCCAGCCTTACTCCCAAGTTGCCCCTTTTGTTTCAGCTGCTCTTGCCTTCCAGCAGCTCTGTGCACACACGCACTGGGAACAGGCTCCCCTTGTTCCTCTGCCTTGCTGCTGCCAGACTCCGGAGGCTCCAGAGTCAGCACCCCACTCCCAGATGGCCCTGGCCCCATCTCTGCATCGGATGCAGGACCTTCGTCCAAGTCCTCTCCAGACTCCCTGACTGGTCCCCATTCTTTCCCACTGTCCAATTCTGCTGCCGTCTGCACAGGCTGCTAGCAAACCACAACAATATCAAATATAAATTGTTTTTGCACCTGGATCCTGATGGAGGCTTCCCTTGTTTCTCCAGAAAATTGTTTGGGTTCATCAAACCTACCATACTTTATCTGATTCAAACAACGAGGTTCCCCCTCGATTGAAAGCAGCACCATTCTAAATACTTTTATCTTTCCGGCCATTGAAATCAACTCAACTAGCTCCTGCTGTGTCTAGATGTAAGATTAAGCAAAACCACAGTATTGGAGGTATGCCCTAATAAATTACAAAACTAAAAAAAAACAAAAAAAACCTGTGAGCAAATCATGTTCGAGTGATAAATCTTGCATGCTTTTTAAAACTCTGTAGACAAAGACATCACCACAGAATCCTATTAACTCAAGCCAATGCATCTTTTCTCTGAAATAAGTCACACTGCGCTCAATTAGGCTTACTTAGGATTGGAAGCTATGATGGGGTTATGGAACAGAACAGGTGGAGAACTCTTCCCTAATCATTTGTACACTGGCTCTTTTCTTTGTATTTTTTCTTTCTTTCCCTTTTCGGATTCAGTGCTTTGAAACGTGCTATTCTAAGTGTAATGTTTCCAAAAATTAGTCTTGCCAAATTGTCACTTCTTGCCTACCTTTCTCTATAGGTGGAAATGAAAAACCTTATAGCCCTTGATTGCGGTAATCCAATTTTGATGTTAGATACTGCTGGCCTCCAGCCCGTCAGGCAGAGCTAATTGCAAACCTGGAATATCCAATGCTCGCTGGCTTCCAAGTATTTCATTTTCTTTATTTAATTTATATCCACCTTTATGATCCTTATAAATAACTCAAGATGGAGAATAAATCTAATAGCCCTCCCTCCCTCCAGTGTTTGTTGTCTGGGTTAGGCTGAGAGAGAAGGATGGGCTCGGGGTCACCCAGCTGGCTTTCATGGCTAAGATGGGACTAGAACTCACAATCTCCTGGCTTCTAGCCCGGTGCCTTAACCACTAGACCCATGTTGGAGAACCTATGTCATGCGTGCCGGAAGTGGCATGCAGAGTCATTTCCCCCGGCACGCGAGAGGTTGCCTGGGGTGTGTGCGCAGGGGTGTGATTCTACCAGTTTGCACCTATTCGCTAGAACCGGTTGTTAACATTCTAAGCAGTTCAGAGAACCAGTTGTTAGAAGAAATTACTGGCTTAATCCTGTAAGGAAGGCAGGAAGGAAACATTCTGGTGTTGCTTACAGAAACTGCCTCTCTGTTAACTCTTATTACATTCTTGGCAGGACTGGACTTCCTGTCTCAGGAACATCTCTGGATGTTTTTTTCCCCTCCTTTGCTAGTACTTTGCTTGAGTGGAGTGACCATTCAAAGTTATAATGGCATTGAAAAAAGTGACTCATGACCATTTTTCACACTTACATGTTTCCTTCCTGCCTTCCTTACAGGCTTAGGCCAGTAATTTCTTCTAACAACCGGTTCCCCGAACTGCTTAGAAATGTTAACAACTGGCTCTAGCGAATAGGTGCAAACCTGTAGAATCCCACCCCTGCTTATGGCGCAGTTTCAAACAATATGACATTCCTTCAGTTCTGTACCCTTTAGTGGTGGGGATGGTGTCATATCTCATGGGCTTGGTGGCAGCTCCAAAAACTAGGATAAGAGAGATAGCACAGAAGGGTCAGTGGTGGGATTCAAAAAATGTTAGGTATTGCTCCAAGGGCTCCAATTACAATTGGGATAACGCACAATTTCTTTTTCCAAAGCCACTTAACTTCAATTTGTAAGTCCCAATACTTTGTGATTTTTTCTTGCTGCGTGTCTACAATTCGTGCATCACCAGGTATTGCAATGTCAATGAACCAAACCCTTTTCTTCTCAACTATTGTTATGTCAGGAGTGTTGTGGGCCAAACACCTCTCCGTCTGAATTCTGAAGTCCCATAAGATCTTGACTTCTCAACCTGACGTTCCCAGTAGTTGTTACTATACTTAAATCCAAATTTTTGGCATAGTTTCCAGTGAATGATTTTAGAAACTCGGTTATGGCATTCTAAATAGTCAGTTTTGTTGTTGTTGTTGTTGTTGTTGTTGTTGTTGTTGTTGTTGTTATTATTATTATTATTATTATTATTATTATTATTATTATTATTATTATTATTATTATTATTAAAATGCACTTCCTTAATCCTTTGCCACGTGATTGGTGGATCTTAGCATGCTGGTTTGCAAGAACGTATGTAAATCCATAGGAAGTTACAAGTCTGAAGCTATTTAAAAAGCAGTTTAAAAACATTCCTTTGTACCTAAAACCATTCCAGGTCTACCTGGGCGCAGTCACAAACACACATCTCCTGCAGACTTCCAAAACACCGTACAATCCAAAGCGGTATTTTGACCTCTAAAATTAAAGGCCCGCATCTCGAAGAACCATCTGGCAGAGCTAATTCCAGTCTTCAAGAAGCTGCTGCTTGTTGCTTCCTAACTACGTAGTTAAGAATGCTTAATCCCCTTGAGAAGGCTCCAAGGAATTTAAACAGGGGTGAGTGGGGAGGGGGGAGCAGGGAAAGGTACCAAGTACGGGCAGACGGACTTGGCAAGCTATGAATAAAGCAGGGCTGCTAACAGATTTAAGATGATCAAAGAAACCGAGGACAAGAGAGAACCGAACCGCTAAAGGAAGAAAATAAAGCCAACTCAATGAAACCATGCTGAGTTTGACATCACCTTTCAAACCCTCGGTTCCAGTATTAAATGCTTTCGATACACAGCCTAATGCACAAAGTTGTTGTTATTTTAAATCAGAATAAGGAGGGTTAGTTTAGCAATTGCACAGCAATTGTTGTCCTCTAGCTGTATGGGCACTTAAATTCCCAGACTTTTTAACTAAGACCTGGGCATTGCAACACTATAAATGACAAATATAATTTTAATGCAATGTTTGTTCGTTGAGAGCAGCCAACACAGCCTTTCTTCCTCCATTATTTTTTTTCTCCCACCATAATAAAAACCTCTAACGCAGATTGGGCTAATAGATTATGATTGGCTCATATAGCCCAGCAGTAGCGTCAGGGCTGGGCTTCAAAAACTTAAGCAACAGGTTTTCTGCTTGGGTGCTGGGTGGGCGTGGCCATGGTGGGTGTGGCCTAGTCGGCATCCTGCACCAGGGCGGGGGTGTGTGTGTGTTTTTACCCTCCCCTGGCTCCGGAGCTTTTCCTCGAGCTTCCGGGAGGGTGAAAATGGCCTCCCCGGGCTCCGGAGGCTCTCTGGAAGCCGAAACAGGCCCATTTCCAGCCTTCCTGAACTTCCAGGAGGCCTGTTTTTCACCCTCCCCAAGCCTCCGCACACGCCCTGCACCCAGGCATCCAAAACAGGCCATGTGGGGACTCCTGGGAGGGGCAGGATAGGGTGGACAGGACCAGCCAGAAGTGGGATTTGAGGGTTCTCCAAACTGTGCATAATCTTAGCTAGGTGATCTCCCGAACCCCTGCAAACCCCCAGCAGCCCACTCCTGAGTAGCCTGCAGGATAGAAAGGTAGGAACCAGCAGGAACCTACCTTGCTAACCTGCACCCTACTGCTGGGCTATATGAAACAGAACCATTACAGAAATGGAAATCTCAGAAATAAAAATCTCAGAAATAAAATAAAAATTGAGATAAAAAAATGTCCCAAAGTCCACTGAGTCATAAAGGCAGGAGGAAAAGGGCTGTGATTTAAACTCTGGGGTTGGTAATGTTTATGTGTGTAGATAAAGATATTCTGAATCTTTTTAGAAGGAGAGGTGTATTTCTACGGCAATTTTCAAAAAGAAGGAGATTAAATCTGACTTGATCAACATCAATATCTCCTGAATTAAACTGGATTTAATGGGGATCAGCTCTCTGTGCCAATTTTAGATCAAAAGTTTGGAATATGTATAGCATATGTGCATGGGAAAACAAAAACAATCTTTCTTCCAAGCAATTTCCATATTTGGCATTCCTGGCATTTAAGAGATTTATGGAGCTTTCGTTGAAATGATAGTGCCAGTCATTCAAATCAGAGGAGGGGAAAACATGCTCCATGCCCAGAACTAAATTCAATTGGAGGTGGCATGTTGGCACTGGGGAGGGTAAAAATGTTGGAGGCAAACCTATCCTTTTCATCTCTTTGCCTCTATCTCCCTCCTTCCTTCCTTCCTTCCTTCCTTCCTTCCTTCCTTCCTTCCTTCCTTCCTTCCTTCCTTCCTTCCTTCCTTCCTTCCTCAGATCAGAGTTCTTTGTCTAGTTATACTCAGAAAAGCAGCCTCGAAAATCAAGCTGTATATTATTAACCACTCCTGATCTCAATCGAGAAAATAAAATTTTATTACATGCATTTTATTTTATTATGAATGGTGAAATGGGCCAGTGGCCTCCACCTCTTTCCATCTATAATTGTTCCACCACACGCTCGTCAATACTGTAATTGTTCAGTCTTATGAGCTCTTCTAAAGCAAGACATTCAGGAAAACACCAGAGCAAATATGAGTTTATTTTCCTAACAAGGTCCTAGAACAAAGAGAAAACTTTTTGGAGCACCTCCTGCCTGGAAGACCCAGTAAGCAGAGTCCATCCAGAACATAACAATACATCACTGTCTACGATGCTGAAAACTACTGCTCTGATCACATTGGACGGAGGTTTCTGATTCCAGCTCTAGCTATTCTTTAAGGGACAGCTTACAAGTATAGAATGAGTTATAAGGTATCATTGGAGACTGACAGGTGAAGGATATGATAAAGTCCAGTGTATAGACGTGTGATAATATATATACCACTCACGCATCATCACAAAATCTCCACAACTGTAAAGCCTACAAACTTGAAATTTGGCACATATGTTCCTCTTGGCTTCTACGGGCTCACTAAGAAAGGATTTTTCAAAATGACCATCAGAGTATTAGTATTTCCTATATTATTATTATTAACACACTCTGATGCTAAGGAGTTCTACTCCCCCTCCCCACCTGAAAAGAAATCTGTTCCAAAGGCAAAACACAAGCAGAGGAGAGGAACTTCAGTTTCAGTTTCACAGCATCAAGCAGCTTTAGCACAGAACAGTTGAGCTAAGCCACGCCCAGGCTCCTTGCTGTCTCCTTCTTGCTCACAAGCAAATACTCTTTCAATTTCCATGTTTCAGTTTCCAAACAGCCCTCAACTCTCTCACACACTGACAGGACACTAGCCAGAAGAATACCAATGGATGCTGGTAGGCAGATGCACTTATTTTCCTCCCCAAACACCAAGGCCAATCACATAGTTTCGTAGCGAAGCACGGGTATAGAGCTAGTTTAGAATAAGGGCATTTCTCCTGTTTGTCGGAGGATGTCCCAATACAATCACTTCACACATTTCAACTTAACACCCTAAATGTGGAGGGTAGTGTATTCACCTTCAAGCCATTTAAAAGAGGCACATCCTGCTCAATATCATTGCTAAGTTCAGAAGCCATCATCACCCGGTTTCCAAAGAAACATCTAAGGGAGCTTGGATTGCCCTTAGGACTAACTTCTCTGAAAATATGAGCCAGCTTTCCCAATATGGTACCATCCTTTGTGGTCTTCTCCTCTTCTCCGGAGAGGCAATTCCTATCTGCCGTCCTGAATACTCTCTCCAACACTTTATAAAAGCTGATTCCTCCAGCTGCTACTTTGCTACATTCAGGCTTGTGCGTGAAGCAAGCAACAACCTCTGCCACTGACATAGAACATACTGTAGAATAATAGGGTTGGAAGGGACCTTGGAGGTCTTCTAGTCCAACCCCCAGCTCAAGCAGGAGACCCAATACCATGCTGAACAAAAGGCTGTCCAGTTTTTGAAAACTCCAGTGAGAGCGCACCCATAATTGTAAACTGTTCCACTGAGTAATTCTTTCTCCTTTGTTGTAGGTTGGATCTCTCTTTAATCGTTTTTCAGCAGTTACTTCTTTTCCTGTCCTCTGATGCTTTGGAAAATAAGTCGACCCCCTCTTCTCTATAACAGCCCCTCAAGAACTGGGAGACTGCTGTCATATTGGATCTTGACAGACTTGAGCATTGGGCGTTATCTAACAAAATGAAATTTAATGGTGAACAAAAGTACAGTTCTACATTTAGGCAAGAAAAACAAAACGCACAGGGACGCTGTATAATGTACCTCGCTCAATAGTAGTGACTGTGAGGGATCTTGGACTCCTAGTGGATAACCATTTAAATATGAGCCATCAGTGTGCAGCAGCTGCCAAAAAAGCCAACACAGTTCTAGGCTGCATAAAACACAGGGATAGAATCAAGATCACGTGAAGTATTAATACTGCTTTATAAGGCCTTGGTGAGACCACACTTGGAATACTCATTCAGTTTTGGTCACCACGATTTAAAAAAAGATGTTGAGACTCTAGAAAGAGTACAGAGAAGAGCAACCAAGATGATTAGGGAATTGAGGCTAAAACATATGAAGAACGGTTGCAGGAACTGGATATGTCTAGTCTAATGGAAAGAAGGACTAGGGGAGACATGGTAGCAATGTTCCAATATCTCAGGGGTTGCCACAAAGGGAGAGGGAGTCATATCATTCCTAGTCCATCTCTTCATTAGACGAGACATACCCAATTTCCTCAATTGTTCATCATATAATTTAGCCTCTTTGTTGCTCTTCTCCGCATTCTTTCTAAGATCTCAACATCTTTTTTATATCATGGTGACCAAAACGCGATGCAGTATTCCAAGTGTGGTGACTCCTCTTATTTGACAGCATGGAACTGCAGTACCAAAACCAACTTCCCTACATCCAGCTGTAATTCGGTAATTCTCATATTCCAGTAATTCTCTTACTCAAAGTTAAACAGATCTTTGAGAAGGCAGGAGCTGAAGGTGAGGAAATTGGCTGAGAAAAAGAGGAAAAATTGCCGACAGATATCCAGATTGCGTCCGTATAGATGGTGGGATAGCCTGAAAATCTGGGTCAAGAAGGAATCCAGCAGAAAAATGACAGAAGGATCTGGAAATATTTAAGCATTGAGAGAACAAGACTGGTGGAGAGAGGGATGGGATCCCATTGTTCTGATCTACCTGAAAAATGGTCATATTCAACTTCCACACCTCCTCACCATCATACTAGAAAGCCAGACATGAAATAATGCCAGACTCAATGAACCAGGATCATTCATTAAATTTAAGCACTTAGGTTTTACTATTACAACCTATACATAAGAATCTAGTCAACTAACAGTCAGCACTAAATTGGCACTAGATAAGGGTCAACAGAATTCAAGAACTGGACTTAGGTCTCTTGTGAGACAGGGACTCTAAACTGATGATGCATTTAACTCTGCCATCTAGCCCTGCCTGCTTTTCTCCTACAATAATGGTTTTAAGTTACAGGAGGGCAGATTCCACTGGAATATTATTGGACATTAATATTCCTAATGGATAGATCATTTCAAAAGATCAGAACCAAATATTCAGTGGAGGGAACTCCCTTTCAGTTGGAGGAAGGCTGAACTGATCTCCCATATGGAAGGCCTTCCTTTGGATCCTTCCTGCATTGAGCAGCCCTTAAATTCCAATTCTCAGACTTTATAAGAGAAGAAAAACAATTCATTCACAGATTTTATTTTTTAACCACCAACTAGGAGCCTGAATACATGTGTATAATGTGTATCACCTGCCTTGTATTAACAGATCCCAGAAGCTATTACAATCAATGAACAGTAAACAGAAATAATGCAACCAGTCAATAGAAATAATAATCTAAAAATGTATCACCAAATTCAGGGTTGTAATAATTAAGCTGCCTGCCCTAGAGCCATGCCCCAGAATTTAATCATTTACAAGAAGCCTGTCTATTGAAAGGGAAAATATTCGAGCCTGAATTTTTATACTATTTCTCTTCTTTCTGTCTCTTCTTCATCCTCTAAGCAACCCAGAATTGCCCCAGCAGATTTTCTAAGAACTTTCTTGTCACTGTTATCTGATTTTTTTTTCCCCACTGGAGGTGCAAGGGATTTAACCTTGCATACTAAACGTGTTCAATACCACCGATTCCTTCTCAGATTAGAAGACTGCAAAAACTAAGCAGCAATAATAGCAAACGGGGGCAGGTAGTTTTTACCCACGAGACCTAGAAAGACTCCTGAATCTGCTTCATAACATGATGTAACCTTTCTCCATTCAGGTAGCCACCACAACTGGCAAGTCAAGTCACTAATCGCTGTGATTGGTAAGCAAAAAACCCTGCATGATCACAGCTGGCTTATGACCTTGCCTCCCCTTCTGTTGTTAAGCAAAGCATCACAGTCACATAAGTGAAAAAAAATATCACGTGATCCAGACATAGGATTTTACTTCTGCCTTGTATATTAACTGTGATTTTCACAAGCCAGTTGAGAAGCAGATGAATGGCAATCATGTGACCGTGGGATGCTGCAACAGGCATATATGCGAGGATTGGTTTCAAAGGTATTTTTAGCACCTTCAGCTGCATGAGGCCATTGATAAGTGCAGAAAGTTAGCACCCACCCCTCTCCTAGAAGAATGAAGTATTTTGAGAAATATTAAAAAGGCAGAATATTATATTTCCCTGGATGAGAAATGGACGGACATGCTCTTGGAAAGCAGCCCCCACCTTTTCTTGATAGCCCTAAGCAGATGTCAGCACTTAAAGAGATAGATAGCTCTATTCATAAGTAAATACCCTCACCCAAGATCCAACAAAGGTAGGATTAGCCCTCAGCCACAATAGGAATTGCCCAAAGCCCCTTCACTGCATCATCTCAATTGCACCACCCCCAGCAAACTTCAACCAAACTTAGCTCAGACAAACTCCTAGGATTTGTACATGGCCCCACAGGAGTCTGACAACATCCAATAAAATACATGTTCTTGCACAGGAACAGGAAGCTCAAGTGCCAAGCCCAAGAGAAGGTATAAATGCCCCCCACTTTCAACTCCATATGGCCCAGAGCCATATGTGGTTCTGCTTCATCATTAAACCATCTTTCCGATCAGCCTCCATGTTTCCAATATCTTTCTCCCAGTTTGGAACTGAACCAGATGGATATTTTTTCCGACATAAGCAAAGACTATCTGAAGCTGCTCTCTGATTTCTTTTCTAAACCAGTCATTGCAGAGAAGTAAAACAACTAGAGAAGGCTACATGCAAACACAAGCTTTGCTGATAGGAAATGGTCCAAGGTGGACCAAAGAGGACCCACAGCTATGACTTCATCACACCACCCCATTTGCCATACTGTCAGAGTGTTTGTACTGTGACTATTATTGTGAGACAACCCAGGAGCAAAACACAGGACACAGTCTTTGTCTTTTAACAGTGGTTTATATACAAGACTACTATATACATACATACACTTGTTAGGCACATACCAGGCAATCAATCAATCTTCAACTCTACACGGAGAACTACAATGGAGATAGAACACGAGGAGAGACACCTTATATAGGCAGCTTCTTAAAGCAGCAGTACCCTGCTGACTCATCCTTAGTTCATCATCTTGGCTTACAGCCTTACAACAGCTGGTCAGCTATTAAATCTTCATTACCATAACACATACTTGGGGACAACTCTGTGATATACGATGGTTTACCTCGCATTGGGAGAATCCAAATGATCCAGTCATAATTTCAAAGCACTCATTCATTCCTCCCTAATATTACATTTTTGAGATATCTTAAGATTACAGCTCAAATGCCCAGCTAGAATGACCGATGGCTACCAGTTCTGAAAAAGAACTGTCTGGAGGAAGCTGCTTTAATGCTTGTTTTTTAAATCAGCTACGAAAGACCAATCTGAAGAGGGCAGATGTTAAGCCTATACTACTTCTGTTATTTAAATCCACAGCTAAAATTACTCTTTAATGTTGAATGGGTTCTCGTATTCCAATTTATCATGCAGGTTGGGCCATAAAGCAACCATCAACTAAATTGAAACAGACCCCAGTTAAGCCTCCGGGATGACGGCTACTTTCATCAATGCCTTTCGTTTTCTTGCCGTTCCTTGCTCTTGCTTTGTTCTGCTACCTCCCAAACCGATTTTCTGAACAGTTCCACAGAAATGACAACCAACCAAGTCAATACGGATAACCTTGCATGGTTCTGATTAAATTTTCATTCGCGGCCTTTCACAAAAGCTCAGCCAACCATCCTGTGTCGACAGAAATGGGCTTTAGTCCTCTCTTGAAGTGTTTCAGAGGCATCCTTTGAAGAACGACATCAGACATCAGAGCAAAGCTTCCGACATGCACTGCTCAGAAATCCAAATTCTGCAGCCAAGGCAATTTCAGCTTACATATATTCATTCTGGGCTGTCTCTCATCTAAATGCTGGGAGAACATTCTGACCGGGTATTCTGCAGCATTCTAAACTTGCTAAAAGCATTTTGTGGGGAAAGTCCTCTTGTAATCCTTGTCCTGACAAAGTATTTTTCATTAAAAGGCAATGCTTTTTATGTACAAGTAGGTGTTACTCAAACATGCAATCATTCACCAGCATCCCTTGTGCTCTAGCTAAATCTAGAGCCAAAATCTTTGAAGAGGGCTGTTGTTTCATCCTTATACGGGTTGGCATTTACACAAGATGTGGCTTACAAGTATAAAATTAACGCAGAGTACTAAATATAGTATACAACTTCCCCAGAAATTGAGAAGGAAAAAATATCAAATGTGGAGAATTAAGTGATGGCAAGCAAGCGGAGGTGCAAACAGTAGCTCTTTGCTAGAGAAGGACTTAAAAATGGCCATCAGAAATGTTGTTCTAAGAAAACTTTAAGCTCCAACATTGTTGAAATCTTTGAAACTTGCCTCTCAGTAAACATACTGAAGTTGGATGCAGCAGTGTCATTATGAGTCACAATGACACCAAAATGATGACAGGCACATCCTGTCATTGCACAAATGACACAATTACAGGTAGCCCACAACTTGCAACCATCTGGGATTGGAATTTCTGTCGCTAAGCAATGTGGCGAATGAATGAGTAGCCTTTTTAGTTAGACTTAGTATATATTCTTTTTCTTACTTTCTCTTTGGCAGTCATGGGGGAAGGGTTTCGGGCTTGCCACATTCCTAAGCGGGGAGGAGTGGAGATAGAGAGAGTTGTTTTGGCTAGGTGGTTCTTCTTCCCGTGGGAAAACAAGATGTCCGTGCTTGGGCCCCATGAGGTTTATGACATCAAGCAATGTTGAATTACTTCTATTGGAGAATGTGACTTTTGGGGGTTGTTTCTAACTTTTAATATTGTGGGGTAATTCCGGGTTGTGTCAGATCCGGAATTACAATGGACTTTGCCAATTTGATGCTTTCCTAAATAATAGAAATTGTCTTAGAAGATGGACTTTTCTTTTTCAATGAATTTCATCACTTGGAAACCTGACACCCATTCTATTACTTTATTGGTTTGTTTATGAAATTTATTTGCTGCCCATCTCGTATCCAACAATGCTGGGCTGCATACAGCATATTATGACCTTTCTTGCTGCTGTTATTAAGCAAATCCCCTAGAAAGCTTGCAAGTAGCAATCACATGACACTGGAACACTACAGCCATCACAGTGCTGGTTGCCAAGTGTCAAATTTTGATCATGGTCTATGGGGATGCGGCATCCATCATAAGTCCATGGGGTGATGGCAAATCCCTTTTTTCAGCGCCAATGTAACAGTCATTAAACGAATGGTTTTATAAGTTGAGGACTACCAATGCCTATGTCATTACATCTTAGTATATAAATTATGGTTTTCACATCATGAATCTTGTAATGGTTGTTCATAAGTTCCTAACAGCTAGAAAAGCAAATAAGCTAAAAATCAAGTTGTGAGTAATGGACCAGCGCAAACATAGAATTGTAACCTGGACACATATTATTATGGAAGTCTATATTTACATAGCATTTCATCTTTATATTTTCAGGGCCAATGCACTTGTTCTAATCTCTGTCAAGAAGATGACAATTGCAACAAAAAAAATAAACAATAACAGACTGAATCCACAGCTTGTTGTATTTTTTGATGTTTGAACTTCTCTGAAAATTTGTTGGAGCAATCTCCACCTCTCTGGGCCATCTCTTTCCCCGAAGACTCTTCCCTCTTCATCTCCTCCCCATCTTCAAGTATGATAAATATAATCAAAGTTAAAAGCAGTAAGCAGAATTTATAATATTTCACACTAATTCCAATAAGTGCCTGCAAAGCACAATTGCCCAAAACACGGGTCCACGTGGGATCAATTAGAAATGAATAAAATTCAGCCAGGTCCCAATTCATCCTGAATTCGGGTCTATAAAGAGAAATCAGCATGTGTTTATCCAACCTGCTGGGTTCTTTGTCGTCTAAAAATGAAAACTAAATGCGGTTAACTTCCCAATCATTGCAAAGCACGTATGGTATGTGCAATGCCCAGAGAATTGAAGAAAACAGAGCCAAGACTTAAGAGAGACAATAAACAATGCATTGTCAAGGAGTTGTAATACATGAATCCCTACAGATTAGAGCAAGAATGAGGAAACTTTTACTAAATGCAAGGTGAAACAGAGTAGAGTAAGGATGGGTTGTTGCATTCTGCAGTCAAGATAGAAATATGCACTGCCATCCAAAGAAGAGGCTTTTTGTCTTATAATGAGGTCCAATGTTTTAAATTCCACCTTCCTTCCATCTTACGACTTGAGAAATCTAGATGGTAAAGTGTCCTACACAGTTGACCACCTGTCCAACAAGATGAAATATCAAGTTTGTGGACTTTTTTTTCCCCTTTTTGGGACGTTATAAATTTGAGTGTGCACAGCACCGTTACTTTGACCATCCTTGGGAAAGCCCTTGGGTTTGAAATGAAATGACTTTTATTTATTTTGTCCTTTATTATTTTTATAAATAATTCAAGGTGGTGAACATGGCTCATATTTCTATGTCCTTCTATTTTTCCCATAACAACTCTGGGAAGTGAATTGGGCTGAGAAAGTGTGACTGGCCCAAAGTAACCTAGCCAGCTTTCTTGTCTAAAGCTGAACTAGAATTCACAGTCTCCTGGTGATTGGTCCAAAGTCACTCAACCAGCTCTCATGCCCAAAGTTGGGACTAGAATTCACAATCTCCAGTGATTGGCCCAAAGTCACCCAATTGGCTTTCATTCCTAACACGAGACTGGAACTCACAGTCTCCTGATTTCTAGCCTAGTGCCTTAACCACTAGACCAGGGGTGTCCAACCTTGGCAACTTTAAGACTTGTGGACTTCAACTCCCAGAATTCCTCAGCCAGCAAAGCTGGCTGAGGAATTCTGGGAGTTGAAGTCCACAAGTCTTAAAGTTGTCAAGGTTGGACACCCCTGCACTAGACCAAAGTGGCTAACAGTTTTTGAGACATGCTCTGAGTCTGACCAATTCTGTGACCAAGAAAATGTCTTCTTGTTGCCCACAACTGAACAGCCCTGTCCATCAAACTGGAAATCTTAAGTTGCTCCCAGTAGCTTGTTATCTCGAGCACACATTTATTCAAGCCACATATAAATAAGCATTATATACTTGATTTCTTCTTCTTTTTTGTTGGAAGAATCAAACATTTTGATTCTTTTGTTGGAAGAAAATGTATTCCTTGCACGTGTTGAAATAAAGCACATGTTCTTCAGGATTTTACGGCTTCCTCTTTTTCGAACATTAGCATTTCTTTTGTGCTTCATCCATTTTCTGTGCTGTGATCTATATCAGATCTGCACTTAGTTATCGATTTTGCTCAGATTTGTTGTTATTTATTGTTATAGTTCTCCATTGTTGCACTGAGCCAGTCTGGTTTGTCTATTTTTACGGCTTCTCCTGCTTTGACTGGTATTCAGAAAGCTTTATGCCTCCTATTTTTGAAAGTGACCTGTCTTTTGAAAAAGTGATTGTGTCTGACTTCTGCCATATTTGCTAGGGGGGGAATATCATTTCATTCTTACTCAGCTGCTCCCATAAAGAGGAAAAAAAAATACTGCAATTAAACCAAACTCAACGGTTCTGATATAAATTTGGACGGTAGGGTTTTGATCTCAGTCCTCTAAAGCAGCAGAGAGAAATGGCAGATTTAACTTGGGCAAATGGAATGTGAGTTTTCACATATCTTTATGCACATTTTATTTGTGAACATATATTTTATATTTTTTATTTATTTATTTATTTATTATTTTTAATATGTCCTTGTAAGCCCCCTTGAGTTGCCATGTGCGAGTAGGCAGCAATATAAATTTTCTAAATAAATATATGAAAAGGATTTTGTCCAGCATCTAAACTTGCTTAGCTTAGGGACTGTTGTTTTTTTAGTGACTTGGCACGTTCTATGAACCCAGTAAAATTTAATCGAGTCATCAAAGTTGTGGTACTTATCACTGTTCCTCAAAATTGTAGCTATTGCCTGTTAAGTGGCACAGTCCCATGACATTGTCTTTACAACCGTACTGCTTAACAACAGAAATTCCAGTCGCAATTTCCATTGTTAACTGAGGAGCACTAATAAACTATAAATTAACCAATGAATTGAGTTTCACACAACATGTCAGCCCTACAAGAAAGTTAATACTAACCAGGGTGCAAAATGGAGCTCCTAAACCTTTAACTACCTTGTGAAGGACGTTCACATTACTCCTCACACCTTCTGGTTAGAGAATCACTTGGTTCCTTACAGTCAAAAGAAAATAGAGCTCTGTAATTGATTGCTTATTCCTGGAATTACCTGACTTGAATTCTTGCACACCAGCCTTCCCAATAGGTTGCATTGTACTTGCAGCCTACTCTCATGTGTAAGTTAACACTTGCAAACTCTGCTTTCAAAATGTCTTTAATTTCAGCCTCTTTTTCTTTTTTGTTGACCATCTTAAAGCTCTTGTAACCTTAAAGCCATCTATACAATTTTCGAACCACAAAGCAACCTAATAAAGATACCCTTCAAAGCAAGTTCTGGGATTTTTTTTCTTACAACCAAGGTGGCTCCGCATGCTTTCTACCTCATTAGTTAAAGCACTGCACTGACCCTGAATAAAGTCATCTTCTCTGAAATATCCCATGTCTTTTTTCCTTGGACTCAAAGAAGTCTAACTAGCACATCCTGATCTGGTTTATATCTGGAGGGCATCCCACTTCACTCAGCTTCTGCAAAAGACATCAATATACATTTGCTTCTCTGCTCGGAGTGACAGAATTAAATGCTGACCTCAGTTCCTGCTATCCGTGGACCTCCAATCTGCCTTGTATTTGAAGGACAGGAGAAGGCTTCTATGCGCTACAAAGCTCAGGGTCAAACCAATGGGGTGTTGAAGCCAAGGAGGAATTCATCACTTCTAGAGCACAACTGTTAAGTGAGAACAAGGTGCCCAAGTAGATGGCTTTGTCACAGCCTCCGGCAGGCAAGTTAGCAGCTGGCAATAGCCAATTTCCAGCTTATTTAACCTCACAACGATGCAATGCCTACCAGATTGCCCGGGAGGGAAATGAATGGAGGGAGGGACGGAGGGAAGCAGAGAGAAGAAAAAATAAGGGACCAAGTCCCCTTTTAACATACCAGCTCTCTGCTGCCAATCCCCATAGGCACTTTTGATTTAATGAGAGATGATGGGGGCCTACACAGGAGGAAAGCTGTGTGCAACCAAGACTAACTTCCTAATAGTCACAATAAATGTCTCGGTAATTAGTACAGCCTTTCCTTGAGACTCCGAGTTCTGCAAATATCTCCGGGGTGCCCCAGCTCTGCATGTGGGTAGATTTCCCCCATGGAGTCCTTCAGTTTTGTTTCCCCCCCCCCCTTTGATTTCCTTGTTCTCGTTCTGTACAGCAGAATACAGAATATGAAATCACCGTTTTGTGTTTCAGAAGAACTCATTCTTGTTCTGCCTTTGAAAGGAGGAAAAAAGCCCTTCCTACTGGTCTGATATTAGAGATACTGGTTGCCCAGCCTCTCCTGAAGGCTCGATTTAATTGAGGGCTGCATCAGGGTTGTGTTTGACTTCAGAGGGCCTGGGTGGGCATGGCCAGCTCAACGTCATTCATGTTGGGGGCGCTTGTGGTGGCCCAAGCACTCTGCCAGTGAAAATGGGCTCCCAAGCTCCGTTTTCAGCTGCGACAACCTCCTGCAACCCTGTCAAGCCCGAAATTGACATATGTGTAGCCATTTTAGTTAGGTTTAATATATATTCTTTTTCTTACTTTCTCTGTGGCAGTCATGGTGGGGGAAGTTTTCGGGCTCGCCACATTCCTAAGGGGGGAGGAGCGGAGATAAAGAGAGTTGTTTTGGCTAGGTGATCTTCCTTCCCGTGGGAAACGAGCTGTCCTTGCTTGGGCCCTTTGAGGTGGAGATTTATGACATCAAGCAACGTTGAATTATTTCTACTGGAGGATGTGAGGTTTGGGTGTTGTTTCTAATTTGTAATATTGTGGGGTAATTCCGGGTTGTGTCAGATCCAGAATTACCATGGACGTTGCCAATTGGATGCTTTCCTAAATAAAAGAAATTGTCTTGGAAGATGGACTTTGTTCTTTTTCTTTTTAAATGAATTTCAACACTTGGAAACCTGACATTATTCCAGATTATTCATCCCTCTGCCAGCAAAAACAGAGCTCAGCCCTCCTGAGCTCCATTTTTGCTGGCAGAGGCTTGGTCGGCTGCTCCTTCACTGTTTCCAGGCTCAAGACTCATGAGTTAAATGGGGTTAAGTGCCGGAATCCTGACAGTGGCCCCATGGGCCAGATATAAGCACCACCTGGGCCTTGAGTTTGACACCCCTGGTTTAAGGAAAGGCTAAGCAACCAGTGTTTGCAATACTTTATTTGGATTCTTTCTGTGCTGTCCCACTCAACTCACAAGCACACGTAATGGTGGTTTAGTGGATTTATTAATACTCCCCAGCAGTTCCCTTCACCAAAAACCCAGAACTGTCCCAGTTAAGCCCAGCCAAATGCAGACTAATGCTAGTCCATGGAACAATGGCCAGTGGGTCCACAAGGCACTTGAAAGTTTCCCAAACAAGATAAATTCACTAGGCAAAATTAAATCCACAATACAAGAGGATGCATGAGGCAAGGAAAGTCCAGAGTTCACAAGGCATGATGCAAAGTCAAGACACGGGGTCAACCCAAGGCAAGGCTGGAATCACAACAACCAGGAAACACACAGCTAAGAAAGGAACATGTTGTCAGAAGCTTGGCTCAAGACTCAATGAGTTAATTAGGGCAATTGCCGGAACCCCTGACACGCATTCTTCCCAGTATCACCTCCATCTATCTGCAGGCTAAATAGCCAGCTTCTGGTGCAACCCTTCAAGTGGGACGAGACTGCCTCCTCAGAAGTAATTGGGCTGACCTTCACTGCTCCTGCCTTTTCTTTGCCCTATGTGTTTTTGGATCAGGTGCAGAAGGCAGTTCCTCATCATCATCACTAACCGACTACAGCAAGAGTCTTCAAATTTGGCAAGTTTAAGACTTGTGGACTTCAACTCCCAGAATTCCTGAGCTAACATGACTGGAGGAGAAATTCTGGGAGTTGAAGTCCACAAGTCTTAAAGTTGTCAAGTTTGAAGACCCCTGGGCTACAGCTACGTGCTTTCCCTACCTGACACCTCAGGTGTCCTGCTGCAACTGTGCTTCAGCCAAATCACTGCTCAGACCAATTGACCAACTCTCCTTCTGAAGTGCTTGGGACTGGTTCATCCTCTTCCAAATTGACACCTGGAGAGGTATCTGGGGAAGCATCTGGGGAAGTCATCACACCTGCACTACAAAGGAAGTTGGACTAAATGGCCCCTTCCAAGTCTATGGTGATCTTTCAGGTACCCCGGTCCCAAGCCATGTAGGGCTTTAAAGCAGAGGTGGTATTCAGCAGGTTCTGACCAGTTCTGGAGAACCGGTAGCAGAAATTTTGAGTAGTTTGAAGAACCGGCAAATCCCACCTCTGACTGGCCCCACCCCCATCTATTCTCTGTCTCCCGAGTCCCAGCTGATTGGTTCCGTCTTCTTTTGTTGCCCTGCATAGGAGCATGGAGCTGGAAAGCAGGTCAGTGGGGTGGGGAGGGAATGGAGATTTTGCAGTATCCTTCCCCTGCCACACCCACCAAGCCATGCCCATCAAGCAACGCCACGCCCACCAAGGCACACCCACAGAACCGGTAGTAAAAAAAATTTGAATCCCACCACTGCTTTAAAGGTAACCATCAACACCTTGAATTGCACCCAGAAACACACATTTTGTGGCCTGGGAGCATGACGCTTTTTCTTATCAAAACCAACAGACTGTTTCATTCTGCTCACATCATCTCAGCTTGTTAACTGGCAATTCTAATAACTGGAATAAGATTTTTTTTTCCTGTAGAATACATGGAGCTATAGCTTCTTTGAGCTACTAGAGGCCAGGGAAAATGAAGGAAGACGCCCACTTTGTTTCTCTGTTAGAAGCAAGGACCCCTGTTGCTTTGTGGAATAATTCTGAAGAGCTGCTTTATACGTAGCTCTGCCAAAGGGACATACACAACCTTCAAAACTTTGCACAGCCATAGATCATAATTTATGCTAAATTAGGTGAGGCATCTATTTTACACAATAACATTTACCCTCATGCCTAGGAATTTTCTGGCTGAGAGTTAGTTCATGAACAAATGGATACTCGTTTGCCCTTGTTCCCCCCAAAATGTTATTTATGGCTTATTTGCAATGTTCAGACTTTGGGTACTATTACTTACATCTTCAAAATGGCACCAATCATGACAGACATAAGAGACTCCTGGGGTTTGCACAAGCAGAAAGGTTTCGGGAAAAGTAAAACCATCAAGAGAATCTTAAAAACCTTAGCAAACTGATAAATAAACATGCTCAGTGGGGCATTAAATATTAACTTTTGAAAGAAATAATGGAGCACCAAGTAAGGAGAGGAACGGAACAAAGTTAGAACCCCAGGGGGAAAGCGTTCTGCACTGCAACATCACTTGCAGTTCCCTCTTATCAGCTCTGAAAGGATGCATGGAAATGGCCTTACCCAGTCTATCCATCCTTCAAATACCGGTAGTCCTCAACTTACAACAGTTAACTTAGTGACCATTCGAAGTTACAACAGCAGTGGGAAAAGTTATTTATAACCGTTTTTCGCACAACCATTGCGGCATCCCCGTGGTCACGGAACTCAAATTCAGATGATTGGCAACTGACTTAGATTGATGATGATTGCAAAGGGGTCATGTGGTCACTTTTTGTGACCTTCTGACAAGCCAAATCCAGGGGCAAGACAGATTAAAACTGGGCTACTAACTTAACTGCCATGATTCATTTAACAACTGGGGCAAGAAAATTTGCAAAATGGGGTGAAATTCACTTAACATATCTCTCACTTAGCAACAGAAATTTTTATAAGTCAAGGACTATTATATGTTTTAACTATGTATAACTATGTCTTCGAGTTATGACCACAATTGGGAGCAAAATTTCCGTGGCTATGTAAGGGAGTTGTTAAGAAAGTCATGCCCCAGAAGATACTGGACTAAAATCTACACATGGTTGGAAAAAAATGACAAAAAAAACATATAGACTTTAAACCAGAGATATTTTTATCGGGTATTTTACTGGAAATATATAGTAGAGAATTGAAATATTTGATTGTAAATGTATTAACAGTGGCTAGAATTGTATTTGTTAAAAATTGGAAAAACAAGAAAATTCCAATACAGGAGGAAGTTATTAAAAAAAAATATTGGAATGTGCTAAAATGAGTAAATTGACATATGAAATTAGAGAACAAGAGAAACAATATTACAAGATATGGGACCTATTTTATCAATGGTTAGGAAAAAAAACTGGAAACCTTAAGAGGATTTTACAATATAAGGATAATAGAACTAAAGAGAATATAACATAAGGATGTATTATTACTGGATGGATTTATGATGAATTAATGAATGCTACAATATAAATTAATTTAAAATGTTGAATATCTCGCATTGAATGACGGAAAAATAGTAATAGTCAAATAAATGATTAACAATGATAATAATATACATATATATATTAGATGGATAGTATGAGAATTTATACAAATTATAAGTGAGGACTATGGAGATGAAGCACAAAAGACCTGTAACCAACTGACACACTGTATGTAACTGGAAGATGGTTTTATGTTTTGTTTTGTTTGTGTATGTTTGTTTAAAAAATAAAAAATCTTTTTATTAAAAAAAAAAAAAAAGAAAGTCACGCCCCATTTCATGACCTTTGTTGCCATGGTTGTTATAAGCAAATCACCGCTTAAAAACTACAATTTGCCTGCAAATATTGAAAGAGCTAGAAGAGACCACCTCAGTGTCTGGGGAAGAAGGAGGCAAATAAACTGAAATGCCAGTTAAACACACCCGTCTTAAGATCTGGGAAAAGAACAAGGGCAGTGCTGGGATACATATAAAAGAAGTATTTTCTTTTGGCTTCCAATGTATTTGGGGGCAGCCCTCTATCCTTCATTCTTCTTTCTCAGAGTTTCTTTGAACTGAACGATGGACAGCAAATAAATTTGATGAGAATAAGAGAAGATAACAAAATACAAAGATCTACAAATGGTAATAGAACCACTATGGCAAAAGAAAGCAATGATAGTGCCAACAGTCATTGGCGCCTTGGGTACAATCCCAAAACAACTGGAGCACCACTTGAATACCATCGGCATTGACAAAAATCACCATCAGTCAATTGCATAAGGCAACTTTACTTGGAACAGCTCACATCCTGCGATGATACCTCTAACACATTCACATCTGCCCATCCCAGGACCTTGGAAGGACTCGATTGGTGGATAAGAGTGCCAAACCCAGTTGGAACATTGGGCTGACTGCACATTGAATCATAATAATAATTGCCTAGGCAGAGATCAGTCAGAACAACTCCTTCCCCAGTTTGCTGCCATGGCCTGCAAACAGTAAGCTCGGTTCTCCCGAAACATTTATGAAAACCCTGGATATCCAATTCAAGAAAGCCCCCAACCACCCACCCATCTGTCCATACAAAGATCCTTTGTCTTGGAGTGCATATCACTGTGAGCCACTCAGTCTTGATAAGGCACTGCAATTTTATCATCCAAAAGCTTTTTGCCTCTCCTTCAAAATAATGAAGTGGGGATTTGGACTCTAAAAGGGAGCTTCTGCCCATTCAGAACCTTGCAGGGTCTAATTAGAAAAAAATCAGGTTAATAAAATGGGCAGATAAAAATGATCTGACGTAGTTCAGATATTCACCAGCCAGTAACACCATTCAGGAAGACCAACAACCAGTTACATTAGGAGGTACAGTTCTCACTTTCTCTCTCTCACCTCTTATACATTCTACCAAAAACCTTCACTCTTCGCAAGGAAGGCTCCTCAGCCACCATCTGAGGTCAATATCAAAAATATGTTTTAGTTCCAAATTATTTTATTAAGGTTGTAAGCCAGTATTCCAGAACCTGGATCCCTTTAGAATATTGATGTATCATTTTTTTCCAGGTCAAAGATCACACTTGATCCTCAAGCATCATGGCATCAGCTACACTCCAAACATCAGTGAGCCAGGATTTTTAAAAAAATATTGTGATTTCTATTTCAGTACAATTAAAAACAATAAAAATGGGCTAAAGATCAAATAAATAAAATTAATATGGTAACTCTCCAATCAGGTATTTAATTTACCTATTCAGCGCAGAAAGTTATACAAACTTGGTAACAATTCTTAGAGTCCTCAAGTCATCAAAGACTTTGAGGGAACCAAATGTTGCCCTGGAAATTCAGGTTGTGTGCTTCTGTGTCAACTGGCCTGCTCTCAAGTTGCCATAGGCAGGAGGGGGGAGAACTGATGGAGCAGCTTGGTTGCTATGACCAGAAGCACATTCTACGCATCCCTTTCTCCAGATTGTATCCCAGGTTACCAGAGCCAGCCGGAGAGGTGTGTTTTCTACAGCCCGTGAAAGTGCTCTGTTGGAGAATGTGATTTATGGCACACCCTGGGAGGAGTGGGGGAAACAGGGTCATAGATGGGCAGTAAAGTACATGGGGTAGAGTTGACTGCACTTGGGAAAATGACAACATGTTGTTCCTAATAAATAATTGGATTTCTTTTGAAACTTGGCTCGAGGCTCATGAATTAATTAGGGCATCCGTCAGAACCCTGACATTTCTCTCAGACCTGCGAAGGAGGCAGTGGCAAACCACTTGTGAAAATCTTGCCAAGAAAACAGGGACTCGCCCAGGTAGTCCTTGAGAATTACCCAAAATTGAATGGAAGAAAAAATATTGTCAAACAGAGCTCTATGTCCAAAATACAGGCTAATGAGTCGCGGTGGTGCAGTGGTTAGAGTGCAATACTGCAGGCCAACTGCCAGCTGCCTGCAATTTGGCAGTTCAAATCTCACCAGGCTTCCATCTTTCAGAGATGGGCAAAATGAGGACCCAAATTGTTGGGGGAAATAGGCTGACTCTGTAAAACCACTTAGAGTGGGCTGTAAAATACTGTAAAGTAATATATAAGTCTAAGTGCTATTGCTTTTGCTAGAACAGTGGTTTCCTGGGAAGCTGCTTATGTCATCACAGGGGGGGTCTGCAAAGCCTTGAAACAAATGTTACGATTTAAATCTTGAGTTAAGTCTTGGGGGTCCGTGGCCATGGTCCATGGCCACAAAAGGTATTTAAAGAAGGTCCCTGGTGAAGAAAAGGTTGAGAACTGTGGGGCTAGTTCATTAGCCAGAATTGGCATAACCTCGTGCCCATGAAGCAGTGAACTGCAACTTGGCTGACAATCAACCGAACTTCCTTGGTTATTTTAATTGGCCTTAAGAATATAATTGTGATATTTTGATGATATTCAGCAGAGTGAAAGGGAACAAGAAATGTTCCATTGCATCAAGCTGAAGTTGTTATCATCTCATCGCTCTGCTTTTAGCACCAGACTTTCCTTGGCTGTAGATGGCTCATATAAAAGCCAATTAAAATCCCATCAATTAAAATCCTTATACCCAGGGAAGAGGGAGGGAGGGAGGGAGCAACAAGCCCTTTGTGTACTGATGGAATGTGAGATGTGGGTCTTCATTGCACAGCTCAGTGGTGGGTGCAAAAATGGGCAGAAGTTTGTTTTCTGAATTGATTCAACACATCAAACTGAATCACTTCAACACTTCTAAACTTCAGTCCAAATGAAATCATTTCAACATTTTCAGATTGGAACATCATTTCAAAACATTTTGATACTTCAAGTCAAATTGAGGATTTAAATCCAATCAGGATGAATCATACACACAGAGAGAGAGAGACAGACACACACTACTTAGGAATATCCCAATGGGTTGCTTCACTAACAACAGTAAAGGTAAGAGTATGATAGGCGTGGGCTACCAGAGCACTTACCCCAAATCCCCTCACCATCTCAGACCACAAACAGGCCTAACAGTGTTGGAACTTCAAGGAGGAGGAGACAGAGATGGAGATGGAGAAGGAGTAGAAGGAGGAGATGGAGAATGAGAAGGAGGAGATGGAGATGGAGAAGGAGGAGATGGAGATGGAGGAAATGGAGATGGAGATGGAGATGGAGGAGATGGAGATGGAGAAGGAGGAATGGAGATGGAGAATGAGAAGGAGGAGATGGAGAATGAGAAGGAGGAGATGGAGAAGGAGATGGAGAAGGAGGAGATGGAGATGGAGGAGGAGGAGACAGAGATGGAGATGGAGAAGGAGAAGGAGGAGATGGAGAATGAGAAGGAGGAGATGGAGAAGGAGATGGAGAAGGAGGAGATGGAGATGGAGAAGGAGGAGATGGAGATGGAGATGGAGATGGAGGAGATGGAGATGGAGAATGAGAAGGAGGAGATGGAGAAGGAGATGGAGAAGGAGGAGAAGGAGATGGAGAAGGAGGAGATGGAGATGGAGAATGAGAAGGAGGAGATGGAGAAGGAGGAGATGGAAATGGAGAAGGAGATGGAGAAGGAGATGGAGAAGGGGGAGATGGAGGAGGAGATGGAGATGGAGAAGGAGACCCAGTAAAACTGAGTGGTGATTGCATTCATTTTTATCCATCACCAATAAAGGGACAGAAAAAGTTAAGGATCCACCGTCCAGGCTCTCCTTTCCTACAGAAGACATCTGAGGTCTAAAGCACTACCAGAGAGCTTAAGAAAGCACCTCTTGCTGAGATGTTTTCCTCCACCTCACCAAGAAAACAGAAACAAATCAATTAAAATGAAGAGGGGGAAGAAAAGAGGGATATTGAAATTTAAATTGTGCCATTTAATCATCAGCTAAAGCTGGAATATATAAGTCTGGAGATACTTTTTTTTTTTAAAAAAGAAGGAGAGTCAATTAACTGAATATCAGCTGGCAAAGAGATTCATGAATAAAGAGCAATCAGAATAAAGTACAAAGGTATTAAATGCACCATTCAAAAAAAAGGGGGGGGAGAGGCTTAATGAGCAAGACAGAACCAGGAGAAAGCAAAAGCCAAGGAGATGATCAGACAAGAGCTCGGGACGGACGCATTTTCAAAAGCAAATTACTCCTCGACATTAATTGTGTAACCAAATGAAAAACAACAACACACAGGCCATCACAAGCCAAGACAACCATGGTGTGTGCAGAGAGAGAGAAAATAAGAAGAGGGGGTCTAGAAGCCGAGATAGAAGGAAGAAGCTTAAGGCATGAAGACAACCAGGCAACCATCCTTGTGTGGGATGAAATTCTGGGGGACACACACACACACACACAATGGGTAGCAGAAAGGAAAACAAACAGAATGTTTAACAGCTGTGACCGACTTTGCCAAGGAACAGTGTCTGAAAACATGAAAGCATTTTTACGTGGCAAGGAGGAAAAAATAATTAATCTCAATAATAAACAAACAAGGGAAGAAGAATACGGAAGGCAGCTTCAAGTTTAAGTAGAGCAGAACTTGCAAACCCAGTTGGACAATGGCTGCATGTCTCCGTTTCTGTTTGCCGTCCAAGGTCCACTTAAGACTACAGCTAATCCTTGACTTACAACCGTTGGTTTAGTAACTGTTCAAAGTGACAAGGGCACTGGGGAAAAAAAAGTGACAGGAGGACCGTTTTTCAGACTTACAACCATTGTGGTCCCCATGGTCGCGTGATCAAAATTCGGAGGCTTGGCAACAGGCATCTATTGATAATACACTACTTACAGTACTGCAAGGTACTCCTACTGCAATTTGGCAATTTGAATCTCCCCAGGCTCAAGGTTGACTCAGCCTTCCATCCTTCAGAGGCGGGTAAAATGAGGACCCAGACTGTTGGGGGGGCAGAGGCTGACTCTGTAAACCGCTTAGAGAGGGCTGTAAAGCAGTATAAAGTGGTATATAAGTCTGAAGTGCTATTGCTATTGCTATGGTGGTTGCAGTGTCCCAGAATCGCGTGATCAACTTTTGCAGCTTTCTGACAAGCGAAGTCAAGATTCATTTAACGACCATGTTACTAACTTAACAGCTGCAGTGATTCACTTCACAACTGTGGAAAGAAAGATGGGGCAAAAACTCACTGAACAACTGTCTCGCTTTCCGAGGGAAATTTTCACTAAACAAATGGTTGTAAGTCAAGGAAGACCTGTAAAAGGAAGACAGGGATGAAATTATTTCAGTTGTGCAAGATTCTGTTAACATAACCTTACAAAAAAAAAAAGAAAGACAAAGCTAGAAGACTCCTAGTCACTGGTGGGATTCAAACATTTTTTCCTACAGATTCTGTGGGCCTGGCTTGGTGCGCGTGGTGTGGTATGGTACAGTGGGCGTGGCAGGGGAAGGATAGTGCAAAATCCCCATTCCTTCCCCACCCCACTAGCCTGCTTTCCAGCTCCGTTCTCCTGTGCAGGGCAACCAAAGGAGACCCAGCCAATCAGCTGGGACTCGGGAGGCGGAGAATAGGTTGGAGAAGAGCCAGTCAGAGGTGGTATTTGCCGGTTCTCCGAACTACTCATGATTTCCGCTACCGGTTCTGCAGAACTGGTCAGAACCTGCTAAATGCCACCTCTGTGTTTCTTGTCTGGACTATCTGGCAGGGCTAACAGCATAGTAGCTGATAGCAAAGCAGAGGTGGTATTCAGCTGGTTCAGAGTGATTCTGGCGTACCGGTAGCGGAAATTTTGATTAGTTCGAAGAACTGGCAAATACCACGTCTGGCTGGTCCCGCCCCCCCCCCCTTTACCTCTCCTATATTCCCTTGTTTTTTAGCTCAGCTGATTCATGCAGATTGCCGCGCCTCAGCTGAGCTAAAAATACAGCTCACCTCACCAGCACTGACAGAGGGCGGTTTCTGATTGCTGTGCACGCACTCTCACAGAACCAGTGGGGGGAAATTTGGAATCCCACCGCTGTAGCAGAGGTACGGAAACTAGTTACCTTTAGTTGAGAAAAAGAGGGAGAGGCTTGGAAGATCAAGAGAGGCTTGGAAGATCAAAGGCTGCATGCAGCTGCAAAAACATAGTGGGGCAGAATTTCACTTGTTGCTTTCCCTCAAATCTTTAGCTGCGAAAGTTTTAATTAACTTGGTATTATAAGACCCAGTGGAAGGATATAAAGGCAGCAGGTTAATGAAAATTATTTCAAACATGATGCCTGACATTTATACTCCCTGCCACTTGCGGTGAGTGTTCTTTTTTTTCCCTCCATCCCACCTTGCCACTTTTTATAAAATAGAAATATTTAAAAAGCCATTACTGACTTCCAGCAGCTGATATAAGCTGATTAGGAGGCGGTGGGAAAGTAGCGGTATTAAAATTCTTCCCAGTCGTTTGTTTTCTTTTTCTAAGCCATTTTAAATATTGCATTTAATAGAAAAATAATTTGCTCAGCTCAGAGAAACATCAATTTGCTACTTGAAGGCTCGTCTATTAAGCCAAAGACGCTAATGTGTAAACATTAACGGTTCCAGTAAAGGCATGGGGTTCAGACCAATTGGATTCCAGGCAGGAGAGCAGCCCAAGAGGCAAGAGGAAAAGGTTTGCATAAGTTATGTATTCTCCATAACCTTAAAAAGGTTACAAATGCAAACATGAGAAGGACAAAGGCAGTTAATCCACATGAATCAGAATAAACACTCACCTACTTCTCTCTTCCATTGCAAAAGATCAGAAACCACCGGAACTGTAACTGAGGGGAAAGAGGCTTTCTATACAACTGTCTTGTGTGCTCTGTAGATCTACATCATGCTGGGCTAACATGATCCATGGGCAGCACCAGATAGTGGCCGAACTACAGAAGAATCCCCCTGTATTTGTTTGCTGGTTGGTTACATTTATTTGCAACCCAAACATCAAAAGCTGTACTGGTGCAGTGGTTAGAAAGCAGTATTGCAGGCTAACTCTGCCGACTGCCAGCCGTTCGATTCTTACCAGGCTCAAGGTTGACTCAGCCTTCCATCCTTCCGAGATGGGTAAAATGAGGATTGTTGGGGGCAAGAGGCTGACTCTGTAAACTGCTTAGAGAGGCTGTAAAGCACTGTGAGGCGGCATATAAATCTAAGCGCTATTGCTATTGTTTTGAAACGACTTTGGGTGGCTTACGGCATGAAAAAGCATAGAAAGAAAAAGATTTCTAAAACAATGAAAATGGAAATTACAATCAAAATAGAATCACAGTTTAAAGGTGGGGAAGGAGGGAGGGGGATGAGGGGGGATTGCCTCTTAATTCATTAGCCACTTCCAGTTTGATTTTGCCTCCCTCCCCTCTCCCCCGCTCCCTCCGCAATTGGAGCCCCAAGCCAGGTCTTCAGGCTCTTGCAGAAGGTCAGTTAACCAGTTCCTGTTGATAAAAAGAGTTTGTTTTGGTCTTTTTAAAAAAATAAAATAAAAAGGGAACAATATTTCAACAACTTTAGTCCATTCAAAGCCTCCATGTTCGGTTCTCCAAGTTATAGAAGACATTCTGCATCTCCTCATTCAGTTGGACATGGTAGGCTTGTCTCTTGACCTCACTATCCTTTCCTGGAACTTCATGGAGTTGAGCTTGTACAAGATGTCCCCCAGGTTCTCTCCTATGATGGCCCAGGTGATTGCTCCATTTTATGAACTTTCTTGTCAAGAAAGGAAGGAAGGAAGGAAGGAAGGAAGGAAGGAAGGAGGAAGGAGGAAGGAAGGAAACCTTCAGACTTCACCGCTAAACGAATCCTGATCATGTCCATTTTGAGACATTGCTACCCATTTAGCATCATCACATCCCGCCACCATCACTCCCCTTGCCTCCCTAAACAAGTTAGGGGTCACCCCCACCTCATAAAACTTCACCCCTTTAATCAAACTATTTGTAGATATTATTTTAGGAATATGAAACTGCTTCCTGGTGACAGCTGGAGTAGGGTTCACCTTCTTCTTCTTCTTGTGCCATATCCATCATTGGACGTTGGCGATCATGTTGGCGATCCTATTTTTATCAACAGCCACACGAAAAAAATGCTGCTGAGTTTTGTCCAAACCAGTCCCTTAGATTTTGAAGTCCTGATGTTCTTCTCCTGCCTGGACCTCATCTGCCTTCAATCTTTCCTTGGAGGATTAAGTGAAATATGCCGTATTTTTCTGGGTGTCACATCACATGTCCAAAGTATTCTGCCGACCCTGAAGCTGTCATATGTGTGGCCATATTTTATTGTAGCCTTTGTCTATTCTCTTCTTAGCTTTCTTTAGGTTTTCTGCAAAGGAATTTAACGGTGCTTCAAGTTCGCCACTTTCTAGCAGCAGAAAAGGAGTTGTAGAGATAAGGGGGGATTTGAAGAAGGTGCCTGCAGCTGGTGGAAGGTGGAGTTTGGAGCCATCAGACTGATGGACTGAGAACTGATTGGTGCTTGTGACTATAGAGGGCAAAGTTTCAAACTTTTGCTTTTTACTGGGTGTAATTCCAAAGTCTGGCCAGAATTGGAACTGCATCAAGACCTTGCCAATTTGATATGTTCCATATCAAGAAAAATGGATCCCTTGGACTTTTATTCTGGGGACAGCTCTATAGAGAATCATTAAAACTGCCTAGAATATCACTGAGTTCATCTCGCTGTTTAAGGAAGTTGCACAACATTCTCAGAGACTCTTCCCATCCTGCTCACAATCTTTGTGAACTGTGGCCTTCTGGCAGAAGATCCAGAACAATTAAAACTCGGAACCACACGTTTTCTGAATAGTTTTAATCCCAGAGCTATAATTGCACTTAACAATGAACTTAAGGACCACCATCAGTGAGCTGTTGGACAGTATTACTTGGTCTGTTGTGTGGATGCTTGTATGTTTTTCAGAAGCGAGGAATTTTGGTGGGTGGGGAGGTGTTTGGGGATTGTCATGTGTGTGTGCGTGTTGAGCCTGGTCTCTGGGTGTTATGTGAATTTCATTGTATGTATTCTGTGTATATACGTACAATGACAATAAAGAATTCAATTCAATATTACTTGGAACCTTGACATATCCTAACTTTCACTTTTTAATGTTTTTGATTATTTCCCTTGACTTTCCCAGGCAGCTTATTCACCACCTCTTCATTTCCGATTTTGTCAACCCAACTTATACGTAACAGCCGCCTTATACATAACAGGGTCTACCTCTACGCAGCCAATATTTCTCTGCTGCTGGTCTACAGCTTTCTAATAGTGGAGGGTTGACTGAAAGAGAGCTATGGCTTTTGCTATTCTCCAGGTGCCTCATTCATTCCGATATTCCTAAAGTGCACCAAGAAGAAAATGTTGAGGCGCTGCACTAAAACATCACACCAGCCTTTATAGACAATTTGAAGAATGCCATTCCTCATGGCCACCAACTCCTGGCACTACCCTTAGAAAGGAAGGGGCTGCATTGTTTGTTCAGCTCTCTTGGCCCAATGCCTTCATGCTTTGAGCTATTATCCAGAAACTAACCAGCAATAAAGCTGCATTAATAATTAACTTCCACTTCATTAGCATGTGATAACTTCCTAACTCCCACAGTTCTTTAGCACCTCCAGAGCTCGCATAGGCTCTTATTATTCACCAGCCAAGTGTTGAAATATTATTCTGATTCCAGGCACATTTGGGAAGGAGACAGGGCATGCATTTCAAACCAGGCCATCTCCTACGACACTCGGTTACACTACAGTGAATTTCAATACAACTTTCCCCGTGCATGACTCAGATTACCTCTGCCAGATATTCTCAGTCAAAACAATATCGTAACAGGGAGCTTTGTCCTCTGCGCCCCAGGGTGAAAGAAGATGTGGGAAGAGTCATAGGTGCCTCCAGAGATGAAAAGGGCATAAAGCATTTCCATCTAAAGAGGCAATGTGGGTCAGTCTATCACAGGTCTATCCAGTGGTGGGATGCTGCCGGTGTAACAACCAGTTCGGTGATGCCGCGCTTTACGTGCGTGAATAACTTTCAGAAAAAACTTACCTGCTATGTTACTACTGGGGAGTAACACAGCTGAGGAGCGGCAATCCGTTGAGCTGCATGAATCAGCTGAGAGGATATAGGTAAGTACAACGCGGGGGGGGCGGCCCTACATGATTGTCACAGCGAACCGGTTCGTTGCCAGCTGATTGTTGGAGCTAGGGGTTTGCCCGAACTGGTCCAAACCGGTAGAATCTCACCATCCCAGTCTTCCATGTCCACCCCTCTTCTCTTCACTCCCTTCTCATACATGCAGAGAGTTGGAAGTGTAACCACTGTAACATCAATAGGGATTTACCAAGGCGAACCTATCACCGTCCATGTTTTTTTTCAATAGGTAGACAAGGTTTTCTGAATGCCTCTAAAATAGCTTGCTAAAATATGGTGGATTGTCCACCCCTGTATTCAAGATCTAAATGGCATCTGATGCTGACCTCATTCTCACCAAGGGGAGGTGTCCCAATTTGAGTTATATCCCTTCCATTCTACATGAATGGACCAACTCATATTCGTCTACTCTAACGAAGAGAAGGAGCAGGAATGACATGATAGCGGTCTTTCAATATTTGAGGGGCTGTCATAGAAAAGAGGGGTGGGGTCAACCTATTTTCCAAAGCACCTGCAGGCAGGACAACTAATTTTGGAGAATCCAGAAAAAGCAACTCTTGGGATATTATTTTACTAAGAGTGTAATACTTTACTGAATAAACCACATTGGCACAGAAGAAGCAAAACCAGCTCTGGGTTTCCTGCACAAAAGCAAGCCTACTTAATTCCCCCTTTCTCTACGGGCCACCCACAGTCCATTATGTCCACCAATCACTTCTGTTCATTTTGTTATGAGAACTAGCCAGCGACACTGGGACATCTGCCCGGTGTGTCCTTGAGATGGAAGCAATGTCTCAAGAGAGCCAACAGATGTTTGGATGCCATTCTCCCCCACCCTTGTATTAGCAATAGCGCTTAGACTTATACACCACTTTACAGTGCTTTACAGCCCTCTCTAAGCAGTTTACAGAGTCAGCATATGGCCCCCAACAATTTGGGGTCCTCATTTTACTGACCTGGGAAGAATGGAAGACTGACTCAACCTTGAACCTGGTGAGATTTGAACTGACAAATTGCAGGCAGCTGGCAGTCAGCAGAAGTAGCCTGCAGTACTGCATTCTAACCACTGCGCCATGGCATTCCATTCCATCCCCCTCCCTTTTATTGTCAAGCTGTGTGTGAGTGAAGCAGAATGTAGGTGAAAGTGCAAATCAGTCTTGACATAATGAATGGATGGATGGATGGATGGATGGATGGATGGATGGATGGATGGATGGATGGATGGATAGATAGACAGACAGACAGACAGATAGATAGATGGCAGAGAGACAGACAGAGATGAAGGGGAAGGAGATGGAAATGGAGATGTGTATATGTGTGTGTGTATATATCAGGGGTGTCAAATTTGCAGCCTGCGGCTGAATGCATCACAGGCTGGCCACACCATGGCCAATTTAGCAAAGGGGTGGGGGAGCCATTATAAATCACATGATGATTCCATGACCACACAAGGTTGACATCCCTGGTATATACGATGTGTTATATAGTTATACTGTAATTTTCTTGAGGATTGTTCATACAGGTTGTGGATTGCTCTGGAAAAAAATGCTCTCCTGAGAGGCAGCAAATAATCATAAGGGCGGGGAGGACCCAATTTTACATCATGTTGTTTCCTTGATGCTCCTCCACAATTTCTTCTTCACCATCATTCTGCATGTTCTTTCCTAAATAATTGTTCACAGTTGTTTTCTATTCCTGTTCCAAACATATGCTACATGTGCTCTTTTGCAATCTGCAGAATAAGTCCTACATCGCCCTTATCCTTGGGTTTTCCTTGTATCAGCAAGCACAGGCTGAGATTTGGATCCTTTCCTTGCACCAGGCAGACTCAAAATCCAATTCAAATGTGACCTGACTCGGAAAATGCTCTCTGAAAATTCCACCTGTGTCCCTGAGGGACCTCGGATAGACTGTCGAGTTCAACTAGGAGAGAGATATTGTAGAGAAAGATCTCGTTTCAGGACCAAAGGTGCAGCTAGAATTCCAAATCTCTCCACTAGAGGGCAGTAATATACCAGTCCAAAAGAGGATGAAAGGGAAGGGGTACCTAATCGGATTGGCCCAGAAAGCTGCCCATCTTGAACAGCCACCTCAGCCCCTCCCATCCTTGTTACCAGCCGGCACTTTTTAACAAAGCAGAATGGAGCAATCATGTTAACAAAAGGATTCATTAAACTGTAATTAAGTTAAATTTCACCAAAGTGAGATTTCGGTCTTCACTCTCCTTTTTCGGAAGACAGGAAATCTCTCAAGAGACTGGACTGAAACAGCTCTGCGTCCTTTGTTCCTGCATGAGCCATTATAAGCAACAAACTAGAACCCATGTTGAACAACACAACAGCACTGATATTTTTCACTCTGTTTGCCCAATAGGTTTGCCTGCGTTCAAATGAAACATGGTCTATGCAATGAATCCAATGTTCTGGAGGTAGACGACACACTGAACCATAAACCATAAAATGACCAACTACAATTGGCTGCTCCGCGATTCAGTTATGTCACACTGACCCAGAGCTACTGACAGATTTTCCATTTTAGGATAAACAATTGAGTTGTGGGCCCTCCTGCTTTATGTCATCTATTTATTTATTTTCATTTATTTCCATCTGCCTGGAATCCACACTGTATAATGGACATTAATACAATTGAAGCAGTCCAGAGGTATTTCACGAGAAGAGTACTTCACTCCTTAGTTCGCAATAGAATACCTTATGCCACCAGGCTTCAAATTTTGGACCTAGACAACTTAGAACTATGCCGCCTATGGTCTGACCTAAGCTTAGTACACAAAATTGTCTGCTACAACATCCTACCTGTCAATGACTACTTCAGCTTCAACGCAATAACACACGGGCAAACAATAGATACAAACTCAAAGTAAACTACTCCAAACTCGATTGCAGAAAATACAACTTCAGCAATAGTGGTCAATGCCTACATGACTCTGCTGTTCCTCAAACCCCCAAAACTTTAACGTTAAACTGTCTACCGTGGACCTCACTCCATTCCTAAGAAGTCTGTAAGGGGGCATGCATAAGCACACTAGCGTTCCTACTGTCCCTGCTCTACTGTACCCATTTATTTGTACTCATTTATTATGTATATACTTATACCTGTTTATACTTATATGTTTATATGTTATGTTCATACTTATATTTGTTTTCTTATACATGCTTGACAAAAGAGACATAAAATGGAAAACCTACCTACAGCCACAAGGTGGAAGGAATAAAAAGCAATGGGTGCCAGCCTTGGCAATGAGACAGGAAAGCGAAACAGGTGCCCAATGCAAATAGCAATAGCACTTAAGACTTATATACCGCCCCATAATGCTTTACAGCACTCTTTCGGCAGTTTTCAATGCCAGCATGTTGCCTCCAACAATCTGGGTCCTCATTTTACTGACCTTGGAAGGATGGAAGACTGAGACAACCTTGAGCCCGTAAGGTTCAAACTCTAGATTGTGGGCAGAATTATCCTGCAATATTGCATGCTAATCACTATGCCACCAAGGCAAAGAATCAGGACCATTTGTAAGACTGAAGTTTTATTCAAGCTTATACACAAGAATCTGGTCCACTAAAATCTCAATACTAAATTGGCACCAAATAAAAGCCAACGGAATCCAGGAAGGGTTGGACTTGGAGTTGCAATGACTCTACACTGATGATGCACTTAACCCCGCCTCCTCCAGCTCTGTCTGCTTTTCTGCTACAACAGGAAGTCATATGGAAGGAATGATTAGCAGGAAGACCTCAAAGGATCAAGAAATATGCCAGAGGTCAGGATTGAGCACCAAGCAGGGTAGAAGTCTCTAGGCCAGGGGTGTCAGATTCACAGACCACGGGCCGGATGCATCGCAAACTGGCCACGCCCTCCCTCATTTTAGCAAAGGAGGGGGGGAGTCACAATAAGTCTAGTGGTGCAATTCAAATTTTTTTTTTTTTTTTAAATAAATTTTATTAAATTTACAATTAAAAACATATCGACATTACATACACAAAAGGGAAAAAAACAAAAAGAACATTCGGTCTTACAAACTGGAAAGAAAAGAGAAGAGGAGATGTAAAAGAAAGAAAGAAACAAAGGAAGAGAAAGAGAAAAAAGAAAAAAAAGATGTATTTAAAAACAGACAATATCCTTTTTGACAGTCTGCAAGATCCAATTCTCCTACCTTAATTTGAATACACACATCTTATCGATATCTATGCTTAAATTACCCATTGTCCATTAAGCAGTTTATCTCTGGACTAACCAATTATACCAAGAGTTCCAATTATCGTAAAATGTTGAAGCCTTTTTGTTTTTAAGTGCTATAGTTAATTTATCCATTTCTGCACAATCACATATTTTCTGGATGACCATTTGTTCTGTAGGTGCATAGGGTGATTTCCAACACTGGGCAAACGCTAATCTGGCTGCAGTTAGGATATGAATTGTTACATATTTCATCTTTTTGGGTAAATGTTTATCAGAGATCCCTAGTAGGAAGAACTCTGGTTTGTATTCGATTTGTTCTTTGGTTATCTCCTCCAACCATTTTCTGATTTTTGCCAATATTTCTGGGTTTCTTTGCAAGACCACCACATATGAAAGTAGGTTCCTTCTATGCTTTTACATTTCCAGCATTTTGGAGCAATTCAAATTTTTTATTACAGGTTCTATGGGTGTGGCTTGGTGGACATGGCATGGCATGGTGTGCATGGTGTGGTGGGCATGGCAGGGGAAGAATACTGTAAAATCTCTATTCCCTCCCCACTCCTGGGGGAAAGTTATTGCAAAATCCCCATTCCCTCCCCACCCCTCTAACCTGCTTTCCAGCTCCATTCTCCTGTGCAGGGCAACAAAAGAAGAGCCAGCCGATCAGCTGGGACTCCGGAGGCAGAGAATAGATGGGGACGGGGCCAGTCAGAGGTGGTATTTGCCGGTTCTTCGAGCTGCTCAAAATTTCCACTACCAGTTCTCCAGAACTGGTAAGAACCTGCTGAATATCACCTCTGGATACATGATGTGAAAACAACATGACAGTGTGGGTTTGACATCCATGCCCTAAGCAGACTCACGAGCTTATCACAGCAGGGCACAATCCAAGAACTGAGAATTTCATATTTCAATAAGGAGTTTTAATGCAAGGAATATACAGAATCTTGAAAAGTGTGATAGGAACGCCCAGCTCTCATTTATTAATGGGTTTATTAATACAGCATCCCTTTAACCATCTGGAAACTCTCCTTTCTGGCTTTATAAGCCATTTATAAGTTATTAGCAGGCCTCTTTCCTGTCCACAGGCTACTTATGGCTATACCTTTTCCACCCTACCCATACTCTCTCCCGGATCCTGAAGTACAAGCAATCTTTAGTTGATGCAGGAATTCCTCTTTACTATTCAGCAAAATCTCTTGGTGGGCCTGGGGATCCTGAAGGATTTGGGAAGGTGCCACTTGCAATGAAGGGACTCTCCCACGGCGCTGCAGTCAGCAGGAGCTATCCAATCCCGGCTTAATTTTGACCTGTTCTTCCACTCATTGTGATGTTTCTATGCCGTTTAATACATTCATTTCACTCTCTTTGTGGGTTTTAAATTGCTTGATTTATTGTTCCGAGTTGCCCTAAGAACTCTGTTATGGGGCAGCCTATGTATACACGCTGGTTGGGTTATATAACAAAGCATTTCCCCCATTGCTTGGAAGCCTGATCATTACCCCAAAGGCCTTTTAATAGCACAAAGCATCACATTACAATAAAACTCTCCTTCTGAAAATGGTGAAATGCCCTTCCTTACAGAATTAAGCTTTGCTTAGTGGCTCCCTACTTTCTAACATTGCGGAAGTTGCAAAAGGTAGGATTTTTCCAAACAGCATTCAGTGGCATGGTTCATTCTCAACATCTCTAATTTATTTCGCTTTGAATTACTCTGACTGATTTACTGATACCGCTTGGTTTTTATTATGATTTGCTTTTATTTTTTCATTAGCATAATTTATCCCTCTATTGTTGAAACTTTGATTAGCTCTTGGTTGGGTTGATTATTTGCCGTGGACCTTTTAAATTGCCGCGGATATTCCTGGTGATTGTTTTGTAAAACATCATGGAGGTATAGTCATTTGGCCGAATAAATAAACTATCTAGGGGTTGTTGTTGTTTTAGGCAGACCATGATGAATATCTAATGGTTTATCAATCCATTATTTCTACCAACAAGTTGCATCACTTTTAAGAGAAACCTTAAAACCAGCACAACTATGGCTAGCCCTCGAATTACAACAGTTGGTTTAATGACGGTTCGAACGGTCGCTAAATGAACTGTTGTAAGTAGAGGACTATCCTGTGCAGGAAGGAAAGGGTAGATTCCTTAGGACCAGCTCTGCCGTGAAGCACAACACTCAGACGGAAAAACCTGGGGAGAAGGAGAGGCTCCAAAATTCCCTGGTCTTGGAAGAGGGAATTGTATCTGAACTGTGAATTACACTCTCAAAGTTATGTTGATGACCCTATCGATATCAAGGTGAGGTTGAACTGCCACACTACTCCATTCCAATTCATTCATTCATTCATTTCCCACCTTTATTATTTTTACAAATAACTCAAGATAGCAAACATATGGAAACACACCTTCCTGTTCCGCTTTTCCCCACGACAACAACTCTGTGAAGTGAGCTGGGTTGAGAGAGAGTGAGTGGCCCGAAGTCACCCAGTTGGCTTTCATGCTTAACATGGGACTAGAACTCACAGTCTCCTGGTTCCTAGCCTGGTGATTTCCCCACCGGACTGAATTGTTTCTCTATGGACTAGAAAAATCCACATACATTATTCTTTGCTTCCATTTGCCCCCAGTCTGTCATCTGCACCTCTATAACTGTCTGGTTTAGCTCTGTAACTAAACAAGACAGATACAGACTTTCATGGATAATTAGAACCGCAGAAAAAAACAACTGCAACCTACCTGCCTTCCATTGAGGTCCTGTATGATGCACAAGTCAAAAAGAGGGCTGTGAAAATATTTACAGACCCCTCACATCCTGGACATAAACTGTTTCAACTTCTTCCCTCAAAACAACGTTAGAGACTAGTAACCTATGACTATCACTAAGTGGTGTATCTTATGATTCTGGATGAATGGATTTTATTTTTTCTTATGTACACTGAGAGAATATGCACCAAAGACAAATTCCTTGTGTGTCCAATCACACTTGGCCAATAAAGAATTCTATTCTATTCTATTCTATTCTATTCTATTCTATTCTATTCTATTCTATTCTATTCTATTCTATTCTATTCTATTCTATTCCATTCCATTCCATTCCATATTTTCTATTCTATTCTATTCTATTCTATTCTATTCTATTCTATTCTATTCTATTCTATTCTATTCTATTCATAAACAGAACACACACAAAGCAGAATGACTGGCTTCCCACCCAGCACTAATGGGGTTTCGTTAGTTCTGACATTGTCAGTGGTAGAAATTGAGAAGATCTCTCTTCTTTCATCCTGAGCTTCTTGAGTTGGTAAACCATGGCAGGGAGAAGGAAATTGCCTAATATTTCCCCGAGCTCCTTGGCAAAAGCATGGGATACAAATGTAAGAACAAACAAATCATATTTAGCCCTCAGGTGAGGATTATTTTATTTCAGAATCCACTTGGGATCAGTTGTATCAGGGAAAAATGACGTACGGGCTCACGATTCAGCTAGATCTTTTGGTTTATTGTTTTAATTTGGGTAGTTGGAATATAAACAATTCTTTAAATAAATGCATCCGTGCACCTGAACAATGGGAGGTGGGTCGAGGGAAGGGAAGAGAGTAGTGGATGGATTTCAGAGCCAATACGGAACAAATATTCATCCCCCTGTTTCATTTTAAAGAAAGATAAAAGCAGCTCTAAAGCAGAATCCAACTGGGGGTGTGGAGAGTCTATAGTAAGTAAGTCTTCGCAAAGGATTCCTCTACCCACAACAGAATACTTTATGCCACCAGACTTGAAATTTTAGGCTTGGACAACCTAGAACTATGCCGCCTCCGGTCCGACCTAAGCATAATACATAAAATTATCTCCTGCAATGTCCTACCAGTCAATGACTCCTTCAGCTTCAACCACAACAATACAAGAGCACACAATAGATATAAACTCAAGGTAAACTCCAAGCTCGATAGCAGGAAATACGACTCCAGCAACAGAGTGCCTGGAATACTCTACCTGACTCTGTGGTTTCTTCCCCAAACCCCAAAAACTTTAGCCTTAGACTGTCTACTGTTGACCTCACCCCATTCCTAAGAAGCTGTAAGGGGGCGAGCATACACCCACCAACGTGCCTACCGTTCCTGTCCTAATGTTCCTTTTTATTCGCATCCATTTCATGGATTCATAATCATATTTATACTTATACATGTTATCTAATACATGATTGACAAAATAAATAAATAAAATGAATAAATAAAATGATGGCATCTGGTCAACTTGGACTATTCTTAGAGAGCTAAACAGGGTCAGATCTGTTTGGGATTTGGATGGGCACCCACTAGGAAAGCTCAGCTGCAAGCTAGTTTTGGAGATCAAAAATATATCTAAGAAGGAGGCAATTGCAAACTATTTCCAGACTGTTGCTGAGAAAACTCCATGAATTTATTTATATATTCACCAGCAAGCCAGTTCAACAGAGAAGAGGTTTGACTTGCCTGGTTCAGCCTAGGCTAGCGATTTTCAAACTTAGAAACTTAAAAGAAGTATGGATGTCAATTCCCAGAATTCCCCCACCAGTAAAGCTGGCTGGGGAATTCTGGAAGTTGACCCCCACACCTCTTTAAGCTGTTAAAAGTCAAGGAACACTGGTCTTGGTGAATGGGTGTAATGTTGCAATAGCAATAGCACTTAGACTTATATACCCTTCTAGTGCTTTACAGTCTCTCTCTAAACAGTTTACAGAATCAGCATATTGTTCCCAATGATCTGGGTCTTCATTTTACAGACCTCAGAAGGATGGAAAGCCGAGTCAGTCTCGAGCTGGTCAGAATTGAACTCCTGGCAGTGAATGGAATTAGCCTGCAATTGTGCATTCTAACCACTGTGCCACCATGACTCCTGTTAGTCATTTAGAAAGGGGTTTTGTCAGTGGTAGGATTCAATTTTTTTTACTAGTAGTTCTTGGGCGTGGCTGGGTGAGCATGGCAAGGGAAGGATACTGTAAAAACTCCAGTCAGAGGTGGCATTGGCCGGTTCTCTGAACTACTCAAAACTCCTGTTACCCAGTTCTCCAGAACTGGTCAGAACCTGCTGAATGCCACCTCTGGAGGTTGTGGGTTGTTTTGAAAAGTTAGGGATATTTGCCACTATCAAATCAATCCAGTAAGGTAGCTCATATTTATTTAAACAGAATCTGATGTTTGGAAAAGTTCTTATTGGAAGTTGTCCAAATCTGGCCACTATTTCGTTGTCGGTTACAAACCTGAGTTAGCCAGTATGTTCTCACTTTGCAAAAGCAGAAAGTTTTCAAGATACAAATTCAGATTGCTTTTTCCCGTCCTAATGTATTTTCTGCAGGAAAACTTCCTGCAGATGTGATTGGTTTTTTTAGCAGTGTGCAACAATTCCTAAGCCAGCAGACTGGAATTCTGTATCAGAATCCATAACTGAAGGGAACAGCCTGTGTTCATTGCTTCATTAATTAAATTCCAGAAAACACCTTGATGCATGCATCACTCTTCCTTTTCACACAATTGTTCTTCCTTACAGCATTGAAATCGTAATATCTGATCCTGAAGAGGCTTTCAAATGCATATTTTCTCTTTTTCACCCAATAAACAATAAAGATCTTATTATGCACTGTAGCTTTCTCCCAGTTCTAAAGATGGGGTAAAGGTTGGTACAGAACAGCGTGCAATTTCGATGCATTCTAAAATTAAATATTTCAGGGGGAAAGGGCATGCAAACAAACAAATAACCCAACTGGAAAAAAAAAGAGGACTGACAACTGAGGCAGAAGGTAGCAATTTAACTGAAGCAAGCAAATCAATCACCAAGTCACAGCAGCTGGCAGCCGGGAAGAAGATTATTGATTCCTCTAATACCTTGATATTGTAAGGAATAAAAAAAAAAAGACCTGAACTAAATATGAACAGTTTACCTTTGGCAGTCTTTCCCAACTTAGTGCCTTCCAGATGTGAACTCGGGAGATGTTGCTGGTGGCTTCTGAGAATTGGACTCCAGCATGCCACAAGCGTGACAGGTTGGGAAAGAAGGTTTATAATCATTGTTGTTAGCCTAGAGGGCTCTTGCTTCCACATCAGGAGACAAGAAGACAAGGATGCTCCCAATCCACCACATGAATGTGGAGCTAACATCTAACAAGTCAATGGGGAATGGAGGAGAATGAAAGCCTGTCATTTGGAGTTGGCAATGCATGTTCCTGTAGAAGGTGACCAGGCTGAGCCCGAGGGAGGAGTCAAGTGTATCATCAGTTTGAAGTCCCTTTGTGCCCACAAGAGATCTAAGTCCAGCCCTCCTTGAATTCTATTAACTCTCATCTACCATCAATTTGCCTTGACTGTTAGTAGTTCAGATTCTTGTAGTGAGCTAGTATGGATTAAGGGGGAGGGTAAAGAAGTCCCTGCGGATTTTACTCAGCTAGTCATTGCCAACTATAGGGTGTGGTGCTCATCTCCATTTTGAGGTCATTGAGCAGCACTGTCCAAAGACATTTCAATGGTCATGTGGCCAGCATGACATCACACAGCACTGTTACCTTCCCAACGAAGTAGTACCTATTTATCTATTTGCACTTGCAAGCTTTCAAACTGCTAAATTGGCAGTTAAAGCAAGGATGGGAGCTCACCCCGTTGCATGGCACTTGGGTCTCAAACCTTTCCAGCCAACAAGCCCAGAGTCTTAACCACTGAGCCACTGTGCATTACACTTGTATTCATTTGAACCACCTTGGTTCTTGATTTCTTATGCCTGCCAGTTCCCTTTCATAAGACCGAGATCCACCTAATTCTATGCATTCCACTGTCAAACTATTCAATTCAAGTCTGTGCCTTCCCATTTTCGGCCTTCCCACTGTAATCAAACCACAGCTTACTATAACTTACTATAATTGGCACAAAATCTGCCACAAATGGAACTGCAAAGGTAGTTCAGCCAATTGTGGCCCAGCCTTGTGGATACAATATAGCTTGGTCAACAGTGGCTTGCCAAGTTGCAATGGTTAACTATAGTTTATCAGAAACTAAGAAATGAGCTAGGAAAATTATCATCCTGCTTTGGATGGCAATATGGCTTGGCCAAGATGCCAAGATGCAATAATAAACTATGTTTTACCACAATTCAAGACATCAACCCAGAAATCAATGCAAGCAAAGAGGGAGAAAAGATAGATTTAGACAAACTGGAACAGATTAAGAAAAAGCAACAACTGGAAGTTAAGGTGACTGGGGAATATGGTAGAACTTTTACAAAAGCAGACAGAGGCTTAATGGTCTTAAGTGATAGGAAAGAAGTTTCCAACTGAATTTTAAGATAAATTTCCTTATGATAACAATAGTTCAACAATGGAGCCAATAAGAGGATCCAGTCTATCACTCATAATGGCTCCTTTCTTGACTCTATAATTTTATCAACAGAACCATTCATGAAATGCTGAACCACAGTTTGTGTTTAAACCACCAATTTTGTGTGTGACAAGAATGGAACCCAACCTGATTTCCCATTGTCGTTATTATCATCACTATAAATCAGAAAAGCTTTAAATGCTAAACACGCATTCTTAGAAAACTTTCCCATTTTTTTAAAAAAAGCCACTATTGATAAACCTTCCCTGTGCCAATAAATTCCAGAAAATTCTTCTGCTTGGATAACTAACTGGTCATAGAAAATGAAGCAATAGGGTATGGAGTATGGGATGTCCATTCATTATTTCTTATCTTACAAGTCATCAACCACATTAGAATAGAATAGAGCTGGAAGGGACCTTGGAGGTCTTCTAGTCCAGCCCCCTGCTCAAGCATTCCAGCCCCCTGTACCACTTCAGACCAATGTCTGTCCAGTCTTTTTTTAAAAGCTTCCGATAATGGAGCATCCACAACTTCTGAAGGCAAGTTATTCCACTGGTTAATTGTTCTCATTCTTAGGAAGTTTCTTCTTAATTCCAGGTTGCTTCTCTCCTTGATTAGTTTCCATCCATTGTTTCTTCTCCTGCCTTCTAGTGCTTTGGAAAATAAATTGACTCCCTCTGCTTGGTGGCAGCTTCTCAAATACTGAAATCCTGCTATCATGTCCTCCCTGGTCCTTCTTTTCTCTAGTCTAGCCAAACCCAAATCCTGCAGCCATTCTTCATATGTTTTAGTCTCCAGGCCTTTAATCATCTTCGCTGCTCTTCTTCGCACTTTTCCCAAAGTCTCAACATCTTTTTTGTAATGTGGTGACCAAAGTTGGATGCGGTTTTCTATCATCGAAAGCACATGCAACTTTTTTTCCCTGGCCCAAAAGTTTTAATACAAGGAGATGCCAACCGAGGGGTGAGCTGCTGGGGGTTCACAGGGGTTACGGAGAGCCCCTAGATAAGGTTCTGTGCAGTTCGGAGTATCCCCCAAATCCCACTCCTGGCTGGCCCCGCCCACCCTGCCCCTTCCTTCCCAGGAATCCCCACGTGGCCCATTTTGGATGCAGGTAAGTGCAGGTTGTGTGATGAGGCTCGGAGAGGGTGAAAAACGGGCCTCCAGGAAGTTCAGGAAGGCTGGAAATGGACCCGTTTCTGGCTTCCAGAAAGCCTCCGGAGCCCAGGGAGGCCGTTTTCGCTCTCCTGGAGGCTCAAGGAAAGGACAGCCCTACCCCCCGCCCCACCCGCTGCGGTGCAGGAGGCTGACTAGGCCACGCCCACTATGGCCACACACCTCCAGCAACCGGGCAGAGAACCTTTTGCTAAAATTTTTGAAGCCCACCCCGGATGCCAACAACATACTGGTGTAAGTGCGGCTTTTTGGCTGACCTTTGATCCCCAAGGTCATTTCACCAAGTCTCAGATCCAGAGTCTTATATTTCCTTAGAAAGCCGTGTAGCGGGAGGTGAGAGAGACAGAGAAAGGAGGCAGCGATTCAGCCTCCCTGAATCTTCGCACAAGGTAGTCTTGGCAGCTTCATGCTGAGCTGGTGTCAATAAATTACAAGACAGAACCTCCCAAGAATGAAGTGACATTGCATTGATGTCTTTGTGTTTTCCACCAGGCCTGTGAACATAGGATGTTTTATTGGTTTTCAAGCTATCAAAAGCTATTAAAGACAAGGAGTTCATTTAATGCAGTCCTGCCATTCTATGGAGTCCATTTTATGGAGTGGGGAGCTCAGCTCTGGCTCAGCCAGAGCAAATTAAACAAGGAGCATATAGAATAGAATAGAATTCTTTATTGGCCAAGTGTGATTGGACACACAAGGAATTTGTCTTGGTGCAAATGCTCTCAGTGTACATAAAAGGAAAAGATACATTTGTCAAGAGTCAAGAATCATCAGGTGCAACACTTAATAACAGTCATAAGGTACAATAAGCAATCAAATCATACTAGGAAATGGTCAATAAAAATTCTAAGGATACAAGCGACAATGTTACAGTCATACAGTCAGAATTGGGAGGGGATGGGCAATAAGGAGTAATGAGAAGATTAATAGTAATAGTAGTGCAGACTTTGTAAATAGTTGGACCATGTTGAATTAATTATTTGTTTAGCAGAGTGATGGTGTTCGGGGGGAAAATGTCCTTGTGTCTAGTTGTTCTGGTGTGCAGTGCTCTATAGCATCATTTTGAGGAAAGGAGTTGAAACAGTTTATGTCCGGGATGTGAGGGGTCTGTATATATTTTCACAGCCCTCTTTTTGACTCATGCAGTATACAGGTCCTCGATTGAAGGCAGGTGGGTAGTAAAAAAAAAATCTGCAGTTCTAATTATTAGAATTAGAATTAGAATTAGAATTAGAATTAGAATTAGAATTAGAATTAGAATAGAATAGAATAGAATAGAATAGAATAGAATAGAATAGAATAGAATAGAATAGAATAGAATAGAATAGAATAGAATTCTTTATTGGCCAAGTGTGATTGGACACATAAGGAATTTGTCTTGGTGCAAATGCTCTCAGTGTACATAAAAGAAAAGATACATTCATCAAGAGTCAAGAATCATCAGGTATTAGTACAATCGAGCGGGTTTAGAAGTACTTGTGAGAAAAGTTTTGCACTCTTCTGTATATAATAGAATCCCCTATGCTACTAGGCTAGAAATCCTTGGTTTGAATAATTTGGAACTGCCTTGCTTGAGGTCAGATTGAGGTATTGTATACAAAACTGTATGTAGTAACGTTTTACCTGTAGGTAACTTTTTGTTTAATCACAATAATACGTGTGCGAACAATTGTTTTAAACTCAATGTGAATCGTTCTAAACTAGATTGTAAAAAAAATATGATTTTTGTAATAGAGTTGTCAAGGTCTGGAAGGCTCTACCTGATTCAATTGTTTCAGCTTCAAATTTTCACAGTTTTAGTTCCAAATTGACTTCCATGGTCCTTACTTCATACTTAAGGGGTCAGTATCGGGAGTGTACATAAGTGCACTAACGTGCCTATCATCCCTGTCATTGTTTTATATATATATGTATGTATGTATGTATGTATGTATGTATGTATGTAATGTATGTATGTATGTATGTATGTATGTATGTATGTATTTTCTTAAGTTTTTGTGGGTACTTACATGTATGGTATTCAGCTTTGTTTGGGTATTTTCCACGTCATTATAGTTGTGCTTTTAAAGTTGTAGCAACGCTTGGCAGAATCTCATCTGCCATCATCAGGCTTCTGTATTGTGTTCGCACAAACTGACAAACACAATACAGAAGCCTGATGATGGCAGATGAGATTCTGCCGAAACGTTGCTACAACTTTAAAAGCACAACTATAATGACGTGGGAAAACACCCGAACAAAGCTGAATACCACACATATATATATTCTGTTTTTGTTTCTGCTTGACAAATTATAATAAATAAATAAATAAAATAAACAATCTATGAAATATGACTCCCATTAAATTCCAAAAGAAGGGATAGGGTTCCCATATGGAATTTTCAGCACTGGTGTTTCTTTCATTGGTCAGTTTGTGTCTTTGTGTGGCTGTTGAGGAACCTCACAAACTTGGAAGAGAATTCCAAAAAGTCCTTTGGTGCCGAGCTGCAAAATAAGATTCAAGAGGGCTACGACTTTCTAAGGAACATGGCCACTGCTTAATTATGGTTCTACTTGGAAACCGCTTTTGGACTTTTTGTTCAAAACTGGAAAAAATAGAACTTTGATTTTATTTTTTTATTTTTTTAGGTTTTGAAGCTTTTGATGATTGTTTTATAATAGAAGTGGCTTGAAATGCTGTGAAATGTAAAGCAAAAGGTTGAGGTTGTAATTTTTTTATCTTAATGCACTGAAAAAAGTTGGAAGATTTCCCCTATTTTTCCATTCTCTCTCTCTCTCTCTCTCTCTCTCTCTCTCTCTCTCTCTCTCCCCTCCCCTTTTTTTCTTTCTTTCCCGTTTCCTCACTTTTGTTGTTTCTGTATTTTTAGCTTATGATGAAACTTAATAACATTTATTTAAAAAAAAAATAAGCAACATGGCCTTTGCCCCAGCCAGGCCTTTAAAATCTAAGACTCTTCTGTCCAATTTGGCAGCAATTATTTTTATCGTCCAATCTAAACTTTGTAAGGTTTAAACACTTATATCTTCTTTGTCTTATACAAGTAAACAAAAGGTTCCCAGGCGATTTCTAATTATAGAAGGCAAATTTCCATGCCTTCAAAGCAATGACTGCCAAGATCTAGTAGAAGCCAGAATAATTATTAACCAAAAAAGGTGCAATTAAAAAAAAAACTGTATTCAACTGATGTTCAACTTTTTCTTTCATGCAATAGAGACACAGAAAGAGACAAAAATTATTACTTCAGTCATTTGGTTTTAAAGCATGATGATTGAAACTGTGGGAAGCCCCTCCACTTCCGAGTAGAATGAAATATTTTGGGAAATATTAAAAAGGCAGAATATTATATTTCCCTAAAGGTAAAATGGAGAAACATGCTCTTAAAGACAGAAAGCAGCCCCCAGTCTTTCTTAATAGTCCACAGCAGATGCCAGCACTTATGGAGATAAAAAGCTTATTGAAAGAGGAAGCCAACTATCTAGATGGCTCCATTCATAAGCAAAGCAAACACTGCAGGCAGAAAATCCATTCAAGACAGGATATTTCAAAACTGCTTGCAGCGAAGTTTGACAGCTAACAAAGACAGAATGGTAGGATTAGAAAGCAGCCCCTCACCCAAGATCCAGTACAGGACAAAAGCCATTTAGCCACAATAGGAATTACCCAACACTCTTTCAGAAAAAAATTCCCGTCATCGCACCACCCCCAGAACAGTTCAAACTTCAAAGTCACAGAAAACTATAAAGATCCATCCACTCATTCAACCATTTATTCAGCTGACCCAGGACTGCTGTTGGTTCTGTTCATCATTAAACTTTCTTTCCAATCAGCCTCCATGTTGTTTCCAGCATCTTTCTCCCAGCTTAGACCTGAACCAGATGGATTTTCCTTCCAACAAAACAAAGTTGAAAACTGTACCAGCTGGGATTTCCCTTGCCATGGCATCAGCAATCTTGTCAAGCCCCCAAGCCACATGGCATCGTCTGGTGCAGCAGCACCTCCAGCCTCAAATGTTATGAATTCTGAAGGCTTTTGGTGAAGCATCCAGAAACGTCAAAATCTCATCCAAAATTACAGGTTTCTCACATAAACACTTGTGATTGCTCAGAAAAACCTTAGGAAATCACCATCTTTCAGAAGGTCAAAATCCAGAAATATATCACTATCCGAGAACATCTGCAAGATCATCTACAAAACGGGTGTGCTTGTTTGGTTTAGTTTACTTTATTGTCATTACACCTAGTACAATGAAATTAAATACTATCTTCGGTGTACATTATGACTACGAAAATAAACACAAACACACATCCCTCACATTCTATACATTGAATTGAAAACCCCTGATATTGCATTAATATTGCACTATACAGTAGAATTCAATAGAGTTACTGCCATGGGATAGAAGCTGTTTTTCAGCCTATTTGTCCTTGTTTTTATTGTCCTGTACCGTCTGCCAGATGGTAATAGTCCAAAAAAAAGGGGTTCCCAGGATGAGATGGATCTTTGAGGATGTTTTGAACTTTCTTAAGGCAGCGGGAGCTATAAAGCTCTTCCAAAGAGGGGAGAGGGTTAGGGTTAGGGTTGGAGTGCTGCCCTATCTGCCACTGCAACTGGCAAACCATACACAGGTGCAGTAAGTTAAAATACTCTCTGTGGTGCAGCGGTAGAAGGTCATCAGCAGTTTTTCATTCAGTTGTTGTTTTGTGAGAAGTCTCAGGTAGTATAATCTCTGCTGGGCCCTTTTGACCAGTGCTGCAATGTGAGAGCCCCAGGTCAGGTCCTCTTTTATGGTAACACCCAGAAACTTAAACCTGGCCTCTTGCTCCACTTGGTCTTCCATATCTTTGGATGACATCTGACCCTTTCTGACTATGGTTTTTTCTTCTTCTTGCATATTAATCCTCTTTTTAAAAAACCCTAAATGCCACAGTTATTTATTTACATATTGGCATGACTTCTGTCACCTTATTTGGATTTCGAAGAAGCAGAGTAGAAAAAATATTGACATTTTTACAATTTGGTGTTGGAGATGACTCCTGAGGATACCATGGATGGCCAAGAAAACAAACACATGGATTATCAAATCAATCAAGGAACAAAAAAACTAAACTTAAATTATCCTACTTCTAAAACACTATGCAAATTCCTTGCTTTCTGGAAATGGATCTAATGCTGGAACGTGTGTGTGTGTGTGTGTGTGTGTGTGTGTGTGTGTGTGTGGTATTCAGCTTTGTTCGGTATTTTCCCACATCATTGTAGTTGTGCTTTTAAAGTTGTAGCAACAGATTTTATATATAATCTCATCTGCCATCATCAGGCTTCTGTATTGTGTCCATCTTAAATATTTAAAATAGGTCACTAAATATAAGTTGATTCTTGTGGAGAGGGAACCATTTATTTGCTTAACCCATTTGACCTTCATTCTCTACTTAGAGATTAGGAGTAAAAATCCATGAGAGAACGTAAAATGTAGCTGAACATATGGCCCATGGGACCATAATTCAGGCGGGAGAGCATGTCTTTTGCATTCTTCAAGTTCAAAGGTTCATCGCAGTAAGAAGAGATGGGAAAGATCTCTGCCTAGTATCCCAAAGAATTCCAACCAATCTAAAAAAAAAAAAAAAAGACATCTCTGGACTAGGTTGATAAACCATTAAACTTCGGAAAGAGAAGTTGCCTAAATTATATCGCCTTTCCAGATTTCACTGGAGAAGTTGCTATAAAAATTCATCAAGGTTAGAAGAAGCTGCCTTCAACCATGCATACGCAAATTCTTGACCCAGTGTTGCTTTTCCATGGCTCCTTCCCAGCCACGAAAGTGCTGTTGGTTGAACTTTGACCCTCTCACTGAATTATAGCCCTCGCCTAGATGGACACTGATTGGGCAGAGCAACCATCTCAATAAGTACGCTTATTCGTGATTGGACACTTTCTGTCTCTCGCCAACAGAACTTCAACAGTGAATGCCTTGTTAATCCTCAGAGCCAGACAAACTAGTTGGGAAGAAATCAAATGCCCCAGCTGGAGACATGGCCAAAGGCCAAGAATCCATTCCCTGGGAAGGTTCAAAGAGACTGCACAGATATATATATATTTTTAATCTAATGGGAAATTGTTTTTAAAATAGAGGGACAAACACTTATTTTCCTTGTTTTGCTTTGATAAAACACTGCAGTGGCTTCCGACAAAGCATAAAACATATCCATTTATGGTTCTCCTAGTCAACCTTGCATTATTTTTGTAGAAGAGGTCACGTCCCAGTGGCCCAAATATGCACTTTGCTGTAAAATGAGTCAAAAAGGAGAAGTCCAGTTTTGCTCTGCAATTCTTTCCTTCCCGTAACTACACTGACCATTTAATACATTTGACAAATTGGGCTCCTTCGATCTTTGCACTGTTTCTCTTGTTTTTTGGCTTATATGGGAAAGTTGACCCATCGGCTTTCTGCACTGACTCCTAAGCATCGTGACGACTAATATAATACCAATGGATGGAAAATAATCACTGTTTCCTTTCTTGCTTCCTTCATCTTCTCATGTACCTTACATTCTCATTCTTCTCCCTTGTACTTTCATGTCACCCTTCTCTTTGAAACTATCCTCCCCCTCCACTTAATTCCAAATTGCAACAGTTAATTATTAATCATTTTGTGCAATAACTATCCTATCAATTACCAGTAAGATTTTTTACGAGTAGAAAGGAAATTTCTTCATGCTGAATAAAGGGAAGGGAAGGGAAACCTTATCAAAGAAGGGAGGGAGGGAGGGAGGGAGGGAGGGAGGGAAGGAAGGAAGGAAGGAAGGAAGGAAGGAAGGAAGGAAGGAAGGAAGGAAGGAAGGAAGGAAGGAAGAAAAAACAAAACTATCCTGTGACAAAACCTGATTGGATAAGTCCAGCCGAAGTTCATTTTCAACTTCTTGAAACAAGAGTAATCCAGCCTTGGAGCAAAGGAAAGAGGGAATTAAAGATTGAGTATTTCATCTGGAAAGCCGCAAGTGCAGTCCAGCTACTTGGCTTTTTTGGGGGGGAAAAATGACATAGCCATAAGGAAGAAAGATATTTCTCAGAAGTATATTTGTCAAAATCCTCCTTAGAGAAATCTCTTTTGCAGGATTGGCATAGAAAGCTGCTTTGTACCGAGTCAAACCAATTATCCATGTGCCTCAGAACCGCCTAAGCCAGGAAGAGCAAACCTTTTCAAGCCCCAGGCATCTCCGCACGGCCTCCTGAGGAGACCCGAGTGACACCTAACCAGGGATTGGAAACTCACAACTCTGGAGCCTCATGTGGCTCTTTCATCCTTCTGCTGCAGCTCCCTGTCGCCGGTCAGCACCACAATTTTGAGAGGTGTTTCCGGGGGCGGGAGTACGGGCTTTCGGTTAGGACAGGTAGAGGCAAAAGGACGCTTGTGCTAAGAGGAGACTCTATGGTGAGGGAACTGGACTTCCGGTCAGCTCCAGAATTGAATAGGGGGCTTCCGGTTAGGACCTTTGTGGCTCTTTGAGTGTTTAAAGTTGCCGACTCCTGACCTACACAAAAGACAGAAATGGCTGAACGCTCATGTCATTAAAAATGCTAGCAAGACTTTGGGTGAGTTCACCTCAAGATCTTGCAAGGGACTCTCAGTAGGTTTAGTTTTGTTTACTGTCATTATACCTCGTACAACAACATTAAATACCATTTTCAGTATACTATACAGTAGAATTCAATAGAGCTACTGCCCTGGGACAGAAGCTGTTTTTCAGCCTATTTGTCCTTGTTTTTATTATCCTGTACCGTCTGCCAGATGGTAACAGTTCAAAAAAAGGGTGCCCAGGATGAGATGGATCTTTGAGAATGTTTTGAACTTTCTTAAAGCTCTTCCAAAGTGGGGAGAGGACAACCAATGATCTTCTGGGCAATGACATTAACCCTCTGGAGTGCTGTCCTATCTGCCACTATGCAATTGGCAAACCCTACACAGGGGCAGTAAGTTAAAATGCTCTCTATGGTGCAGCGGTAGAAGGTCACCAGCAGTTTTCCATCCAGTTGTTGTTTCCTGAGAAGTCTCAGGTAGTACAATCTCTGCTGGGCCCTTTTGACCAGGGCTGCAATGTGAGCACCCCAGGTCAGGTTCTCTTTTATGATAACACCCAGAAACGTAAAACCGGCCACTTGGGTTACAATCTCGGGAGATTAGCCCATTTCAAGAGCTGTGGGCCATTGAAAAGAAAAGAGTTTAATTTATTTTATCCCTCCAAATACCAAATCCAAATACCAGTCATTGATTTTTTTAGGGTTCTTGAGGGTGCTTTAATCACTAAACTACAATCTTTCCCTCATTAACATTGACTTAATCATTACAATTTATTTTTTAAAGGCATTTGAACATTTTGATGCAGATTATATTGAATAGAAGATGGAGTCTAGGACTTGTGAATGATGTAATCGTTCACGCCACTGTCTCTTGCGGAGACGTTTTACCTGGTCCCAGAATTTTTGTACCTTACCTACCCCTTTTTAAAATGTGTATTTGTTGTAGTACCATGAGGACTAGTAACATGATATGAAAAATTGGGAGTTCTCAGATTCAGAGGCATCTCCGAAGCCCATTTCTGCAATTCACCATCTGCTGATTATCCTCTGTTTGTTTCACTGGGTCTGAAAAAGGGAAAACCTGCCTTCCAATTCCACATCCAGACACCCAAATTTGGAAATGCAAACTCAACTTCAACACTCATATTCTCAGTGCTGCTTCCAAAGGAGCATATGTTTAATTGCGCCATCATTCTCAGCAGCTGCTAATGCACCTTGCAGTGTCATTTACAGTATGCAAATAGCTGTGTTTTCTTGCTTTCTTCTTCATTCACCGCCCCCCCCCTTTTTTTTATCATAATGATAAAGCCAGCAATCCGGAGTATTTTCTTAACCATTTACATAGAAAACTTTAGGCACCTTCTAAGCAAACAAACCGTAAATCTAAATAAGCAGCTCCAGAGAAGACATCTGGACTCCCCAAACAAAGAAAAGCCATCGACGTGTTTTACGTTTTTATGGCAGAAGGTATATGCCCAAAATATATCCATAATTATCTTCTTTTAATGACCCCAGGGTGGAGTCTCGGCAACTGAATGGAGCTAGCAGAGTGTTTACTGGCTGGATGCCTTTCCTGTCGCCAATGTGGAGTTTTGTTCAGCAGATATATTCTCATTGTGCCCAGAGAGAGATATCTGCCTCTACCTAGGATCGAACTCACAGTCTCCATGTTGTGAGGAAAGAGCTCCACCTCTAGGCCACCGCACCACTCCCCCAAAATATATCCATAATCCCTAATCCAATTCACGAGCACCAGGATAACTCCCAAAACATAGTTCCACTGCCAATGGAATGGCAATTGCCAAAGCAATTTCATTATTGCAGCACCTGAAAGGGTAGGGATACAGACGTGACATGTGTCACACATTGCATTCAGCTTTCTCCTAATCTGACCTTCCCCTAGAAAACCGGAATTAAAACACACCAAATTTTGTGAGCGACAGGATGGGAGTTTGTAAGAAGCCAGGGAGAAGGAGTTCAGAGGCTGCAAGGAAAATGTTAGCTGCATATGAAACACCAGTTTTGAACCTTAAGTGATTCATTGAACAACCCACAGCAAAAAGGTCATAAAACTGGGTGTGACTCGCTTAACAACCACCTTGCTTAGTAATGAAAGTTCTGGTCCCAATTCTTGTCATAAGCCGGGAACTACCTGTACAGAAAATATATTTTGGCAGGTGAAATCCAAGAGAACTGAGAAACACCTGTCCATCACTCCATCAACATTCAGACCACCTTCATTAATTGGAAAATTAGAGAATGAATGATGGTATTATTAATATGCCTAAATAATATAATGATTAGCAGTGAAATAAAATTAAACAATGAGTAATTAGATAATGAAAGAATATATTTTAATATAAAGATGTGTATTAATAGTAGAATTATATGGATTGGATGAATGGAAAAAATATGAATAGATCTACCCTATATGTTTAAGTGATATTCTGATTGGTATTAGAATTGTATATTGAAACACTGAACAATGAAAGAATGAAGGATGAAACTTTAATATATAGAGATGTGAAGAGTTAAATAAGAGAAATATGAATAATAAAGCAGGTGGAAGGTGGAAGAAAGAAAAGAAACACCTTTGAATACTACGGTGACATGAATAAAAGTTAGAGTAGAAATAGAAATAAGAGAGGAATAACAATATACATATTTTAATATAACAAGATATATGTAATAATAAGAGGGAGATTTAGAAATTGAATGGCGGTAGTATTAGACATGTTTAAACAATATGAAACAATGAAAATGAAATGTAATAACTACGAGTAATAATATTATGTTTACTTGTACTAAAATGTGTGATACCCAGGTATCACACTGTTCACACATTGATATATATAAACAATATAAAATAAAAAACTTGATAAAGCAAACATTCATACCACCCTGAAACAAGAGATCTAAGTATGGTATATAAAATCATACATTGCAATGCCCTACCTGCAAATGAATACTTCAGCTTCAATCATAACAATACAAGAGCACACAATAGATACAAACTCAAGGTAAACCGCACCAAACTTGACTGCAGAAAATACGACTTCAGCAACAGAGTGACCAATGTCTGGAATACTCTACCTGACTCTGTGGTTTCTTCCCCAAACCCCCAAAACTTTAACCTTAGACTGTCTATTATTGACCTCACCCCTTTCCTAAGAGGTCTGTTGGGGGCGTGCATAAGGGTACCAACGTGCCTACCGTCCCTGTCCTATTGTTTCTTTTGTTTTTCTTACATGTACCCATTTCATGTGTTCATAACTATGTATATACTTATACCTATTATCTTGTAAGCGATTGACAAATCAAATAAATAAAAATAAATAAGAGCAGGAGAACTAATCTTCTAAGCTTAAGATCACAGCCTAGTCCAACTTTCGCCAACTGAATGGCTTCCAGATATTATCGGAAATGCAACACCCTAACAGTTTCAATGACTGTCCAATGATCCAGCTAGGAGAGTCTGACCAGATTCCATCCAAATCCTGGCAAAATTCAAATTGCTCCCACTTTGAAAATCTCACCCTTTTTGTGCTTACTCTCTCCTCCACTTCTAAAGAGCATACCATGCAACGTTTTTATCGAAACAAAGTTGACTTCTGCAAGAAAGAAATAGGTTCTTGTCCTGAGCTAAATAATTGACCTTCCCCAAACAAAAGCAATCTACATTTATGGCAATGAAACACACCAATGAAGCGGATAAACATTTTTTAAAAAAGAATATATAACAATAGGAGAAGACGCCGTTTTGCTTTTCAGAGCACATTTCCTTTACAACAGGCAGGCAGGCAGTTCCAAACAACTCCCTGGGCACTAATTTTCAAATCTAAATTCTATTCAAATACTGTCACTTGGGAAAAAAATGAATGTTGCTCATTCAAAATTTGAGAAAACAGTTGTTATTATTTCCGCCACTTTTTTATTGGTGAATTTGACTACAAAGTTAATGCATTTTTCTTTTCTTTTTCTGTTTTAATTGTATGGTGGTGGGGTTGCTCTTTTTCTGCTTCACGCTGAATTCATAGCAATCTTTAGATAAGATGACACTGATTTATGTGCAACCAGCAGAGGGAGCTAAAGACTTAGCATTTAACTAATGCTTTCCCCAGAGGCTTCCTCTTTTCCCTATTTACTCTAATGTCTCAACATTTTTGCATTTTTTTTTTGTCAAATTTATAGAAAAGAAACCTTAGGTTAATTAAATCACAAACTACGTGAAGGAACAAACAAACATCCAATTACAATTCACATGGAAAGAAAAGTAAGGCAAGGTGCTTGAGAGAAAAAGCACCTCAGGGTCTTAATTTTAAAGAGAAGCAAAAATTTTAAAAACTGTTGCAGGCAAACTGTCAGGCATGCCCAAGAAATCAGGAGCTAGAATAAAGTTCAAAAGTATTAGGAGTTTATTTCACGCAACCCATGCCCGAGGATCTGATCTAACAACGGTCAAGGCAAATTGGCACTTGATAAGAGCTAACAGACATCAAGGAAGGCTGGATTTAAGTCTCTCGTGAGAGCGTTGCGATTCCAAACTGCTGATGCATTTGACCCCACCCCTTGGTCTCAGGCTGGTCATCGTCGGCCTACACAAGTGTTGTCACAAAATGCAGCGAGTGAGACTGGGGATGGTCAGCCGCATTTTGGAACACCAAGAAAGCTATGAATCAGAACGGTAGCCACCAAGTGAAACAACTTGCGACGCTTCTGAATAGTTGGTTACGGGGGAATATTCCCTTTGGAGACCAATTAATGGTCAAAAAGAAACCCAGAATCAGGAACAGAAACTTGGGGATGGGAGTCCTATCATTATTAGGGATGACAAGCAGGGGTAGGATTCAGCCGGTTCGGCAAACTGGATGTTAAATTTACATCTGCTTTGCCAAACCAGTAGTTGAACTGACCAGCTGGCCCTGCCCCCACCCCAGGAGTCTCCACGCGGCCCGTTTTGGATGCAGGTAATTGTAGGAGGCTCTGGGAGGGTGAAAAACGGCCCTTCTGGCAGAGAACCGGTTGCTGGGATTTTTGAATTCCACCCCTGAGATTGACAGGCCTTTCCTGGAGGCTGAATCCTTCTCGCATGCAAACCATGTGGTCTAGTGCAAAGCCAATCTCTTTGTGTAAATAGTAATTGTATCTCCAACCTCCCTCAAAAGATAAATAAGGACAACAGAAAGTCCAGAATTGCATGTGACCATTTCTATAGATGCAATTTTGAAAAAAATGGGGGGAAAAACCTTATAAGTGCACATCTTATTGTAGGAGAGAAAATCGGGTGTTATGTAGTTATGGTCAGTTCTTTCTGTGGGGCAGCATCTTAACTAGAGGAATGAGATCTTTACAGTTGGACAAGTGGCTGACCTATGTCTTTATTTCTTGGTCTTTATTCACACTGCAGAGAAAGATCTACTGCTCTATACTCAAGTTACAGAGACAGCGAGAGACAGACAGACTGTGAAACTTGAGGTCAGATACTCAAGTACAATCATTTCCCCAAGTTCAGGATGAATAACAAAGGATCGTAATCCAGGAAAGTGGCCTGTAACAGCAGAAACTCTTGGAAACTAAGAGCAAAGTTATTAACGGCTTATACTAAGACAATTGTTTCAGCATTGGTCTATGACTCTTAAATCAAGCAGCTAGGAATGCAGTCAGGATTGATCTAGAAAGCTTCTGGATCAGAAGCAGCCTTGTTGCTTCAAACACTGGTTGCACTGAGGTCGGCTGGCAAAGTTTATGGTATCTCCATCACTGGTTCAGAGAGGAGACAGGTTTCCCCAAACCTCCAGTGCTCACTTCAACTCTCAGGATTCCCCAGGTCAATAGCTTTGGAGGAATCCCAAATTGGAGGAGGTTAATCCAGAAGTCTCCATGTAGGCCTTCCTTAACCTCCAAAATCCTCACTTTCAGATTTTGTTGAGGGGGCTAATATTCCAGGATCAATGTTTTGGAGTCAAGATATCGTATTTTGTTCATTCTACTTCTCTCACCAAAAAGTATCCTTGTTTTGTGAAAGAGACCATATCACGGTCAGGCAACTTTACTCTCTTTCCTCTTCTCCCTTTTTTTTTTTTTCCAGCTCCAAATTAGACTTTGCTAGTGTTGCTGACTACTACCTCGCCCAACTGTGAATGTGAGTTCACCCCGTTTTCCTCGAGCCCAGTGCTTTGCAACTTCAGCTACTTTAAGATGCGTGGACTTCAAATCCCAGAATTCCTCAAGCCAGCAGTTTCAGGAGTTGATATTCGCACCCCTTAAAATTGCTGATGTTGAGAAATGTTGCTCGGTGATGATGTTATTTCCACGTTCAGGCTGAGTCAGAATCTTGGAAACGCTAACCATCCTCACAGTTTTTGATGGCAGCTTGCTGGCAAGCAACTCTCTCCGTATAAATAGGAAGCAGATCTGGTTTTGACATTAAGTATACAGGATGTTATGAATTTAATCCCATCTCTTAAAAATTGGGGCTTTGCTTGTTGCCCTGAGTTATCTGGGGAAGTTCATGTTAAGCATACTTCAGGCAAGCAACTCTTCCTAAAACTACTGGCAGGGGCTACATTTTGACATTCTGACTCTCTCTGTATACATAGCTCTGTGGTTTTTGCACATGATCTGACCTCAGGTACATGTCCAGAAAACAGTCCTCCCTCTGTGATGTCATGGAACCTGTAATATAAAGACGTGAAACAAGATAACTACTCCGTCTCTTTAGTTGGAGAGCTCAATTAAGAGCTTATAGATGGAATGCCTCAACTGGTGGGCCTGAAGTGTGCAGTGACATTAAATTATTGATATGTAATGTCTCCAGTGTCAAAACAAAAAGACATGCGTTCTTTAGCAATCGGGAAGATATATTTTGAGAATGCTCACTTCAAAATGGACTCTTTGGGTTTGCTCAGAATTAGCGTACCTGTTGTGGTTAGCTGGCAGCATGTGCAGACAGCTGAGGAGAGCAAGGATTCAGATGAGGGGCCAGGACCATTAGGGAGTGGGCTGCTGCCTTCAAAGATTGCGGGGGCTGGCAGCAGCGATGAGGAGGTTCCCGAGGAGCCGGTGCCAAGTGCGCATGTACTCAGGATTGCTTGGAGGAAAAAGCAGTTGCTACAGCACAGGCGACTCGGGAGTAAGGCTGCAAGATAATGGCCCCTCCTTCAAGAAGATAAAAGCCAGCTGTGAAACTAACCTTCTTTGCAGAAGGCAAAGACATTTTGAACTCAGCCTCATGGACATTACAGTTGGTGTTTGAAGACTATTGTAAACTATTTCTTATCTGTTGTTTTTTGGCAGACTTGAAAAAACTTGGCAAGGCTCTTTCTTGTCGGAGCTAATTAGTTGGAAGCAGCCTTTTATCTGTGAAGAAACAGGATTCTTAGCTTAAACATAAAAAGGTTATACGGCTGCATTTATCTTGTGTTTGCTCTCTTGGAACCAGGTTTGGGTCAGAACAATATCTGTGTGTGCACATCTATTCTACCTGTATGTACACACCTATTCTACATGTATGTACATAGAAGTCTATTCTATGGCCAAGATAGAGAGGAAGCCCAATCACAGAAGCCCATTAAGCGGAAACCAAATCCTCATATGTTTAAAATCCCACCCCTTTGCTCTCGCAATTCGCTGCTTTAACATTCCTTTTGCAAGAATGAATTATTATTATTATTATTATTCCATATGTGGCAATAAATTATCTGCCACAGAGGACTGAGGCTGGGATATTTAACAAGGAAAAGGCTTCCCTGCTGAGTATTTCTACAGGCCTGTCCAAACAGGAAGACCTTAAAGTGTTTCCTGAACACCTGCAGAAGAGCACTGGAGTAGATTTCTGTAACTCAGATTAATCCAAGCATTTTAGCTCACCATCAAATATTTCTGCAATGTGTTTTTTTTTTTTTGGGAGGGCGGGATCAAAGTTGCCACACCTCACAAAAAAAAACACAAAAGAAAGCTGACTCCTAATATGCGGGCTCTGTGTTATCTTTGTAACACAGAGAGCTTCAGGACCTGCAATTCCAACCTCATCGTGCAGCTTTTAAACTTTCCCAGATGAAAAGTTTTACTAGCTCAGGTTTATGAACCCAATGTTGATGCCCCACAATCAGCGTTTGAGAGCTAAGAAGTTGATTTTCCTGCTGCAAGATCATTGCCGAGGTTTTAGTTCTGCAATGAATGATGATGAGTTGCTTGGTGGTTTCTGCCATCCCAGATCCAGCAGGATTGCCATGCCCCTGGTCACTGAGGAGAAGCTACGCCATCCTGCAGAACCCAAAGGAGATGTGTCTCCTCTGTTGTGGTCGTCGCGCTGTGGAACTGCCTCCCCTCAGAAATCTGGCTGGAGTGGACAAAGTATTAGCCAGCCAAATGGCGTTGCTATCATTAATTACAGACTCATAGAACTGTCAAGTTGGAAGGTGTAGGAGAAGGAGTGGCAGAACCTAGGGTGGAGTTTAAAAAGGGACCAGCCTAGGATCCCCACGTAGCCACAAGCTAACTAAGTCCAACTCCCCTTGAATTCCATGGATCTGATGCTTAGCAGGTGCTAACCTTTAGTTGAAAAGATTCCTGTGCATAGGCTGTTTAGCAATAAATCAGTTTAACGGGACCTTCACATGTAGACCTGGTCTTTCATGCCTGGCAGGAGGGGCTACAAAGCTCATCTAATCCACCTTTCTTCAGTGGACAAGAAAATCAATTAAACCTTTCTTGAGAGACGGCTCTTCAGCCTCCACTTAAAAGTCCCCAGAGGAGACGAATCCACAACCTCCCTCTTCTTCTTCCCTCTCTTCTCTCTTAACTATCAATAATACTAGAACAAACACCGCATAACTCCAATTCAAATCAAAATTTCATATCCTGCCTTTCTCTGAAATTATAAACAAACCTTTCTCCAAATCCACTTTATCTATAATTAGCCACTGTTTCTTGATGGGTTTGTTCATGCAAAAGTGTTGTCTACGAAGGTCAAAGGCCTGTTTGGATCTCACTAACTTGGCTGGGATAGAACAGTTCAATTACTCTTGCTAATAAAAGAAATGGCACACAGGTAGTCCTTGGCTTACGACCACAACTGGAACCAGGATTTCTGTTGCTAAGCAAGGAGATTGTTCAGGGAGTTACGCCTGATTTTTTTGCCATGGTTGTTAAGTGAATCATGGCAGTTGTTAAAGTGATTCACATGGTTATTAAGTGAATCTGGCTTTCCCCATTGATTTCGTGAGTCGGAAGCCGGCTGAGAAGACTGCAAATGGTGGCCCCCAAGGCATTGCAACCATCATAAATACACTGTGGTTGTGTTTAGTCGCTAGTCATGTCTGACTCTTAGTGGGTCCATGGCCCACCGTATGCCAGGCCCTCCTGTCTTCCACAGTCTCCTGTGGTTTGCCCAAATTCATGTTCACTGTGTCGATGTCTAACCAGCTCAACCTATCATACCACTCTATAAAGCCTTAGTAAGACCACACCTAAAGTCCTGCATCCATTTTTGCTCACCACATTATAAAAAAGATGTTGAGACTTTAGAAAGAGTGCAGAGAAGAACAACCGGGATGATTAGGGAACTGGAGACTAAAACATATGAAGAACGGTTGCAGGAACTGGGCCTGGCTAGTCTAGTGAAGAGAAGGACCAGGGGAGACAGGATAGCAGTCTTCCAATATTTGAGGGTCTGCCACAGAGAGGAAGGGGTCAACCTGTTTTCCAAAAGACCTGAAGGCCAGATAATGGATGGAAGCTGAGGAAGGAGAGATTCAACCTGGAAATAAGCAGAAATGTTCTGACAATGAGAACAATCAACCTATGGAACAGAAGTTGCCTTTGGAAGTTGTGGGAGCTTCATCACTGGAGGCTTTCAAGAAGAGACTGGACTGCCATCTGTCAGCAATGGTGTAGGGTCTCTTGCTTTGGGTGGGCGGGTTGGACTAGATGACCTACAAAGTCCCTTCCAACTCTCTGTTAATCTGTATCTGTATCTATCTCACCACCTTGTCTCCTTCTCCTTTTGCCTTCTATCTTTCCCAACTTCAGGGTCTTTTCCAGTGCGTCCTCTCTTCTCATTTGGTAGCCAAAGTATTTGAGCTTTAGCTTCAGTATCCGTCCTTCCACAGAACAATCTGGGTTCATTTCCTTTAGGGTTGACTGATTTCATCTCCTTGAAGACCAAGGGGCTCTCAAGAGTCTTCTCCCAAATTTTGATCATGGGACCATGGGGGGGTGCTGTGGCAGTCATAAGTCCGAGAACTGGTCATAAGTCACCTTTTTTTTTTAATGCTGTTGTAATTATAGACAGTTGATCAATGAATGACCGTAAGTGAAGGACGAATTGCATGGCGCTGTGAAAGGCATTCCTTCCCCTACATGAGAGAACCCTGTTTTTTTTTCCCCCTTTATCAGATTCTGGTTTTTTCTCTCCTCCCTCTGGAATATTCTTCTCACATCCACAGGTTTGTGCAGGCATAATAGGGTGTTAATGATAAATCACAAAGTCTCAGCAGTTTCTTCAAGCATCCAGGATCATGCAGGAAAAAAAAAATGTTTGATGAGCTCACAAAAGATTGGAGATAATAACTAGAAGAGCTGAAAACTAGCTTTTTGGAAGGAAAGCTGATTAAGTCCCGGACCTCAGGCAACCGCAGATGCCTTGGAAGCCCTTGTGACTTTTTTTTTTTTTCCGCTTTGATCCCAGATGGCACACACCCAAGCAAACATCAAATGCACGTCACACAATGGCTGTGTGGGGACCAGGAGAACACAGGAGAAAGATCAATCGCCCCCACGGTTTTAATCCTCGCACTTCGCCGCCTGTTTATTAGGGTTACATTACAGACGCTAATTAAGCCAGAGCTATGGGAGGATCAAATGCTTTGGGATCACTAAAAAAAATACAACTTTGATCTTAAGGATTATGGTTCAGTGAATCATCTCGGTTGGTGCAGGAAAAAATCCAGAGATCAGCTCTCCCTTTCTGCTATATTTCTCAGAAACGTGTTCCTAGGGAAGATTCGGAGTCAGCATCTTCACGCAATGCACCTTGAAACACTTGACACCGAAGAGCAATGACATTTGAGGTGGTACTGTTGGAAGGTGGAAACAGCCTGGCATCTCTCTTTTTGAGTGAAATCAAGCTTTTCCACTTTAGTTCTCACCTCCCCAACCAAGCGATGGCATGGAAGTTTGAAACAGGACTATTTCCTACACTGAATGTGCAGAGTTTTATCCCTAAGCTAACTCTATACCCGTGCTTTGCCATGAAACTATGTGATCGGGCTTTGTTTTTGGGGAGGAAAATGGGGGGGGGGGATTGTGCCTCTGCCTACCAGCATCCATCGGTATTCATCTGGCTAGTGTCCTGTCAGTGTGTGAGAGAGTTGAGGGCTGTTTGGAAACTGAAACATGGAAACTGAAATAGCATTTGCTGTGTGAGCAAGGAGACAGCAAGGAGCCTGGGCATGGCTTAGCTCAACTGTTCTGTACTAAAGCTGGCTGCTGCTGTGAAAATGAAATTGAAACTCCTCTCTTCTGCTTGTGTTTTGCATTTGGAACAGATTTCTTTTCAGGTGGGGAGGGGGAGTAGAACTCCTTAGCATCGGAGTGGGTTAATAATAATATACGAAATATTAATGCTCTGGTGGTCGTTTCAAAAAATCCTTTCTTAGTGAGCACCTAGAAGCCAAGAGGTGCCAAATTTCAAGTTTGTAGGCTTTACGGTTGTGGAGATTTTGTGCTCCATTGGTTAATTGTTCTAACTATCAGGAAATTTCTCAAAATTCTAGGCTGGTTCTCTTTCCATCCATTGCTTCCTATCCTGCTTTCAGGTGCTTTGGAGAATAGGTTGGTCCTCTCTTCTTTGTGGCCCTCCCCTTAGATATTGGAAGACTGCTATTATGTCACCCCTAGTCCTTGATTGATTGGCTTAAGGGAGTCCATTGCTATTTGAAAGTTCTTGATGTCAAGAATGAACATTCGCACTGCAAAGATGCATTAACTCAAATAACTCAACTGCCAGGTACATTTGGGGAAAAGGAAATGGAATAAAAAGGCAGAGCACAGAATTCAAGAACCTTGGGAGAAGAAGTTTGGTCCTGCCCTGTCTTAAAGAATGATAGACAACATCTTAGTAGCTTGGGGCCATGTAGCTTTATTATTAAGCTTGAGTGCAATTAATTATGATTAGTTTTTGGCAGTCAAGTTAACACTGGGTGGGGCAATGTCACAATGAGGTAATTAAGGAAAGAGGTTGCACTTTTATCCCTTTTCATCACTTGTGGGTTTTTTTAAATATTTACTTAAAAAAAACTTTTTTTAAAAAAAATACCTAGATTGCACAACATATCTGAGGTTTTATATGACAGAGTTTCCTGAAAAAGCTAAATTGATTTGTTTGATCAGAGAAAAGGCAATGTCTACCCTTATTGTTGACTTGAAATCTCTATGGACCTTTTGCATAAAAAAGAAGAAAAACTGAACTTGTGATTTGCTGGTAGGATGAGGTAAGTAGGTAGGTAGGTAGGTAGGTAGATGGATGAGAGAGAGAAGAGAGAGAGACAGACAGACAGACAGTCTGTAACTTTAGAGTGCTTGAAATATAATTATATCTGTAACTGTGGTGCCAAAATTAGACACTATTTCTTCAGATATTTTTTCTTCTTCTTTTCTTCTACTTGTTCTCTTTTGGCATTTTTAGCTTTTTCTTTAATGTCTCTTTCTTCTTCTTTTGCTTTGTGTTCTATTTTAGTTTGTGTCAGTTCTTACTATTGTTTAAACTTTCAGTAAAAGTTGCGCATATTAAGAAAATACATCCGAGGTTTGCCAAGTAAACTTTTCCATTCCTTTTTTTTTTTTTTTTTTAATAACCTGCCCAAAAGTTCAGCATGAAATCCTGCCACCATTGTTTGGCAGCACACAACCGCAACCTCATTTTGGCATGGTGGCCATTGGTGGAATCTTTGCCAGAGAGAGAGAGAGAGAGAAAGAGATGGGGAGAGAGAGAGAGAGAAGGATGGGGGGAAAGGGAGAGAGAGTGGGAGAGGGAGAGGGAGAAGGGAGAGAGAGAGAAGAGAAACTAAAAGTCAGCACTGGATTTGGGGGAGTATTTTTTTTCTTTTTTATTGGAAAGTAACTGATTTTAGTCAAAGCCGTTTTGAATGAGCTTGTGAAGGAGTGCCTACAAGTTATGTAGGACAGCATAAACCCATCCACCTTGCTTTAAGATAATGTGATAGTCTTGCAAGAAAATTGTCCTTTTCGCTGCATTGCTGGAAACTAGAATTCACCGTAAGAAAAGCACTGAGATGGAGCAAAGCCTTTGTTTAAAGCAGAGCTGAGGAACTACAGCGCTTTTGTGACTTGTGGACTTCAACTCCCAGAATTCCTGAGCCTTGGCTGGTTCAGGAATTCTGGGAATTGAAGTCCACAAGCCATAAAATGGCGGTAGTTCCCCACTCCTGATTTAAAGCAAGGTTTTTCAACCTTGGCTGGTGTAAGATGGATAGACTTCAATTCCCAGAATTCCCCAGCCAGCATGGCTGGCTAGGGAATTCTGAGAGCCAAAGTCCATCCATCTTACACCGACCAAGGTTGAAAAAACACTGTTTTAAAGAAAGAGAGGCACACACTGTAGTGCCCTAGTTGGAGTCTGATTCTGAGGGGGAGATTGAGCAGCTGACAGGGAGTGGGAGTGTGGCTCCGATGGCTGTGGAAGAAATGGGGGAAGGGCACAGTCCAGCTGGGCATTCAGAGGAAGACCCAGGGCCACCCCCTCTTCATCCTAGGGCACGCAGGGAGGAACGGAGAAGGGAGCAACATGGCTTACGGGAGAGAAAAAGGCCCTGATCCCTTTCATTAGTTGCAGCTGGGAGAACAGGATATAAGAAGGGCGTTTGCACACAGCACCTTGCTGGAAGCAAAGCGTGCATTATCTTTGTCGAGGCTTATCTGGGTTTTGGCGTCCTCCCAACTGTGTGTGTACTTCGTTATCTTTTGGAAGGCTGCAATTTATTATCCTGGCCTATTGTGTTAATTACTTCAGCGTGGTTTGTGTTGGTTTTTTTTATTTCTAATTTATCTGTACTTTGGTTTCGGACTGCATTTCTTCCCTTCATAGACTGTTTTTGGAAGAGTTTGATCTCCAGTCTAGGATAACTGGACATTGGGGACCAAGTTGGAGGTATTAAAGGGAATTTATCTACTTTTGTGACTTCGTTATTTCTGTGCCACACCCTGGATCATCACACACACCTAGCATTCTGGAAGCCCCAACAAAAATTGAAAAACTAAGCACTTTAGCATATAGTTCCCAGATAGATGGATCTGATTTTGTGCAGAGCTAATACCCAGTTGAGAAGAAAATCCCGCTTTCTTTTCTTCCTGCAGCAGGTGCCTTCTTTCTAGCATCCTTTAGTTCTTCATTGAAAGGCTGGATGAATCAATATATTTAATTCAGCTCCGTAACTATTCAGACCTAAGTCTCTGGCACCACGTTTCCACATCATTCTACCTTTTCTTTTAAGGCAAAGAAAAGCTCAACATGTCCTATTTATTTTCTCAGATGGCATGCTCTACCATCGGCGTTTCCTCAAAGCCATCATTTTAAGAAATGCGTATAATTTCTTGCCATTCCAGGCTGCTTTTTCGTCAAAGGCATTTGGAGTAGTTCCCAGATGAGAAAACACAATTTCTACCTTTTGAAACAAGGGATAGGAAAGCAGGAGGGGGAAAAAAGAGAGAAATTGAACTCAGATGCCCAAGCAATGCATTGCTTTGAATTCAATTGCAAAAAGTTTATTTTGGTCTGGTTGAAGAAAAATACAGACTAGGTCATCAATTCTAAATATAGTGGGGTATATCTTGTCCTGAGATTTTTAGATTGTTGGAAACATGCCTTTTATTTATTTTATTTATTTCATATCACATCTTTATTTTTATTAGCAACTCAAAGCGGCAAACATGTCTAATACCAGGGGTAGGGTTCCACTGGTATAACAATGGTTCAGTGACCGTTTTGTGTGTGCACACATCAAACTCACGCTCCGTGCACATGCTCCACATTTAAAAAAGCTCTAATACTTGCCCTTCTACTGCAGTCCCTGTGAATAAAACAGCTGAGCCACGGCGAACTGCTCTACTGCGTGAATCAGCTGTACTCCAAAAAAAGGAAATAAAGCACAAGAAAGACCAGAGGTTCTACAGGCTTATCGCAGCAAACCAGTTAGCTGCCAGCTGATTTTCGGAGCAAGGGATTCACTTGAACTGGTCCGAACTGGTAGAATCCCCTGTCTAATAAAGCTTCCTCCTCCTATATTCCCCATAACAACAACCCTGTGAAAGGCTGGGAGAGAGAGTGATTGGCCCAAGACAGCTTTCATGCCTAAGGCAGAACTAGAACTCACAAACTCCTGGTGACGTCACCCAACTGGCTTTTATGTCTAAGGCAGGACTAGAATTCACGGTTTCCTAGTGACTGGCCCAAAGTCACCCAGTTGATGTCATGCCTAAGGTAGTACTAGAATTCAGTCTCCTGGTTTCTAGCCTTGTGCTTTAACCACTAGCCTAAACTGACTGTCTTTTCTTTTCCTGAGATCCACAATCTCTAGAAAAGAGGCAGCTGCTTTAAAGAGATACTAAGAGTCAGGGCTGGGCTGCTGGGGGTGCGCAGGGGTTCGGGAGAGCCCCTCGCTAAGGTTCTGTGCAGTTTGGAGAACCCCCAAATCCCACTCCTGGCTGGCCCCGCCTACCCCTCCCCTCCCAGGAGTCCCCATGCAGCCCGTTTTGGATGCAGGTAAGTGCAGGGCGCACATGGAGGCTCAGGGAGGATGAAAAACGGGCCTCCCGGAAGTTCAGGAAGGCCAGAAATGGACCCATTTCCAGGTTCCAGAGAGCCTCCGGAGCTCAGGGAGGCCGTTTTTGCCTTCCCAGAGGCTCGAGGAAAGCCTCCAGAGCTTGGGGAGGGCAAAAACACCCCCCCCCCCACTGTGATGCAGGAGGCCGACTAGGCCACGCCCACCATGGGCATGCCCACCCGGCAACCGGGCAGAGAACCCGTTGCTAAAATTTTTGAAGCTCATAGTGCTGTGTTTGCATCTCTCTACGCACCATTTTCTAATCAAATCCAAAAGGATGCACAGTCCTGTCACTTTGTTCAGTGATGTATAAAATCAACTCTGCTGCTGGGAAGCTCTGATTGGCTGCATTCCCACATAATGCGTAACCAGGAATTATGGAATATAAATGGTGTGTTGACCAAGCAATAAAAGTCCTGGTTTACATGGAAACTGACAACATAATGGAAGGGTTGGCCCAGCATCTGCCATACCAAAAATCAAGCAACTAATTATGACTTAGAATTATGCAACAACCAAGCCCACGTCCCCACTCTCCTGCTTAACAACTCAGCGACGGAGGGCAATTAAAGCAATTAAGAAAGTTAAGAGCCAAACAGTGTAGATCCCCAACAGAGGAGATCCAGCAAATGTCTACGGTCAAAATCATAATGAGGGAAGAAAAGATTAAGCATTCTTTCGTCTGCTGTGACTGGAGGCCATACGGCAGTATGTAAACTGCTACATTTGGAGAGGATCCTTGAGAATCCAAATTAAATTCTGCCCTAAGAATCTCCACTTAGCCTCACATCCAAGGAAGTCAGGGCTATGCAAAGCACTCCAGAACATTCCACAATGTGCATTAACATCAGCAAAAGACTTCTACTAAAAAGTAGTGAGTTAGTTGCAACTTCTTAGAAGGCTCAGCACACTACTTTGAAGGACTCCTCAGGTTATCTCAACCTGCACATGATAAGCACAGCCACTCCACTTTGCCAGGAGTCCCAGAACAATGTCCTTTGCATTACACATCTGCACACACACACACACACACACACACACACCAAACATCCTTTAAAAAGTCTCCAATCCACCCTAAACTGAGGACAAAGTCATCTCCTTGCTTTGAAAAGGGACACCTTGCTCATCCCAATGTTCTTTGGAGAGGACCCCTTTGAATGTTTTCATCAACCCTACACTCAAGGTCTTTGTTGAATGGCTGGTCTTACTGGGAAGCTTTTCCTAGCAACAAAAGAAGGAATCTACTTTTCACTTAAGACCATTAATCTCTGCCTAACACCAAACAGATCTTGGTCTTCTGTATAAATGTCCCTTTAATATTTGAAGACAGCTATCATATCCTTCCATCCTCCCTTCTCAAGACTAGATTTACATCTATTAGCAGTAAAACCAACAAGCAAAAGACAAATTCAGCTTCAAGAGATGCGTTAGTTTCATGCTACTACAGACTGTTCTTGACTTACATTTTGTTTATTGACCGTTCAAAAGTTATAACAGCACTGTAAAAAGTGACTTATGACCATTTTTCACACTTATAACTGTTGCAGCATCCCCAAGGTCACATGATCAGAATTCAGATTATTTGCAACTGATTCATATTTATGACAGTTGCAGTGTTCTTAGTAGACAACCAGCTAAATATGAGCCAGCAGTGTGCAGCAGCAGACAAAAAAGCTAATGCAATCCTATGTTGCATTAACAAAGGGATACAATCAAGATCAAGGGAGGTACTAATACCACTCTGTAAAGCCTTAGTAAAACCACACTTAGAGTAGTGCATCCAGTTTTGGTCACCACACTATAAAAAAAGATGTTGAGACTCTAGAAAAAGTACAGAGAAGAGCAACCAGGATGATTAGGAGACTGGAAGCTAAAACATACGATGAACAGTTACAGGAACTGGGCTTGGCTAGTCTAGTGAAGAGAAGGAGACAGGATAGCAGTCTTCCAATATTTGAGGGGCTGCCACAGAGAGGAAGAGGTCAAGCTATTTTCTAAAGCCCCTGTAGGCCAGACAAGGAACAGTGGATAGAAACTGAACAAGGAGAGATTTAACCTGGAAATAAGGAGAAACTTTCTGACAGTGAGAACCATCAACCAATGGAACAGCCTGACCTCGGAAGTTGTGGGAGCTTCATCACTTGAGACTTTCAAGAAGAGATTGGACTGCCATTTGTCAGAAATGGTGTAGGGTCTCCCGCTTGGGTGGGGGGTTGGACTAGATGACCTACAAGGTCCCTTCTAACTCTGATGATCTGTTATCTGTCCTGGGGTCATCTGATCCCCTTTTGCTACCTCCTGACAAGCGAAATCAATAGAGATGCCAGATTCACTTAATATTCATGTTACTAACTTAACAGCTGTGGTGATTCACTTAACAACTGTGGCGAGAAAGGTTGTACAACAGGGCAAAATTCATTTAACAACTGTCTCGCTTAGCCACAGAAATGTTGGGCTCAATTGTGGTCACAAGTCAAGGATTATCCGTGCAGCCTAAGCTGACTAAGTTGACACCTCCCAACTCACCCTGGTGGTGCAGTAGTTTAGTGGAGTATTGCAGGGTAACTCTGCCCATTGCCGAGAGTTCAATTCTGACCGGGCTCAAGGTTGACTCAGCCTTCCATCCTTCTGAGGTGGGTAAAATGAGGACCCAGATTGTTGGGGGCAATATGCAAATAATGCTGACAGTGTAAATACCCAGAGAGTTCTGTAAAGCACTTTGGGGTGGAGTGTAATCTAAATGCTATTACTATTGCTGTTGTTATTATGGTTTTCTTCTAAAATAAAATTCCATGTTAAAACTCAACAAAGAGAAACATGCATCATCTATTCCCGTGATGGCGAACCTATGGCTTGTGTGCCACAGGTGCAGGTGCGCGAGCCCTAGGCAAACTTACCTGCACTGCGCATGTGCACACCTCCCAGCTGATTTTTCAGCCGGAAATATTTCCGGAAATACAGGAAGTGATGAAAATGAGGGCAAAAAAAACCTCAAACTGGCTGAAAAATCAGCTGGGAGGCGCGCACATGCGCAGTGCAGGTAAGGGGGCGGGGGGTCATGCACACATGCATAGGGGCGGGGGGGCGCATGCATTGCCTTCTGGGTGCTGGCATGTGAGCACACGCACGCAAGCACACACACAATTTTTTGGCACAGGAGCCCAAAAAGGTTAGCCACCACTGATCTATTCCCTTGAGGATTGGCTCAGCCTTAATGATGGACTTTCTGTTTTTTCTTTGAAGACGTTTTGCTTCTCATCCAAGAAGCTTCTTCATTTCTTCTTCAGCCCATTTCTCCAGAGCTAAAGAACCTTCTTGGATGAGAAGCGACATGTCTTCAAAGAAAAAACCAGAAAGTCCAGTTGCCTCTTGAAAAAGCACCTTTGGGACAACCATGACCTGGATGATTGAGAATCTCCAAAGACTTCTTTAAAAAGAGGTTTTGAGGTTTTGTTGTTATTTTAAAAAAAATTATAAGAAAGATTTCTCCTCACTTGGAAGGCAGGTCGCAGCTTCCATGACCTTTGCTTGATATTGTCATAATAACAAACAATAAACAGAGATGATCACCAGGTGCTCAGATCAATAAAACAATATTGTTCAGCCAGAAGGAGCCCCAAAATTGCACACTTACAAAAGGTTGCCGTAAACACAGAAGGAAGACCCTGAATGAAAAGAGGCAGAGAAAACCAAAATGATATTTCAAATTCCCCAAGAACTGGATGTTGTTAGTTCTCTTTGCAATTTAGAAAGAAGAACACACCATTCTGTTGCACTTGGGTGCGCGATGAGCCCTCCCTCCTTCATTCCTTCCGGTCAATTCTGCAGATTGTGGTGTGAACACATGTGTGTAACAATTAGAACAATATCCTTTGGCAACACACACACACAAACCTCTTCCAAGAAGACTCACGTTTACGGAATGACTACAGCGGTAGCTACCAAAGGTTGCAGGCTTTGAGTGCTCCTACGCAGGACTTAAATTGGCCTGGTGGACTATTCTAGAATGCTCCATTCAATCCTTCTCCAGTAGACAGGCAGAATTCCATGGCTGCTGAGCACAGCACAACACAGCACAGCACTTTCGTTTGTCTTTGAAAATCCTGCGGAGAGGATGGGATGATATTTTGCAAAGACAAACTCCTGTTTGCACCTGCTACTCATGAGCAGAATCATGGCCCTGTACACTTTCCCTACAGTAAGGAGGTGGGGGAAATGGGAGAATGGAAGTGTTTTGCCAAGTATCAAGGCAGGGATCAAGAGCCCAGGCAATTGAGATCTGGAAACAATGGACACTCCAGGAGATAAAGGGAATTGAAGCATTATTATTCAGTTCAAATGAGCAGATTGTAAATCAAAACTTTAAAAACATACAGGATAGGGAATTCTCGACCCACACCACAATAGAGCCCAAAATTTCTGTTGCTAAGAGAGACAGTTGTTAAGTGAGGTTTGCCCCATTGTACAACCTTGACCCAGCTGTTAAGTGAATCACTATAGTTAAGCTAGTAACACCAACCATTTTGTGACCTTGCTTGTCAGAAGGTCACAAAACGTAATTCCCATGAGCCCAGGGCATCGCAATTGTCATAAATATGAGTCGGTTGCCAAGCTTCTGAATTTTGATTGTGTGGTGGTGGGGGATGCTGCAGTAGTTGTGAGTGTGAAAAAAAAATCAGAGGTAGTATTGAGCAGGTTCTGACCAGTTCTGGAGAACTGGTAAAGGAAATTTTGAGTAGTTCGGAGAACCGGCAAATACCGCCTCTGACTGGCCCCACCCCCATCTATTCTCCGTCTCCCTAGTCCCAGTTAATTGGCTGGGTCTTCTTTGGTTGCCCTGCACAGGAGAACGGAGCTGGAAAGCAGGTTAGTGGGGTGGGGAGCGAGTGGGATTTTTCAGTGACCTTCACCTGCCACGTTCACCAACCCACGCCCACAGAACCGGTTGTAAAAAAATTGAATCCCACCACTGGAAAAATGGTCACAAGTCATCTTTTTAGTGACTGTTGTAACTTTGAATGGACACTGTAAGTTTAGTGTACAGGCTGTAAGTCGATAACGACCTGTATTCCCCGTCCATGTCATGTGGAGGAAGGGTGGTACGGTGGCCTAGAGGTGGAGCTCTCACCTCACAACCAGGAGGCTGTGAGTTTGATCCTAGGTAGAGGCAGATATTTTTCTCTCTGGGCACAATGAGAATGTATCTGCCGAACAAAAACTCCACACTGGCAACAGGAAAGGCATCTGGCCAGTAAACACTCAGCTCCATTCAATTGCCCAGACTCCACCCTGCAAGGGATTATGGGGTCATTAAAAGAGGGTGATGATGTGGAGGAATTCACTGGAGAAATTTGGAAGTTTCAACTGAATGTTTGAAAGCGTTAGCGGTAAAAGGAAACCAGGCTGCCAAAGAACACGGTGGCTGGACACCATCAAAGCTGACACCAGCCAGAGCACAGAACAACTCAAAAAAGTAGCGCAAGTTCTGAAGATGTAGAGAGACCTGATCCACACCAAAAGTCGGGCATGACTGAATGGATAACACCAACATGAAGAACCTATGGACCTTGAGGTGTTGCTGGACAGCACCTGTGCAGCTCTAACTACCATCAGCCAATGGAGAGGGAGGAGATCAAGATTATTTGGAGAGTTGCAGAGGACATCAGCGTCTGGCTTAGAAGCCCACCTCAAGGAAGTTCTAAATTCCCTCCACGTGGAACCAACGGGATAATGATCTTCCTGTAGAACAGTTGCTATGGACAAGTTATCAAGGTTATCTCACTCAAGTGTGCCTGAGCAGCCCTGATCTGCCGCGTGCCACCCTTTGCTCACTAGCATATCTCCTTCCATCAAATGAGAAGCCATACAGAGGAAACAACTGTGTCAGTCAGAGGTGGCCACCAGGCATGCTAATTAGCCTCATTAATGCCACGATTGTTTTAAGGACTGCAAACCAATCCTGTAAGCTTCTCTCTGCCCTAAAATGTCCCCGATGACGGCAGATCTGGCTGCATTAGGAATATCAGAGCAGAAGAGTCCACTTTGGGATTTCTTTTACATTTAGAGATGCAAGGTGGGGCTCCCTTTTAACAGTCAAGCTCTTTGAAACTGCCAGCTTCACCGTGGAACCAATGCCAGGTAGCTGCTGATCCAAAGACCATATGTTATTGTTTTCTCGTGTACAGCCGCTGGATGCTTGAGAGGCGCTGAATAAGACACGGAGGCAAGGAGAAAACAGATGGGAATAATGCCAGCAGAAAATGGTAAGTGGTTTGCCTGGGCTGTCGCTGCAGGGGAGACAGCATCTGCCTTGCAGGCAACGATAATCCCTGTGAATTATCAAGGAAAAGGAGTCAGGTGTATGGCTAACAACAAGTGACCCAAGACAATTTAAGAGCAGCCAATAACAGCAAACCTGTTGAGTTTGGTTATGATTTTCTCGTATGGGAGGGGGAATCTCAAAACAAAGGATTTGAGCCCTGAAATAAAGTGCTGGAAATATGAACCCCCTACTAAGATCTCAAGGAGAAAAGCTGTTCGGGATTTCTCAGCTCTGATGGAGGAGCAGTGATGGAAATTGACTTCTATATCCGGTATGTGCCCAGAAAGGATATGGGCCTGGATATGGATCTTGAAAAGGGTCTGGAAGTTTAAATTGCAAGGCTAAATTCGGACAGGTGTCACCTCTTTTATGGGAGATGCACTGGCTGCCAATTTGCTTCCAGATCCAATTCAAGGTGGGTTAGTTGTCTTCTTTAAAGTCCTACATGGTCAAGGACCAAGGAAGGATCATCTTGTCAGCTCTGAGATCAGCTGCCACAAGAATGTGAACAATGAAGGGGGTTGAACAGTTCAAGGTTATTTAGTATGTCGCATTAAAAAATTCCAGCTGCAGTTAATTGGTTCTCGTGATTCATGAAGTACAGTAAGTGGGAGGAGATAGGGAGGACTTTGTAACACGCGCTGAGAATGAGTTTCAGTTTTGGAAATTTCCATAGACGTACCTGAGCTGTTCCTAATAAATCAATTGCAGATTATGCTTGTCTCAGAGTGATTGATTACCATGGATAATTTCTGGATGCCTAACACATCTTTTCCCAGTTATATTTACCCAACCAGTGGTAGGATTCAAAAAATTTTTACCACTGGTTCGGTAGGCGTGCCTTGGTGGGCACGCTTTGCACACGTGCACACACTTTGCATGCACGCGCATGCCAAACACACACTTTGCGCAGGCATAGAGGTGTTTGCGCAAGTGCAGAGGCGTTCCAACTCACCTCCTACAAGCCTGCACGATCCCGGTCGCTTCAGCAGCTGCCGTGTGGCACTCTTCTGTACTGTGCAAAGCAGCTGCACTTCAAAAGCAGAGGATAAAGGTGAGTATGGGAGCCTGGGCGGGTGGGTGGGCCCAACAGCAGAGCAGCGGAGAGAACCAGTTCCGTCTCTGCTGCTCATCGGCGCTACCGGCTCGGCAGAACTGGCTTGAACCTGTTGCATACCACCACCGTACCCAACCCAGCAGAACAGGAAGGCAGGGAATGTTACAGGTCCGCTCTCTTAAGGAAGTCCATCTAGTAGGACCAAGAAGAAGGGTCTTCTCTGTAGTGGCTCCATCCCTGTGGAAATAAGATCAGCCCCCATCTTGACACTTTTTTAAACAGCTCTAAAACACGGTTTTGCCAGTGGGCCTGGAGACCCCAGGATGATATGGAGTAACCCTCAAGTGACTGGTTTGATTGTCCTGACCGGGAGATGCTTATTCACTTGTTAAATTCATTCGATAAACGGTCTGGAGGCTCAATCATAGGATGAATGGTTGAAGGAGCTATCTAGCCTGTCAAAGAGAAGGATCGGAGAAACATGATAACTGTCTTTTTGTGTTGAATTTATATTTACCGACAAGGAAATAAAGGTAAATATTTGTCAGTAAATATAAATTCAATACAAAAGTAGTTTGTCACGAAAGTGACTAACTGCCTGCGAAGGCTTCTGGATTGGGGATGAAAGGCGAACATGGAAGCAGTATCCTCTGTCCCATATTTGGGTAGACCAGGTTGCCAGGGGTGGACTGCAAAAAATTTAGCCACTGGTTCTCTGCCCGGCTGCTGGGTGGGGATGGCCATAGTGGCTGTGGCCTAGTTGGCCTTCTGCACCATGGTGGGCCGGCGTTTTTGCCCTCCCTGGGCTCCGGAGGCTTTCCATGGTGGGCCCATTTCTGGCCTTCCGGAGCCTCCGGGAGGACCATTTTTTTGCCCTCCCTGAGCCTCCACGCGGGCCCTGCACTTACCCGGGATCCAAAACAGGCAACATGGAGACTCCTAGGATGGGAGGGGCAGGGTGGGTGGGGACAGCCAGGTGTGGGATTTGCCAGTTCACCAAACCAGCCATAAAATTAACAACCGGTTCGCCCAAACCAAGACGAACCGTATAGTTCTTCTACCCCTGCAGCTTGCCCTGATAGACCGGTCTCACCGGAAAAGAAAAACACACGATAACTGTCTTCCAATCCTTAAGAGGCTGGAGTAAAAGGGATTGACTTGTTCTCCAAAAGCCCCAGAAAGCAGGACGAGAAGTAATGGGAGGGAGCTTGTTAAAGAGAAATTCAACCTAGAACTAAGGAGAAATTTCCTGACAGAACGATTAATCAATGGAATAGCTTACCCTCCCCAGAGTGGTGGGTGCTCCATCACTGAAGGTTTTCAAAAATAAACGGGACAATCATTTGACCCAGATGATATAACGTCTCCGGGAGCTTGAGCAGGGGGCTGGACTAGAAGACCTCCAAGGTCCCTTTCCAGACCTTATGCTGCATTGGGGGTTTTATTGTTGGGAGCCACCTGGAGTCACCATGAGTAAGTTGGGCAGCCATGTAAATTTTATTAATAAATAAATAAATCTAGTCATTCTTTTCATTGTCTCACTGACCAAGTCTGGCTTGCAAACAGCAAACATCTCAGCCAGGAAAAAAAAAATTTTTTTTCCTCTGCCTTCCATGACGCACTGGACCAAAAGGTAAGATTTAGCTTTGAAAACTAATCCACCCAAGCACCTATTACATTCAGCGTTTGGTAAATATTGCTGACAAGCAAAGGCTGGAAAATTATAGGGGAAGCTAAACACCAGAAAGAGCAATTCCAAGTTGGGAGCAGAAGGAAAAGCTGGAACCTGCTTGCAGGACGGGCTCCAGTATAGTCTAGCGAGGCAAGCACCACCCGAGGGAGCTCTCTATTACGCTCCTACTTTCTCTGCTAATTTTATAAAAAAAAAATTTCCCGTCAAAGGAGAAAAAAAAAACCTATTTTATCTGCTTTCATTTTGCTTCACGGTCTTTAAATTACACCATGCCGAAAGCTCTAGGGCATTGGGAAGGCAGTTGAATTCGCAATTTGGTGCAGAAGCATCAATAGTCAACAAAATATCCAGCTCACCCAGATATAAGAATGTGTTGTAGGACAAAACCAGGGTGGTGAGTTTTTTTGTTTTTTGTTTTAAACAAACCAATAAATAAATACATGCAAACCAAAAGGGACATCAGGGTAAGAAATAACACCGAGATTACAAGCTGCTGCTGGGATACGTGGGATTACTTTAAGCAAATTCATCTTTCGCCATTGATTTTGCCCTGTCGGAAGCCAGCTGGGAAGGTTTGCAAATGGTGATTATGTGACCCTGGGTTGCTGCATTCATCATAAATATGTGCCGGTTGTCAAATGCCCCCATTTTGATCATGTGACGGTGGGGATGCTGCAATGGTCATAAGTCACTTTTTTCAGTGCTGTTGTATTCAGCAGGTTTGGACCAGTTCTGGAGAACCAGAAGCGGAAACTTTGAGTAGTTCGGAGAACCAGCAAACACCACCTCTGACTGGCCCCACCCCCATCTATTCTCTGCCTCCCATTGAGTCCCAGCTGATTGGCTGGGTCTTCTTTGGTTGCCTTGCACAGGAGAACGGAGCTGGAAAGCAGGTTAGTGGGATGGGGAGGGAATGGGATTTTGCAGTATCCTTCCCCTGCCACGTCTACCAAGCCACGTGACACCCACCAAGCCACACCCACAGATCCATTAGTAAAAAAATTTGAATCCCACCACTGGTGGTGTTGTAGCTGAACAGTCACTAAATGAATTGTTGTAAATCAAGGATTACCTGCACAACAACAATATCCCATACAGTACAATAGAGATCAGGGATGTCCAACCTTGGCAACTTGTAAGACTTGTGGACATCAACTCATTGGAGCATAAGAAGGAGAAGGAGGTAATTAGTGTTTCAAAATTCTCTTATTATAGCCAATCTCAATAAAAATAATTCTTGGGGAGTTGCTTTTCTGGTCTGGCCTATCCAGTGGAGGGCTGGCACCACTTTATTCTTTGGATAAAAGATATTGTAGATACAGGTCTCTCTGGGGCCTAGCAATCCAGCAGGACTGGCACAGACGCAGACTAGGACAATACTCAACTGCATGAGCAACAGATCCTGCAAATGCAGAAAGCAAGCTTAATATATTCTGAAGGAAGTGAGAATTACTCATGATCCAAGAAAGAAAATGCAGAGTTTAAGCTTACTAACTGGTTTCCAACCAAGAAGACCAGCCATCATAGTTGTAGCACAAGATTTAAAGGTTTTGTTGCCCAAGAAATGGTTGAAATTGGTTCATGCTTATGGAAATTCTCAGTCATTCAGGTCATGGTTGTCTCAAAGGTGCTTTTTCAAAAGGCAACTACTGGACTGTGTTTTCATTGAGGAATAAGATTATGTTTCGCATTGGCTTTTTGGAAAGTCAAGGAAATGTGTTTCCTGAGGTTGAGAGACAGGAAGTATATTCAGGGGTGGGATTCAAATTTTTTAACAATCGGTTCTGTGGGCGTGGCTTAGGTGGTGGGCGTGGCTTGGTGGTCATGTGACCGGGTGGACGTGGCTTGGTGGTCATGTTATTGGCTGGGCGTGGCCAACTCAATATCACTCACATCGAGGCACGCATCTCCTCGCCTGGCCTCTCATGACTGTGGGGATGCTGCAACAGTCGTAAGTGTGAAAAAGGGTCATAAGTCACTTTTTTCAGTGCCATTGTAACTTTGAATGGTCACTCCACACAAGCAAAGTACCAGCAAAGGAGGGGAAACAAACTCCAGAGGTGTTCCAGAGATAGGAAGTCTAGTCCTGCCAATAATGTAATAAGGGTTAATGGAGAGGCAGTTTCTGTAAGCAACACCCGAGTGTTTCCTTCCTGCCTTCCTTACAGGATTAGGCCAGTAATTTCTTCTAACAACTGGTTCTCCGAACTGCTTAGAATGTTAACAACCGGTTCTAGCAAATAGGTGCGAACTGGTAGAATCCCACCCCTGCGTATATTCCTAAGTGCGGTAAGGTGATCTTTATGTACGGTATTGGTTTATTATGCCTTCCAAAACGTAATGCAAGGCTCTAAATTTATTATTTCAGTATTTCTCAACCTTAGCTATTCTATGATAGGTGGGCATCAGCTCCCAGATTCAGTCATCTTCTTCTGTGAACTTATAAAAAAAATTTATAAGAAAATCTCACAGAAAATCACCAAACTCTTCTGAAACTTTGAAACAGCATGCGAAATTTCAGTTGTTTTTTCAAAAAAAAAACAATTGACCTTTTTCTCTTGCAACATTTTTGGCAGCTCTAGAATATATGTTCTGATCCCTTGGATTAAAGGAAGATCAAAGCGTCCACAATAATTGGCAATGCTTGCTTTGAATTAGTGAGCCTCAAAAGGCTCCTTTATGTGCTTAAGTGAACAGGATTACCTCCCAGTGCATGTATGTAAGTTTGCTCTACAGGATAGCTTTGTCCCTTTTCATCTTCATCATTTTTGTGATTCATCTCATACATTTCCCCTGTTTGGGTTGCAGCAGAATATTTTCCAGATTCAGGTAATCCTCAGCTGGTACCAGAATTCCCGTTGCTAAGCAAGTGATTGTTAAGTGAGCGCAGCTGATTTTACAAGCTTTTTTTGCCATGGTTGTTAAGCGAAACTCCAGTTATTAAGTGGAGCATGTGTCAAGCACCGGAGAAATGAGGAGTTCAAATGAATATAAAAGATTTATTGCAAGCTTAAGCTCTTTACAAAAATCTGGTCAACTAATGGTCAAAGGGAATTGAGCGGGAGATAAGAAAGGCATTCAAGATGGGCTGGACCTAGATCTCTTGTAGAAGCGCAAAGACTCATGACTTATGACATGTTTGACTCCTCCTTTGGGCTCAGCCTGCCCATCTCATACATCATGTGGTTGTCAAGCAAATCTGAATTTCCTCATTGATTTTACTTATCAAGATCTGGTTGGAAAGGTCACAAATGGCCATCACATGACTCCGGGACACTGCAACCATTACAAATACCTACTGGTTGCAAAGCGCCTATATTTTGATCACATGACCATGTAAATGCTGTGACAATTGTAAGTGTGAGGACCAGCAGTAAGTCATTTTTTTCAGTGCCATTGTAACTTTGAATGGTTGCTAAGCAAATGATAGCAAATTGGGAACTGTTTTTTTTTTTTAATGAGTTGCAAGCAATCTTGGGAAATTTTACTACTTTGAAGGATGACATACAACTGTTTTAATAATTCTATGTGTTTTTAAGGTTGGGTGAGGTTTGCATAGATTTTGTTTTGTTCCAAAAAAAAGTACACAATTCCTATTTACACCCCCAGAGTGTGGCATGTGAACAGATTAGAAGAAAGAAAGAACAGGTAAGATAGATGACTGTGCTCGAAGTTGCTGAGTTTTAATTATCTACCTGTTAATTCAAGTCGAATTAGAATGGATTATTAGATAGTCTGCGTCTTATGGGCAGTGAATAATGGTGCTTTTTATTACTGTTACAATTGCTTGTTTTTGATTAGTGTTTCGTGCTTAAGCTAGCTTTGTAATTGACATGAGTGATGAGGGCGCACACATAAGCTGTGTTTGTGTATTATTGCTATTTGACCAGACTCTTCTGGGCTTGGAACCTTATATTATTTTTAAAAATCCAGTATATGTCATCTCCTAGCTGCTGCAGTAAACAGACTCAAAGCTACCCTTCAAAAGATGTTCAAAGATTAGCTGTCAATCTTCAAGGTCACAAGAAGATTATCTAGAATCTGCCTGCCTACTTGATTACCACTTCCCTAAGAATCTCTCAAATACACAAACCCGCAGAGTTCTGCTTACTGATCAATATAGGTAGACAATGGCTGGATTTATACATCACATGAACACAGGGTTTGAACAAGCCATGTCTTAGTTCACCTACAACCAGCGGTGGGATTCAAAAATTTTAACAACCGGTTCTGTGGGCCTGGCTTAGGTGGTGGGCGTGGCTTGGTGGTCATGTGACTGGGTGGACATGGCTTGGTGGTCATGTTATTGACTGGGTGTGGCCAACTCAATATCACTCATATCAAGGCACGCATCTCCTCGCCTGGCCTCTCATGACTGTGAGGATGCTGCAACAGTCGTGTGAAAAATGGTCATAAGTCACTTTTTTCAGTGCCATTGTAACTTTGAATGGTCACTCCACACAAGCAAAGTACCAGCAAAGGAGGGGAAAAAAACTCCAGAGAGGTTCCTGAGACAGGAAGTCTAGTCCTGCCCAGAATGTAATAAGAGCTAATGGAGAGGCAGTTTCTGTAAGCAACACCAGAATGTTTCCTTCCTGCCTTCCTTACAGGCTTAGGCCAGTAATTTCTTCTAACAACCGGTTCTCCGAACTACTTAGAATGTTAACAACCGGTTCTAGTGAATAGGTGCGAACTGGTAGAATCCCACCCCTGCCTACAACATTCAGCCACAAACCATGGTTTGCAAACCAAAACTGAACAGGACTCCTTACTTAGTGTGCAAAGTCTGAACTCAGCTAAAAAAAATTGCAAGATTTTCTACCAAACATCAGCAAAATGGAGTTTGATGCATTTGTGGCACACACAATGTAAATGAAAGTGGTGAAGTCCTCATTTTCTTCTGGGCACAAGCAAATACTTTTAATTCCACCTTTTATTATGTTTTCGATAACTCAAGGTGGCAATCATACCTAACACTCCTTCCTCTTCCTATTTTCCCCATGTCAACTCTGTGAAGTGAGTTGGGCTGAGACAGGAGAGGGGCGATTGGCCCAAAGATATGCAGCCAGCTTTCATGCCTAAAATGGGACGAGATCTCACAGTCTTCCTGGTGATTGGCCTACTCGAGTAGAAGTCACCTACTCGACTTTCATACCTAAGGCAGGACTAGAACTCACTGTCTCCTGGTCATTGGCCCAAAGTCACCCAGTTGGCTTTCATGCCTAAGGCTGGACTAGAATTCACAGTCTTCTGGTTATTGGCCTGAAGTTATCCAGTCGGCTTTCATGCCTAAGGCAGGATTAGAACTCACTGTCTCCTGATCAATGGCCTAAAGTTATCCAGTCAGCTTTCATGCCTAAGATGGGACTAGAACTCACAGTCTCCTGGTTTCTAGCCTGGTGCCTTCATCACTAGACCAAACACACCTTGGTGGTAGGATGGGTTTTTATTGCTTTCTGAGTTAGACCAGGTCAGAAACAGATTCCAGCATAAATACTGATATAGACTATAATTACACTGTCTTGAAAGCTCGAGAAAGAGCAGCCTTCTCTCTTACACCAAACAGAATTAAGGCAAAGTCAGTTTTAAGTTTCTTTCTAACATTCTCTTTCTTGTGAGGGCTTAATTGCTATTTTGTGAACTGCTGCATTCCTTCTCCAAAATCGTCTCCATGGTTCACTAGAACAGGTTCCACGATTTTCCTGATCTCACCTCTGTTCTTGGACGGTGCGGCACTCTATCCCTGGAAATGCAAAATAGACCATGAAGGATCAAAAACAAATAATTAAAGGATGCTAACAGAATCCCACCAGGCCGCTGCAATGGAGCAAATTAGAGGCAGACAGTCTGGCAATCTCAAAAAAAAATAAAAAAATTGTGGACTTTCAATTCCCACAGTCTTTTGCCGCAGGCCGTGTTAGCTGGGAATGCTGAGGGTTATTGCTTCTCCAGAACACCAGGTTGGCAGAACCATCAACAAATGCTTTCTGCCAAGAATCTTTGGAAGGAGAAACAAGAAATATTAATTCTCTCCAACTTTAAAAAAAAAAAAAAACTCCATCTAACAGTCAAGATAATTTATCAAACCTCAAGCCTAATCAATGAAAAAAAAAGAGAGATGATAAGTTCATTGTTTAGACCCCTAAATTCCACAATTGTTTGCGATTCCCTGGAGCTGGTTGCTATTCTTGATGTTTCGTTCTTGATAATTATCTAGGATAATTATCTATTCTGCACAGCCTCTCTTTTACATTACCTCCATCATCATTGTGAAAACGGTAGAACCAGATACTGTATTCTCCATTCAATGGAGCTGTTGTAAGATGTAGGATTTGAAAAGAAGTGGAGCCATTCAAAAAGAGGCCGAGAGACAGTGAAGTATAATGGTTAAGATTTTAGACTTGGATCAAGAAAAGCCAAACTGTAACCCTAAACCCAGATTCTACTCAATCACAGACCTCATTTGTGCTTAGTCCAAGCTACTTCATAGAATTTGGGAGGAATAGAAAAAATGCAATTGTAAGTAGCAATAGCACTTAGACTTATATACCGCTTTACAGTGCTTTGCAGCCCTCTCTAAGTTCCCCTCTTTTAAAAAGATGTCCCTTCTTCAACCATAATATTTACATCAATTCTGGGCAAATCTCCTTCCTATCTCCCTGTAAGGGTAAGGTGGAAATGTCTTTGAGAGACCAGAGAACAGATGCTGCCTAGGGAAGAGTCAGGTAAGAGAGGAGCATGGCCCTCAGCTGTATAGTGGGCAGAATTAGAGGCTCAGCAGGCACCATCCCTAAGTCATGAGGCTATAAAGGTGATAGCAGAATAACTGCATTTTCAGACTGTAGAAAGTAAGTACACACCCCTCTCCTAGAAGAATGAAATATTTTGAGAAATATTAAAAAAAGCAGAATATTATATTTTCCCTGGATGAGAAATGGAGAGACATGCTCTTGGAAAGCAGCCCCCACCTTTCTTAATAGCCCACAGCAGATGTCAGCACTTAAAGAGATAGATAGCTCTGTTCATAAGTAAATACCCTCACCCAAGATCCAACGAAGGTAGGATTAGCCCTCAGCCAAAATAGGAATTGTCCAAAGCCCCTTCATTGCTTCACCCTCAGAAACTTCAACCAAACCTGGAACCTCAGACAACCCATAAAGCCAGCTATGACCTCTACATAACCCCTACATGGCCCCATGGGAGTCTGACAACAGCCAATAGAATACATGTCCTTGCACAGGAACAGGGAGTTCAAGTGCAAAACCCAAGAGAAGGGATAAATACCCCCTTGCTCTCAACTCCATGTGTTCATCTGCACCAGAACCATGTGCTTGGTTGTTCTGCTTCATCATTAAACCACCTTTCCAATCAGCCTCCATGTTTCCAGTGTCTTTCTCCTAGCTTGGAACTGAACCAGGTGGCTATTTCTTCCAACAAGACTAGCTAGAGCCTGTTAAGGTAGCTTTATAATACAGTAAAGTTAGCTTAACAGATCGTGTTTTCTGACTATCCCATCTTGTAAGCCTGACATGTCCTGTCTCTACCAGCACTGTTTTCCAGGTATTCCAGGTATAGCCTCTGCAACCCCAGAGCTAGCTAAAAGGTATAAAGTGTAAGGTAAGCTGCTGTATGCTGCCACACAAAAATGAGGCAAATATATGAGTAATGGAGAAGCAAACTTCGACCAAGCCAATTGAGAAGCCAAGTGGGTGGCTTGCTTCCCCCCACATCACTCCCAAGAAGCAACCAAAAGAATTACACAAAAAAAAAAGATTACAAAATCGAGTCAAAAAGAGGGCTGTGAAAATATCTACAGACCCCTCACATCCCGGACATAAATTGTTTCAACTCCTACCCTCAAAACAACGCTATAGAGCACTGCACACCAGAACAACTAGACACAAGGACAGTTTTTTCCCGAACACCATCACTCTGCTAAACAAATAATTCCCTCAACACTGTCAAACTATTTACAAAGTCTGCACTACTATTACTATTAATCTTCTCATCACTCCTTATCGCCCATCCCCTCTCACTTACGACTGCATGAATGTAACATCGTTGCTTGTATCCTTATTTTTTTAATTGACTCTTTACTAGTATAATTTGATTTGATTTGATCACTTATTATTATGTTTCCTAGTATGATTTGATTGCTTATTTGTACTTTGACTACTATTAAGTGTTATACCTATGATTCTTGAGGAATGTATTTTTTCTTTTTCTTTTTATGAACACTGGGAGCATTTGCACCAAAGCAAATTCCTTGTGTGGTCTAGTCACGCTTGGCCAATAAAGAATTCTATTCTATTCTATTCTATTCTATTCTATTCTATTCTATTCTATTCTATTCTATTCTATTCTATTCTATTCTTATTCTTATTCTTATTCTACTCTACTCTACTCTACCCTACCCTACCCTACCCTACTTCACTCCACTCCACTCCACCATTCCATTCCATATTCTGTTCCATCCCATTCCATATTTTCTGTTCTGTTCTGCTCTATTCCAGACACGAACAGATTCTTGCTCAAAATGGATTTCTGCAAGCAGAGATCCATCCATCAATGAGTCTTCCTGGGACAACGGTGGGCAGCTGGCTTAGCAGGTTGTACAAGTAGCCCTTGACTTATGGCCACAATTGAGTCTAAAATTTCTGTTGCTAAGTGAGACAGTTGTTAAGTTAGTTTTGCCTCTTTTAAGACCACCCCATAACAGTCCACAAATTGTCTCTCAATAATCCCAATTAAAGAAGAATGGCCTGCAGATACTCCCCGCTTGACGACAAAAACTGGGACGCCAAATTTCCATGGCTAAGGCAAGGCAGTTGTGACAGTGAGTTTCACCTCATTTCAAGACCTTTTTACCCCGTTGGTTAAGCGAATCGCAGCAGTTGTTACAATGAATCATGTGGTCATTCAGTGACTCTGTTGACTTTGCTCATCAGAAGCTGGTTGAGAAGATCACAAATGGTGAGGACATGGCCCGGGACGGTGCAATCTTCATAAATAATACATGCCAGTTGCCAAGCACATGAATTTTGATGATAGGGATGCTGCAAAAGTCAAAAGTCCCTTTTTAAAGTTCTTTTGTAGCTTCAAATGATGCCTAAACTAACGGTTGTAAGTTGAAGTCTACCTGTATTTTTTTTTCTAAGCAGAAAACAGGGCCACAGAAAATTACCTTGCCAACCTGCTTCCCTCCAGCAGCTGTCATCTCCTGCATACATTTACTCAGCAAAAAAATCTTAAACCCCAAATGCTAAGTAAATCAATGTACCAGGCAGCTGGTAATGTTTAATTGGGGACAAGGAGAGACTGGGTTCGGTTTGTTCTTTGCTAATGGGAGAACAGGATGTTACCAACAGAGACAAGAGTCCTCATTTTCACCTAGGAAATTCTGATCAGGGTGAGAAACCCCACTGCAGCCTCTGCTCGGAGACATATAGCAATAGCACATAGACTTATATACCACTTCACCGTGCTTTACAGCCCTCTCTAATCGGTTTTACAGAGTCAGCCTGTTGCCCCTAACAATACTGTGGGGGTAAGACACCCCTAACACCCCTCAGGGGAGGGCTTAAAATGGCTTCTACTGTACAGCACAGTAGACTTGCCATGGTAACAGTTTTACAGTACTCCAGTACTCCACAAGAGGGCTCCCTCTCAGCCCTCCAAGGAAATGTCAGGCAATTGGCCAAGTACAATCAAAATAATGAAACACCAGCATAGAGAAGAAACTCCGGAGGAGAGGAATAGAAGACTTGTGATGCTGCGCGAGAGACAGTACAACAGCTTGAGTCCCGACTACAGGATTTTCCTGTCTAATACTGGACTGAGATAAAGAAATAAGTGGGCAATGCTGGGTTATCGGCTAGTATAGGCATAAAATGTGGGCTGGTTACTGAGCGCCCGAAATGCAGTCATGTGACCATGGGGGAACTGGCTGTCAAAACTTTGGAACTGGTTCATAACTTTTTTGGTGGGGGGAGGCTATTGTAATTGAACTGGTGTGTCGCTAAGCCGAGGACTTATCTGTATATTTTTTCCTACCCCGCTTCTGAATTCTGCCATTGAAGGTAGTCGAAGTTCATGCAGCAACACTAGCAACGAAGCTGGAAACAATTTTATTCCCTAGTTTCACTGATGCAATTTGGGAGAGGGATACAGCAAACAAACAAACAAAAAAGAAATAAATTAAGTTGCAAAAAAAAAATAGCGGGAAAATGGAAAAGAAAGAAAACAGATATAAAGAAGCAGCTTTCGATCCTCTTTATAGCAGTTATAAATGCAATTATAAACTGACCTCTCTCTCTAAAGCTATGCCATCACTCTCTTCTTTCTACAATCTATTCTCTCTAATCATCAAAACCATAAATGCTAAGTCCATTCCCCCCCCCCCCCCCCAAGAATTCATTTTCAGCTGAAGGACTTAAGCTCTTTTTAGATAAAAGGTAAAGGTTCCCCCGCACATATGTGGTAGTTGTTTCTGGCTCTAGGGGGCAGTGCTCATCTCCATTACAAAGCCGAAGAGCCAGTGCTGTCCGAAGACATCTCCATGGTCATGGAGCCGGCATGACTAAACATTGAAGGAGCACGGAACACTGTTCCCTTCCCACCAAAGGGGTCCCTATTTTTCTACTTGCATTTTTACATGCTTTTGAACTGCTAGGTTGGAAGAAGCTGGGACAAGTAACAGGAGCTCACTCCATTACGTGGTGCTAGGGATTCGAACCGCTGAACTGCTGACCTTTCTGATCGACAAGCTCAGCATCTTAGCCACTGAGCCACCGCATCCCTACATCTTTTCATATAGTACAGTTATAATTCTCTTTATTGCAAACCATCTCACAATGAGATTTGGATGGGAAAATTCAATTTATTCAAATCAGAAACCGCCATCAGACAGATAATCCCCTTCACCATCCCTGGTGCTCTCCAGGTATTTGGGGTGGCAATCAGCCACTTGCCAGCATGTCCACAGCCATGGTGATGGGCATTGTAATCCAGAACATCGGAAGGTCAAGGGAGGTTGGTATAAGCTGGATCATCAGCCAATGTGCATCTTGTCACAGCTGTGTGGCCCAATTGTGAAAGTGGAACAACTTTCAAGGGTGGGGAGTTTAAGTACAGGTAGTCCTTGAATTACAAACAATCATTTAGCAACTGTTTAAAGTTATAGGTTTTAAAACATTTTATTAGATTTATAGAATAAAATACAAAAACAAAAGTAAACGGTAGGACACAGTGGGGAGGAGAAAGGGAAAGAAAAGTGAGGGGGGGAAGGCTCTGTTGCAGTAGAATAAGGCATTAAGATCGAACCTCAACTTTTCACTTTTGCAAAATATTATAAGCTAGCCATTTCTCTCACAACAAATCAATCTAATTTGTAAAACTCAAAATCAAAGTTTCATTTTTTCCCCACCACACGAAGTCCAGAAGCTGTCTCCAGGTAACAATAAAAGTACTTGTATTCTTTTCTTTGATCAAAACGGTCAATTTAGCCACCATCCCTGCCAACTCCATCAACTGCTCTAGCCATTTGTCCTTGGTGGGAATCAAAATGTCCTTCCATTTTTTGTGCATATAGTCGCGACCGTTTGAAGTTATAATAGCGCTGAAAAGACTTATATACTGCTTCACAGTTCTTTACAGCCCTCTCTAAGCACTTTACAGTCAGCATATTGCCCCCAACAATATGGGTTCTCCCTTTACCAACTTCGGAAGGATGGAAGGCTGAGTCAACCTTGAGCTGGTCAGGATCGAACTCCACACGGTGGGCAGAGTTAGCCAGCAATCCTGCATTCTAAACAATGTGCCACAAGGGCTCTTATAAGTTTTCTATAAACATTTTAATCATCTGTTTGTTTGTTTTTTTAAACCCCCATCTGTTTATTTTTACAGGCTCCTCTAAACACACAGAGCTTCCTTATGCAATTTCCCCTAATATATGTCATTCTTAATGGAAATTTCTCAATAAAGGTATATTATCCCAATTTCTTTGATATATTCATTGCCATCTAAATTTCCTTTTACATGTTTTTACTACAAAAGAAAATGTGATAAACATTAAAATAAATGCCACAGAATAAGCTCTTTAAAATACTCTTGTCTAATAATGTATTTTCAGAAAAGTGCAATCTTCTTCAAATGCCTCTTCTAAAAAAAGGAGGGGGAAGATGCAGATTTTTAATGGCAAAGATATTACGTAGCAAATCCCAAATTGACACCAATTTGAATGCCAGGGTGGAAGGATCCAGCTAGACCAGTGGTCGCCAACCAGTGGGCCAAGGACCACTGGTCATCTGCAAGAAAATTTTGGTGGTCCGCAGAGAAATGTCCCCCCCAAAGCAATTAATCCAGGCTGTGCAGGAACACAAGGCTGCGCCGCTCACATGGCCCACAGGAACACAAGGCTTGCGTGGCTTGCATTGCGAGAGGTGGTGAGGAGAGAGGGGAAAGGGTGGAGGGGGGGAACTCGCCCCACGTGCCTTGCCTGGCCACTAGGCTGCTTCTTTCCACTTCTTTCTTCTTCTGCTTTTGGCTGCACACAAGGAAAGCAGCAAAAGTCCTTCTATCTCTCCCCCAAACTCCGCCAGAAGTGAGTCTTTGGGACCCTGCAAGGCATCCTGCTCCAAGAGGCTGCGCCAGCAAAGACTCATTTCTGGAGGAGTTTGGGGGAGAGAAAGAAAGACTTCTGCTGCTTCTGCTGCTTTCCTTGCATGAAGCCAAAAGTCTCTCTCTCCCCCCTGAGAACAGAGCTGGAGACGGTATCTTGCGATCCCAAATGAAGAATGATTGATCGGTAGGAAAACGGGGTGGGGAATTTTCCTGCAGACTTTTTGGGGGATTTTTAAAAATTTAAAATTTAAAATTATGAGTTTGGTGGTCCCTGAGGTCCAAAAGGTTGGTGACCCAAGCTAGACTTGACTGCATGTTGGAAATTATTGTCTTGCCAATAGATGACCTAAAACTTTCCTGAATTCTGATGCAAAGCAGAATGTATTCACCCCCCACCCCCAATGGTGGAAACTATCCCAAGGCAGCCCCAAACCATGGCACTACAAGTAGTCCTTGACTTACAACAATTCATTTAGTGACCGTTCAAAGTTACAACATCACCGAAAAAAGTGACCTAGGATCGCTTTTCACACTTATGATCATTTCAGCATCTCCATGGTCACTTGATCAAAATTCCAATGCTTGGCAACTGGCTCATATTTATGATGGTTGCAACGTCCTGGGGTCACGTGATTGCCTTTTATGGCCTTCTGACTGGCAGAAGTCAATTGGGAAGCCAGATTCACTTAACAATGGTGTCAGTAGCTTAACACCTGCAGTGATTCGCTTAACAACTGTGGCCAGAAAGGTGGTAAAATGTTTCACTTAACAACAGAAATGTTGGGCTCAATTGTGTTTATAAGTTAAGGACTACCTGTACCACCTCCGAGCTTGATGGCTGTATAAGGTTCTGACTGTGAATGCAGTGTTTTGTTTTCTCCTAGATACAATTCTGTTTTATTTATTGATTGATTTGATTTGTCAATTGCTTACAAGATAATAGATATAAGTATAAACATGAGTAAGAATACAGGAAATATGTACAAATAAATGGGGACTATAGGACAGGGACGGGAGGCACGGTGGTGCATTTATGCACGCCCCTCACAGACCTCTTAGGAATGGGGTCAGGTTAATAGTGGTTAGTTTGAGGTTAAAGGAGTGGGGGTTAGAGGATGTAACAGAGTCAGGTAGTGCATTCCAGGCATTGACCACTCTCTGTTGCTGAAGTCGTACTTTCTGCAATCAAGTTTGAAGCGGTTTACATTGAGTTTGTATCTGTTGTGTGTTCTTGTGTTGTTGTGGTTGACGCTGAAGTAGTCATTGACTGGTAGGACATTGCAGCAGATAATTTTGTGTGCTACACTTAAGTCTAAACATAGGCGGCGTAGTTCAAGGTTGTCCACGCCCAAAATCTCAAGCCTGGTGATAGAGGGTATTCTGTTGCGAGCAGAGGAGTGTAATACTCTTCTCATGAAATACTTCTGGACTCGATTGTATTAATGTCCGATATGCAGTGTGGATTCCAGACTGATGAGTTGATTGTAGTCTGAAACTTTCCATTTTTACTTCTTTGTCTATTGCCTGGAGCAATGTTTCTCAGCCGCAGTGATTTTAAGATGTATGGACTTCGACTCTCAGAATTCCCCAACGTTTTCCAACCTCATGCCGGCTCAGATTTGCTGAGGTTGAGAAACACTGGGCTAGAAGGTCATTCAGGCGTTTCTGGTCATATCAATATTTTTCTTGGTGAGCAATGGAATCTGCCTTGTTACTCTCCCACGAGCCTCGTTTTTTTCCCAGTGTTGCTCTGATGGAGTCATGAACTTTAGAAGGTGAGCCGGCCCTGAAGATCCCTGCATGATGTTCTCTGGTTCTTTGCGAACTCCTTTCATACATTACTTTTGGAATGGTTTTGACAGGTTAACCACTTTGGGGAAAATACAACTCTTCAATAGACTGAGCTTTAGAACTGACTTTATAACCTTTTTCATCCTAATAGGCATCTATGACTTTTTAATGGAAGGCTTGAGGTGTTTCTTTTGAGCAAGGCAATAATATGCCCCTTGACTCTGAATGGGGAGAACTTCCTTTGGATGCATTTAGCCAACGTTTGGGACATTTGTGAATGGTGAATTAACGAAGGGTTCACACAACTGGTGTAGATCATCCCTTTAACTGAATGGATTGAGTAAAGGGTGGGATGGGAGGGGTCAATTACGTTTTCACCCTGGTATCCTGCATAACAGAATAGAATAATAGAATAACAGAATTGGAAGGGACCTTAGAGGTCTTCTAGTCCAACCCTCTGCTTAGGCAGGAAACCCTACATCACTTCAGACAAATGGTTGTCCAACCTCTTATTTAAAAGCTTCCAGTGTTGGAGCATTCACAACCTCTGGAGGCAAGTTTTTCCACTGATTAATTGTTCTAACTGTCAGGAAATTTCTCCTTAGTTCTAAGTTGCTTCTCTCCTTGATTAGTTTCTTGGCCTACCCTCAGGTGCTTTGGAGCATAGCTTGACTCCTTCTTCTTTGTGGCAGCCCCTTGGATATTGGAACACTGCTAACCTGTCCCCCTAGTCCTTCTTTTCATTAAACTAGATATACCCAATTCCAGGAACCAGTATATTAGATGATTTTGTTCATGGAATTAAAAGAAGAAGAAATGTTAGTGTTAGTTGTTTCCTCAGATTTGTTTTAATGTCATCCAGACTCAACTGATGTCCTGATAGAATTAAAGCGATACAAATATGCCACAGTCTGTGGAAAAAAAGGACACATGTTTGTTCACAGAAAAGCAAGCCATGCAAATCTATTTACCTTTAGATCGAAATACCCAGTTCAGAAAAACTAGCATTTCTGACACTTCACTCCAGCTCTTAATGCACAAATGAAAGGTCGGGACCAAAGCACATGCAGACACAGTCTTTTGAAAGCCACCCACATAGACTAATTCAATTACCCAACCACAGCATTCAGCTTTGCAACCAGCACTTAGTTATTATGTCAAGAGTGTTTATTCAGCTAATTACACAGGAAGTTACAACTACTTTGAGTACGGAGATGCAGCTGACTCTCCATCCCCACCCTTTCAGTACGATGACCCTCGAAACCTGATTCGAGGCACCAAAAAGTAAAAACTTCATGGGGCACCCAAATAGGTTCCTTCTGTGTCACTGGAATCTGTTTTCTCCTGCCAACGATGAGTGAGACTTCGGCTGGAAGGGCAGGCATGGACTTGGGTGTGTGAACTCACCTTCCCTGAAATGTAAGGTCCCATTCTAAGGAAGATAAGCAGCCTTTCAACGGAACTCAACAAGGGAAGTATAAATAGGCTGTAAAAAGCGATCAGTTTCCTCCTTTAAATTCCTGGGAGTCTACCTCAGGAAAGATTTTACCTGGAAAATCAACACAACCAGGTGGCCAGAAAGGCCCAGCAGAGACTCCATTTCCTTAGGGTCTTGCGAAAGAATAAAGTGGAACAATGACTGATGACCTCCTTTCACCGGTCCACAACAGAAAGCATCCTCACATATTGCATTACGGTATGGTATGCTGGCATGAAAGCCATGGATAGAAAGACATTACAGAGGGTGGTGAACACAGCACAAAACATCGTGGGCTATTCCCTGATACCACTAGATGACCTCGCCAGGGCTCGCTGCCTTAGAAGAGTGAGGATAATTCTCAGGGACGACTCACATCTTGGTCAGCACTTCTTATTTTTTATTTGTCAATTGCTTACAAGATAATAGGTATAAGTAAAAACATAGTTATGAATACATGGATACATATAAGAAAAATAAAAAAAGAAACAACAGGACAGGGATGGTAGGCACGTTGGTGCGCTTATGCACGCCCCCTACAGACCTCTTAGGAAAGGGGTGAGGTCAATAGTAGACAGTCTAAGGTTAAAGTTTTTGGGGTTTGGGGAGGAAACCCCAGAGTCAGGAAGAGTATTCCAGACGTTGACCACTCTGTTGCTGAAGTCGTATTTCCTGCAATCAAGTTTGGTGCGGTTAACCTTGAGTTTGTATCTATTGTGTGCTCTTGTATTGTTATGGTTGAAGCTAAAGTATTCATTGACAGGTAGGACATTGCAATGTATGATTTTTTTATGTTTTATTTTTAATAAAGTTTTATTTGGGTGTTCACACATACAAAATACAAGTAAAACATCTTTTTTGAAAATAGCATGGTCCCGGGTTGAACTTCTTTATACAGACACAAAACTCAATTTCAGGCTCCTTTTTGTATTCTATTCCATATCTTATACTATTTTACATTTTCTATATAGTTTTTCCCCTCTTTTAATTTTTTCAATATTATTTTGATTATCTCATCTCAATTCAAATCATTATATTTATACTTTTGTCTGTTCTGTTTCAATTTCATATTATCTTTTCTCATTAAACAAATTTTCTCCTGTAGTTACTAATTGGAGTATACCTTTATATCTTTTAATTACATCCATTCAACTCTTATATAAACTTCAATATATACCTTAAGGTTATGACCTTCAATATAATACATAATACATAACTTCCAATCGAATTCTGCTTGGTACATTCTTATAATACACACTATATTCTTAAAAAAAAAAGATTGTACATATATGTAATTATAAACCCTCATTCCATTCCAGTTCAGTTCTATCATTAATAATCATTAAAATCTTAAACATCTTTAACACTTCTTTTCAATTAAATATCATACTTCCTTAAAAACACATATAATCTCCATAATTAATTTTTCCCTTATTTCTCTTCACATATGTTTTATAAATCATTAAATATACCTTTTGTTACATTTATTGACAAGCATTCCACTGAATTATGACAGCTATTTTATCAGACATTTTAATCATACTTTGTTTCATATTTTCTAAAATTATTTCTGTTTCTAATATAACCATACTATCTTATGTACCTTTGCAGAATCCCTTTTTCCATTAAATTTTCACCCATTATTTCTAAATAGGCCCTGTTTCTCTATATTTTGTTTCTCTCCTTTATAACTTCTTTTCCTTTCTTTCTTCCCTCTCATCTTCTCGCTCCCCTTTTTACCCCCTTGTCTCTCTACTTCTAATTCTCTCTTCTGCATTTCCCTCTTCTGTTGCTTTCTGATTTTATACTTATTTTTCACTCTGGTTTGTTTTTTTGGAGTTGTTTTTCCCAATCTTAAACTTTCCATTCTCTTTCCCCCCTTATCTTTTTTCCCCCATCTAAGATTACTTGTTCATTAAAGATGGCTTCTTCTTTGTCGCAATCTTCTTGTTCTGCAGGCATTTCTTGTTGTTTCTCATAATTCCAAATCTCCATTTCTAAAAACTGAAATATGAAGCCAAAGAACCTCTCCCTTCTTGTGCATCTTTTTTGTACTTTTTAAGTTCCATTTTCAGTTCTATTAAAAGTGGAGCCATTTTAAACAGTTTTAAACAACCACCTGATTGATTTTAGTCATTCAAAACAATAACCAAGAATCCAGAAATCATCAAGTAATCCAGATGGTCCCGAGTTGTATCTTCTTATTTCTTTTTTGACTTTCTCTTCCTGGGGTTTTTGTTGTGATATTTCAGTTAGAATGTATCTTTTGGAAGTCTTGTTGAGATTTTGCTGTAAGTTCTTTTTTAATTCCAGGCAGTCTCCTCCCTTCCAGATCCTGCCCTTTTATTCTTTTTCTCTCCTTTCCTGTTTTCAAAGGCTTTTAATTATCCAGAAATCTTTATTATCCCTTTGATTTTTTATTTTCAGCATTAAATGCCTATTGATGTCAAAGTGGATTTTTTTCCAATTTCTTGCTTAAGTCTCTTAGCTGTCAGTATAGGAAAAAGAGAAAAAAAGAAACAAATCTTTTCCCTTTTCTCTCTCCTTCGCAGCTTAAAAATCTTCTTAGGGAACAATGTTATTGTTTTTTAATACTTTCAATTCCAGGGTACTTTATTTGTTGCTTTTGCTGTTTGACCCGGTCAACCAAAACTTTCTCTTCTTATCTTCCTCCTGCACATTCTTTTCCGGTCGAGTTCTTCTTTGTGGTAGCCATTTCTGACCACTGCTGCAACTGCCTTCGGGAAAGGGAGTAATGGCCAGCTGGGGAGGAGAGATGTGGCTCTCCTCAACCCTGCAGGCAGTCTCCCCCCTCTTCACCACCTCTACAGGGTGGCTTAGCCCCGAAACCAGCCAGCTCGGGGTGCTCCAGTGGCGAGCACGGATCGAAACCGCGCAGAGACAATGTTTCGGTCTGTCGCTGAAGAAGCTCAAACAGGAAGTCCCTGCAATGTATGATTTTATAGACTATACTTAGATTGGACCGAAAGCAGCGTAGTTCTAGGTTTTCTAGGTCTAGAATTTTGAGTCTGGTGGCATAAGGTATTCTGCAACGAGTAGAGGAGTAGAGAACTCTTCTTGTGAAATATTTCTGGACTTTCTCAACTGTGTTAATATCAGATACGTAATGTGGGTTCCAGACTGATGAACTGTATTCGAGTATTGGTCTAGCAAATGTTTTGTATGCTCTAGTTATTAGTGTAATATTACCAGAGAAAAAACTACGTAAGATTAGGTTAACAACTCTTTACGTCTTTTTGGCTATGTAGTTACAGTGGGCTCTAGCACTTAGGTCATTAGAGATGAGTACTCCAAGATCCTTGACAGACTTTGGATCATCAACAAGGTCTTGACTATTCAGCCTGTATTTTATTTTCTGATTTATTTATTTTTGCCAATATGTAGGACAGAGCATTTATTTGTTGAGATTTGAATTTGCCATTTGTTTGACCATTCTGATACATAGTCAAGGTCATAGTTCAAGATACATAGTTCTTCACTCTCCTACCGTCGGGTAGGAGATATAGAAGCATAGCCAGCCGCACCAACAGGCTGAAGAACAGTTTCTACCCGTGGGCTGTCAGACTTCTGAACAGCTCAGCCAATCTCATTGTACCCATGTTGTACTCTGACAATAAAGGTAATAATAATGATGATGTGTATACTTTCACTGAGTCTGTAAGACAGAGATTCCACTAGAAACTTACGATCAAATAACACGCTCAACCTTTTAACCACATTCTCATGTTTCCTTGACCCAGAAATCAGCCCAATGACCTCTATTCAAATAAGAAGCATTGCCACCAAGGAAAAAAAAATCCAAAGCCATGCCTTAATACAAAAAAGTATTTCAACCTCTAACTACAGCACTATACTTGTTTTTATCCAACATCCAAAATTTTAGAGAGTCAATAGAAGGTTCTAAAGACTGGAGGGGCAGGAACATTTATATTTATTGCCGCAATGGTCAGAGTCCACCACAAGTGATACAGCCCCTCTGCCTAATTTCCATCACCTTGCCTGGGGAATTCTGGGAGTTGAAGTCCACAAGTCTTAAAAGTTGCCATGGTTGGATACTCCTGATTTAGACCATCCCTTGAAACCTATGTTTTTCCACAAGCAGGAGGCTGAACAAGGAGAACATTGGAAGAGAAGAAGAGGCATGAAAAGACAGGAGAACTACCCAATTAGACCCCTGGCTAGCTACTGCCATCAGCTCACTTTCTACTAGCAATTCCTGATCGGTGATTCCAGGGGAAAACAAAGGAATTCTCTCATTTTTTCAGTAACTAAACTTATCCAGTCTGGCTTCTATTGGTTCTTCATGTCCCACCCTGCCTAAAGTCAATCTCTCCCTTTGCTAATATTTCCCCCCTTTTCCACTCTTCACTAAGAGGGCAGCCAGGCATGATTCTATTGTGGAACAATGAGAAGACAAACACTTTTCACTGGAAAAACCCCTCCGGCAAGCTGTTTTGCAAAGCTGCAGTAGGAAAGGGGTAATATCATGGTAACTGTTCTCCTCCCAGCTATTCATGGGAGGCCAAAAATTGTTGCAAAGTCCCAGCTTGGGTTGAGTTGTGCAAAAACATGTTCTGCATTCGGTGGTGGCGGTAGTGGTGAAAGTGGCAGCGTTATATGCTATTGAATTTCTCTGGTTAGGCTGACATAAACCACAAGCCACAAAAAGAAAGTAGTATTGAGTGGATCGGACTTCCTCGCACACAATAATTACGTTGGAAGACACAGCCACCAGTAAGTTTCTGCAGCTGGGATGTTTCCCTACCCCAGTATTGGTATGACAGAAATTTGTGAGTGGGTGTGGGTGCGTGAAGAGGGAGGTGACTTTAAAGTCCTTGCATGGCAGGAACAATGCAGATCTTACCTCCCCCACTCCAGAATCCATAAAACCTTTATATGGTAGTGCCCAACAGAATACAGCCAATCTGGGAGACTCTTGTAAATAGGCACACAGCAACAAAGGTGTAATTTTGATCAGCTCACAGCGCCATTCTAGTCCCTGACAATTGTTTAGTTATTTGTACTCGAGGAGTACAAATGTTGAAGGTTCAAAGCCCTCTTGAATAGGGAGATAAGAGTTGTGGTAACAATGGCGCTGTTCACCTTCCTTTCTTCTAGGATGGCTTACATTCTCTTTGTTACTGGATTTGCACAACCTGTCAACCTGTAAACGCACCAACAGGCCTAGGTTCACACACTAGGCTAAGCCACCCAAAAGCTAGCCAAGGATAAATCAATCTGAGCTGAGCATGTTGAGGAAACGCAACTGCTTGGGCTTTAACTGACTTAGTTAAATATGGTGTGATTTTTGTGCACTACTGGGGCATCGACAGTTGGATCCTCGACTTACAATAGTTCATTTGGTGACCGTTTGAAGTTACAGTGGCACTGAAAATAGTGACTTATGACCATTTTTCATACTTATGACCACTGCAGCATCCCCATGATTACATGATTTACATTTGGATGCTTGGTTCATATTTATGACGGTGGCAGTGTCCCAGACTCATATGATCCCCTTTTGCAACCTTCTGGCAACCAAAGTCAATGGGGAAGCCAGATTCACTTAACAACCGGGTTCCTAACTTAACAACGGCAAGTGATTCACTTAACAAATGTGGGAAGAAAAATTGTGAAATGAGGCAAAACTCACTTAATAAATTTCTCACTCAGCAACATAAATTTTGGAGTTCATTTTGGTCGTACATTTGAGGACTGCCTGTATTTTTCTTCTGGGGCAGCAAATTTTGTCCTTATCAGATCTTGGGATAAGGAGCAGAAACTCCAGAGGGGAGACATTGATCAATCTCTCTCCTCTGGTTGGACTTTTAGAAGTGTATGTGCCCATGGAAAGAAGGAGAAGGGAATCAGAAGGCAACTGAAAGGGTCAAATACAACACCCGAGCAAAAATGAAGCACAAATGGGCGGTTGTTCTCCCCAGGTTCTGTGTATCCCTGAGATGATCTATTCACAGATATTCATGTCAATCAGCAATGGCCAAACAAAGAAATGCAATGGAAATTCCCATATTCCATTACCTTTCCACGGGGTTGCAGGAAACTTGTGTTAGTTTACGATAGCACACACACACACACACATCAGAAGTCTGGCAGCACCGTTTCCAACTCACCAACTTTATTTAAAGGCGTGAGCTTTCATGAGTCGCAGCTCACTTCATCAGATGCATGAAAGCTTGTGCCTTTTAACAACAGTTGTTGGTCAGAAAAGGTGCTCCTGGGTTCCTCCTGATTTCTTTCCAGCAGGGAGAGTTTTAAATTGAATCCCAGCTGGGTTGCAAAGTGTTAGCATCCCATTCCACTTTTCAGTGAATGGATGCCCATTTGCAGGCGAGCAGGATTTTCTTCCTCACTTTTAAATCTTTAGATGGTACTTTAGATATTGAGCAGCTGGGAAAGGAGGTTTTATTCTGAAAAATCACCTCCAACAGCCACAGAGCAGTGTAATTTTCATTTTCTTTCCTTTACTACAGGTAGCCCTTGACTTACAACTGTTCTTTTAGGGGCCATTCAAAGTTACGACGACACTGAAAAAAGTGACTTATGAGCAATCCTCAAATTTACAACCATTGTGGCATTCCCATGGTCGTGCAATCAAAACTTAGACTTTTGGCGAAAGGTACATGTATTTACAAAGGTTGCAGAATCCTAGGGTTATGTGAACAATTAATGAATGCTCCAACACTGGAGGTTTTAAAGAAGAGATTGGAAGAAAGAAAGAAGAGATTTGTCTGAAATAGAATAGGATTTCCTGCCTGAGCAGTGGGTTGGACTAGAAGACCTCCAAGGTCCCATCCCATCCCATCCCTTCCCTTCCCTTCCCTTCTCCTCTCCTCTCCTCTCCTATTCATCACCATTTGCTACCTTCCCATCTAGAATCTGACAAGCAAAGTCAATGGAGGAAGCCAGATTTACTTAATAACAGCATGATTCATTTAACAACTGCAGTGATTTGCTTAATAACCTTCACAAAAAAGGTTGCAAATCGAGGTATAACTCACTTAACAACCGTCTTGCTTAGCAATGGAAATTCTGGTCTCAATTGTCATCATATGTTGGGGGACTACCTGTACTATGAAACCCAGTCTTTTCTTGACTCAACTAACACTAACTGCAATATTATTATTTTTAAAGTTTTTATTTTTAAGACAAACATATACAAACAAAACATAAAAACATAAAACCATCTTCCATTTTATATATTGACTGCAATATTATTCAGCTGCCCATAGCAAACAGAACTGGACCACAGAATCTCAGAGGGGAAAGGAAGAAAATCAACGCCACGTCCCAAAAATGTATATATAAATATATTTGAGGAGTCCTTGGTGCTCTCTGAGCTTGCTTGTTTTCTTGCAGATGTTTCATTACCCAAACTAGGTAACATCGTCAGTGTTAATCTAAGCTCAGAGAGCACCAAGGATGTCTCATTTCAACCCTGAGCTACACATATTCCCCTTCATTGATAAATATCTCTTCTCTGGAGTTTCTCCTCCTTATCCCACACAAGATCTGATAAGGACAAAATCCTACTTGCTAGAAGCACAGCAGGTTGACCATTCTGTTTCCATTTTGTGGCTAAAGGATATCTGCTATTCATCATCCCAGAAGGGTGTTTTTTTCCATTCCTACAGCTTTGGGGGAAGGGGGTGGAATTGGATCTCCTCTGCATGGGGGCTCTTTTTAAAAATAGTTTACAAGCTAAGAAATAGTTTACAAGCCAAGAAAAGATCAGTGGCTTCATGGAAGACCTTCCAACGTTAGCAGGGAAAGGAAGATGGCTCAGTTCTGTGCCGCATTTCAAAGAGAACAAGTGTGTGTATATGTATATATGTATATGCAGGGGTGGGTTGCTGGGGGTTTGCAGTGGTTCGGGAAAGCCCTTAGCTAAGATTCAGTGCAGTTCAGTGTACCCCCAAATCCCACTCCTGTACCTGTACCCATGAAAATCTACAAAAACAAATATATATATATATGTTTTCTTAAGTTTTCGCGGGTACTTACATGTATGGTATTCAGCTTTGTTCGGGTATTTTCCCACGTCATTGTAGTTGTGCTTTTAAAGTTGTAGCAACGTTTCGGCAGAATCTCATCTGCCATCATCAAGCTTCTGTATTGTGTTCGTCTACGAGTCAGACTATATAATGTTATATACACACACACACACACACATATACACACACATACACGCATACACACAAAATAAATATATACTGCATATATCTGTGTGTGTATAGTGTGTATGTATGTGTCTTTTTGACAACCAGAATGATAATTAATGCTATTCAGCAGATCTGAGTCCCGCTGGATGGCAGCCAGGTGCTGTAAAACCAGCCTCCTGCTTTCAAACCTGACTCCTTTGCTGACTGCAAAGATGCGAACTTGAAATAAACTAATTAAGACCATCCCAGCGTCTATTTCTGGTATGGCCACCTCTTGCTCTTTCTTTTAACAGGCAGAATTTACAGGCATTCAGAGCTAACCTACAGAGATAAAGTTGACAGGAGAGGACAAATACTTGAAGGGCTGTCAACTTCAAAGGTAGTTTTTTTAATAAAAAAAAATATCGTTCCTGGCTGCTCCCCGAGAGTGGGACTTGAATTATCTGAAGCTACAGATGGACTTAGACTAAACATTAGAGAAACATATTGGGAGAAAGAGCTGTTTGACAAAGGCGCCAATTGCTTTGGACAAACAGGGTCTGGAAAGCTTCCCCGAGGGATGTTCTGTACTCTGAAGCTCTTCCATGAAATATGGAGTTGCATTAGATATCCTACTAGACACCAAATATCTCTATGATGCCTAGACTGGAAGAATTCTCATGCAGCAATAACCACAGATATGGAGATATCGTAAGAGGAGAGACATGTTAGTGCAGGACGATGACCAGGCTAAACCTGAGGATAGAGTCAAATGCATCATCAGTCTGGAGTCCCTACAACCCCAAAAGAGACCTAAGCCCAGCCCATCTTGAAGTCCGTTGACTCTTATTTGGCACCAACTTGCATTGACCATTAGTAGATCAGATTCTTGAGTGGTGCAGTGGCCTAGAGGTAGAGCTCTCGCCTCATAATCAGGAGGCTGTGAGTTTGATCCTAGGTAGAAGCAGATATTTCTCTCTCTAGGCACGTTGAAAATAGATCTGCTGAATGTAACTCCACATTGGTGACAGGAAGGGCATCCGGCCAGTAAACACTCAGCTCCATTCAGAGTCCACCACGCAAGGGATTATGAGGTCATTAAATGGAAATGCTTAATAGATCAGATTCTTGTGTATAGGTTGCATGGAATAAAACTGCAGCGCTTTTGAATTCCATTCTGGCTCCTGATTTTTTGCACCTAACAATCCAGGGTGACAAAAAATCAGCAGGACTGACAGTACTTCTTCCAACTAACTGCAGCACAAGCTGTCATCAGCTGCAGGTCTCTACATCAGGTGCATAGAATGCCTTGACTGAAGTAGGATTTAGATTGTAGTGAAGGGGAGGGTGCAGGTTACCTGTGAGATAGATTGTGGTATCAATTAAGAACCGAGAGCCAGTTTGGTCTACTGGCTAAGGCACCAGGCTAGAAACCAGGTGACTGTGAGTTCTAGTCTTAGGCATGAAAGCCAAGAGGATGGCTTTGGGACTCATCTCACAAGGTTGTTGTTAAGAGAAAAATACAAGGAGGAGGGAGGTAGATTAAGTATTAGTTTTAGCCTTGAGTTACTTATAAAAACTTAGTAGAACAACAATTACCTGTTTAGTGAGTTTACCTACTTAGAGTGCATCTAGCCTACTTTTCAAGTGTCCTACCTCCCAAAATGGCTTACAAATTATGAAACATCGTGTTTTCGGTTTATAAGAAAATTAATTCCTCTATATCCGTCCCTCTTCCCTTCAACATCCAAAATATAAAATCTGGGACACCTCGCTGTTAATTACCAAGGCCCTTGAAGTCATTTGGCGATAATCAGAACAAAACCAGGAGAGAGCAGTCCACATATAGGGCCAGTGGCCCAGTTAGAAAAACTCTTCTGAGAAATCATCAGCTCACCATTATCAAAAGAGATGCGGATAAACCCAGCGGTTTAGTCCCGAGTCTAAAATTAGCGGACTGGATCTTGGAGGAGAGGCAATGATTAAAAATTCTAGACTGATTCAAGCAATGAAAGTTTCTTTAGCACTGTGTTTCTCCACCTTGGGAACTTGAAGGTGTGTGGACTTCAACTCCCAGAATTCCAACTAACTGGAATTATATTCCAATTATAACATAATTGAATTGCATAATTCTGGGAGCTGAAGTCCACACTTCTTCAAGTTCTCAAGGTGGAGAAACCCTGCTTTCAATGTCTCGCATTGGGTCAAAAGCTTAAAAATATTTCTTCCTTCTCTTTCCAAGTCAACAATCTGACAGAGGGCCTTCTATTTAATACAGGGCCCCCCAAACCTGGCAACTTTAAGACTTGTGGACTTCAACTCCCAGAATTCTGGGAGTTGAAGTCCACAAGTCTTAAAAGTTGTCAAGTTTGGAGACCTCACATAGAAGGCTACCTGAAATCTCCCTGGAAATTCTCCTCAACCCAACGCTGCCCTCAGGACCCCATTGCTTTCTCCCTTCCTCGATTTAAGACCTTGGCCAGGATTAGGAACCACAGGAAAAATCACTATCAACCCAACAAACTCTCCCACTTCTTCCAGGCAAGTGACTTCCTCACAGCAGCAATCTGTAAAACATGGCCTGAAGGAGAAAGGAGCACGGTGAACAAATAACTCATTAATTTGAAGCGATCAAACATTTCCGTGAAAAATAGCAGCTGCAATTGTACAGCAGAGCTAAAAAATATGGGAGCTATCCATCCTACGTGCCTCAGGGCTCAAGGTGATCTCCAGCTGTTAAAAGAAATGCTTACCCATTACTAGGCCGTTTCCAGAGTTGTACACAAGTCAAACAAATATACATACAATTTTCCTCCAAGTCTGATTTTAAAAAAAATAGCCAAAGAAGTGTTTAAGGTTAGGTAAACCTTTCTACAATTTCCCATTTGGAATAAGGTTAGGCTGACTTTCTACTATGTCCAACGTGGAAATATATGCGACAGGTCACATGATGACCCGGGGCATGGCACAAAGGCAACACAGTCAGATAATCAATAAAAGTCCCTTTATTAGCTCCAACTTTGCCCCCAATGTCCAGGTTACCTTTTGGCTAGAGAAAAACTCTCCCAGGAACAGCCTTTGACTGCAGAGAATTAAGTCTAAAACATGGTCAACACAAACTGTAACTGTCCAATCAAGCCAAACTGAGGTAATTAATTTGGCAGGGCAGGAGCAAGAATTCCAGACATGAAGGCACGGCAAACTCACATTGTTGGGAAGATGCCAGGAGCACAGATAAGCAACGACAACACAGGGTAAAGTCACATTTGCTCCCAGAAGCTGCTGCAGTCGGCATTCAGTTCTTTTAAACTCTCTTCCCAGGTGTGCCTTGTGAAGGGAATCAGGACCTTTTCCTCCCCCGTAAGCCATGCAACCCACATTGCTCTCTTCTCTGTTCCTCCCTAAGTGGCCTAGGATGAAGAAGGTGTGGGCCTGGGTCTTCCTCTGAACTCTCTCTCCCTTGTTCTATCTCTCCCCTGCTTTACCCAGCCGGACTTTGCCCTTCCCCAGTTTCCTCCACAGCCGAAGGAGCCACACTCCCCCTGTCAGTCTTAGTGTTCATCTTCCTCCTCGGATTCAGACTCTGACAGGGACATGACAGGTCACTTCAAAGGGAAGCCACAAGCTATGAATAGTTCAACTTCTCCTATCGGGTAAAATTGTGGTCCTGCTCGATTCAGGGATCACCATTCAGGCCAACATTTCCATTGCCAAATAAGACAGTTGTTAAGTGAGTTTTACCCCATTTTACGACCTTTCTTGCCACAGCTGTTGAGTGAATCACTGCAGTTCTGAAGTCAGTAACATGGTGGTTAAGTGAATCTGGTTTCCCCATTGACTTTGCTTGTCAGAAGGTCGCAAAATGGGAGCTCACCACAAGCGTCTTAAGTATGAGCCAGTCGCCAAGCATCCAAATTTTGATCACGTGACCAAGGGGATGTTGTAATGGTCGTAAGTGTGAACAACAGTCATAAGTCACTTTTTTCCGTGCTGTTGTAACTTCAAACAACTACTAAACAAATGGTTGTAAGTCAAGGACTATCTGTACTAGGCTGCTTGATGGCCAACCATAAATTAGAACACAGAACATAAAGTCATAGGGCTGAAAGGTAGTCCAACGCCCTGCTCAAGGCAGGAAACTTTATACCATCCCAGTCAAACGGTTGTCCAGTCTATTTTTGAAAGCCTCCAGTGATGGAGTACCCACAACTCCGGAAGGCAATTAACATTTGTGTGTATTATTATTTCAGGGATACAATCCAGGCTCAGAGTCTGCTTTGCAATGTGTGCGTGCAAACGCATGTGTGCAAACAGTTGTTATCCTCCCATGTGTACAATAGCATCGTCTTACAGAGCAGGTGCATGTCCTTTGTGGCATGAAAAGGACCCAGATTGTTGGGGGCAATAGCCTGACTCTGTAAAACCACTTAGAGAGGGCTGTAAAGCACTATAAAGTGGTATATAAATCTAAATGCTATTGCTATTGCAGATTAACTCTGCCCATTGCTAAGAGTTCGATCCCAACTGGCTCAAGGTTGACTAGCCTTCCATCCTTCCGAGGTGGGTAAAATGAGGACCCAAAATTGTTGGGGGCCTATAAACTGCTTAGAGAGGGCTGTAAAGCATTATAAAGCGGTATATAAGTCTAAGTGCCATTGCTATTGCTAAAATCCACCAGTGGCTTTAAAGCTACATTGGGCTGGGCCATCCTTTGGTAACCCATTTCTATCAAGTAGGAAGCTTCCAACCTCAAAGAGCCACAGAGATGTGAAAGATCATTGAAGGATTTCTTGAAAATAAAATAGATGCATTAAGTCTATTTGAAGTCAACTAAGTCATGAAGCTACAGGTAGTCCTCAACTAACAACCATTCATTTAGTGACCATTTGAAGTTACCACGGCCTCACGCTTACAATCACTGCAGCATCCTCACGGTTACGTGATCAATACCCAGGCACTTGGCAACCGGCATATATCTTTGATCCCTGCAGTGTCCTGGGGTTCATAACATCATTCATAACATCACTTCATAACCAAGGCAAAAAATAGCTCACACAATCAGACGTGATTGAGTTAACAAGTATATTGCTTAACACCAGAAAGTCTGGTCCCCATTGAGGACTAGTTCTGTTTTTGCATTTTGTTGCTCAATAGCAGCAACTTAAACTTAGGAGTCTCCAGGGACCTTTAAAAAAGAGAGACTGGGGGTTACAAATGCCCCCCCCTCCATAGAGAGCCGACTTCTGATCTACGTGGTTCATGAAAACAGCACTAGGGTAGAAGCAGGGTGTGCCAAAAGTGTTATCTACTGTGTCCAAATAAAATCATAGTAAAGTAGACAGCTGCTCTTTTCGTGCATTCGGCTCCCACTTTGGGAGAAATCATAAATTACACAGTTTTATATAAAAATAGGAACTAATAGAAACTAATGCCGAGTAAGAGAAAGAAAAAGAAAAAAAACATACTCAAAATAAAAAAGAATTGAAAGTGCAGGAGCAAAGAAAGAACAAAGGGACAAAGGGTAGCTTCCCATCTTCATTACAACCGTCATAAGAAGAAGAATAAATTTACCTCTTGCTCTGTGCTTACAACATAATTCTACTCTTTCTGTAATCTAGACTGTTTCATCATCCAAGCCATAAATCATACCTTTGTGTTCTTCCGTTTCACAGAAAAAATTCTGTCAGATAGTGATTCTCAACCTTTTCTTTACCACGGGCTCCCTTTAAATAAGTTTTGTGGCCGTGGACAGTAGCCACAGACCCTCAAGACTTAAGATTTAATCATAACATTTTTTTTCAAGCCTTCATGGACCCCCTGTGACTACATCATGCCCCCCACCAGAAGTTAGAGGACCACAGGTTGAGAACCACTGTGATAAAGTGGTTTCCAATAAGCAATCAACGTAGGAATTGTCTTTTCTCAGTTCAAAGAAATCCATTGGACCACCTCAGCCAGTTCTATCATCTTCGCCCACCGTTGTTCCATGGTAAGTAGTGCCAAATCTTTCCATCTTTGTGCAAATAATAATTGCGCTAAGGGTATCATGTATAAAAATGAGAAACCACACATTTCTGGGGTGGGGGTTGTGTGGTCTAGACCAGCAAATGTACATCGCCATTATTGCAAACCTACATTGCTGTTCCAGAAAACCAGGAGGAGGCACCAGCACTTGGGAACCACTTCTATAACTGAACACTAAATAGTCAATAGTGAGTTCCTGGCCTGATGTGTGCGGGAGGGCAGAGGTTCCCGTTCCCTCCTGCCCAGCAGAGTCGTGAAGCTGCTGAGCATCTCCGTCCTTAACGAAAAGGAGGACCAGAAATGACAGCTTCCAGTATTTGAGGGGCTGACACAGAGAAAAGGGAGTCAAGCTATTCTCCAAAGCACCTGAGGGAAGGACAAGAAGCCACGGATGGAAACTAATCAAGGAGAGAAGCAACCTGGAGTTAAGGAGAAACTTCCTAATAGTGTGAACAATTAACCAGTAGAATGGCTTCCCTCCAGAAATTGTGGGTACAGTTGTGTAGATTGGACAGCCCTTTGTATGAAATAGTAGAGGGTCTGGGGTGGGCTGATGAGGGCTCGCAGGGGCTTGGGAGAACCCCTAGACTCTGTGGGGCTCAGAGAGCCCCCAATAACCTCAGGTAGACAAGCAGCAAGGGAAAGTTCTTAATAGGCTTACTTGAACTTCTGGGCATTCAGCCAAGAGCATCTCACATCTCGTAAAAGTATTGCAAGCTAGATAAACAATCCACTCAGTGCTTGCAAGGGGGAGAGCCATTGAAAAAAATCAGATAGTATAGTCACTAGCCTCCAAGGGGATTAATTCCCAAATAATAAGAATCACGTAACTCACCAGAAACTCCACTAAGACTCCAAGATCCCTCTCACAGTCACTGCTATTAAGCCTGGTTTCACCCAGTCTTTTATTTTAGCAAGTATTAAAAGCATGAAATAATAAACAACTTTTTAGTATACACCTTTTTTTAGGTAATTAGGGCAAAGAAGTGATGTTGAGTTGGCCACACCCACCCAGTCACATGACCACCCAGCCACACCCACCCAGCCAGTCATTAGGGCAGAGAGCCCCTTGTTAAAAAAATCTGAAGCCCACCCCTACATAGGTCTCCTGCTTGAGCAGGGGGTTGGATTAGAAGAAGACCTCCCTTCCAACTCCGACATTCTGCTGGTCGTATTTTGGAGTGTCTAGGAAAGCAGCTGCTCTGTCAACATTAGCCACTCTTTAAATATTAAACAGGGACTATCTCCCATGTACTATTTACTTGGCAGAGATGTCAGGTCTATAGCAGCTCCATACAGCTTCTAATTACCGAGCCGGATGCTCCCCAAAGGCCTGAGTCTTCTTTCTTCACAAACTTTATATTGATCTACCGCCTTCACTGCCTAGGAGAATCCTGGCTCAGGAGGGGAGCAGCAGCAGGGGGGGGGAATCAACACCTGAGCTTCACAATATCAGAAAGCTGCCCTTTTTTCTCCTCCGCTGCCACTTTGGGAGCCTATTAAGCTCCCACTCAAAGAAGGAGCAAGTGAAGGACAAGTCAACAGTAAGTCAAGGACAACAAGGACATGGTTTGCAAACCTGCACGCGGGCCCAGAGAAAGGTATTTTTGTCTTAAGTTAAATAGACTCTTTAGGTCAGGTTGTCCAATCTCAGCAATTTTAGAACCGGTGGACTTCAACTCCCAGAATTCCCCAGCCAGTCATGTTTTCCTTTGGTTTCCAATAGAAAAGGTAGAAGTGCCATTCTTTTATAGCCAAACCATTCTATAGCACAATTCTTTCTCACAGTCCTCAGCATGTTTCTCTGCAAACCTGAAGGTTTAGAAAAACAAGTGTAAAGGGCACCCTAATTCATACCAACTGACAGATCAAAGCTCGGCATTCAGGGGAATAGAGATACACTAATGAATGGGAGAATTCAGAATTCCAATAGAAGAATGGTCACCTACAATAGGATGCATTAGAACAGTGTTAAGATTGTAGTAGCCACCTTGTAGAACAGGCAAACAGAAGACTAGCAAAGTGTATCCATGAACACTGACTAGCAGTCAGAAGACACAACGAAAACTGCTTAATCTCACAAAAACATGTAGTTCCAACCAGGAAACTGAGACTTCTACATCAAGCCAAAGCCAAAAATACTGGAGAATTCCTGGAAGCTTGGCATTCAGACAAACAAGCCATAGAAATAATCCACATTTACACACTATAAAAAGAGACAATAAAAAGAACTAAAAAAAGGAAACAAAAAATCGGAACATATGTCTCCAGCAGCCTGCACCTAGATAAGCAGAGATTAGCCCCAGACAAAAAATCAAGCAGAAATCAATACTCAATCAAGTAGAAAATCACACCCTCACCAACACTGGCAGGGCAATCTATTGTATAGATTGTAAATAGGGAGTAAACCCTATGCTCACTAACACCAATGATGTTGCCTAGTCAGGTAATGAAATGTCTGTAAGCAAACAGCTAAACTTAAGAGTACCAAGGACTCCACAGAATCCAGAATGTAACATAGAAATAATTTCCTTTGAGTTGCACTCAACTCCTGGTGATTAGATGGGACACCATGGGGAAAGGTAGTGTGTGAGCAGGTCTAGGAAAGTATGTCTATCTGTGTGTGTTTTTCAGAATGGTTTTTAACTTCCTAATGGAGTTGATGTTCTTGAGATATCTTGGTGGCCTCCCAGCCATACTAGCTAGTTCTGAACATGTCAACATTCAAAAACTTTTTAAAAGACTGAGACTTTTGTAAGACCCAATGCAAGATGTAGTTTACCTATGATTTTCTTCCAGATAGATGAGCAGATTGACAGATGTGATTACAGAAGCTGAAGAATCTAATCATGTGAACTTGATCGAACATAATTTTGGTCCAGTGTGCCCAACTTTTCCCAATCCCTGCTGAAGTTGCTGACATCTAACGGGCTAAGCCTGCAATACAACAATTTCTTTCCTCATATGCAAAATGGAAAACAATTAACATTTTTTCTGCCTTCTAAACAAGTCATTACGCAGAAAGAAATATTATCTCTTTACATTAAAAAACTATACTATAAAATTGATCTATCTAATTTGTACATCACACTAAGCTATCATTTGCCTAACCGCGGTTGCCTAAAGGTAGCATGGTTGGGCCATTACTTTGTATTGTCCTAAACCATGGTCTGACAAAGCTGGTTAACTGATTTTATCTTTCAAAAGAGTCATTGTTGAGGAATTCTTTAATGCCTCAACCTAAGGACTCTGCTCAGGGGTGCAATTCAACGGGTGTAACAACCAGTTTGGTGAGTGCACACTTTGTGTGCGTGCAGAACATTTGCTACTGACCTTCAAGCAATCTGTGTATGTTAAACAACTGGTGCATGGCAATCCACTGTGCTGCGTGAATCAGCTGAGCTTGAAAACCAGGACATAAAGCACAGACTAGAGCCGGGGCGGACAGGTAGGCCCAACAGCTGATCGTCGGAGAGAATAGGTTCACTCACACCTGCTCCTCGGAGCTACCGGTTCACCTGAACCAGGCCAAACTGGTAGAATCCCACCCCTGACTCTGCTCCTCATCTGGGATACCATTGCTGGGACGATGGGCAAATTTTGTCATTGTTCTTCAAGAAGACGTCATAGTTCAAAGTAAGACTTGAACAGCAGGACCAGAAGAATGGGTGAGTGTATGTATGTATGTATAAAGTATTGTGTAGAATAGCTACTGTAAGGCCACAATGGAAATCAGGCTCATGAAGACATAATGAAATTGACACATACGCCATCTGAGATAATTCAGTGCATCACTTGATATTTATATATTGATTTATTTCTACCAGAACTTAAATCTAAGCCTTATTTCTTCACATTACAAACTTTACATTCTTACTTTTAACTTTTGACATTTATAACCTCCTGTCCTTCAGGAGTTCTAAGCAACGAAGATTGCATTTTACCTTCAATTTTTGCCTAAAATACTCTGGGTTGAGAAATGCCAATCAACCCAAAGGCACTCAGAAAGTTTCCCTGTGGTCCAAGCCCAGCACTTTAACTACTCCATTGCACCAACTCTAGTCATCTTTACAATGCTAAAAGACCCATTGTGCACAACTATATAAATCAGAGCATCAGCTTTAGCAATTATCATTCAGGGATTTGTCTTAAGCTTCTGGGAGAGGTTTATTCCCATTTTACAAACAGAGAAAACTTAGACTAATAAGTAAGCCATGTCAATAATACATAGCTTAGCTAAGAACTCAAGTTCCAGGGATCTCTCTTTTCAATCTTGCACAATTACTTTCTAAGTCTCATGTACATTTTTTTTTTAAACAAACTTTCCAGAAAGCCCAGAGAAAAAAACCATGTGACTGTCAAATCAATGAGGAATCATCAACGTGCAGGAAATAATTGCAGATTTTAAGTAGAGCAGCAAGATTTATTTAAAAGGATCACGTCGATACAACATGCTACGCACTCCTGGCCAAATGGCTTGGACTGCCTGTGCCAGTCCTTACCCAGGAGGAGGGCCACATCTGATGTTACAGCTGGTGAAAATTCCCAAACCTTAAATACAAAAAGGTTGGCAAGATGTTCAGCTGCTCCGGTAACAACCTGAAAGCATTTCAGCGGAGTCAAAGAACAGGAGGACATCCTCCATGCCAAAATCAGCGGCACAAGAAACCAACCCACCAATTATGAGGAAAAATGGAACACAAAGGACAAGGTGAAATGCATGAAGGCAGACCGCAGAGCTCTTACCGCAAGCAGAAGATTGGAACAGATATTTAATTGAGCAAGAGCTAAAAGGTTTTCGGGAGACATGTAAGTTGTGGGCATTAATACTCACGCTGTGGGGGCTTGAAAAAAATCTAGGCTATGGAGCCAGATTGTGCAGCTGGTTGATATTAACCCTGTAATGTGGAGGTTGACTTGTGACAAAACAACCATAACCTTCTGCAGTGGTAGGATCAGGCATGATATTCCCCTCTGAAAAAAAAATCGGGGCCGGCCAAAAGAGACCCCCCCCCGCGCCAAGAAATCAATGCCCAGCTCCCTTTCACACCGCCCGCCTGCCCGCCCGCCACTCGCACCGCCCGCCCGCCCCCCGCTCGCACCGCTCGCCCGCCCGCCCCTTGCACCGCCCGCCCGCCCGCCGCACCGCCTGCCCGCCCGGCCTCCGCTCGCACCGCGTTGCTCGGGAAGGGAAAGGCAAAACCATGAGCCGCTGCTGCCGTTGCAAAGCCCGCGCGGCTCTTCCTTTTGTCTTTCCCTTCCTGAGGCAACGCGGGACTGGAGCCACACAGAGCCGCGCCGGCGGTAGCAACTCCTGACTCGGGGCCTCCGAGGGGAGGGGAAGGAGGAGAAGAAGGGGGGAAGGGGGGGCGATTTCCAAAAAAATCGGAATTCCGATTTTAATCGGAAGAATATCATGTCTGTAGGATTCAACTGGTGTAACAACCATTTCAGTGAGCGCTCAGCCCAATCAGCAGAGCTACAAAACACGGAAATAAAGGACAAACTTGGACAGGGGCGGGGCCACCTGATCGCCAGAACTACTGGTTTGTCCGAACCAGTCCGAACCGGCAGAATCCCACCCTTGCTTCTGCCTAGTTGCTTCTTAATACACAAAGAGTGCTCCAAAGAGCATAATAGAATCATTTGCACTTTGTATAAAACTGGCTACAGCTAGATCTGAAATAGTGGATCCTCCTACGGGTGAGAGGTAAGAGGAATGGTGGATCCATTGCACAAACAAATTAAGTTATGTTGCTGGTGGCAAAGCAGAAGCCCGCAAATAGTACACAATATTAATTGCAGTTGTCTGTAACCCAATAAATGCACTTAATCATCTGAGTCTTGGGCTGCAGACGCAAATGCTAAGGGTAGGTGAGCTGTTTGGAAGGATCGCTTCGTGAAATGACAAAACGCTCCTCTCGACCAAATAATCTGTCATGCCCCTGGTGGAGACTGACTCTGAGAGAGAGGAGGAATGGCTGACAGGGAGTGGAAGTGTGGCTCCGGAGGTTGTGGAGGAGGCTGGGGAAGGGCAGAGCCCGGCTGAGCAGTCAGAGGAGGACCCAGGCCCATCCCCTCTCCATCCTAGGGCACGTAGGGAGGAGAGGATAAGGGAGAGGCATGGTCTTCTCAGGAGGAGAGGGCCTTGATCCTCTTCATGGTCTGCAGCTGTGACAACTGGATAAGAGGACAGACATGCATATGAGCGAGAGCTGGAAACAAAGCATGGAAATATCTCTACTTTATTGTTCCTGAGTTTGGCGTCCTTCCCAGTCTGTGTTCTGATATCTGTGGACCTCTTCCAGCCCTTATCTTGCCTGGTTTGTGTTGTTTTTTACTCTTTATAATTTAAATGGCATTTCCTTCTTCTTGTAATTGCTTGTGTGGGAGTTTTTTGTCTCCAGTCAAGGATATTTGGAGCTTGGAAGCAAAGTGAAGGAATAAAAGGGGCTTCACCTGTTTTTTGTGACTGTGTTTATTTTGTATCGCACCCTGGGTCATTATATAATCAAAGCTTCGAGACGCTGCATCTTCTCAAAAGCTTGGTGCAGATGCTTTGATCGCCACCTTGCATCATACAAACACATGTTCATTGCAGAGAAAATATTTCTGCTGCTGGGATTGTCAGAAAAAAAAAAACCAAATGTGGGTGATTTATATAGGAGAACCTTCAAGGAGATCCTTGGGGGCTTTAAAAGAACCCCAGTGGCCTTGGCATTTTGAAGGACAATTTTAGAGGAGCACTTTGGTGGCTTCACAAAATACCCCTCCAAATAAGTTACATAGCTACAAAACACATCGCTGCAAGGAAGTAGTCCCCACTTCCATTGTAGCAAAGTTTATTCCTATGCAAAGCCGAACAGAACTTTCCAGAGATGTCTGCAAATTTATGAAGAAATCAGTTAAATTAATCTTATCACTGAGGCTTTCTCAGAAGAAGCATTCCTGGAATGATTCTCCCACAAGAAAAAATGGCACTGATCCCTTTGAAAGGTGCCATTTCCAATCTTCGGAGTATTATTTGGAGTAAATAGTTGTATTCCGATCACAACCGTTTAATGGTATCCAATTTATGTGCGGTCCTCTCTTTTACCTCTACCAATTTAAATAAATTGATTAATGGAATGTCACAGCTCAACATTAAACGAATTGTTTATTTACACAGTCATATGTGAATGAACACCAGAGTGATTTCCATTATTATTATTTTTTAAGTTTGGAGGCGGTACAGCAGGTGGAATTGCTAGCCTAAAGGTAGTTTCAGTCAAGGGCCAAATTAGAACAGCATTAATTAGAAGAGGGGGGGAATTATTGGCTCTTTGCTCTTTACAAGATAGGATTAGATCTTGTGGTCTGAGAATGTAGGCAACTGGATTTTAGGTAAACGCTAGAAGGAATTTGCTAGCTATTTGGTAATGGAAACTATGCATATGCGAGGTGTTAATTTTTCTTAAATCAGGGGTGTCAAACTCAAGGCCTGGGGGCTGGATCCAGCCTGTGGAGTGCTTAGATCTGGCCTGCAGGGCCACCCTTGAAATAGCAAAGGATCAGCCTGTGGTGCCTCTGCCACCTGAACTCCATTTTCACTGGCAGAGGGTTGCAGGAGGCCATTGCAGCCGAAAACAGAGCTCGGGGGCCTGTTTTCACTGGCAGAGCACTTGGGCCACTACAGATGGCCCCCGAAACAAGTGACATCATGCTGGCCACGCCCACCCTGGCCATGGCCCCCAGGGCCCACCAAAGTCAAACACAACCCTGATGCAGTCCTCAATGAAATCAAGTTTGACATCCCTGTCTTAGATGTTCCATAGAAGCTGGATAGTCAACTGTTGGGAATGTTCCAATGGTGGATTTCCTGCATCAGGAAGATAGCTGGTCCTGAATAGATCAAGGGTCTTCAAACTTCACAGCTTTCAGACCTGTGGACTTTAATTCCCAGAATTCCTCCTCCAGTCATGTTAACTCAGGAATTCTGGGAGTTGAAGTCCACAAGTCTTAAACTTGCCAAGTTTGAAGACCCTTGGTCTAGATGACCACCAGGGATCCCCTACATTTTATGATTGGCTCCCCCAGTCTTCTTAGCTAGAAGTTTCAGTTATCCCAAAGAATCATGGCCACCATAATCAAAGAAAAATTGCATTAGGATAGCACATCATTCCTGAAAGTCTTCTAAAAGTTCAGAGAATAGAGACCTTGACCTCTCTGTAAACCAAGAATGGAAATCCTCTCTCTATAAAACAATTTATTCCCTTGGGCAAGTTCTACTTGCATGTGGTGTGTTTTCATTCCATATATTACCAGATTAATTTTTGGACTGTGAATCTCTCTGTGGAATTTCAGTAGCTCTGCTATGTTTAGGTGCAGAACTGTAAGGAAGTGATTTTGGAGGGCATAAAATTGCTGGGAATGTAGGGTTAATTCCTCAAGTGGTGCCCGAAATGGACCGGTGGGAAGACATTGTGCATTGATTCAGGGGGAAAATATATTTTGGGTTTGATGAATGTTTTCCTTAAGGAAGCCATAATAATACAGCTGGAAACAATGGTACTTCCTTCTTAAGCAAAGACAGATAAATCCAGGAAAAGGGTGAGGAATTTTCATAACAATAAACTATAGTTCTAAATGTTTTATCTCAACATCCTGTCAGGAGGTAAAGACCACATGGTCCACATGGGAAGGTCCACATGGGATGATCCAATTAAATAAATTTATCACTAAAGAGCCTAGGGACATGAATATTTTCAATTAATGGTTAGCATCTGCTTGGAGGGTCACGGAATTCAAGAGGGGATTGGATTTAGTCTGCTTGCGGCTATGTAGGGATTCTAGGCTGATCCCTCTTTTAACCCCGCCCCCCAGATTCTGCCACTACACCTCTTGCTGATCTAGAAGGTACAATCATTGTGGATTTTATTGCTTCCGTTTCCCCAAGGCAGCGTTTCTCAACCTTGACAACTTTTAAGATGTGTGGATTTCAATTCTCAGAATTCCCCAGCCAGTACTTCAATTACTTTCAAACTCAGAACACTAGAAGGTAGCATGAATCTTTGAACAGTTTTTATTATTATTATTTTATTAAAGGAGGAAAAAGAGGAAAAACGTAAGAGCTGTATGATATTAATGTGAATTTAATTTGGTCTTTAAACTTTGAAAAGTTGCCTGGGCTTGAAGCAGGGGAAACTGAAACATTGGGAAAGAAAAAACATTTCTTTCCCCCTGAAGAACATAATAATTTTCTTTCAAGAGCGTTCCAAATGACACATTTTTTTTCTCTTCCATTTTTTTCTAGGATTTTTTTTTTCCTCCAGGCTCCCAGAAAGGAGGAGTATTAAAAGGCTGCCCTATAAGAAGTTTCATATACAAAGTAAAAACTTGTTTTAGCTCACTCTTAGCATTCATCCCTCAGCTGTTTTGTTATCGTGATGGTTTTATTATTTCTGTCCTTTTACTGCGCACAGATAGTCCTTACAGCCATTTGTTTACGAGCCATTCAAAGTTATGGCATTGAAAAGAAATGACTTACAACCAGTCCTCGCATTTACGGCCACTGCAGCAGCCCCAAGGTCACATGATCAAAATTTGGGCGCTTAGCAACTATCATCTATTTACAAGGGTTGCAGTGTCCCAGGGTGACATGATCAGCTTTAGACAAGCACAGTCAACGGGGAAAGCCCAGATTCACCAACAACCACACGATTCACTTAACAACAGTGGCCAAAAGGCCGTAAAATCAAGTGCAACTCAATAACCATCTTCTTAGCAAGGAAAATCCTCGTCCCCGTTGTGATCATAAGTTCAGGACCAACTTCTAATTTCTTCTTTTGTAGAGCGCTAGACTCTTTTCGTTTAGAAACTCACTTTTTGAACTTAGAATATAGGAATCGCTTCTGATCCCGTTTATTTCTCATTCATTTCTTTGTTTTATTATCCCCATGGCTCATTATCATCTTTATTATCCTAGTGTTACCCCTTTTAGACACATTAGACTTTTCTTTCCCATGTTCTTTCTTAGGCATTTATTCAGCCTCATTATTTCTCTATTGTCCCCGTGGTGAATAAGTGGTGTGTTTCAACAAACTATTCAATTCCTTACCATTACATTTCTCTGCATGTGATTACGGATTCAGTTTCACCCACTGTAATGCAGCTCTGAACTCCAATTTAACACAAGGGCCAACCGTTGTATCCTATGTATGCTATCGAGAGTCTCAATCAAGCCTTCAACGGTGAGATGTCTATTATGGCACAAGATGTCATGGTACTTGGAACTCTTGACTGAGAGAGTAAGGCAAGGCTCAGCCATCCATCTAGGTAATCCCTCCCCAAACCATAAATCAGCCATGGCTTTGTAAAGCAGGGACCTCTCTTTCCGATTAGGAGTGGTCTTTTGTTCACATGCTACATCCTGTCCATTATGAAATCCCAGTGCTGCACAACCCATAAGGCAAAAACAATAGTTTGTAACGGACCTTCCTGCCACCAGCTAAAAAGCAGTCAAGGGGAAAACATGGCCAGATCCCCAATCAATGCGGATTAGTCATGCTTTAATGGCCCAGAAAAGACTTAAGGTTGAGCCTTCTACAGAGGGAGCCTCCAACCCACGCTTTAATTTGCTTGCTACCAATGCTAGTGCAGATGTTGGCCCAGGTTCAATGCAGATTACAGAGCAACATCCTTGCAAGGGAGAAAGTAACAAACCAAACCAAGATCATTTCATTAAGACGCACAGTATAGAAAATTGATCCATAAATAAATGCAAGAAGCATTCATTCCTCCGTCCTACTTTACAAGTTGACTAAGTTTACTTGAGTTGGCCTCCCTACCCCTTCTTCTATTTTTGTGTATTTCAAAAAAATCAAATTGGGTTGCAATGCTTCAGTTTTGAGACACAGGCTCTAGATAAGGTTGGATCTTGGGTCTTTCAGCTTTTCCAATTTAAGTCTTAAAAACAAAAAAGTCAGCAATTTTTTTATAATCAATAAGTACATTTAATGGCTATGGGGGGAACCAAAGACCATATGGAGTTGGATGAAGGGGGGGAATGAGAATAACGGCACAAATTTTATTCATTTGGGTATCCAAACTCAAAAGCATGGTTTGGGGCAGTTTCATTGATTAGAAGAAGAATAAGAGGTTGAAGTATGTGGTTTGCCTTCCGCCCTACCCTCACTCCTTAATATATCCCTAAAATGTTTAAAAAAAAACAAGCCAGAAAAAATAGTTCCACTCTTTTCACTCACGTCTTCAGAAAATCACAAGATTGAGCTGTCAGAATCCCCACAATGTACAAACCCAACCAAAGGTTTAGTGTCCTTGTGTTCTTAAACAGTGTTCAGAGGGTATCCAAACAAGACTTGGCTCAAAATAGGCGACTTCTTCAATCTCTTTGCATTTAAAAGTACTGATCGTTGTTTGATTGGCTTCCATATACTTTCTTCGATCTTGCAGCACATTTTCCAATACAGCTCCTGCTCAAAAGGAACACAGCAAATCCATTCACATCCGTTAACATCTTGTGGTCAAACACAAGCCAGAAAGATGTTTTAGCTGATGTCATTAAGGTCTTTAATTTATTGTAACAACAGAACCCGCTTTTTCTTCTTCTCGCTTCCTACCATCCTTTACACTCCATTGCCTTGATGATGATACAAAGGGCAATAATTGTAGCACGGCGTCCACAGGGTGGAAGCCAAGCCAATTCATCTCATCCCCAACCTCAATTCCAAGGAAGCCTTTAAAGGAGAAAGCACTCATATGATATTTCAGAGATCACAGCAATCAGAGGCGCTGGGAGTCAACAGGAATCTCAGAGGAGCAGAATTAATCATAGGGTACCAGACTATATTACGTTGATCCAGCAGGAACTTTAAGAAGGAATAGAAGCCCCCATATAATCACTGCAGCATGGTTTCTTCCCTTGGCTTCTTGCAGAGTTGGCTTATTGAGTGACAACTTTGATCCTCAATTTTACATAATGTATTAATAAATTTCTGATCAGCAAAGTCAAACATATCAAGTGCTACTCCCAGGGTCTCGATGGTAGGGACAAAGACCTGTCCCCTGTATATTAAATAAGCAATATATGCTTGGTCAATAGCTCTACAAGGATCATTCCGATGTAAGAATATTCATTCCAGATAAAGCTAAGGGTTCCATTTATCTCTATAGTAGGGATGAGGATACTATAGTTTTTCAGGTGTAACTGTCCTATAATGTAACCAACCATCAGCATCTTTCAGTATTGAACATCAGCCATACCTGGTAGGGTACAAGTTCCCATCTTTGATCTAGTAGTCCATGAAACCAATGAAAGCCATCCAGATATCTCTGAGAAGTTCACTATTAGAAGGTAAAGGCAATAAATATCTGCAAGTTTTCAGTGTTATACAACCACTGCACTTTATATAATTCACAGAATTCTATAAACAATTTCATACATGATGCAGAGAAGGGGAGAAAACATTCCAAGAAGTTCAGGTATGAAATTAATCAATCTGCCAATCTAGACCCTGGACAGAGAGCAACCGAGAGTAGGAAATTCAATCTCCGGCAACCAATCAAGAGTAGGAAAGTGTTCCCCAGGAGAGATTTTTAAAAGGGAAGGATCCAGCTGTGTTTTGCAAGCTCCCAATCTGGAGAAGGGTTGGAGAACTTAGAAGAACATCAAGGGAAAAATCAGAAGGAAATCAAAATCAGACTGTTGCATGAGCTTCACTGATTAACAATTTATCAATAAAGCCTTTCACGGCATGGAACTAGGTTACCTGGAGAACCGTATCACCCAATGGGAGTGACTTGCCCACTTGCCCTGGCAGAAGGGGCAGGCTGCCAACCCTATCCATCAAGGAATTCCAGCTACGAGTAGAGCCTTTTCTGCTTTGGAACACCTTGCTGCTGGAGGTGAGGTCTGCTCCTACCGGTTTGACCTTTGGAAAATTGTTAAAATGCTGATTGGCTCAGAGCCCTAATGGGGAGGGGATGCTCTATTTCAGTGATGGTGAACTTTTTCGGCACCGAGTGCCCAAACCAGAATGCATGCACCAGAGCGCCGGAAACCAAAGACCAGCTGGCCAGCATGCAGGTCTTTGCGCATACTAGAGTGCCAGAAACCAAAAGAGCAGCTGGCGATGGCACGCATGCCCACCGAGAGGGCTCTGCATGTGACCTCTGCTATAGGTTCGCCATCACAACTCTTATTTGGAAGTGCTTTTGCACTAATAGGGAAGAACCATTCTTGCCTTTTGCCTTTTGTTTTGTGCTTACTGTTAATATGTACATATTTATCATTTTAATTGTAAATTGCCAAGAGTTATTTGGCAGAGTGAGATAGGGCGGCATATAAATTTAATAAATGAATAAATAACATGTTTCATCACCTCCGCTCATTGGATAAGCACATCTTGAAAAGGACTCCAGCCAACATAAAGAAGGAATAGTGGTTGAACTAGGGCCACGACTATCATTAATGCATGAATGAAATCGCAGCGGACTTCCTAATTAAAATCTCCACCATCCGGTACATCTGGAGAGGGTTCCTGACCAGAACCATATTCAAAGCAACTGCCGCCTTTGGCATCCACGCTTCCTGCCCTGGGATAACAGAACATGCTAAGCTACAATCATTGCCCTGTTTCTTTTCTTCTCTTCTATCTCCCCAGTAAGGTCACTCACCTCCTGGCGGGAGACCAGCATCTTGAAATTTCTCTCAACATAACATCCCAGCCGTCTCAGCTTGGGTTGTTTGTAGCCTTTCCAATTTATTTTCCTTCAAACAGAGGAGAAGGCCGTTCCCATCATTCCCAGCCACTTGCTAAAAAGATGAAAGAAACTGTCGTTCCAACCTCCTGAAAGTTACTAAAACTAAGAACTTCTAAATGTACTACAGTATCTTCCATTTTAGAACATAAATGTTGATGTGGGAAACGAGATGTGTTTGATTCTTGACGAGCTTAGAAATATTATTCACAGAGCAAGACATTGGGTGTGTATGCACGCAGACTCACACATACATACACACAAACAGATACATGCACCTCTTTGCAAATATGGAGGTTCTCCTGTAAATATTTGTACTACTGTAAAAATATCAGCAGATAATGAACTTTTGCAGACTGGATGAACATGGCAGTCACTAGTATTAATGTCACATAATATCGGTGAGCTAAAGTCATGTTTGTAAAACGATTTATTTATTTTTACATGCGTATTATTAAACATTTCACAAAAAACATAAAAAGTAACACAAACTAGAAAAGGAGAAAAGGAAAACAAGTGGAGAAAGAGAACAAAAATGAAATAGAAAGAAGTAAATATTAAGTATGTGTACAAAGTTACAAAATCTTACTCTATGGTTACAAAGAAAAGAAAAAGCTTACTTTTTCTTATTTTTTTTTTTCTAATCACAAAAAACTCCACAAAACATGTGATCAAATTTTGATCACGTGACCATAGGGATGTAAGTTTCTAAAGTGTAAGGACTGATTGTGAGTCACTTTTTTTCAATGCCGTTATAAGTTCAAATGGCCACTAAATTAATAGTTGCAAAGCATACTTCAAAGCATACTTCAAAGCAACAATCTTGTTCCATCCTCTTTATGAATGTTGTCCTCAGATATTTACAAGGCTGCCTTACCACCTCTTAGATTACCTTTCTCTGAATTAAATATAGCCACTTCCTTCCCACTTTTTCACTGGAAATTTGATCTACAAGAACCTTTCCCATCTTCCTTCCTTCTCTGCATACACTTTCAGGACGCAAAATAAATATGCACATCCATAAAAAAAAGTAACGATGTTTTATTACCAGCCAAGGGGCAATAAGCCTTTCTTTTGCCAAGAACAGTGTTAATGAATTTGTGTTTTTATTACCAAAGAAACTGGGTAGGGGTTGGCTGGAAAAAAATGGATTTCTAGATCCCCAGGGAAGTTTCAGAATCATGGACAACTGGAAAATGAGTCGCTATAGCCAGCCTCACCATTTCCAGTTCACGCTTCCTCCAAGTCCTGAATCCAGATTGAAATGAGCTTTCCGATCTCCATTTATTATATTAGCTAAATAAATTCTGGCTAGCGATGCCAGCTCTTGGAGCAGAAATAGTGGGTTGTTTACTTTAGCATATCCGTCAGCTCTTGGAGCATTTTGACGTTGGCTGGTTTCTTTGTTGCTTCCTCCTGGTAATGGATGAAAAAAAAAAAAGGATTTCATTTTTTGCTTGGTCTGTGGAAGCATACAAGAACGTAACACATAGCTGTTTCAAGCTGCTGTCACACCGATGCTTTGCACACTGCTATGCAAGAGCTGTGTGGAATGGCTGGAGTCCAAGCCTAGAGTTTCTTTTTAAAAATGCAAGCAATCACATGAGTGCAATACCAGGCCGTCACATTTGTTCATAGGACTGGACATTTGATTCCGAAGAGAGAGTTTGGAGTTTGTCGTTCCAGGATAAGATGCAGCTGTTGTAAGGAGGAGCAGACAGGTGCTCCACTCATGTTCAGAGTTACCTTCTGGAGGCTAAACCAAAGCACAATCCAGACCTACTTACTGAAACTTATATTCTTGATCCCAGTAGGGAAGAGATTCCTATGACGATGTTCTCTGATTGACATGGAGAAACCCAGGGGGGAAGGGGGCTTGTATGGTTTTGGAGGAGTCAATTCCAGATTGTGAATGTCTATGGAGATCCTCAGTCATCCCGGTCCTGGTTGTCCCAAAGGTGCTTTTTCAAGAGGCAACTGGACTTTCTGGTTTTTCTTTGAAGACGTTTCGCTTCTCATCCAAGAGCTGGCAAAGCTTCTTAGATGAGAAGCGAAACGTCTTCAAAGAAAAACCCAGAAAGTCCAGTTGCCTCTTGAAAAAAGCACCTATGGGACTTCCAGATTGTGAGTTTGCTATTGATGAGCTTAGCTGAAAGAAAAACTGAAATAAGAATTAATATACTTAGAAACCCTTTGGGGTGGGTTCTAAAAATATATGCTTCATTTTCATTAGGACTCAATCACGTTGTACAGATGGCAGGGACATCACATAATTGCAACTTCTTATGGAAAGCTCAGCTGAAAAAGACCAATTTGGGGGGGGGGGGGTTCCATCCTAAATTCCTGAGCTACAATTGTGTTCCTTCTCCTCATCCAATGAAGCCACCATCCAAGTTGTCAGAAGTTGTGGTCAAAAAAGCCAAGATGAGAAGCACAATATTGTGATCAAAGCTCCAGCTTTTTTTTTTTTAGGTGCAACAGGTAAAATCAATAGCATCCTAGCTGCCATATGGACCTTTTATGATATCTTGGGGCTAGCCTTGACCACTACAGACAGTTTCAGAATAGTCTCTTTCAACTTCCACAGGGTTGTTTGCCCCTTATCACAATTCCAGTCAACCTCCTGTCATCATCAGTCCTTGTTGGCACTGTTAGACGCTTTCCTCTCTCTTCCTAATACCCTTAGGGTAGAAGGTAGTCCTCAAATCACGACCACAATGGAGATCAACATTTCTGCTAAGCAAGACATTTGTGAAGTGCATTTTGCCCCAATTTAACACCTTCCTTGCCACAGCCGTTAAGTGAATCACAGCAGCCATTAAGTTAGTAAGTTAGTAACGGTTGTTAAATGAATCTGCTTCTCCGTCGACTTTGCTTGTCAGAAGGTCTCAAAGGGGGAAAAAAATCACACAACCCCAGGACACTGCAACCCTCATAAATATGAATCAAACATCTGAGTTTTGATCATGTGACCGTGGAGGGGTGTAATGGTTGTTAAGTGTGAAAAACAGTCATAAGTCCCTTCTGTCAGTGCCATTGTAACTTCGAACGATCACTGAATGAACTGTCGTAAGTCGAGGATTACCACATCGTGTGTTTTCTACGATGTTCTATAGAAACAGAACAGAAAGGGGAGGAAGATCGCATCTTCCAGCCACCCTGACCAGCTAAAGACAAGGAACACTGCAGGGTTCATATACATAGAAGTTGGATGCAGATTTCACAAGCAGATGCAGTATATGAACGTGTGGATGGCACAGTTTGTGTAGAACTTCAAATGGGGGCGGTGGTAAAGCTAGCATTAATTCTCCTGCCATTTAAGCATTGGGTTTACAAAGTTTATTGGACAAACAGAGCTGCAAATTAACACAATGAGGCCGATAAAGAATTCCATTGTGACTAATCTCCATTGGAAAGAATCCATCTGACGTGACAATTCCAATGCCCTATTTGTGACATGATCACACTGCCTCTTTCTGAAACATTCCTCACCTCGGATGGATCATCCCTCACCCTTAATGATGACCAACTATCCAACAACAGGTGCAGAACGGCGAGGCATGAAAATCAAGAAGGGCTACAAAGTCACCCCTAGAAAAAATATTTATGATATAAAAATCCATCTACAGGAGGGAAAACATCCCTCTGTCTTGTGGACTTCAAACTTGCTAGGACTAGTTGTAATCCAGAAGACGTTTGCAGCACATTAGTGACAGAAGGTGGTTCATTTTATTCTAAATCACAAAAGAAGAGGAAGGAGGTTTTTCCACAGAGCTCCATCTGTTTACTCCAGACAGCCAGGAAGCAGAAGAGCAAGAAGGACATTCAAAATAACAATCATTAGCTTCATCATATGTTTTGAACATGTTGCACAGACATTTTTGGAAAGGGAGCGGTTCTCACCATTGTTTCCTATCCCTGTTTGAGAAGGGCAGTACTCTACATCTAGACAATGTATTGCTTGCAACAAGTGTATACTTCAATTTTCTGCATCCCAAGATAGACTTGAGAAGATACAATTCTGAACGCAAGATAGACTTATGAAAGACACACAATCCTGAATCCTTTGCAGCACCATTGTCAGACAAAGTCAACAATTCTGAGCTGGTTTACAAATCAGAAACACATTGATGGTTAGAGCGCCCAGTGGCGGGTGAAGATGGAAATATGAGTTGAAATCCCAAATATCTGATGAACATCAAAACGACTGCCATAGACATGAACCAATAGGCTTGAAAGATAATGGGATTTATTTATCCTGTAAACCCTGTTTGTTTCCATCGGTTGGATTAATACATAAATCCAAACCCAATCTACACAAACCACCAATGTTAGCCGAATTGCACCTTCATTAATAATAACACCTGCTTTACTTGTGACTTGCTGAGTCAAAATAATCTGGCCAATCTGGGCAAAATAGCTGAGTCAAAATAATCTGGGCGCATCATTAATCCATAAACCACAGTTTACAAACAAATCAATATCAAACAAATCACATTAATGACTGACTCAATAGGCAACTTTACATCTGTAATATTCCTGAAGTCTTAAGTTTTCTGAGCACCTATTTGTTTAAAGGTCATGTCAGGTCAAGGAAAAGCACATAGGTCAAGAAACATCACCGAGAAAATCTTGCAACAACTACCACTAGGAATGCGTCCATCCCACCTAGGAAAGGTGTTTTCACAAAGGAAAGCAGCAATCAAAGACAGCTAAAATCTCAGTAGCTGTTAATCAACGGCAAACCGAAGAAATTGATTATCTGTAGCATGGCATAATGTTTCAGTTAAGAAATGCAAGATGGAAGCAGAGTTGCCAGGTACAGAAGAACTTCTTCCCTCAAAATGACGCTATATGGCACTGCAAAACGACGCTATATGAACACCAGAACAACTAGACACAAGGACAATTTTTTCCCGAAGGCCATCACTCTGCTAAACAACTAATTCCCACAACATTGTCCACTTATTTACTAAGACTGTATTACTATTATTCCTCTCATCCTTCCTAGTACCTATCTCTTCCTACTTATGACTATAACTGTATTGCTTGTATCTTTACGATTTATATGGTTTTATTTAGTTTCCTAGTATAATTTTGATTGCTTATTTATTATCCTAGGACTATCACTAAGTGTTGCATCTTATGATTCTTGATGAATGTATTTTTTTTCCTTCATGTACACTGAGAACATATGCACCAAAGACAAATTCCTTGTGTGCCCAATCACACTTGGCCAACACCAACATGGAAAGCAGACCATTCCCAGCAAGAATATGTGTGGGTTCCCTTGTACCCCACCCTTTCCAAGCTAGTCTTTCTCTTTAATAAGACTCTTCAGTATTAATGGGGTAAAAGACAATCATCTTATTATGTACTCTCATGACAAAAGGCCTTCCTCTTTGTCCCACAAAGAAGCCATAATGTCAATGGTACCATTTCACTCCATCACGAGAATTGTGGATTTAGTTTAGTTTACTTTATTGTCATTGCACCTCTACAACGAAATCAAACACCATCTTCAGTGCACATCATGACCATGGAAATAAACACAAACACACATCCTTCAGCCTCCACACATTGAAACCCTCAACATCACACCAACACTGCACTATATAGCAGAATTCAAAAGAACTACTGCCCTGGGATAGAAGCTGTTTTTCAGCCTATTTGTCCTTGTTTTTATTATCCTGTACTGTCTGCCAGACGGTAATAGTTCAAAAAAGGGTTCCCAGGATGAGATGGATCTTTAAGGATGTTTGAACTTTTTTAATGCATTGAACAGGGAGCCACAGCTCTCTATGAGGGCTACCAGAGAGTCCTCGACTTACAACAGTTCATTTACTAACCGTTCAAAGTTACAACAGCACTGAAAATCATGGACTTATGACCAATTTTATACTTACAACCGTTGCAGCATCCCCCCATGGTCTCATAATGGGGATTATCAAAATTCAGATGCTTGTTCCACTGACTCCTATTTATGACGGTCTCTGCGTCCCGGGGTCCTGTGATCCCCTTCTGACAAGCCAAGTCAGTGGGAAAGCCAGATTCACTTAACAACCATGTTACTATCTTAACAATGGCAGTGATTCAATTAACAACGGTGGCCAGAAAGGTCATTAAAATGGGGCAAAACTCACTTCAACAAATGTCTCACTTAACGACATAAATTTGGAGCTGAAATTACGGTTGTACCTGTAGTTGCTTGAATCATTTTGAAGACCATCTGGCTGCTGGCAAGGATGAACATATAGCCCGTATAGGCATTCAAGGGAGCAGGATCTCTCGCAACCCAGCTCGAGAACTTTGGTTGGCCTGCAGACATGACGCTCCCACTTCTTGCGGTAAGCACTTTTCTTATTCTAAACAGAAAAGGGGCACCGAGGCACCAATGGAACTGACCGCTTGGTTGCGTCTGCTCAGCTTCCACTATCAGCTAGCAAGGCAAGGCAAGAGAAGCTGAAGAGGACCATTAAATGTTCACTGAACTGAATCCCACCTAAACATCAGCAACATCAGCCCTCTTTCACTCAGAAGCCTCCCTGGGAAAAATCAGGGGAGAGGGGAGGGGAATATAATAGTATTTTATCAGCGCTTTCCAAGGCTACTCAATTTATTTGCTCTGCCCCAGTATCAGAAGGAGAAGGGCTCCCATTAAAAGCCTTTGACAAACATTCCCCTTAAATCTCACGTGGCATCTGCAAATAAAAAGAGTCCTTTTTGCACAAAATTATATGTCTGGCATTTTATCCTCTGCCTTGATTTGTTGGTTGGGCAAACCACTAAAAGTGAAAGCAGACCAGAATAAAGAAAGGGAACAACAATGCTTCCAAAACATAGCAATCAAGCGATTTTGCTTTAAGGGGATTCTCTCCCAGGGAAAACCACAAAGGGGTCGTTGCAAACTAACCAAATATTTTTTTTTTTAATGTATGCATCCGCTGGTGTACCACAGAAATGTCAGTCAACTTTGGCCAAATGCCCCAGCTGGAGTAAAACTTTTTTTTTAAATTGTAGTATTTGAGCGGTGGAGAGAGAGAAAGAAAAAAAAAATAAGAGCAGGCTTCAGACCCATAAACCTTTGCTCCGTAAGAATTTGGTTTCAAACCATCTACATTTTGGATAGAAATCGGGTAGATCAAGCCCCCAGTTCTTTAATAGAACTCATCTGCCTTAAGCATGTTACCTTTATTGACAGCCGGAGACAAAAGCGCCTCCTTTTTTTTGTCTTTTTCTGCCGCTTGTTGGCAAAAAAAAAAAAAAAAAAAACTAAAAAGGGATTTAAAGAAAGGAAACCATTTATTCCAGGCAGGAAAAATGTACACTGGAAACAGACATAAATCAATCTGTTTTGGAGACAGATCAACTCCCTGTTTCCTATGACGGAGCCGAATGTCATGTGGTTAGGTAAAGTGGGTCTAGCAAAGACTCTGGTCTTCTTTGGGGAGACTTCAAAGACTCCCCCAGGGAAAGTGGGACTTCACCACAGAAGCTCACCATGGGTCCTGGTCTTGCATTTCCCACTCACTTTCCCTCCAGCCTAAACACAAAGTGCGGTCAGTAACACAAGAACGTGCCACCCACAGCACTTAAGTCAATGCTTCGGCACTGCACACCAGAACAACTAGGCACAAGGACAGCTCTCCCCCCCATGTGATCACTCTGCTAATCAACTAATTCCCACAACACTGTCAAATTATTTACTAAGACTGTATTACTGTTCTTTTTCTCATCCTGCCTATTGCCTACCTCTTCCCACTTATGACTATAACCGTGTTGCTTGTATCTTTACAATTTATATTGTTTTATTTGTTCCTTAGTATGATTCGATTGCTTATTAGTAACCTACGACTATCACTAAGTGTTGCATCTTATGATTCTTGATGAATGTATTTTGTTTTTTCTTCATGTACACTGAGAGCATATGCACCGAACACAAATTCCTTGTGTGCCCAATCACACTTGGCCAATAAAGAATTCTGTTCTGTTCTGTTCTGAATTCTATTCTGAATTCTATTCTGAATTTTATTCTATTCTATTCCATTCCATTCTATTCTTCTGAGATTCATAAGGAAGTAATGGTGAAGGAGAATCAGTGAAGGAAAGAATCAGCCCAGGAAAGCTTTGGGAGTGACTGTAGAGTAGGAAAGAAAGGTGGAAGCTCCCACCTACCTCTTCCCTCCCTGCCCCCACTCCAGGCACTATAGTAAATCTCTAAGGCCCTTTAGTTCCAGGTTAACTAAGGAAAAGAGGAAGGAAGGGAGGGTGTAAACGTATCCAGGAACAAAGTCCAAATGCAAGCCAGGAACAAAGTCCAAATGCAAGCAGCTTGGCTCGTTTGGCTTGGCTTGGGCAAGTATTTTTAGGGGCTATGATCCCTCCCTCCCCGCTTACTTCGGGAGTAAGTCTCTTTAAGACCCCATCAGGAGACCTTCCTAAAGGCGTAGAAGAGCCACTAACTGGCATTCCTGAGGTGGGGAGAGGGCAGGAAAGGGTCCATTCGCAGACCGCCTTGTTTCTCAGCAAGGGATCCGGGAGCCTCGTGAAACACTCTCGCGTGATCCCCAGGAGCCAAGGGAGGGGGGAAAGGGAGGGAGACTGGGCAGGAGATTCTCTGTACGCTAGCTAGGCAGGTATACTCAGGGTTTATGCCTCTTGCGCAAGAGAGAAATAAAGAGAGGGGGAAGGAGGGGAGAGAGAAAGCAGAGAGAGAGAGAGGAAGGGGAGAGAGAGGGAGGGAGAAAGGGGGAAGTGAAAGAGGGAGGGAGGGAGAGAGAAAGGGGGAGAAAAGGGGGAAGGAGGGAGAGGGGAGAGAGGGGGGAGGGAGGGAGAGGGGGGAGAGAAAGGGGGAGAGAGAGGGGAAGGAGGGGAGGGAGAGAGGGAGAGGAGGGAGAGAAAGGGGAAGAGAAAGAGGGAGAGAAAGGGAGGAAGGAGGGAGGGAGGGAGAGAGAAAGGGTGGAGAAAAAGGGGGAAAGGAGGGAGAGGGAGGGAGAGGGAGAGAGAGAAGAGGGGGAAGAGAAAGAGAGGGAGAGAAAGGGGGGAGGGAGAGAGAAGAGGGGGAAGAGAGAGAGAAGGAGAGAGAGAGAGAAAGGGAAGAAAGAAAGAGGAGAGAGAGAAAGGAGAGAGAAAGGGAAAGAAAGGGGGAGGGAGAGACAAAGAGGGAGAGAAAGAGAAAGGAAGAGAGCGAGAAAAAGAGAGAAAGGACTTTCCCAACTGTTGTTTTTCTACAGCAAAGCTGCCCCCCCCCCCGCGCCCCAGCCGGCGCACACCAGCGCTTCAAGGAAAGCAACCCGGGGCATTTCCAACACATAAACACGGCCAGTTTCTCCAACTCCGTTTCTTCCCGCTTCTGGCTCGGTTCCTGCGTAAACCTTCGAAGTTCGCGGGGCAGAAGAGGCGAGGCGAGGCGCGGGATAAACAAGTTGTGGGAGGAAGGGGGAGAAAAAGAAGCCCGGGGACGGGACACCAAAACAAACACGCAACCGCCAAGCCGGAGTCCCCGAGCGCGGCCGGTGGGGAGGGGGAGTTTGCCGAGAAAGGGATAGAAGAGAGACAACCCCCCCATACACACACTCGAAACGGAACCACCGACCCGGGAGCCGGGCAAACTGAGCGAGTCGCTCCGGGAACTGACTGACCTGTCGGCGTCTCGGTCTCCAGGGAGCAGAGCTGGAAGGTGAGCAGGAAGATCAAAGCGCGGGTGCCCGGCATCTTGCATCAGGACCAGCCAGCCCCCCTCCCACCTCCCGTCCCCCAAAAGTTATCCTTTGCCCCCGCAAGCTTCGTCCTCGTCTCTTCGTCGCTCTTCTTCTGGCCGCGGCTGGGCGAGAGCTGCCTTTTCTTGCCTCAGAGACGCGGCGGAAAGTTCCCCGGACAAACCATGGATTCCCACGCAGCCGAAAACGGCGAAAGCCTGACTGGAACCGAAAAGCTTCGGCAGAGAAGGAGGGAGAGAGAGGGAAGAAGGGGGAGAAAAAAAGAAGAAAAAAAAGCACGAACGAAGGCGAGCCAGCGAAGTGACGTCAGGGCTTCTTCCAGCGAAGGGAAAGCGAAACGGGGAGCTGGGGAGGGGGTGTGAGGGGGGAAAGAGAAGCGGTTGCTCGGAGCGGGAGAAAGCGGCCCGGTTTGGAAAGGCAAGGCTGCCTCCTGCTGGCGGAAGGCGGGAAGCGGAGAAGCGAGCTAGGCTTTGCGGTTCCCACCAGCCGGTTAAAGTAGCGTTTAAAAAGGCGCGCGCTTGGCTGAGCCCAGCAGACTCGACGCCGGGAAATTCGGACGCCTATTGTTGGCCTCGACTCGCTGGGCCGCAACTGTGGTTTTTGGCGTTGTCGGGAGGCGAAAGTTGGAGGAGCGAGCAAAAGCAAAGGTCGACAGCTGGAGGGGGGGGGGAGTCGAGATGGCAGCCTCTGCCGTGAGGGGATCACACACCTGGATTTAGCTGTGCGTGGATCGCACGGGGGGGACGGACGCCATCCTGACTTGACTCCACGCGCCCCTGAAAAGTATTGAACACCGTGCAGGTTATAATAAGGTGTCCCGTCTCGCTCTTTGGCAGGAGACGCACCTGTTTGTGTTAAAGCTAAGGGTAAGGGGAACCAACTCCGTCCAAAGCTGCTTTTATTTAAACCTTTAATGGATTTCCTGCCAGAAAAGACATGAAGCTTCTTTCAACGGAGATGCCAAGGACAGTGAAAGAAAAGAGGCTGGGACTATTTATCTCTCTGCAACCCATGTGGTCCCTCTCAATTGAAGTAACCTGACTGCCACCTTCTGAGCCTGGAACAGATTGATCGAAACTAAACTGAGGGCCTTCAAACTTGGCAAGTTTAAGACTTGTGGACTTCCACTCCCAGAATTACTGGAGGGGGGAATTTTGGGAGTGGAAGCCCACAAATCTTAAACTTGTCAAGTTGGAAGACCCCTGATCTAAACTGCGGTCCTTTCAAAAAAGATCACCTTCAAAAAAGATCAATTTATGTATGTATCTATTCACAGAGGCATAACTAATACTGAGGCGCAGACAGCTGGAGGTGCCTCCATTCTCCAATTAGGGGGCGTGCATAAGCGCACCAACGTGCCTACCGTCCCTGTCCTATTGTTTCTCTTATTCTTTTATTTTTCTTATATGTACCCATTTCATGTATTCACAACTATGTATACATTTATACTTATTATCTTGTAAACAATTGGCAAATCAAATAAATAAATAAATAAATAAGTATGCCACATTTTTAGCCTGGTGTCAGTATTTGGTTGGTCTGGACTGAGCTCAAGCTAAGCAGGGTCAGGTCTGGTCCTTATTTGGATGGGAGATCACAAAGACACGAGGTTGCAAGTGAGATTGGGAAATGGGAGGGTGGCACCGTCCCAGAGGTGACAGTGCACAAACCACTTCTGTGCTGTTGCCAAGGAAACGACATGAAAGGGATCATGTGGTCACTAAAGAGTCAAGGGAACCAGCTGGGTGGAATGGGGAAGGTGCTGGACTAGAAACCAGGAGACTCTGAGTTCCAGTTCCGCCATAGACAGGGGTGGGATTCAACCGGTGTTACTACCGGTTCGGTAATTATGTTTTGCTGCGCGCGTGTAAAAAAAACCTTAACCTGTGCCGCCTAGACAGTTGAAAAGCGCTGTACACAGATGCGCAGCATTTGAAAAGCCTCTTTTTTCCTGCTTTTTCAACCTCAGCTGTGCCGCGCAAAGCAGCTGAGGTTGAAAAAGCAGGAAATAAAGGACAGATAAGAGCCCAGCCGGGTGAGTGGGCTAAACAGCAGCAAACACAGAACCGGTTCAGTGTCTGCTACTCTTCAGAGCTACCGGTTCTCTAGAACCGGGCAGAACCAATAGCAGCCCACCCCTGGCCATAGAGATGAAAGCTGGCTGGGTGACATTGGGCCAGTCCCTCTCTCTCAGCCGAATCCACCCCACGGAATTGTTCTGGGGGACATAAGGAGTGTTAGGTTAATTGCTTGGAAAGGAAAGGCAGAATAAAAATATAATGAATAAGAATTAGGATATGTGTTTATTTAGAGCAGGCGGGTCTTCAAACTTGACAGTTGTAAGACTTGGGGTCTTCAACTCCCAGATTTCCTCCTCCAGTCCTCAGGAATTCTGGGAGTTGAAGTCCACAAGTTTTAAACTTGCCAAGTTTGAAGACCCTGGATCTAGAGCAAGGTTTCTCAACCTCAGTCACTTTAAGGGGTATGGACTTCAACTCCCAGAATTCCCCAGCCAGCATGCTTTAGACCAGGGGTGTCAAACTCAAGGCTGGATCTGGCCCACAGGGTGCTTAGATCTGGCCTGCGGGACTGCCCTGGAAACAGCAACGGACTGGCCTGCAGTGCCTCTGCCAGTGAAAACAGGGCTCAAGAAAGCTCTGTTTTCGCGGGCAAAGGGTTGCAGGAGGCCGTCGCAGCCAAAAACGGAGCTCAGGCGGCCATTTTTGCTGGCAGAGCGCAAGGGCCACCACAGCTGTCCCCAACATGAGTGACATCAAGCTAGGCACACCCACCCTGGCCATGCCCACCTGGCCCCTGGAGGTCAAACACAACCCTGATGTGACCTTCAATGAAATCGAGTTTGACACCCCTGCTTTAGACTATCTCCACTCAAATTGTCAGCATCAGCAGCAACCAACCAATCCAACATTGCCCCTGAAATCTTTTGCGGTCAAAGCTTTAGACCAATGATATACATTCCTACAACCCCTCCCCACCCCCCATCATTATTGCCAAGAATTCAGATACAGATTCTCCCAGATTGTTGCAGAAGACCAGAGGTGCGTACAAGGTATGGTCAAAAAAAGTCAAGATGGCATCTGCAATGGTGCTATTGAAGCTCACCTGGTTATGATGTTGCAAAGATGCTACATGCCCACTTGCTAATGGTGGTTTATACAGCTGAGTTTATCATGTATATGTTCCTTGTGCCTGGCTATAATCAAAAATATGGCTTTTATTTTAGCTTGGTCTACTCAGAAATGCAAAGTAACACTTTCTTTTTTTCTTGCTTCACTACAAGTTATTAGGAATGTAAGTCATCTAACAGTTGGGTTGGAAATATATAAACCAGGATAGACATTTTAATACTGTCTCTTTAAGGGAATGCTAAAATTGTAATTGGATGTGGTTCCTAAAACGTCCATAAGATGGAGCCAGAAACCTGGGTTGTGTAGTCCTGTTGTTGAGAGTGTTGCTGTTCCTGCATTTCCTTATTGACTGTAGCTGATCGTTGTTATTCTTGGATTAATGTGAGTCTGATTACTGAACTGTTTATGATACTGGACTTTGTTATTTGGATTATCCCTGGACTGAAAACTGACTGCTATAACCGTGTATGACTTGGACTGCTTGTTGGACTTTGCTTAACCGTTTACTGGAAGTAAAAACCTACATTTTACTATACAGTGTGTCTGTGTGCTGGTTGTGTGTTATTCCTCAACATTACTCTCACTACGTCTCCCTGTGTGCACTCATTCTCCTAATGGGAAATTACCTCAACACAAGTTCACTTTAAAAGCCACTTATACTAAGAAAGCATGACATGGCTAAAACGAGGATAAAGCTAAGCAGGCCTTGAATCCAGATCTGTCTAAGCCGGATAGCCTATGTCTACAGCTATTCCCTGACTTATGAGCACAGTTGGAAACAGAGTTTCCAGTTGGAAACAGAGAAGACCAACCAGGATGATAAGGGGACTGGAGACTAAAACATACAATGAACGGTTGCAGGAACTGGGCATGTCTAGTCTGGTGAAGAGAAGGACCAGGGGAGACATGGTAGCAGTCTTCCAATATTTGAAGGGCTGCCACAGAGAGGAGGGGAGCAAGCTATTTTTCAAGATACCTGAAGGCCAGGCAAGGAATAATGAATGGAAACTGAACAAGGAGAGAGATTCAGTCTGGAAATAAGGAGAAATTTTCTGACAGTGAGAACAATCCAGTGGAATGACTTGCCTTCAGAAGTTATGGGTGTTCCATCATTGGAGGCTTTTAAAAAGAGACTGGACAGCCATTTGTCTGAAATTGTATAGGGTCCCCTGCTTGAACAGGGGTTAGACTAGAAAACCTACAAGGTCCCTTCCAACTCTGTTATTCTGTTATTCAGTGCCTTTGTCTCTTTGTATAATCACAAAACAAATGGCTGTAAGTGGAGGAATATCTGTACTTCATACCAGTGAAATTAAGATAAAATTTCAAACACGTGTTCCATGTTACAGCAAAGAAACAAACTCAATGGGAAATAAGTTTGACTTCCCCGATGGCCAAACTTTTTAAATTATGTAGAAGGAAATCTCTCTGCATGTACTGTACTTTAAAAAGAAATAAGGAAACGGGGGGTGGGGGGGGACCATATTCATTGCTGGTAATTGTGCACAGATGGAAACCATGATTCCTTCCTTTGATTGCAAGGAGACCAAGAAGGATGTGAGATTCTCTTCATTCTTTTGGCACAATTGTTATTATATCAACTTCCCCCTTCTGTTAACCAGGATATTGCAGAATGAAGGGAAAGGAGCCACAGAAAAAAGTTAGGGGAAAACCCGTAAACTTATTACAGTCCTTGACCACCTCTAAAACAAAGCACCTGGCAAAACAGTAAGTAAAACCCACAGTAAAAACCCATTAAATCTATAACTGGCATGGACAATGTTTTGGCAAACAGCAAAACAACACACTTAGCCACATTCTGAGAAATAAATCACATAGATTGGATAGTAACAACCATAAATAAAATGGATGGCCTGGAAAACTGGCTAGGTGAAGAGTTACTGGCTGCAGCCAAGCATGTTTCTAATGGAGTTAGATAACAAAACAAGGGTGGGTGTTTCGAAGAGTCCTTCACCACAGGAGTAAACTCTTTGTCCAAATGGGATATCCCATAACTTCCCCTTGAGAACAGCAGTAGGGGAGTCATTAAATCTTCCCAGGGCTGTTCTGAATTTGGGGATGGGAACCATTAAGTATTTGGCTTATGTAGCTGGCTTGGGAAAAGATAAATGGCTGCCCAAGAAAATATCTTGAGGTATGGCAGCCAAGTCAGAGTGAGCTTCCAGATCTTGGCATGCTGTTTGAAAGCTGCCTCGATGCATTCGGATCAGGGAAGAAAAACCAACAGGATTCTCTGCCAGTTTGTGAGCAACAAAGCACCAGAAAAATCTATCGGGGGGGGGGGCGAGGCTAAAGTTAGAAGAAACCACATCGTCTTTCCCAGAAGAAGGAATACTGCGAGAACCGATTCCAGCATTGAATTAAAAAATAGCCTGGGTTGAGCTGTGGCTAAGGGAGGGGTGAGAAGGAAACATTGCAATCGAATTGTTTCTTCTACAGCACAGGTCTCCAAACTTGAAGACTTGTCGACTTTGACTCCCAGAATTCCCCAGCCAGAATAACCCATGTTGGCTGTGGAATTCTGGGAGTTGAAGTCCATGAGTCTTAAAGGTTGTCAAGTTTGGATACCTCTATTCTAAAGTATTCCAGACTGGCTTCAAATATATGAATGTTAGAAGAAGAAACTTCAAAGAGACGGAGGGAAGAGAACCTAAATTAAAATTGGCCGGGTAGGCAAAATTATACAGTCCAAGCCAAACTATGATTCACTTTCATCCTCTTAATAAACTACTAAGTTCCTCTTACCATTTGTACAGGAAGAACCCTTCCCATAAGGTTTGGCTTCTGTCCATTTCATCACAGCAATTCCCATTGTTGTTGGGTTGTTGTTGTTTTTTGGTGTGGCTATTTATTCGCATAGCAGGTAGGCAGTGGAGAATAGCATGATTAATTTGCTTGGTTATTTTTTTTCCCCACCCCACACTGATCACATGATGCGGTTAGCTTAACTTCCCCAACATCTTCCTGCTTGATCAAAGCTAACAAGGAGCTATTCAAAAACATACCTGTGGAAATCATGTATCATATGAAGCCACAGTATATCTAGATATGATTGACAATCAGTTGGCTCAATTCCTTCTAAGACATGGATTGTAAATCTCTGGGACTGGATTCACAGAAAATACATGGCAAAACCAGATCTATGTCCCTCCACAAACCTCACCATATTTTGATTTAGCTTGTTGTATCAACTCTGGCATCCTTCACTTAATCCTCCAGGGAAAGATTGAAGGCAAACGAGAACATCATGGCTTCAAAATCTTAGGGACTGGTTTGGACAAAACTAAATAACACTTTGGCTGTTGATAAAAATAGGATCACCAACGTCCGATGATGGATATGGCACAAGAAGAAGAAAGGTCAATTCCTCCATTCAGTAGAGAAACAGAATCAAATGACCCCGATGTTGCTACATTATTTTTCCACCTTCCCCCACCCCTCTCTAATGATGACTATCCAGGTTTTCAATGTGATGTTAAGAAAGGAGAAGACCTGGATTACTTGACATGCCAGAGGAGAGATCGCGGCAATGGGAACAGAAGAGAGGACGGAGGGAGGGAGGAACAGGCCAGGCTTGGAGAGATGTGCATGGTAATTGTGTAATGTACAAACTAAGCGTGTAACAAGCTGGCACATGAAATCAAACATACTGTCGGAGAGGCAACTGCTGTTTGTTAGATACAGATGGAAGGGAGCTGAGATAGCTAAGAGGGAAGAAAGAGGGAGGAGGGAAGAAAAGGAGCATCAACAGGAGGAAATCTCTCCTGGCATGGAACGAAAAAGAAAGGGAGAATCAGAGTCTGCCAGCTGGTAGAACAACAGCACGCATGACAACCCAGCAGCTCTACAAAGAAATGGGGAGGCCGCCAGCCACCTTCAAGGAAAGAAGGAACCCAATTTGGGCTGCCCCAGAGGGTCTTTTGTTGGTTGGCTTCTTTCATGCAAAGAATAGCGCCCCGCCTTCCAAGTGTGACATTTTAATTCCCCTTGCTTTTTTAATCCTCCGTAATTGTCGACTTGTTCTGCATGACGGGGGCTTGGTGGAGAAATCGGAGGGAGGGGTGGCAGCTCTATATAACACCAGCCAACACAGGAAAAGCAAGGATCGAGGTGGAAAGGAAGAAGAGACAGACAACACACGTAAGATCCAACAGGAAGGAGAAGAATGGGAATTGGGGGGACACATTGGCTGGAAGGTATGAAGAGAGAATTTGCGAAGTGGACAATGAGAGGTTTGGTACATAAATGCCATCCTGATGCACACGTATTCCCATGGATGCAGTATGGTTGACATGCTCTCACACAGGCTCCAAATAACGCTGCTCGATACGGTGATCTCCTACAGCAGGAGAGCCAGTCTGATTCTCAAGCCCATTTCTTGTGGCCTTTGAGAGTATAGAATGCAGAATAACAGTTGGAAGGGACCTTGGAGGTCTTCTAGTCCAACCCCCTGTTCAGGCAGGAAACCATTTCAGAAAAGTGGTTGTCCAATCTCTTCTTTAAAACCTCCAGTGTTGGAGCATTCCCAACTTCTGGAGGCAAGTCGTTCCACTGGTTAATTGTTCTAACTGTCAGGAAATTTCTCCTTAGTTCTACGTTGCTTCTCTCCTTGATTCGTTTCCACCCTTTGCTTCTTGTCCTACCCTGAAGGTGCTTTTTATAATAGATTGACCTCCTGTTAGTTATTGGGACACTGCTGTCATGTCATCCTTAGTCATCTGTTAATTGCTGGAAGAATGAAAGTTGATTTGGTTTCAGAGCTGCACGTATTTCCAAGGCCCTGTTTGTTCCCTTCTATGAGGGGTGGAGGAAGCACCTTCATAAAACTGCTTTCTGAAACAATGCAACTCCCTCGTTTTTAAGAGCAAAGCAATGAGGCTTCCTTGGCCTCTGTAGCTACTCTGCAGCCTTCTTGGAAAAGTGGGTAATAAAATTGTGGTTGTGTGGTTTCCCAGCAAAGTGCAAGGACAGGAGCCTCTTCCGACTCTGACAAATCCCAGAGGAGCTTAATAGGAAACTATGAGGGGACATGAAGTACTGAAAATGCAAACCACGTCACTTCTTTTTCCTTTAATAGAGCCTTTGTCGTAATTATCTGCTGTTCTTTTGTTTGTTTGGGTGGGGGGGGTAGGGAAAAAATACAGTTTTTATTTTATGCATCAACCCCTTTTCTCCACACACACACACACACAAACCTGCACAATCTTCCCCCAAAAAACATATGAAATTGGGAATTTCTGGTCCCAGACTCTGCAGTGACTCCACATCCATCTACATTGGGGCCCTCAGGAATTCTTTCGAAATTTTAAGTGTGATCCTTAAGTACCAGGAAGTTGCCAGACTCTCAGAGCATTTTTCCTATACTTTCTGTTTGGTCATATCTAGGAAAAGAAGTCTTATTTAAGGCCCAACCCAAACTGCGTTTTAATCAAGATGCTATGGTCTGAATGATCAAACAGAGTTTGGGACTTAAGAAAGACATGGAAAACTTGAGGCTATAGGGTATTATGTAGGGTGCTATGTATATTTCTTCCAGAATACACATATACACTCACATTTTAGTGACCACTCAAAGTTACAACGGCACTGAAAAAAGTGACTTACAGCCAGTCCTCATACTTATGACCTTTGCAGCATCTCCATAATCATGTCGTTAGAATTCAGGCACTTGGCAACCAGCTTGTATTTACAATATTGCGGCATCTCGGGGTCATGTGATCACCATTTGCAGCTTTCCCAGCTAGCTTCTATCAAGCAAAGTCAGTGGGGGAAGCCAGATTCATTGAAAAACTGTAGTGCTTCATTTAAAAACTCTGGCAGAAAAGTTGTAAAATCAAGTGTGACTCATTTAACAACTCCCTTGCTTAACAATGGAAATTCTGGTCCCAGTTTTAACTGTAGGTCAAGGACTACCTGTGTTTATATGTGTATAGGTATACAGATACATACAGGGACGCAGTGGCTCAGTGGCTAAGATGCTGAGCTTGTCGGTCAGAAAGGTCGGCAGTTTGGAGGTTCGAATCCCTAGCCCCACATAACAGAGTGGACTCCTGTTACTTGTCCCAGCTTCTGCCAACCTAGCAGTTCAAAAGCATGTAAAAATGCAAGTAGAAAAATAGGGACCACTTTGGTGGGAAGGGAACAGCATTCTGTGCGCCTTCGGCGTTTAATCATGCCGGCCACATGACCAAGGAGATGTCTTCGGACAGCATTGGCTCTTTGGCTTCGTAACGGATATGAGCACCGCCCCCTAGAGCCAGAAACAACTAGCACGTATGTGCAAGGGGAACCTTTACCTTTACTTAATACTGATACACATACATGAAGGCAAGAGGGAGGGAGGGAGGGAGGGAGGAAGAGGAAGGAAGGAAGGCTACATAGGCTTTTCCAGAGGTAGGCCAAAGAGAGGCTAATGAATAAAGGTATATCATGATGTCATCATGCAAAAAAATATTCACATTCTTGCATCTGATTGCATAACATCATTACACATTTGTCCTTTTGATGCAATCTTGGTTTCATGCCTGTCGTTGTTCTGCACACTTAAGAATGAACCACATCAGCATACAACCATTTCCTCTGTATTTACTACCATTTCAAATTCTCTTGGCTGCATTTTTTTTTTCTAAATGTGCATTTGTGTCTCACTTGGAAAGCTGAAGAAATTCACTAGCTAAATCATCACAGAGTACTCAACTTGCTTAATGTATATACGGAAGACTCTGGAGTCATAAAAACCAGCCGAACTGTCTCTCTAAAAATAAAATTTTGTCTCACCACAGAGTGGGGGAAACCAGAACACGGAAGGATCAGGGTAACATTCCAGTCAGCAAGTCCAAAGTACTGAGCGGCTGGAGTCTGGGAAATACAGGTATATCTACATTTCTCTCTCTTTGTCGGATCAATAACATGAAGGATTACTCACCTGTGCTGGCAGGAAGCCTGTTCACTTCATCTTAGCTTTTGCCCCAGGTGATTCTCTGGTTAAGAAAATAAAATGAACATATCCAAACTGAAAACATCTCCAGTTCCTGAGCAGGGAAAGGAGAAGAAAAATATTTTTTAACTAAGGTAGAGACCAAATGCAGAAACAGGTGACTCTGTTGATGCTGAAGACGTACCATGAAAATGCAACTCCTCAGGGGACATGTGACACGTGTGACTTTAAAAATTGTGAAACAAACCCACCACGGAATTTGGGGGGAGTACAGTAGATTTCCACGATGGGATAGCAATAGCAATAGCACTTAGACTTATATACCACTTTATAGTGTTTTTACAGCCCTCTCTAAGCGGTTTACAGAGTCAGCATAATTGCCCCCAACAATCTGGGTCCTCATTTTACCCACCTCAGAAGGACGGAAGGCTAAGTCAACCTTGAGCCTGGTGAGATTCGATCTGCCAAATTGCAGGCAGCTGGCTGCAGCAGAAGTAGCTTGCAGTACTGCACACTACACCACCAAGGCTCTTAATGAAAACGATTAAGACCAGAACTGGAGATCGTTAACCTTTATTTTTCTCTGATTGAAAATCTGTACCAAAAACAGTCCTATATACAGATAGTCCTCCTGATTAACATATGCAACTTATGCATTAAATTGAGGCTTATGGTATGGTGGTAGACCAAGCTATAACCGACAAGATTCCCACAACACACTCAACCATAAACCATCCTATTTCATCAGTCATCATGAGGGATGGCTGATCCAACAGAACAACGATTTTAAGTTACTTGCCTGCAGCCCTCATGTGGTGAATCCTTGAACCACAACAGTTGCTTCCTAGAAAAGAAACTCAGATTTGAATTAATTCACCCTCACAAGCTTGTCATTAAATTTTTCTCAGTTAAAAAAAAATGTTTTCTGTTGAGTGTAAGATTGAGCTTCCTTCTCTTCCTCCTTGGCTCTGCATTTCATCTCTGTCTAATTACTCATTAGTCTAGCGTTTATTCATAGCTCCTGCTTGGATCCCTGCAGTGTGTTTAATTGGATTATTAAGTTAATCACTTTTATTGGTTTACATCAATGTTTTCCCAGTCTGAGCAACTTTTAGACCATGGACTTCACTTTCCAGAACTCCTCTACCAGGAATATCCTTGCTAAGAATTGTGGAGATCAAATATCACACATCTACCAATGGTTCAGGTAGGCAAATATTAGATTACACAACACATTGAACCCTAAACTAACAATTGGCCTGGTTTAATAAAACTAATATGGACAAAACATGTACCTCAGTATGTACCCCTCACATCCTGGACATAAACTTCTTCAACTTCTCCCCTCAAGATACCGCTATAGGGCATTGCATGCCAAAACAACTAGACACAAAGATAGTTTCTTCCTCCATGCCATCACTCTGCTAAATGTCTAACCAGAAATAAAAAAAAAGAGTCTCTATTATTCAGCTCTACAATAGGAAAAGATGAAGAAAAGGCAAGTAAAATAACCAAGAATTTGAAGCATCAGCCTTGCACCATCTCATTTTGCAGAGGGAGAAAAAGAGCTAGTAATTAACATCTGAATGTTTGGTACACACTAGATGATTTAAACATCCTAGATAAGCATGCAGAATAAAATATAATTTTTACCAGCTCCCCAAGTATTCCAGTGTAGCTTTAGCTTCTTTGTGTGTGAGTGTGTGGGAGTTTGTAAGTAATGCTTGTTAAATTATGCATTTTGAGGGAAGATCTTTTTTTAAAGAGATTTTAAGGGTGATTTTTAATGGAGACTTGTTTAAAGAGAAGTTTAGTTCAGTCTGGAAAAGAATGGACTTATAAGTAACACATGTGGCAAATAATCTGGGGAAAAAATAGATCGATTTGTTTCCCTCACGAAACAGTCATCACAGAAAAAAAATCACTTATTCTCATTTTGATAAGAATAAATCAAATTTTAGTTCTAGAGCCCTTCATTCTGCATACATACTGTGCCATATACTTTGAGCTCTGCGTTTTGCTGAATTTTGCAGTGCAAATCCCTCATAAAATGAAAATGAATGTGTGCATTTGGGGAAAGTTTTTATGCAAATACATACAATTTTACTTTCTAAAAAGCAAGCAATTCCAAATGGATGTAGCAAGTGGGCAAATGAACTTTGCAGTGAGCAAAACAGGCTGTAAAGCTCTGAAATAAAGTCATGTTATTTTCTTGACATCACAAGTGTGCAGCAGGGAGAGAAGAATCCAGCCTCAAACCCAGAACAAAAATAATTTCAGACCTGGAAAACATTCATTCAGGCTAGAAAATAGGAGGCTGTGAGTTCAAGTCCCACCTCAGCCATGAAAGCCAGCAGGGTGACTTTAAGCCAATCACCAGGAGACTGTGAGTTCTAGTCCCGCCTTGGGCATGAAGTCAGTTGGATGAGTTTGGGCCAATCACTAGGAGACTGAGTTCTAGTCCCACCTTAGCCATGGAAGCCAACTGAGTGACTGGGCCAATCATTCCCTCTCAGGCCAACACACCCCAGAGTTGTTGTTGTTGTTGTTGTTTGGAAAATAGAAGAAGTATTGTATATGTTATCTGCCTTGAGTTATTTGTAAAAATAATAAAGGCAGGATATAAACAAATAAATAAAAATTCAACCAGAAAAACAATTCTTCACTGAGAGAAGAACACCCACTGAGTATGCATCTCAGAGCATCAAAGAACCCATGTCTAGTTTTTAATTTGGATGTAGCTGTGAGTGCAAGTTATGCTTTTGTCATTCTCTGTCTTTCAATTACTTATTAGTTCTTCTGTTGTTTCCTTGGAAACAAGAAAGAAGAAGAAAAGAACCAACTAAGGGCTTCCTCCTTCCTCCTCCACAGTTTGGCCCCAATGCTGTAGTATTTTTTTTAGAATAGAATAGAATAGAATAGAATAGAATAGAATTCTTTATTGGCCGAGTGTGATTGGACACACAAGGAATTTGTCGGTGTAAATACTCTCAGTATACATAAAAGATACATTCGTCAAGAGTCAAGAATCATTAGGTAGAACACTTAATGATAGTCATAAGGTACAATCAGCAATCAAATCATACTAGCAAACAGTCGATATAAATTGTAAGGATAAAAGCGACAAAGTTACAGTCCTACAATCACAAGTGGGAGGGGATGGGTGATAAGGACTTATGAGAAGGTTAACAGTAATAATAGTGCAGACTTTGTAATAGTTGAACAGTGTTGAGGGAATTATTTGTTTAGCAGAGTGATGGCTTTCAGGAAAAAACCTGTCCTTGTGTCTAGTTGTTCTGGTGTGCAGTGCTCTATAGCGTCGTTTTGAGGGAAGGAGTTTAAACAGTTTATGTCCGGGATGTGAGGGGTCTGTAAATATTTTTCACAGCCCTCTTTTTGACTCATGCAGTATACAGGTCCTCGATTGAAGGCAGGCGGGTAGTAATTGTTTTTTCTGCAGCCCTAATTATCCTCTGAAGTCTGTGTCTGTCCTGTTGGGTTGCAGAACCAAACCAGACAGTTATAGAGGTGCAGATGACAGACTCAATCATTCCTCTGTAGAACTGTATCAGCAGTTCCTTGGGCAGTTTGAGTTCTCTGTAGTTGTTGTGCCTTTACTCCCTCCACCCCCATCCAAAATCCAGTTCTGACAATCCGTGTATCTTGAATAGTGGATTGCCTACAGCAGCATTTCCAACCTTAGCAACTTTAAGATGAGTGGACTTCAACGCCTAGAATTCCCCAGCCAGCATAGCTGAATTGTTGATGGATTAGCCGTGAACTGTTGATGGATTAAGCTCAGGGTTTTCCAACCTTGTCAACTCTAAGATGCATAGTCTCCATGCTGGCTGGGGAATTCTGGGAGTTGAAGTCCATTCATCTTAAAGTTGCCAAGGTTGAGAGACCCTGGGTTAGCCAGTCCTTGCCATCTGAGAGCAAAAGAGAACCATAGCTCACATCCTTGTACTCTCTAGAGATATCACGACTTCTGCTTCTGGTTTCAGCCTTGACTTTGAAGCCAGCAGAGGTCCAATCAACAAGGGACAAAGGGAGGTTATAGTGTGCTCTTGTTTGTCATCTGTGAAATTAGAGAGAAGGCTTTGTGCTTTCATGTGGTACCGAAGATCTTTTCATTCTCTCCCCAACTTAATAGCAATTTAAAAACACCTACTTAGAATTTACAATGCATTGATTAAATAAATTGCCATTTAAAAACTGGCAATTGAGAGGCGAAGCAAAAAAACCCTATCATGTTCTGCAGAGAAGCAGCTACAGAATGAAGGAGTCGCCTACCATTGGGGAATGGAGAAAAGAAGGAAAGGAGCAAAGCAACAACCCCTCCTCATGAATAATTCATTGGGTGGGGCTCCTTGTCTTGAGAACCAGAAGCTAAGATGGCAGAATCAAATAATTTTCACAGAAGAGATGGCATTAAGGCAGGCAGGGCCATTTTGAAAGTTTAGAAACTTCTAGTACTTTGTGGTAGACTCAGAAATGAAGAGCAAACATGTTTTCAATGTCTGGGAGATGCACTTTTTAAAATCATTTTTTCATGAAGAAGGCAGAACCAGAATTTTTCTCCTTTTTTTTTTTTTTTTTTTTTGGACACAAGCGTGAATAACCAGACCCACATGTGCAGAGTTCGAAGAATTAACTCCTTTTTTATATCCTGTTATCCAGGTAGTCTTGATCTACAATCGCAACAGTTGTTAAGTGAGGATTTTTTACCCCATTTTGCAACCTCTTCTGTCCCAGTTGTTAATTGAATCACTGCAGTTGTTAAGTGAGTAACGTGGTTGTTAAGTGTATCTGGCTTCCCCACTGACTTTGCTTTTAAGAAGGTCGCAAAAGGGGATCACATGACCCTGGGGCACTGCAGCCGTCATAAATATATGCCAGTTTCCAAGCATTTGAATTTTGATCACATGACGATGGTGAGGCTGTAAGGGTCATAAGTGTGAAAAATGGACATAAGTCTTTTTTTCAGTGCTGTTGTAACTTCAAATGGTCACTAAATGAATGGAAGCAATTCAAGGACTACCTGTAACATAGAAATCTCCCCAGTCTTCCCTTGGGAACAATTAGAAAAGGCTCCCAGGATTACAGGAAGAGCCAATTCTGGCCTTTTTATAGTTGTGCGTTGACTCTAGACTAGCTCTACTCTTGATTCCTCCTCCTTGCCAGGCTGTATGCTTCCCAACATTAATTAACACACCTACTTTATTTATTCTGCTCACCAGTACATGATCAATTTCCTTTTGTTTGGGATCATCAGATGTACCTAACCACAGATGATTTAAATCTCTTATCCAGAACTGAATTCAAGGGCCATTGCACTTAAGAAGACAGGAAAAAGCATTTGCCCTACCCAGTGATCTGGGATCCTCATGTATCATGTGTGGAGTCTTAAATAAAATGAAGTCCAAGAGTAGGATAGAATTGGAACTCATGCCCCACAATAAGGACAGAAGACATTAATAGGCTAGGGAACCTGAAGGGAGGATTGGATAGATGGATGAAATAAATATAAATCAAAATGAGTTTCTAGTTCCATTGATCTTAGCAAAGGTAGATAGATTTCAGCTGAGATCTCTCTATATTTTGATGTAAAGCTGTTCAACACCACAGACAATACTTCTACCCTTCAAAAAGACCTTGACTATGTATCAGAATGGTCAAACAAATGGCAACTTCAAATCTCAACAAATAAATGCTCTGTCTTACATATTGGCAAAAAAAATCAGAAAATAAAATGCAAGCTGAATAGTCAAGATCTTGTTGATGATCCAAGCTCTGTAAAGCTCTGTCATCTCTAATGATCTAAGTGCTAGAGCCCACTGTAACTACATAGCCAAAAAGGCATTAAGAGTTGTTAACCTAATCCTACGTAGCTTTTCTCTGGTAACATCACACTACTAACTAGAGCATACAAAACATTTGCTAGACCAATACTCGAATACAGCTCATCAGTCTGGAACCCACATTACGTATCTGATATTAACACAGTTGAGAAAGTCCAGAAATACTTCACAAGAAGAGTTCTCCACTTCTCTACTCATTGTAGAATACCTTATGCCACCAGACTTGAAATTTTAGACCTAGAAAACCTTGAATTACGCCGTCTTTGATCTGATCTAAGTATGGTATATAAAATCATACATTGCAATGACTTACCTGTCAATGAATACTTCAGCTTCAACCATAACAACCCAAGAGCACACAATAGATACAAACTCAAGGTTAGCCGCACCAAATTTGATTGCAGGAAATACGACTTCAGCAACAGAGTGGTCAATGTCTGGAATACTCTACCTGACTCTGTGGTTTCTTCCCCAAACCCCCAAAACTTTAACCTTAGACTGTCTACTATTGACCTCACCCCTTTCCTAAGAGGTCTGTAGGGGGCGTGCATAAGCACGCCTACGTGCCTACCGTCCCTGTCCTATTGTTTCTTTTATTTTTCTTATATGTACCCATTTCATGTATTCATAACTATGTATATACTTATACCTATTATCTTGAAAGTGATTGACAAATCAAATAAATATAAATAAATAAATAAATAAATAAAAATAAGTGCTTACATTTTCTCTCCCATGTTCTATTTTACTTGTCCCTAAACGTTTGCCTTTCTTTGAGGATCGACTGTGGGACTGCCACTGCTGAGATGCTTGTGTAAAACAACAGTGGTTTTTTTTTATGGAAGTGATGACATTATTTGAAACCAGAAAAGGGGGTAAGTGGATGAAAGGTTCAAAAACAGCTGCTCTAACAGAAGAGAAACTGGCCAAATGAACTTCTGCTGGAGCTCTCCAAGGTTCTGTTTCCAACATATGAACCCTTAAGCAGCTCCCAGTTGGAAAAGGGGGAAAATGTTACATTTGGGATGAAGAGAGTCATTTTTTCCCACACTTAATTTAAAATATTATATCTGCCAATCCACATTCATGCCTCTTGGTGACTTGCAAAATTTTATACACAGACAGATATTAATATTTGCATTCAAAGTTTTTAAAATGTTCTTTAAAACCTAAATATCTTTTGAGTAATAATAAATGTACCAATAAAGGAGAATATTTGTAGCTCAGGGTTGGAATGAGAGGTCCTTGGTGCTCTCTGAGCTTGGTTGTTTTCTTGCACTGATGATGTTACCTAGTTTGCGTAATGAAACGTCTGCAAGAAAAGAACCAAGGTCAGAACGCACCAAGGAGCCCTCAATAATAAATGTTTTCAGTTTCCTGCTAGGCTAATAAGAAGAGGGAGGAGCCAAATTTAATTACAGCAGCAAGTTGTTCCATGAACTAGACCTGAATAGAGAATACAAACAAATGAACCATTGAACAAATTAGTTCACAGTTCTGTTACTATATGATTTGGCACAGCAACTGAACAGGACAGATACAGACTTCAATGGATAGTTAAGACTGCAGAAAAAACAACTGCAGCCAGCCCGGCTTCCATTGAGGACCTGTATATTGCACGAACCAGAAAGGGGGCTGAGAAAATATCTACAGAGCCTTCGCATCCTGGACATAAATTGTTTCAACTTCTCCACTCAAGACACCGCTATAGAGCATTGTAGGCCAAAACATCTAAACACAAAGATAGTTTCTTCCCCGATGCCATCACTCTGCTAAACAACTAACACACTGTCCCACGGCACTGTCTTATGCCTAAAGATATTTACCCATGTAGTAGGGCTGTATTGCTATTATCCTTGTCATCTTCTTATATCTTTTCCATCTTCTCAACTTTCCTACTACCTTATCCTATTGGTATATTATGATTTATCAATTGTTTTTTGTATCTTATGATTTATGATTGAATCTTATTATTTATGATCTATGACATCACTCTGTTGTTTGTATGTACACTGAGAGCTTATGAACCACAGACAAATTCCTTATGTATCCAATCACACTTGACCAATAAAGAATTCTATTCTATAAATCAGCTTAAAGTTCTAATCACCTAACAACCAAGGTAAATATTGTTATTTCAGACACATTATGAGAAGATCTACCTCTCTGGGGGAAAAAAAACCTCTAATGCTGGCAAAGATGAACGGAAAGAGAAGAAGAAGAAGAAGACAGCTATCAGCAAGGTTGGGTGGGCCCAATTAAAATGTGTTTCCCATTGGAAAACTTGAAGGATCGGGATAGAGATATGGAGGAATTGAGAAAATGGATTTTTAAAAAACCTATGTGGCTGCTAAGAGTGGACACTGACTTAGTACATAATCAATCATTCAGGGAAGTGACTCAAGCTAACAAAGGCTACAATTGAAACCTTAATTCATTGCAGCAAGTACATGACTTATATATTGCATTGGAAAGGAAACTTAAGATAAGACTAAATGGCAAAGGGAGCCAAAGCAGTGGACTAGGTAAAGAGGTCTCCATCGGCCCTGGCAGCTGCATTCATACAGCATGCTAGGTTAATGCTGAACCTTGGTGTCAGCTTTGGAAGACATATTGGCACCAGAAGCTTCCACACTGCCACATTCCTGTGCCTGGGAAATTGCGGGGGGGGGGGGGTTGTAGAGTGGTTGTAGTTAGACATAATAGCATTCTTCTTTGCAGTCAAGGTCATGTTATGCCTGCACCTGGATGAAGAGTGGTTTAAGGGATGTTTCAAGTTGGAATGGATGGTGATTGGGCCATGTGATGGAGTGATGGGTTCAGGGGATGGATTTTGTGATTTTTAATTATTGGTGGAAAACCCAGAACTCTCAGATTCGGGTTTTCCCAGATGTGCCAGTATGACAACTTTAATAAAATGGAACTTTGAGAAAATGGCTGCCTCGGCGTTTTGGTGTGGGAGTTTGTTTTCCTGGAATGCTGACACTTGGTTAATTTCATTTGGTTGTATGAACCAAGGCCATTGGTTAAGTTTAAGATTTGATGTTTCACGCAAACCCAGGAAGTGGCTGAATTCTCTACTCAGGTTTAGAGGGTTCAAGTGAACTCAGCCATAGTAAAGCCATGAGCCCTGAAGAGTATTTATCATGAACGAAGGTGAATATCAGTGACCCAGGATAACGTTGCAGGATCCAATCTTGGGCACTGGAACCGGAGGTTTTGTCTTCCAAGATTTCACACCTGTGCTAGAACCCATCTTCAGGAAACATCTCTCTAGCCTAGTCTGAAAGCTCGGAAGACAAAACCTCTAGTCCCAGATTGGATCCTGCATGAGTATTTATCTTATTTATGTATCAAATTTAGCTCTTGCCCATCTCATTCTCAGGGTGACTTTAAACAGTTAGCCTTTAGGAGCAGTTAGCCTTTAAGGGTAGGTACAATGAGGCTGTGTAGCAAAGCAATGCTTGACAAACCCTCAGCTTGTCAGAAGTATTCCTTAGGCCTGGAGTCAAATTTTGCAGAGGAGTTTATAAATCCAAGTGGGGCCAAAGAAGGAGTGTGTTACGTGTGCCTGACCTGCTTATAAAAGAGTGGCAAAGTAGTAGTTAGATGTCACATTGCTCTTGCTAGTCCTGCTGGGATCCAATTTAATGAAGTACTGGGGTTTTTCTAATTGTGTTTTTTCTTCCTCAGTGGGCCTGTTTAGATGAACATTTTAATTAACCTGAAATGCAATGGTATAGGACTGGAAGCCGAAGGCCTCTTGAGCTTCTATGGAGGGGGGAGAGGGAGGGAGGAAGAAAGAAAGACAGAGAAAGAGACAGCGAGAGACAGAGAGAGGGAGAGTGGGGGGGTTAAAAAGAAGGTCCAAATGAATTACGCATTCAGATTACAAGTGGCCCTTCTCTGCAGCCACAAGGGCTACCTCACATTAGTTTTGGTGTGAATGTTGCCCAGAAATTGCCCCTTGGAACATCCCAGTTTTGACAGCATTGGCATAGCAAGCAACCCTCATGAAAAGAAGTCCAGAAATCATCTACAGGTAGTCCTCAACTTACAACCTCAACCGACCCCAAAATGTCTGTTGCTAAGCGAGAAAGTTGACTTTTGCCCCATTTTATGACCTTTCTTGCCACAGCTGTTAAGCGAATCACTGCAGCTGTTAAGTTAGTAGCATGGTTGTTAAGTGAATCTGGCTTCCCCTTTGACTTTGCTTGCCAATTATTCAAATTTTGATCATGTGACCACAAACACTTTATGCTGTAATGTGTGAAAAACAGTCATAAGTCATTCTAACTTCAAATGGTCACTAAAAGAATGGTTGTAAGCCAAGGACTACTAGTAAATGGAGAGTACAGAGCCTGTAATATCTTAGATATAGATAAACTGCCATTTCCAGCAGTCCCAGATAGCAAGACCGAAAGTGTGGTATTCTGGGATTGTAAATGAACATTTAAAAGGTTTTTAAGATCTGATTGGCCAATTCATTATATGCTGTCATGCTCTCTCTTTTCTTCAGATGCTTCCCCATTGGAATTTCATCCATGTGTGTGCTCACACAAGTATGTGCATTTCCTTTACAAAACCATCAATACAAAACCTTTACAAAACCATCAATACAAAACCTGAACTGATTTTATTGCATAATGTTTATTAAAAGAACATTTTAAAATATTTTAAAAACAACGGAGTCAAGAAGGACTTGAAGGCTCCTGTTCTGACCTAGGCTTCCTTAGAAGCGCAAAACACAATAAACACCCACCTTATCGCACTTGGAATGCTGCCAGAGAACTAATTGCCAAACGCAGGGCAAGGCCAAACTTGACACAGAGTCAAACAGAACTTTTCAAAGCTTGAATCGACCAGACAAACTAACTGCTTCCTGCAAAAGCTCACATCCCATTTGCTCCTCTTTTATGTCCTATGGGAGGGGCTAATCATCTCCGAGATGTGGCCTTACTCCTGAGTCGACCCTGCTTTCTCAATTGTTCTTGTCTTCTGGTAGCCCTGCACGTGTGCAAACTGGGAACCGGTTCCAAAATCTCCCCCACCTCACTGTTGTCTGAGTCTGAAGGCAGCTGATGACTTCCAGCCTGCCCTGGCCCCATGTCTGCCTCTGATACAGAGCCCTCGTCCGAGCCCTCCCCAGCCTCCAAGACTGGCCCAGGTCTCTCCCCAACCTCCTCACTACTGTCCGACTCTGCTGCCAGCTCTGTCAGCTGCCGGCGGGCCACAACAGCTCCACGTAATGTACCATGGTTGACTTAACCACGACAATGGGCTGTGTCCACATAACCTACTAAGCCATAAGTGATGATTAAGTCATTGGTTAAGTCACCAGGCTAGATACCAGGAAACCATAAGTTCTAGTTCTGCCTTAGCCATGAAAACTGGCTGAGTAACTTTGGCCCAGCCACTATCTCTCAGCCCAAATCACCTCACGGGGTGATTGTCATGAAGGAAAACAGGAAGAGGAAGGAGTGTTAGATACCCTTGCTGCCTTGTGTTATTTATAAAAGTAATACAGGCAGGATATAAATCAATCAATAAATGATCTGTATGCCGCAGTGGCTGGTTTTTCCATACTTCATCCTGAATCATCAAGAAGAATCCAATTTCCTTCTGTTTTCCACATATAGATAGATAGCCCCTACCAGGCTCTCAATCCTGGTCATTAAACAAAAATACTCAAGCTAAAAATGAAGTAATCGCTTGCCAACTCCAGTTATTTGGAAGCGGGTGGAAATACAGGGTTTGGTGCTTGCAAATGCTCTAGAATTGTCACCTCCATTCCAAGGATAAATGTTTCTTAAGGACAACTGTGTGATTACAGTCAGCCTGAAAAAGGACAGCAATTGTATCTTAATAGCTGACTTGGCCAAGATGACAGCGATGTGATTTCAGTTAAAAAAGAAACTGCCCAGGATTAGGCTGGTCAGCTTCAATCTTCCATCACCCTGGCTGTAATTTGGAGAACGGTTCATTTCCACCGTGAAAAACTGGACAGTTAAAAAAAAGGCAGATTGTTCAACATCGGCACAAACAACAACAACCAAATAGTGACCAGTTCTATCCTGTAAGCAAAAAAAAAAAAAAGACCTTGTTATCCTCTGCACCCGAAGTTAATTTCCCCTTTCTATTTTACTGCTTTTCTTTGACTTTTGGACTACAAATGTGATTTGCTTTTCTCTGAACAATGCACATGGCTAGAAAAATTATAGTGTTTTCTTATTTTAAAAAAAATCCCTAAAAGCAACACATTACATTTGGAGCTTTAGGAATGTATTGAAACAAGACCAAGGACAAAACCAAAAGAATAAATAAATAAGAAAGAAAGAAAGAAAGAAAGAAAGAAAGAAAGAAAGAAAGAAAGATTTATTTGAAGTTAACATTCTACATCCGGCATTTACTTGGGCGTAGCCAACTCTGAGATATGTAATTCACTGTCACCCTTGATCCTGCTTTTCCCCCCACCCCTCTGGGTGTATCATCCAACTAAAACCGTCCATAGCCAAGAGTCATCAATCATGTTCTCCAATTAGATTTTTGCCCAGCAGAAGCTTCAGTCATCTAATCAGTCTTTGAAGAAAAAATGAATGAAATGTACTTTCGATTCCACACTGCCGCCTGCTCTTTGAAACTCCCCCACCTCTTTCTGTTGTCAACTATAAAACGTGTATACAAAATGTTTTATGACTTGACAGTAAATCAAGGACTACCTGTACATTTCTGTCCCAGACTTAGATTTCCTTTATCTGTCCTTAAGTGCAGCTCTTCTTCCTCTTCAAAATTATTCCCATTGACCATTACAAGCCCTGAATCTGGACCAGAATATGGGTCTAATCCAGGGGTCTTCAAACTTGACAGGCTTTAAGACTTGTGGACTTCAACTCCCAGAATTCCTGAGCTAACATGACTGGAGGAGGAATTCTGGGAGTTGAAGTCCACAAGTCTTAAACTTGCCAAGTTTGAAGATCTTTGGTTTAAGATCTCTTTAAGACAGGGGTCCCCAAACTTGACAGCTTTAGGACTTGTGGACTTCAACTCCCAGAATTCCTCCTCCATGCATGTTAGCTCAGGAATTCTGGGAGTTGAAGTCCACAAGTCTTAAACTTGCCAAGTTTGAAGACCCTTGGTCTAATCCAACACCTTAACCACTATACCAACCTTAGTCCTCCCTCCCACGCTTCCCTCCTCACCAATGTTGGATGATTCCCACAATGACTAGAGGCTCATGGCTACAAATAATTTGCAACCCTTTGTTCAGAGACCCTTACAACAGTGCTGAAAAACATGATTTATGACTGTTTTTCACACGATCATTGCAGCATCCCCATGGTCACATGATCAAAATTTGGACACTTGGCAACTGACTTGTGTTTATGACAGTTGCAGTGTCCCAGGGTCATGTGACTACATTTTGCAACCTTCTGACAAGCAAAGTCAATGGGGAAGCCACATTCACTGAACAACCTACTACTAAGTTAACAGCTGCAGTGATTCACTTAAGAATTGTGGCAGGAAAGGTCTTAATATGAGGCCAAACTCCCTTAACAACTATCTCACTTAGCAACAGAAATGTTGGGCACACTTGTGGTCACAAATCAAGGACTAACTAAAAAAAACCTGTGGTAGTTTCCCCTTTCTCTCTCTGAGGTCTGCTAAGGGAGAGATGGACTGGAGTATTAAGTTCCTTTCTTCTTTCCCAATTAATTATAGTCAATGGCTTTTGGATTGCAGAATCATTCTTAAGGCAAGCAACGAAGTTCTTACATGGCTAAAAGTCTGTAGGGATTGTCAGTCATCCAGATTGTCCTAAAGGGGCTTTTTTCAGGAGGCAACTGGACTCTCTTGTTTTTCGTTTGAAGGCATCTCACTTCTCATCCAAGGGATGAGAAGGGGTGAACACCCTTGGAATGGTGTTGGAGTATGAATGAATTTCCAGAAAAATTGCAGACTACAGGAACCATTAAGGACTTACTCAGGTGACCCTGAGGACACAGATTTGAAAGTTCAGAAACATCCAAGGACACCCAAGTCCTTCAACGACCCTCAGAAAGGATGCAAATGACCAGCTCTCTGCAAGGGATATAAATCCTCCCGTTCCCCACCATCCAGTCAGAGCTGATGAAGCTTCTTGGAGGAGAAGCGAAACGTCTTCAAAGGAAAAAAACAAGAAAGTCCAGTTGCCTCCTGAAAAAAGCACCTTTGGGATTCTTGCATGGCTTTTATGCTGACTCAGTGGCTCCTGTACTTAAGAAACCCTCATCTTGAAAGCTCTCTCTACCACTTCTATATTTTCTTAAGAACAAACCTGATGTGCTGGCTGAACAATATTGCTCGGGGAAGGACATGATTTCCCCAGACGTCTTTTCAATTTTGGGTAAGAATGCATTTTCACTCTGATTTGCCCATCCGAGCCAAGGTTTATTGTAACTTTTTCCAAATAAGATGATCTATACAAAGTGGTGTGAAAATTACTCTGCAAAGCAGACCCATTACTTTATATGAATTTAAGCAATTTTAGGTGCATCATCATTATCTTTTATTACTTTTGCAACATTTTTTAAAAATCTTTTCTTCTGCATATGCTTGTACTCTGTTACAGGGCCATTGAGATCCTTGTCTCTAATTGGACTCAGCCTCTTTTCTTCAAGACCCCTTCCTTTTCCCTTTTAACTGGACCAAAAAAATAACCTTTTATTTCAAAGTAACAAGGTGGAGCTCAGCAACCATTTATTGATTTTCCCTAGATGTCCAGATCATTGCCTAACCCGTCTTTTCAATCAGCTAGTGCTGCAACAATTGGTCCTTACATTTCCAGTGTCCAGTTTTTGCAGCCAAAATAGTTCTATTCCTACAAAAACAATGGTCAGGGGGGAAATAAATGCGGTTTGGAAAATCCACAAGTTTGGAAACTACAAAAGAAAAGTTAGAGGGGGAAAAAAAACCATACAATGAAAACAAAAACAGGAAAAAGAAGATTATTGAGCCATCCTATAGTTTAGTTTTAATTTACTTTAAAATTATTGATTGGTTACTCAATCATATAGAAAACACAAGACCGCAAGTTCAATTGAAAAATTAAAAGGGTACATTTCAGTGGTGGGATTCAAACATTTTTACTACCAATTCTGTGGGTGTGGTTTGGTGGGCATGGCAGGGGAAGGATACTGCAAAATCCCATTCCATCCCCACCCCACTAACCTGCTTTCCAGCTCTGTTCTCCTGTGCAGAGCAACAAAAGAAGACCCAGCCAATCAGTTGGGACTCAAGGGGAGGCAGAGAATAGATGGGGGCGGAGCCAGTCAGAGGTGGGATTTGCTGGTTCTCCAAACTACTTAAAATTTCTGCTACCGGTTCTCCAGAACTGATCAGAACCTGCTGAATACCACCTCTGGTATATATGTGCAGGATGCATATTCAGGTAAATGTGTCACCGATAGAAGAGAATAGTTGCAGCTCAGGGTTGAACTGTGGGGTCCTTGGTGCTCACTGAGCTTGGTTCAATGTGCTGATGATGTTACCTGGTTTGGTAATGAAATATCTACAAGGAAAAAACCATCTCAGAGCACATTAAGGACCCCAAAGTACAAGTTATCTGGATCTGAACAGTATAGTTCTTAATTAAGCAGACTTGATTATAAACTTGGCAGTTCTACTATCTACTGTATATATTAAATGCCCTAAAGAAAGTAGGACAGTTTGCTCTTAGATGTATAGAAATAGCCATAGCACTTAGACTTATATACCAGTTTACAGTGCTTTACAGCCCTCTCTAAGTTGTTTACGGAGTCAGCATATTGCCCCCAACAATCTGGCTCCTCATTTTACCCACCTCTTTGGAAGAGCTTTATAACTCCCGCTGCCTTAAGAAAGTTCAAAACATTCTCAAAGATCCATCTCATCCTGGGCACCCTTTTTTTAACTTTTACCATCTGGCAGACAGTGCAGGATAATAAAAACAAGGACAAATAGGCTGAAAAACAGCTTCTATCCCAGGGCAGTAACTCTATTGAATTCTACTGTATAGTGCCATGATGGCGAACCTATGGCACGCGTGCCACAGGTGGCACACAGAGCCATTTGTGTGGGCATGCAAGCCCCAGCCAAACTTACCTCACTACACATATGCATGCCTCCCAGATGATTTTTGGCCTATTTGAGGCCTTTTTCAGCCTCCCAGAGGCTTGTGGGAAGCCTCTGCAGCCTTTGGAGGCTGAAAAACAGGCCCGTTTCATCACTTCCTGTATTTCCGGAAATACTGGAAGTGACAAAACAGGCCCATTTTTCGGCCTCTGGAAGGCTGAAAAAGGCCTCAAATGGGCCGAAAATCAGCTGGGAGGCGCACACATGCGCAGTGCAGGTAAGGGGGTGGGGGGATCGTGCGTTCATGCGCAGGTGGGCATGGGGGGCCTGAGCCCCAAAAGGTTAGCCACCACTGGTATAATGCAATATTATCAGGGGGTTTCAATTCAGTGTATATAATGTGAAGGATGTGTGTTTGTGTTTATTTTCATAGTCATAAGGTACCTTGAAGACAGTATTTAATTGTACGAGGTGCAATGACAATAAAGTAAACTAATCTAAGCTAAACTCAGAAGGATGGAAGGCTGAGTCAACCTCCTTTGATTTATCTCTTTATCCAACATGAACATGAAACATTGGAAAATGGTAGCTGATGTGCCGTCCAAGAATAAAATTACAACCCCATGTTGTTACCCCAGTGTGCATTTCATCAATTTCAACCATTGGTCAAGAAAGCAAACTTGACCAAAAAATATTTCCAAGGAGTAGCCTAATATTTCAAGAACAACATAAGGCAATTGTCAAAAATGCTGTAAAGTCAAGCTATATTTTATATAATACAGTTACTGCTCTGGTTAGGGTAATATTTTTCAACCTTGGGAACTTTAAGAGGGATAGACTTCAACTCCCATAATTTCCTAGTTAACCATACTGGCTGGGGAATTCGGGAAGCTGAAATCCACACCACTTAAAGTTGCTAAATTTGAGAAACACTGGATTAAGGCTTAATGAGTTGTGCCCTTCAGAGGTTGTTTAAATGTAGCTTTCCCCAGCTTATTCAGCACTATCATGGATCAAGAAGGATGAGAGATATAATCCAGCAACTTCTAAAGAGCCAGAGAAGGCCCAGCCCAGCCAATTTTTCCATCTTTGGAACAGTAAAACTTGTATAAATTAGTACCAAAATCAACCGAATCCACACATTTTCAAAAAGGATGCAATGAAAAGAGTACAGAGGACTTATTTCAAAGCTGTCCTAGCAAAATTTATCAGGCAGATGGAGATCACAAGGTAACTCAGTGGAAAGGAGACTGCAGAGATTTTTAAAATGAAGGCTCTTTCTTGGCATGTCATCTCAAGCAGAAGCAATTTGTATGCTGCCTTGTGTCGTTTGATTATTTCCAGTTGAGCCAGATAAAAATCACTTAAGATCGGTAAGTAATGATGATTTCATTTTTCAGCTGGGAGGAAAAAAATTGTATTCTATTGACCTTAAAGGTGTCATTTATAGAGAAAAGAGATTGCATCTGATAGAAGGGAAACATCAGCAATTTCTTTCAGGAAGTTGAGGGCTGGATCTTCCTCAAGCAAGTTGCTTAGGGAGAAGAGTCCTTTCAATTCCTTCCTGCTGGATCCAGTGATCCAATCAAGGATAAAACTTCATTCAGAGGCTGAAGGAAACCCCTAAGAATCCAAAGCTCAGGAGCTCCTGACAATTGGGGACCAGGGGTGATGGGACACTCCATAGATAAGATCCCTGTGAAGGAAAGTAGGCTGCTTGGACTCTTCACTTTAAGGTGCTTTCAAAATACTTTCAACCATTCATATTATTTCTCCTGTTAGAATGCCAGCTAAAGTTCCTACCGCAGGAGATTGGTTTCAGCCCCCAAATCTTCACCAGCAATTGAACTGAACTGAATTGAATTGAATTCCTCATCTCCCACTGCCCTAAACTCTCCTGGGTGAATGACCTCTCACTATACTGGACTTGAACCATCATAAACAATTGAAGAACAAGGAAGGAAGGGAAGGGAAGGGAGGGAGGGAGGGGAAGGGAGGGAGGGAAGGGAAGGGAAAGGATGGGAAGGGAAGGGAAGAAAGGAAGCGATACATTGGCCATAGTCACTCTCAATGTTGTATGTAGGGGTGCGATTCAACCTATGTAACAACTAGTTTAGTTCAATTGTGGTCGTAAGTTGAGAACTACTTGTATTTGGTGACTAACGGTTGTCCTATTTTTTTCCAGATTCTGCAAACTGCCACAGTGAAGTATGGTGTGCAAAGGGGGTGGATTTGCATCATGCACACGAGTGTGAACAAGTGTGATCTTTCCTGACCCTCCCAATTCACGACTGAGCCTTTTATTACTCAGTCTTGGTTTAGCTGTCCATAAAGGATAGGCTGCACCAGAACGTGGAGGTTCTATAAACTTTTGCTTTTACCCCTTTAGGTAAAAAAAATGAAAAATACAACACAGCTTTCCTTGCTCCTCAGGTGCCTAAGCATAATATTTTCTTGACAGAGAGAGAGAGAGAGACACATACTCTGGTCAATTCCAGGAGAACCCTGTGAATTGAAAGACTTTAACTAAATAAGCTCAGAGACCAAATAAATTACAAAATTGTCCAACACCTTAAAAAAACATTAAAGGAGGATTGGGGATAAGCCATGGATTAGGGAAAGTACATCTTTAAGTACATTTTTTTATATCATATTATTATTATTAGACAATTCATGCATGCCTAATAACAAGAAAATCAATTGATCTTAAGGCCTGGCTTTATTTTCTGAATAGAAATGTTGCTCCACATTATTCATGAATGTGGTTTAAGAGCCTTAGAGACAGCATTATAACTTAAGAAGTCAGACAGCTGATCAGGCCCTTCTGCAGAGTTAGGTTGTGTTTTTTTAACCAACCATGAACTAATGACTAAAGAATGACACTATAGAACATTGCAATTTTGAACAAGAGTTGTTCACAAGAGTTTTTTGGAAAATAGAGAGAAAGGGAGAAAACCAACATGGATTTTACTATTCCCAGCAATGTTTGTATTAAAGGTAAAGGTTCCCCTCGCACATACGCGCTAGTCGTTTCCAGCTCTAGGGGGCGGTGCTCATCTCCGTTTCAAAGCCGAAGAGTCAGCGCTGTCCGAAGATGTCTCTGTGGTCATGTGGCCAGCATGACTAAATGCTGAAGGCGCACTGTTACCTTCCCATCAAAGTGGTCCCTATTTTTCTACTTGCATTTTTTTTACATGCTTTCAAACTGCTAGGTTGGCAGAAGCTAGGACAAGTAACGGGAGCTCACTCCGTTACGTGGCGCTAGGGATTCGAACTGCCAAATGGCCGACCTTTCTGATCGACAAGCTCAGCATCTTAGTCACTGAGCCACCTAATGTTTGTATTAGTATGATATTAAGTATTACAGCAGTATGATTATTAGTACAGATCCTTAGGGCCACAGTTAGAATTCAAATTTCTGTTGCTAATCAAGGCAGTTATTAAGCAGTTTGTATAAAATTTTATGACCTTTTTTGCCATGGTTTAGTTTAGTTTATTTTACTTTATTGTCATTGCACCTCATACAACGAAATCAAACACCATCTTCAGTGCACATCATCACCATGAAAATTAACATTGTTAAGTGAATCACTGCAGTTGTTAATTAAATCATACAGTCATTAAATGAGTCCAGCTTCCCCATTAATTTCACTTGTTAGAAGCTGGATGGAGACTTGCAAATGGCAATCACATGACCCCAGGATATGGGAACTGTCATAAACATAGGCAGTCCTCAACCTATGATTACAACTGAACCCAAAATTTATGTTGCTAAGTGAGAAATTTGTTAAATGAGTTTTGCCCCATTTTACAACTTTTCTCAACCGCCTTTGTTAAGTGAATCACTGCAGTTGTTTAATTAGTAACATTAAGTGAATCTTGTTTTCCCAATTGACTTTGCTTGTCAGAAGGTTGCAAAAAGGGATCACATGACCCCAGGACACTGCAACCATCATAAACATGAGCCAGTTGCCAAGTGTCTGAATGTAAATCACGTGACCGTGGGGATGCTGCAATGGTCATAAGTGTGAAAAACGGTCATAAGTCACTTTTTTCAATGCCGTTTTAACTTTGAGCCGTTGTAAGTTGAGGACTACTTGTGTATGCCAATTTCCAAGTGCCCAAATTTTAATCACATGATCATGGATCAGTTGTAAGTATGAGAACTGAATGCAAGTAATTTTTTTTCAGTGCCGTCGTACCACAGTCACTAAATCTTTCGTCAGATTTTGTTCTATTGTACTTTATTAATTTATTTGATTCTTTTTGTTAGTTTCTGTTTGTTTGTTTTAAATATGGTTTTACATTCTGTAAGCCGCCTCGAGTCGCCATGGGCGAATAGTGGCAATATAAATTCAATAAATAAATAAATGGTTCTAATTGAGGATTGCCTCTGTGATGTCTCAGCTAAAAACATTTTACTGGAAGAATGGAATGGAATGGAATGGAATAGAATAGAATAGAATAGAATAGAATAGAATAGAATAGAATAGAATAGAATAGAATAGCCCCATCAGGCAACATGCAAAACCACACTCCCTCCAGTCTGCAGAAAAAACTCTCTCCACGAAATCAGTCTCTGGAGCCCAAAACTTTAGGGGCCACTAATCTAACACATTCAATGCAGAAGAAAAAAATAAGATGGAGACAATAATCACATGGAGATGAGTCAATTAAATACACTCACATGCAGTATTTAATGTGTAGTGTAGTGTAGTGTAAAGTAGAGTAGAGTAGAGTAGAGTAGAGTAGAGAATAGAATAGAATAGAATAGAATAGAATAGAATAGAATAGAATAGAATAGAATAGAATAGAATAGAATAGAATAGAATAGAATAGAACAGGAATGAAGTACTGAAAGATCAAGAGGAATATGCCAACTTAAAAGATCACTAGACCTAGTGGTGGTTTTGGCTGGCATCACAAATACCTGGAAATTGACCATCACATATCTGAGGGATCTCCTAGAGCAGGGGTGTCAAACTCAAGGCCCGGGGCCCAGATCTGGCCCGCGGGATGCTTAAATCTGGCCCTGGAAACAGCGAAGTACCGACCCACAGTGCCTCTGCCAGCAAAAACGGAGCTTAGGGAGGCTGCGTGCGGTCCTTCGGGGCTCCATTTTCAGCCACAACAGCCTCCTGCAGCTATCTGCCAGTGAAAAAGAAGCTTGGGGGTGGCCCCCCCGACCTCCGCTTTCGCTCGCAGGGGGCTGCACAAGGCCATCCCAGCCACACACACACACACCCCGAGATCAAACACAACCCTGATGCGGCCCTCAATGAAATCGAGTTTGACACCCCTGTCCTAGAGTGATGCTTCAATATACCTTGACAAAGACCTCTGAATTTATTTATTTTTCTTTTTTTAAACAGAGCTGAAAATTGTGTCAATGGGCACTACCCATGTGCTGAAAGGACGGTAAAAAAAATTAATGTTCAGGCTGCAGCAATTTAGGACAGCAGATGCCCCTTGAAGAATTCCACTCTCATACTTCCCCTGGCATCTCTAGAAAACCAGCATGAATGAAAAGCATAAAATGGATGCTCTCCCCGCCCCCCAGCTGCATTCGGTGATTGATGCTCAGAGCATCTCATTCAAATGGCATGATATATTTATCACCCCCTGTGTTAACTACAGTACTTCTTTTCATTTTTGCCATTCCAGAAAGCAGCAGGCCTTTCAGATTCAGAGCTTTGTCAGCACAAAGCTTCTCGGAAGACAGCTCTGTTAATCTAAAGCGAGGGAGGGAGGAAGAGAGAGAGAGAGAGAGAGAGAGAGAGAGAGAGAGAAAGAACCCATCTGCAATATCTATATAGATATGGGGGTTGGGGATTTAAAGACCAAAATGCATTCAGTTTTGGTCACCACAATGTAAAAAAAGATGTTGAGACTCTAGAAAGAGTGCAGAGAAGAGCAACAAAGATGAACTGCAAGCAAAGGTTAGTTATTCCATTCCCTGCCCCAAGGATTTCCAATTTTGGGATGGATTGGCTGTATTCCTTCCTATCTCACTCCAGGATCAGAATGGGTAGCAGTTTTTGCCCTGCTTGAAGTCAGCATCAAGCTGCCTCTAGCTGATGTTACAAAACTCAAGGGATCAGAGCTGGTTGATACTTAGCTGTCCTTGGACTAGAACAGTGTATGTTGCTCTGTTATTCTGAAAGTGGTTGAGGTGTGGGTAAAAACCACCCAAGGAAGAAGAAAGCAACTATGTGATCTGGAACAGTGTTTCTCAATCTTGACAACTTTATGATGTGTGGATTTCAACTCCCAGAAGGGGTGCTAAGAAGCCAGGATGTGAAACATTGGGTGGAGAGGAGCACAGACGTGACCTTCAAGAAAGATATGGCAACCAATGGGAAAACATGAGCTTAGCCAGGAAAATGGGAAGGGGTGAGAAAGAAACTCAGGACTGCACCACTTGATTCTCTTTGGTATAAGAGGTGGGGAAGAAGGCACATTTTCAGGCTTTCTGCATAGAGTCGAATAGTAGGCTTTCTACTTTTCTACTCTATACAGGTAATCCTTGACTTACAACAGTTCATTTAGTGAGTGTTCAAAGTTGTATCACTGAAAAAAGTGACTTATGACTGTTGTTCACACTTATGACCGTAACAGCATCCCCATGGGCATGTGATCAAAATTTGGATGCTTGGCAACTAGTTTCATATTTATGATGTTTGCAGTGTCCCATAGTCAGGTGATCACCTTTTTGTGACCTGGTGAAAAGCAAAGCCAATGGAGACGCCAGATTCACTTAACAAACATGTTACTAACTTAACAACTGCAGTGATTTGCTTAACAACTGTGGCAAGTTGTAAAATGGGACAAAATTTACTGAACAACTGTCTCCCTTAGCCACAGAAATTTCAGGCTCAATTGTGCTCGTAAATTGAGGATTACTTGTATTAATGAAGTATGGTGCTAGTATTTCTTTAAACTCTTTCTCGATTGGTGTATCTCAAAGGGTTGCTACTAGGGAACATTGCTAACCAGGCTAAAACAATGCTCAGCTGCCCACACTGTCAATAAATACATCCAGTATATATTGTCTAGTCCTACCTGCCTTTCTTCCCAGCAAAAAAGAAAAGAAAAGAAATCTCTTTAACAGATTCCTCACCCACAGAATCATAATATTAATTCAAAGTCATATTGGCGACATTTTGGCTTTCAGGACGCAAGCAGGCAGGACTACTTGAATCCATCCACGACTGTAATAAATCATTGCTTCATAATTAACAATAATGGTTATTAGGTAGGCAAGGTGGAAAGGAACAAACGGATCCATTCCTTCTCCAGAACTGCTCTTCTTTGGGGGAGGGGAAGGAAGGAGGAGATCAAGACTAATGAAGTCATGAGAACCTGTCCAGATTTAAGGAAAAGCAGCACCATCTGCTTGCCAGGGCGCAGTCAGAAATTACATGCTCCTAAATTTTATTTTTTATTTTAACAAAGGGGTGGTATCTTAAAAGAGATGAAAAGCTCTTTAGCATGAGAAATTGCACTTGTTAAAAGAGAAACATTAACAAAATAATCATAAATCATCTGCCAGGTCTGATTTTCAAATTCATCCATTCTGACTGATATGCCAGCGAATCTCATTTGGGTAAGGTAATTAGATCCTTAACACCATTTCTTTGGGGTGGAGGAGGTCAGCAAGGAGACAGACTGTAGATTAAAAGAAACCCAGCAAACAGACCAATTTTCTGCGCGGGATGATCCTGATATAGATATCAAAAGGAAAGGAAAGCGAGAGAACAGAGGCTCTTTGCTAAATATCTAATTCAGCAAAAAAAAAAAGTAATTTGGGTTCTTTTCTCTTTTTTTCTCAGCAAAAGTAAAAATACATAGAACACGGAGGTATCATTAAGCCCACGAGGAGTGGACAGAAATCCACCGCAATAAGCAAATTATTACCGAAATATAGCAAGGTTGAATCGTCACAATTTAAAGCAAGTGAATATTCACTTTGCTTACTGCAGAATTTACCATGTAATTAAAAGAGCAAAAGTTTCCCTCCCCGGGTGTCATAGATCACATTGTCCAATCAAAGCAGGTGGGCGGCTCCCTTGACCACTTCTGCTCCTCCTCCAATTGCCACCTGTTGGGACGACCTTGGTTCCCAAGGGAGAGCTCTTTAGTTTAGTTTATTTTGTCTACTAGCTATTTTCCCCTCATCCTCTGCCCATAGGGTGTGGCAACTGTAAAGCAGCACAAGATGGCTTCAGACAGGTTCAATTCAGAGTTGACACCTTGACTTAACAATCATTCATTTAGCAACCATTTATAATTACAACCAAACTGAGGGAGGGGGGAGTGACTTATGACTGGCTCTTTTACTTACGACGGTCACACCATTCTCCCTGTGATCAAAATATGGGTGCTTGGCAACCGACATGTCTTAATGATGCCGTGTCCCAGTGATCACCATTGGCGGCCTTTCCAGCCAGCTCCTCACAAGCAAAATTAATGGAGAGACTCTGGATTGGTTTAACCACCATGTAATTCACTTAATAACAGAGATGGTATTCAGCCGGTTCTGAATGGTCCTTGCGGATCAGTAGAGAAAATTTTGACTGTATTAGAGAACCGGTAGGGAAATTTTTGCCTGGCCCAAGCCACCCGCCTGCTCCCACCCTTTGGCCTCTGCCTCCCAGCAATTTGCCTCCTTGCAACGAAGAGCAAACAGCCTGTTTCAGTTTCCGTTTCAGCACAGCCTGATTAGCACAAGCAGCTGACTGTCGGTTGGATCGGCCTCCCGACCATCAGCTGTTTCAGGTTGCAGGGATTGCCATAGCCTGTTGTCGTCTCTGCACGCCCCATTGCATCCCATTTTTTGCCTCCGTGTACCCCGTTTTTGGCCCATTATGATCCCCGCCGCCTGAAAATGGGGCATGAGGAGGCCAAAAACAGGATTCAGAGGCTGAAAATGGGGCACACGTAGGCGGCAATAGGCTATGGCAATCCCTGCAGCCTGAAGCAGCTGATGGTTGGGAGGCCGATCCAACCAACAATCAGTTGCTTGTGCTAATCAGGCTGTGCTGAAACTGAAACTGAAACAGGCTGTTTGCTGTTTGCTGCAAGGAGGCAAATTGTTGGGAGGCAGAGGCAGATTTCTTTATCTTGTTTGATCACCGCACATGTGCGTGCGAAGCAAGCTCCAAACTGGTAGGAATTTTTTTTGAAACACACCACTGTTTAACAACCGCAGCGATGACTTACAACTGTGGCAAAACAAGTTGTAAAATTGGGTGTGATTCAGTTAACAACCGACTTGCCAGGCAACAGTTTTATTGGAGATATCATATTGGCACAACTGGTGAAAACCGACTCTAAAAGTTCCCGCCGTTTTCACCCGATTAAAAAGTGAAAGTTCCCCCTTTCCCCAAACAGTCACATTGTCCAATCAAGATGCTGGCCAGTTGCCTGGTTACGTTACTCCTCTTTTCTCCATCCACCTATTGGAACGTCCTTGGTTCCCACAGGAAACTATTTTTGTTTTGGCTACAAAACCCCCCATCTCACTATGTCCCCTCCCCTCCCTATCCCTTCTTCGCATTGTGGCAACTCTGAAGCTTCCAAAATGGCCTCAGCCAGGTTCGCTTCAGAGTTGACAGGCACCACTGCAGATAGACTGAAAGTGTTGACTGCAAAATTAACAGAGCAAAGAACATGGTTGCAAGTGGCGGCCAAAAGTGGTTACCATGTTAGTTCTTTGTAGGAAAAAGACGATCCTATCATAAAAACAGAATTATTATGGCCTCAGCTACACTCCATCCACTACATAAAAGGAAAGTTTGCATAGCAGGACATCTGGAGTTCTTTCCTCCTACTTTGCTAGCAGAAATTATAGGAAACGGCTATATTTTCTTCTCCTAATGATGTAATATGTTGCATGTGTTGTGTGAGAGAAAGAGGGTATTTCTGCTTTTTGTGCTGCATCTATGTGGGTATATGTGCACAGGGAACCTTAGGATAGGCTGCAGAGGCTCCATGCTGGCCACATGACCAGGAGGGAAGATTGCTTAGAATGGAGCCTCCAGGGTGCTTTTTCAAAAGGCAACAGGGCTTTCTTTGTTTTCCTTTAAGACATTTCACTTCTTATTCAAGAAGCTTCTTCAGTTCTGGAGTCCAGTTATCTTTAAAAAGTACCTTTGGGACAACCATGACCTGAATGATTGAGAATCTCCATAGACACTTAAAATAGAGCAATCAGCAACAGGCCCAATGCCCAACTGCCTCTCCTATAGAGATGCATTGGGTTTTGGATTTGTGGGGGGGGGGTGTTTGGAATATATTTCTCTGGAGCCCAAACCAGATTTGTCTTACTCGATCACATAACAGCTCTGCATCACATGATAACCAACTCAATTTTCTCCAGTATCTACATATATCTATGTTCTAACCCAAACTGTATCTCATATATAATGCAGCTGCATTTGGCATGTTTCTCACTTAATGTAACATTTAACATATCTGACTGTTCTATTTCTTGCCAATAACATCCCCGTGAGAAAGCATGACAAACCTGTTTTGCTTTTTCCATGCTGGCTTATATCAAATGATTTTCAAGCCAACTTT